>NC_091107.1:15571666-16185833 GCF_024713975.1 Paralichthys olivaceus | reverse complement strand
GCAGGGTTCACTCTGTGCAGGTTGCATGTCTTTCGCTGGGATAACACGCATATGGACTGAGAAACACATTCACACCTTCAGGCAATTTAGAGTTTCCAAGTCACCTAACCTGCATGTCTGAGGGCTGCGGATGGACCCATAGGAGACCCTCACGTAGATTTAGCGAGAACATGCAAACTCAATTTGAGACCTTCTTGCTATTGTATACCACTTAGTTTTTGCCTTTTTTTTTTTACGAGGCAAAGTGCACTTTTCTTACTATGGATTTATTTCTGACATGAACTACAATATACATAAATATTTTAACAAAGAAATTATTATTCATATGTTGCTTTTGATTAAAAGGAATTTGGAAAGACAGCATTTGAGACTCAGTATGAGGGATAAACTTATGCATATAAACCCTCAATCCAAAAATGATGATTATTGCAATACAATTCGACAATTTATGTAAAAAGTCTTATATTTTGAAAATTAATTGTGTCTCTGACTCACTGTCAGTCGTGCTATACACAGGAACCAAAATATAATGAAAACAACATCCAGGTAGACTCCACACACACTGTAAGCCAAGTAATAATTTGCCGTGGGACTGGATGCTCCAGTGGGTGTGTTGTTCCATGGTGTCTCATCAATTACATTCCCAGAGAGAAAACACCCGGCTGCTTTTTCAGTTTCTTCCGCTGCCGGAGTTAATGGTGCTTTTCTCAAATGCCTCTGCCAGCCAGTAATTGGAGCAACTTAACAATCTTAAGTACAGTGTTTGGGAGCAGCAGCTTACTACAGCTTCAGTAACTGTAAAAAGGCAGCTTTTAATCAGTGACCCGCGCTGTATTTGCCTCTGTTCACAACTTTTGGCCTCTTAGTTTTCGTACTTCACATTAAGAAACACTGCCAATCAAGTTACAAGGACATTTTAATGAGAAAAAGACAATGTAATGCCATTCTTGTCAATGCCAGTATGTTTTTCTAAGCAGGGATGTTTAACTCAGAGATTAGAACATTTTATATAAAGGATGGAAAAATAAAACCTGTTTGTTTGTTAGTGCTTTAATGAATTTAATGATATGTCTAAATCATTTAATCATTTTGGCTTTTGTACATACCCAGTGAGTTTCTCTGAGCTCAGCTTTGATTGATTTAACGTCACCCTTTTACATTTAAATTTCACGTAAACAACTTATATTTTAATGGCTTGTTTTTTTGTTTCTTTGAGCATAATGAATTATTTTTTTTATTTGTGACTTGAAGGAAGACAGGCTGTGGAAGCCAAATGGGTATGTTTAGTTTGCACTGTCTGTTTGCTTGCTATGGGGGGGGTGTTGGTTTATTTTCCTTATCCAGAAGATTAAGACAGGATTGTCAGTTTCCTTACGTCTCGTACCTCAGAGAATATGGGTTGGCATCCAAGTCCATGCCTGCATCTGTCAGTCAATCACTGCATGTCTTACACTTCTGACCTTTCTTCTTACTGATACGTGACACAGATGTTTGACTCGCCGCTTTTCCCTCTCCCTCCTGTTCATCTGACCACAGACGATTCGGTTTGACACATGGGCGTTGTTATGCAGATCAGACGGTAATGGTAGAGCAGACTGCAGCTCCAGTCTGCCAGAGACAGAAGACGTGCAGCACTTCACACTCCAGCGTCAGCCTCCCACAGCACTCATTTTTATCAAGACTTAAAGGGTTATTACGTGGCCTGCAGGGAAAAACAACAGTCCCTGTGCTGTGTGCCATATTTCATCAGCGGAGGGGGCTCTCTGTGATGAGTTAGAGCTGTGATTGACAGATTGCTAAAGCATCAACAAATAAAATTTGATTTTGATAGAATCAGATGAAACATGGGGCTAACATCTGCCCTGATACATATTATACACAGCTGTTCTATTATCTGTACAAAGAGAGCGTGTCTGATAAATCTTAACAATAATTGTCTCATGTAACAGCAGCTCAGGCTGCAGCCACACTACAATGTTTTAGTTTTAAAATCAAAAAATCAATCACTGCTGCTACATTTACGCCTGCTGTCAAAACTACTGCAGAGTGTCTGAGCATCTAAAAAAGACATGTTTCGAAACACTGTTGGGTCCTTTTTGTTTTGAAAACTCTGCGGCCGTGTCGTGGTCGTGGCAGTGAAGGCAAAACAAATGTTAACACTTTCTGTTCTACCTCATTATTGGTCCAAGAAAGTGAATCTCACTGTTCACCATTGCTGTTGCTGATTCATATTTCTTACTGTAACTAAGCAACCAACTGCAGAGTAGATAATCCACTTCCACGCCCAGTGTACGTGGTATGCATTTTCAGGTGTGTTGGTATGAACAGGAATCATTAATGTTGCTGAGCTAAAGCATTTGTGTGGAAGGGGACTGGTAACCTAATATGAATTGATAACTCAATTAGTTTAAAAAAAAAAAAGTGCCTTGAACACATGTAGCTTTTAGAAAATTCTGCATGAGAACAACAGTGTGTTTGTCCATTAAATATTATTACAGAAGTGACTTCATAGTAATGTTTGAAAATAAAATACTGGCATCTTTCCCATTCTATGCTGCAGGGCATGTTTCACAGCCACCCCTATTTTCCCTGTATTCCCAGGCTTCCTGTCAGGGCAGAAGTATATAAGAAATGTAATAAAAGAAAAAGAAAAACAAATTTCAGAACGTTGGTGTGCTGTGATATTGCAGCAGTGTCAGTCATATTCAGTCACAAGGCTGTATGAAGCAGCACAAAGGCTGCAGTGTTTGGGGGGCTGCTCTCCAGGACCCACAGATTCACAGCTTATCATGTGTGAAAAGCAGCGTCGGGCCAGTCTGCTGCGTGTCGCCCACTTGGCAGCCTGGTGGCGGTCGCTCATCTGTCCCCAAGCCAGTGTGAGCACATCACCGATCTGGACCAGGATTAAAGGACCTAATGCTAACAGCTGTGCCGAGATTAGCCATGTCAGTATTTACAGTTATTTTGTCGACCAGTGCACCACACACAGGGTTTAAATAATAAACTGCGATATTTGAATTCCTTGTCCTTTTTTTATTGGACCTTGGATTTAGAATGACTCTGAAATGCATTGCTTGTATGTTTTCCTTTAAAGATAGTGTTGGTGTGTTGGAGATATAGTGTTGATAATTGGGACAGATACTAAGATGTGTGGATAAACAGAACTGTATGAAGATCTGGAAGGAGCCAATACCTTTGTTCAGAAAATGCTCTTTGGATAAAGAAAAATAGAGAGGAAGACTAAGAGAAGATGAAGAGAGACGATTAACTTGAAAAATGCGTGACTGCAGCATAAACACGTTGATCGATTGAGCAGTTTTATCTTATCTATGTGAGTGTGTGCGAGGGAAAGACAG
The DNA here is from genome assembly GCF_024713975.1 of Paralichthys olivaceus. Taxonomy (NCBI): domain Eukaryota; kingdom Metazoa; phylum Chordata; class Actinopteri; order Pleuronectiformes; family Paralichthyidae; genus Paralichthys; species Paralichthys olivaceus. Next base: position 16,182,477 of record NC_091107.1, on the reverse strand, counting down.
AGATGTTATGCGCGATTGTGTTGACACACGTACCTCGCAATGTGTGTGTCGGTGTGCACTTTCCCCAGCAAGTGCATGAATATGCATGTGTGTGCTCGCACGGGGGAGACTACGTGCTCTCTCAGCGGAGACTGATCATCTTATGATGGGCGATCATTGGAAGATCTGACGTTTTTTTTGTTTTTTTCCCTCCATACTCTTCTGTATATGGAAATGTCTTATGTACTGTATAAATAATTTATGCCATTTTCAGAAGTGGCGATGCAGCCCTTTGTTTTGACAGATTTGATAGTGCATTTTAATATGCTTAGACACTTTATGTGATTAAAAGAGGAAGAAAGAGACCCTGGGAAGGTGTTAAGAGAGCAGCAGGTCAGCGACAGCCGCCAACAGCTGCTCCCTTCCAGTCCGCACGTGCGTACAGGATCTATGCTGGGTGGCCATGGGCTCACCAGGGGTTGTGCATGGATGTGATTAACACAGATTTGAGGTGAATAATCTTCTTATAGCGGCTCGGTGGAGCAGTAGCGTTGGGGGCTGGGGTGGGGGAGCTGAGGGTTGATGAGAGATACCTGAACCCCCCCCCCATCATTGTGGAAGTTGATTTAATGGCTTTTAAATGTGTGAGTAGGGCATCAGCATTGTGTTTATCTAATACTATCTTATTTACTTTTTGAATCAGTGTATAGGTTAACAAATACATAGCTACAAGTAATTTCTACAATCATTCAAAGCTGGTATTACATTGTATGTCCACTAGAGAGGACGGACACGTCCGTTTTTCAACAATGAAATATCTGTCTCATCACGTTTCTTGGCAGCTACAAACAAGTTTGCGTGTGGGAATATATTTTCAATCGGGGGTTGACCTGGATACGTGCATGTGTGTTAATAATATTTTTTGGGATAAACAAGTGATAGATGTAACAAACTGAGATCTGACATGTGTTGAAATAACATTATAGCAAGACAAAGTGCAATACATACAGTATGATCCAGGTTATTACACAGTGCCACAAACTCAGCTGCTGCAAAACTGAAAATAAGAAAAAAATCACTTAAATCTTAAACAAAAAGGCTTGACAAGTATGGACTGATTACCTTGTGGTGGTTTATTCAAATTATGCATCTTCTTCTGTCCTCAAAATTGGCAGCCGACTCAACCTGACTCTACCCTACTAAGGGCCAAGTGTTGATGGGCTGTAAGCAAAAACATGTGATCTATGTCCTGTCTCCTGCATGCTCTACCCAGATGTCACCCCTCACATGGACTCTCAGGAGACATTTCTGTCATGTCTTTCTTCAATGAAAGTCCATAACATGTCTGAACCCAATTGTCGGAACATTTTCTGGAGTTCATATCCAAAAAATGGCTGTCGTGTTTCTTATATATAATAGAGTTTATATCTGGGGGACAGGGCAGGGCTCTGTGTGTAGGTGGTTACATGAGCACCACCTCCAGGTGTAACCACCTTTTGTACAACCTTTTGTACAACACTCATATTTGATCATTTCAGTTAATTTGCTCATTTAGAGATCAAAGGTCAAATCAGTGTAATCAAAGCAACAATGTGTGCCTTATATTATCAGTTAATGTGATAGCATGACATTACCATATTAATTAGTTTTCCTTTGTGCCGAAAGCCAAGGGTGGTGGGGAGCAGTGCTCTGCCTCGTAGCTCCAAGCATTTATTCAAATGCACTCATACATATCTATATACTATCCAAACATGCACATATTGTGGCCCATCTGTATGTACCCATGGAAAGAAGGATATAACCAGGATGCTGGGGTAAACACAGCTCAGCTCCACCATCTCTGGTGGCCATCGTGATATGTGTTTGATCCTGCTGGATGGAGCAGATGCTCAGACTCCTGCACGCCTTCTCTGAACATCATATTCTTCTATTAGATTCCCCAAGAATTAGGGTGATGGTGAAATATGATATCTGATATGCCTCGTGTTTATCAAGTCCAGCGTTGCGGCGATGACGACAATGATGTCTAATTTCAGCTAGAGATGACGAGTGCATGTTCGAAAGCTTGCTCTCTCCCTGGGTGACCACCGCTTTAGTGAAACAAGGCGGATAAAAGGCTAGATTCTGATCCCTGACTCATTTTCCAGCTCATGTTGTATATCTCCGCAATACTGCTGTAAGGGTCCATGATATCTATGGTCTTGGAGAAAAAATGGTTTGTTACTATATTTTGATTTTATCCATTGTTCCTTCCTTTTTCTCCATTTGGAGCCAGAATAAAATCATGAGGTTAGGTCATGCACACATGTTTGCATAATGCTGTGCACAAATTTGTATCTGGATTTACAGGTGTAAGTATATGAGATAGACTGGGCAGAGTTAGATTCATGTAGGTTAGTCTGGAGAGATAGAGGAATGTTTTCTTGTGAAGAAATGCATGGCGACAGGAGTAATTAATTATAGATGTGGAAATGTGCTCTGAGGGAACTCTGTTACAGTAACTAGAGGCATGGCAAGTGCGAGATGAGGGAATGTAGACGGGGGGGAAGGGGAGAAAGCCTCTTCTCAACAACTTCAATTTACATTACATGACAAGAGAATGGAGGTTAATTAAACATGACAATGGTGGGGGCGTTTTTATTGTTCACCCTTCATGGTGGCTGACTGTCTCCCAAGTCAAAGGCCAAAGAATGCATAACAAATATGAGTCTACCCCAAAGTGTAAATTCACATTGTGGAAAGAGTAGTTATGGGTACAAATATGGGCAAAATGGGCCTTAGGGTTCTGCATGGTACACATTTGCAAAAATGCAGTACCCATATTCATGTTCAAGACCAGGAGGATAATTCTTAAAGAAACAGCAGCAAAAACTTTATTCATCATTAAAGTCTGCCTCTGTAGCTACACTCGTCTCTCAGTTTACACAAACTAAATTGCATCTAAAACTCAGCTACAAAATTTTGAGTAGCCACAGGCGTGCTCACATTTCACCGCATGTCCATTTCCAACCTTCATATTGACACTAATTGGACCCGACGCTAATGATGCCAAAAAAGCAAAGCGAAGCAGCGCTAGGTTTTTCGAGCCGCCTGCTTACAATTCCAAGACTGCTTGGGTTACGACAGACCTCCTGATCTCACACTGCCTCTGAGATTAGATTTTATGTCGGGTTTCAAAATTGGAAATGAGCTTGGGTGTAGTAATTGCTGATTTAAAAAAAAAAATACCCACACACACCATCAGTGGTCAGTAACATATAACCAATGAGTTATAATTGGACTCAGACTGTAAGGATTCAGGTTATCCCTCCAAACAATGCAGGTTTTTATTTGTGTATTTTCTCCATATTGTCTGGGGATCATGCCCTAAATGAACTCCGACGACTGAAATATTTCCTGCAAACCATATTTCTTATGAAAGTTGGCTCATATTATATGGTGCTGCTGGGAAGGCGTATTTATAATAGGTAATGTACCACTCTGCTGGGCTCATGGCCTCAGGGGACATTGTGTAAACGCAGCTCATCTCCCCGCTGATCGTAGTCCTGACTGATTGCTGATGACTTTTTTAGGGCAGAGACATGTTAAGTTGTTTATTTATTCAAAAAAAAATCCCCAACGCAAATAGCCCTCTCCACTCTAGATCTCTCCTCCCCCCCGATTGTGTGTCGGCGAATAAATCTGTCTTAGTTTCTGTTTCTGTCTCTCGGATGGGGATGATATGTTGTGGTCATCAGCAAAGTTTGTGATATAAGAACAGGACAGCTGTTTTTTTGTGTGTGTGTGTGTGTGTGTGTGTGTGCATTTTATGCATGTGACAGATATGGGACATCCCTGACTGCCGTCGAGAAAGTGACACACTAGCTGCTGCAGGCTAGCGTGTTCAGGAAGGAGCCTCAGCAAACTCCAACACAGTTTAGCAGACCACAGCTATAAGAAATCACTTATAGAAGCCGTTGTGGTGCAGTTTTTGACACAGCAGTGCTAACTGTGATGTGTTAACTGTTGTTATGATTGTCGTAGCATCATCATTTCTGACATTAGCCTCTATACAATGTAGAAAAAGAGCTGCTGTTTTAAAGATGCACCTGATTGCTGTTTGAATCTGCCGTTTGGCAAGCTCCCTGGTCTTTGCACGGCACATCACTTCTCCGCCGCATCTGTGACTCCCGAATGGAAATAAAGCCATCTGTTACATACAACAACTGGCAAGGCGTTAGCTTCCTCTCCACTCATATTCTATTCTGTTTCTTTTTCACTTCGCGTGGTTGCTGCACAACATATTGCAACAGTTTTTTTGGGGTGGGTTGTAGGGTGGGAGGTAATATATTCCCTTGTTGGACCACTAACCAGCTTGCACAGGCATACACGCAATAAGCATGCACAAGCGAACAAGCACATCCCTACAAAATAAACAAACTACTGTGCCTGAGTTAATTGGGTTAGGATTTTGTCACCCATCAACATCTGTTTGTCACACCTTGTTTATTTACCATTTTTTATTATGTAGTGACGGAATGTCTCCTTCAATTAATTAATGCCCTTAGCTGAGTCAATCGGTGCTAAATTAATAGGTCAGAAGTATTTAGAAAATGCAACTACTTATTTGTATCAGATTTAAGCATCTCACAGTCTTTCCTGGTTCTTCCACTTGCATAACTTTGTATATTTATTTCATTACACTTGTAATCCTCATGATGGTGCTAAGGCCATTACCAGAGGGGACCATGAATCTCTGTGCCATAATTTGTGCCAATTTATCTTAGAGATGTTGAGATTAAGTGAAGATGTCACTGGTAGCACATACAGCACCAGTCAGGAGATCACCAATGTCCTTAGGGTTCATCCTCCGGGCATCATGTGGATATTAATAACAAAGTCTATCCGATAGCTGTCAACACATGTAACATAAAATCTATTTAGGAATACCTCTTCAGGAATTTAACATGAATGTCCACTTAATGTCCACTGTGTTAGTCTGGACAACCGTGGTAGACTATTGGTGGGATGCAATCATGCACCATACAAATACAGCCTACCTTTGTGTGGCAACTCTCAATGTCAGCCATTGGTTTGTGACCTGTTGTGGCCATTTTGGCCAGCGTGCCATCTTAGTTTTCCCGCAACCAGAAGTAACCCTATTTGGAGATGCAGGGTTGGGGGGGCGTGAGCCTTAATGAGAGGTCAAGGATACTGCAGGCCTACCTACACCTGCAACCTGCATCCATTGGAGAGTACTAGCTGGCAATCACAGGATATCCACGCCCCAATACAAACAGTGCCTCATCATATATTTGAATCTAAATGGGACCTGAATAAAAAAACGCGATGTGGGGGGTGCTTGAAAGGAGCGCACACCAGGCCAGCCTTACCAAAGGAAAACAATGGTTTTGCTGGCAAGGGGATTCTAGCAATGTGCTTCTGTGTGATAGGCAAATGTTTGGCAACTGATGTTACGATCCTTGCATTCAGCTGGTAAATTTAGCATGTCAGACTACTGCTAGATAATTAGCATATGCTATGTTATCTCGAAGTACAGTCATTAGTTTTAGGAGGAGAGGTCCATTACTGTCTCCCCCAAATTTAAAGGCAGACGGTGGAACCACAGGACAGCTGACAAATATGAGTCAGCCGTGTCATAAAACACAAACTTTAGACAAAACAGAGTTACTCTGCGCTTACTCTGCTTTGACACTCAGCAGCAATGACTTGCATGCTTGGAGACAGACAGTGCAGTAAATGGATGCAAGCTTAATGGATACACAAGACATCAACTGCACCGGAGAAGATGATAAATGCTCTGTCTGATAAATGATTTTTCCAGTGTTCTGAAACATCACCTGCTGCATCGACATAAACAAGCCGCTCTGAAGCCAAAGGGAGTTGATATTCTGCTTGTGAGCTGAGCAACGTGCATCAAGCCCTCAAGTGGGATCTTCAAGGATTTGACATTGTGGTGAAATGAAATTCAGTGATACGCTCTGGCTGAGGAGGGTCTTGAGAAACCAGGATGCTGGAATATATAAAACATTTACAACCCCCCCCCCCTCCTTATCATCCCTGTATAGCTATTTGTATTCAGATACTTCCACCATGTCACATATTTTTACCACCCGTTGTGCCATTAAAACTAAGCCCATTTACAAATCATTCTCCCTCCGAGTTGATAAATTAAACTGATGTGAACGAGTGGAGTCCTCGGAATGGCTTGTTTGAATAATTGAGCAGCTCTCAATCAGACAACATTAGGCGGAGGTGGCAGCACCGCCGACTGAAATAATTACCACATGACAACAGACTACACATGGGTGCTGCCTCCACATTTGAGACCAGTAGATTAGAACAACAGCACCCCCCCACCCCCTTGGCATTACTCCCTCAAGGACACCACCTAAAGGAACCTGCAAAGTGTGAACAGGAGGGAGACGGGACACCACAGCAGTATGGGGGGGCTGTCACTGTAGGGGGGGGGGGTAATGTATACTGTCGGGGATGAATAAATCACAGCTACGTATTTGGCGAAGAGACCCCATCCATTTAGCCTTTTAAATTTGAGGTAGTCTATTACCAAGAGATTATATGTAGAAGGACACTCAGTCGAATAGATACCTCTCCCAAGGCCCAACAGTCCCCTTATGAAACCACATTTGAATTCACTTGGTCCAGATTTGTATTTGGATCTGCACCAAATTGCGCACACTCGTAAATATCATTTCATTCCATTCCTTCATGTTTTTTTTATGGTAATCCATCCTGTTGTTTTTGCAAAACCCTGCTAACTAACAAAAAAAAGCACACAGATGAAAACATAACCTTTTTTTTTATTTAAAAAATGTTTAGTTGATTTTTCCCCTTAAACACAAACTATAGAATGTATGTTGACTTACGTAAAAAAATATTAGTGATAGCCAATGGTGGTGGTTATGACAATGGTGATAACTACTTAATAAATCTATATAAATAAATAAATGAACAGACGTGATCACAAAAAACAGAAACAGGCAGTCGAGTAGTTTTACATAATCCTGCTAATTAACAGACAAACATGCAGACGAAAACATAACCTTCATCACCCATTTAATAAGACGCAATTTATTATCTATGCAATCAATCATAAAAAAAATCCCTCCACATTTTTGGGGGGTTGATGAGCGAATTGGATATATCCCACAAATGGAAATTCAAAGTGAGTGAAACAAAAAAGCAATAAAGATTTATTTTGGCTTTTAAATTATGTAGATAAAGCAAATGGTTGATATTATAATTAGTACCTGTAGCAGATCACATTTATCTGTCGTGTTGGCATAAAGTTTTTACATTAGTGCTACAGTTACATGAAACACTGTTTAGTTGAAGTACCATCACCACAAAATAAGACATTTCTTCCACTTGTCTTTCTATAATTGGGTTTTCACGTCATGTCTTGAATTATCCATCAGTCCTGATTTCCCTGCGTCTACCTGGGTTTCACATGTCTCCAGAGACGAGCTTTGTTGTGATAGAAGCATCTTTAATGTGACAACGCAGGAACAGGAAGGTAGTTGAGTGTGACTGGATGAGTGGAGTGCTGCCTTCGTCAGGATGGGTCACTAAGCGTATAGTACCATGTGACAGCCAGCAAGGAGTATGTCTGTGCCAGAGTAGTCGTCGCAACGGAGACTCATTTGCTCCGGCACAGCCTGGATGTGATTGACAGCTGGGCCAAAGGGCCTTTGGCTCCTTCCTGATTTTTGTTTTCACTAGAGGTGTCCTCTGGGACCTGGAATTCATGCTGGAGTATATCAACAGAACAGCTTATGGCAGTAATGAGGATGAAAAGCAAACTGAACACTGAGTCTTCTTTTTTTTTTTACTTTTAGCTGCTCTGAGTTTTACAAGACATAACTTAGTCTCAGTAATGTTTTTTTTTTTTTTGCATTTCTTGGAAAGTTCATTATTATTAAAGCAGTATTATTATTATCTGGTAAACATAAATAACATGACTGAAAAAAGAAGCACCAACATATTTAGTTAAAGTAATACTGCACTTAAATGTGTTTCTGAATTAAAGAATTATAATATAATATATAATATAAATTATGTGATGTTCTTTCATCATTAATGTTTTAAAATCACATTTATTACAAAATGTATAAAAAAACATTGCATTTATTGGTTGACCCATTACACCCCCTAGTGTTTCAAACCATCTTGAAGATCCAGTGTGTAAGATTTAGGTGAAAGGGATCCATTGGCAGAAATTTAATGTAGAATAATCCTCATGATGTTTTCACTAGTTCATTTCATCTAAATTGTATGAATTGTAGTTTTCTTTACCCCCAGAAAAGATCCTTTATATTTAAATACTTTATATTAACATTGAGGGGACCCTCTCTATGGAGGCCGCCATGTTTTTGACATTAGTCCAGACTGGACAAACCAAACACCTTTTTATGACTACCGCAGGTTCTTTTTCATGTTTAGAGGGGGAGGGGGAGGTGAGGGGTGTTCAGCTGCAACATGCAATTTCAACACTAGATATCACTAAATTCTACACACTGTACCTTTAAACCTTGAAGGGCCAATGCTAATGCAGATTCAACCATAGGACGTCTCTTCGTCATGACATTTATATATATTTGAAAAGGTTAACTCCCTCCTAATCAAAGGTGCATGGGGACCACCAGCACCTGCTTGTGAGTATGTCTGTGGGAAGCTGCGCACAATTTCAAATGTATGCTGAAATTGAACCACTAAACCATTGCATAGTCTTCCATCCAGACGTCCTACATCGGGCGCCTCAGGCGTCTCAAATGCTGATTGAGACTGGAGGTTCAAGCGGCTCAGGGCCACCACGGTCTTGGCCATCAGGAAACTCTGGGGGCAAGGAGCCCTCTACTCAATTCGCCTTTTTTGTCGAAAAGCATGCGTGCTGCTCCTGGAGTCTTTGTTCATAGCTAGACAGTGTAGCTAACTTTGCATTGGCAAGCTAATTGGCATGTATGTGTGTGTGTTTGTAATTTGTTTCCCCTCTATGAATTCCCAGGGAGAGACACTTCAGACAAAAACTGTGCTGAATTTACACTTTTGTGTTACTATTGTCATCAACAACTCGAGTGAATTAGCTTACTGGCTTTTCATTAATTAGTCATCCATATTACGTGAGATCAGAAATGGCACTAGACAGCATTTTTATTCACAAGTACAAAAAATGAAAAACAAGTCTCACTTTTAATTCTTTGCCATTTTTTTCTTTCATTTCCAAAGTCATCCTGTCTGTCACAAAGTACGCTTTATTATTTAAACCTGCCCTACAGTAAGGCTTTTCACAAAAACAACATGTCACAAGCTATTAATGCAGAGCAGCCACAGCTCATCGCAGGATCCAAATCTTGATCTCTTTGTCTTCAACCATAATTCCAGTGATGGCTTACAGCACAGTCACTCCTGTAGCTGCACAAAGTATAAGCCTTTGAGTTGATATTTGGAATAACAGTTGAGACAGGAGTGGGAAGTTTTGAAGAAGTACCCTTTTTGTTCAAAAAGTCTGGCTTTTATATGCAGCACTTGATGTTCTCGTTCGTTTGAAAGCACAAAATCAAGCACAGACACCCCTGCCATGGATAAATTGAAATGTTTGTCCATGGAAGAATACAGAAATAGTCCACTGTCATAAATGGAAAATGGACTGTATTTATGCAGCACTTTATTTGTCCTATTGACCACTCGCTTCACAGTGCAAGTAATTCACCCATACAAACACATATTTATACAACAGCTTTTTTATATTGCACGTCTTTCACACACTGCCGGCACAGCCATCAGGGGCATTTTAAGGTTCAGCGTCTTGCCCACATTTTGCCCACAAGGTCATTTTGGCATGCAAACTGGAGGAACCAGGGATTGTACCACTTCCTTCCTAATTAGTGGATGACCCGCTCACCCCCCTGAGCCACAGCCCGCCCACCAGTGAGTTTGCCATCTTGTAGTGCTGTTCAAATGTTCAGTGAAAAATCTCACATGCTATATAGTGGACTGATTTAATTCCGCAGTACATTGGTATAGGTAAGGTAAAAATAGCAGTCGTTAAGCGAGCAATATATACCCTCTTGCAAAGGTGGCTGAGAGATGAGGGTACCACATGATGTGAAAACAATAGAGTGCCATATATCTATCAAAAGAATTAAACTGATAAGACTTGTGGCAGACACTTAATGTTCTATTTGTTTATGCAGTATAATGCATAAATACATAGGCTGTGTGTAAAGATAGATGGTGTGAGTCCACTTCTGTCCACTATCCAGAAATTAAGCTAAAATATTGTGGGGACAAATGTGTAATGATCAACAAGTTTGTTTCTACCTTTATAGATTGTCATTCAATGTCTAGTTTAATATAAACTAAAATAAAATGTATTGTTGTTCATCAAACTGTGACAATGATGAAATTAGAGTAGTTCTCTGGAGGTTAGTAAAGTAGGGAATAGTGTGTGAGTGGGTGATTTCAGTGGCCACATCCTGTGGAGGACTCGGTTTATGCAGCCGATCTCGGTCTACACCGCGTCTTCTAAACCAAAAAGAGACTGGTCTGGTCTTCCTATCGCATCATCAGCTTGTCCTGCAGTTCCACCCGTCGCCTAGCAACAAAGCTCGGACAAAAATGTTCTTCCATTGATTAAAAATGTTGAAAACATGACTTTTTAGCATGTTTGCTATTAGCTGTTCGGTTGAGTTGTTGCATTTAAAATTTTATTTTCCTGACATTTTTGCCTCGCTTTTTTTACCTCTTTGAAAAACACTGAAGCGCAATGAATCATGGGATATGTAGGGCCGGGAAGGATCCACCCAGCGGAGCCTTGGTTGCTCGGGGGCTGCAAGAACACATTTGTCGGAACCTTCGAATTGGGTCACGCCACTGTGACACAATCACTCTTCAATTGCAGTCGGCAAAGGACGAGGCCCCTGAATGGAGACGCACCAGCTACAGTGATTTTCACAGCAGACATTTTGAGACGTCCCAGAAAAGCACAGGTGTTAGTAGTAACTTCAGCGAGACCTCTGTTCACCTCAGGCTCCCACTAATTAACATCATTATTTACACCAGTGCTTCTCCCACTGCAGCGTGTCAAAATGTCTGACATGAAAAGACCTAAACGCTAATAAATGCGTTCATGACGTCTTTTTCTGCATTCTGTACAGTGTTGATAATTCAGCAGTTCTTTTATATAGCTTATATTGTATAGTTGTTAAAGGTTCATGTCAGGAAAAGTAAAGAGGACTTTGAGTAGCTATATATTTTTTTTCCCAAAGTGACACAATTGCCTTCTTAAAAGGAGCCTCTCAGTGAGCTGTGCTGAAACTGTTCTACCCTTGGTTTTAAATGAGACCTTGCACCTGTTCCCCTGTCATTTCATAAAGTTTCATAAAGCAGTTTTTGATTCATTCACTTTCCCTGGTCACTGATGCATTCTCCCTCAGTTTTTTTATCCTTACTCGCAGTGCTGCCATCTCTTTTCAAACGACCAAGGTCTGACCCTGTATCTGCTATAAAGTACAGGCCTGTCAACAAACTGCAGTCTTTATTTGGTACAAATACTGTCTCAGCCAAACTGCGATACTTTTATAATGCAAAATAAAAGTGAGAGTGTCGGATTTTAACGAACTTCACAAAACATTGGTTAGAATCAGCCTTGTAATTACAGACGGAACAGTGCAGCCTTTCATACGGTGAAGTCGACCTCAGCGTATTATGTGTTTAGAAGAAAACACTCTGGGGGATCACGTGCAAAACATACTTATATTCTGACCATCAAACTCATGCAGATTCACATACAAAGTTAACTCTCTCATATATTGTATTTTATTTATAATAATATGTTGCAGAATTTTCTACAGCTGTTCAAGATTTCCAGAGAAAGTATTTTAATGATTTTGATGCGTTTTGAAAAACCCTGTAGCCCGATCATATCTGATGTCTGTATGCTTTGCTTCTGATCAGGGTTTCATTGTGGTTAGACAAAATGTGACCAAAATTCAATAATCTGAATTTTAAGCCTTGGAAAGTCTTAAATACAAACATTACATGCTAAGGTTTAAAACAATTTAGGCATGTCTTACTTATGTTGATGTTGGGAATTTAAGTCCTTCATATGTCTTAGACTTAAATTACTGACTAATACTTTTATCCCGATACTTGAGAAACTTTATTGCATTTGCTGATTCATATTCACCAGAGGATGACCCTGTCCCATCTTGGACTAGTTTTCTTCAGCAGCTTGCTCAGGAGGAACCTACTTGTCATGTGCTTTGTCACCCGTGTAAGCTTTTCTACAAGAAGCCCCAGTGTTGTAATATGTGTTTTGGAGGTATGTACAGTGTCAGTAGGTGATTTGTTCAGTTCAACACCCTCACATTGTGGGTTGTAGCCTGAAGGAAGCCACTGGAGGGGCTTTACAAATTTAGTGTTGTTTCAATGTTTAATGCTGGATCTTTCACTTTTGCTTTTTGACCTCTTTATTTCTGTTGCCTCTATACTTTGACTTTTTTCAGCTTCTCGCTCCTCTTCGAGATGTCTCTCACAGTTGTTCTGTTAATCGTGCCTGGCCTTACACACTCTTTCATTTATCTGCTGAGATGAAAGCAGAAACTTGCACCTATAGCCTCAGGTAGACAACTGTATTATTAAAGACGGACAGACAGAGAGCTGAGGGTCCTGTCTGCTTCAAGGGTTATCTTTTACACTCTTACATTAGAAGAAGGTGGTAGAGGTCAGGCGGACCATGACAGCTCAGTCATGAAGCAGCTTTTCACATTGAACAGCTGAACCTAGGAAATTCAAACTCATTAAGTGAATGAAGTGTAACAGTCAGTCTTTTTATTATTTTTGTCTCTTAGTGTTACGTGATGACTTCAGACAGAACCCGCAGGACGCTGTGGTGGCGGTCGGGGAGACTGCCAGTCTTGAGTGTCAAGCTCCGCGCGGGCACCCTGAGCCCACCACCTTCTGGAGGAAAGACAAGGCTCGGCTCGACCTCAAAGACGACAGGATCACGGTGGGTGACTCTCCAGGGGTCCCTGTTCTGCCTTTTACACATAATCATTGATTCGGTATACAGTATAAAATACTCCTGCACGTGTTTTTATTTTTGCAACCTTGTACCCTCAATGCTCCGTATCAGACCTGACCCATTACCCTCAATTATCTCGGAGTCAAATACAGACCTGCCCATACCCGTTAACATATATCCTGTGACTGGACCCTTCACCCATGATTAAACACACATGCTACATACACAGTCAAACATCGAATGGCCTCCTTGCCCTGTTTTGGTGGTTGAGTTGTGTTGTAGCACCTTTTACAAGCAGCAGAGCCATTGAGAACCTGTCTTGCGGTTTTTGTCTTTATATGATCCATTTTTATGAACTGGCTTGTTCTCTGTTGGGAGTGACAGTTATCTGAGTTGAAGTGAAGTGGTGTTGAAGGCTTTCTTAATGAAACAAATTCTGGCTTTGACTTCATATAAGTTCATTTTTACCCATGCATGTACCTTAGATCAACACAACTACCAGCAGTTACAAGGTGCAGGACTCTATTGAACTGGTTGTTTCTAATTACACACATTTCTATTTTCCTCTATGGAGGAGTCATGCATCTTATCTCATCTTATCTTAATGTTTTTATCAGGTACGTGGAGGAAAGCTGACCATCTCCAACACTAAGAAGAGCGATGCAGGGATTTACGTGTGTGTGGCGGCCAACATGGTCGGAGAGCGAGAGAGTGAAAAAGCTCAGCTCTCAGTATTTGGTAAGAAGAATTCAAAAAGCAATTGAGAATTTTTATTTAGTACCCACAAACGCAAACGGTGTTTACCACTTTTTCAAAAGTATATTTAGCACATGTGTTACGTGTCCTTCCCACATCCAGAAAGACCCGTGTTTGTGCAACGACCTGTGAACCAGGTGGTCTTGGTAGATGAGAGCGTGGAGTTCAGGTGTCAGGTCCACGGTGACCCTCCGCCTACGCTGCGCTGGAAAAAGGAGGACGTGGATATTCCCCGTGGCAGGTGAGGGACCTTTATGAATGTGTGTGTAGTGCCCTGTGTCTTGATAAATGACAAATGTTAAAGGAGAGCTCCCTGGCACTGAAAGATCCAGAGATGGACACAGAGCAGAAGCGTTTGATATGAAGTACTAAAATACAACAGACCCCCAAGCATTAGTTGCGTATGTTGTAGAGATTTCTACTTTTAGATGTATTAAGTCTAAGATTTCATATGAATTAATACGGATGCATTCAACCTCATAATGTCAAACACTAACTGCTTTTACAACTATATTTAGCAATGTTTTGGATTCATTTAGTCAAAGTCAATGTCAAAGTAGCTTTATTGTCAACTATTTCACATGTAAACATACAAAGCAGTCGAAAGAACATTTCCCACTCTCCCCACAGTGAATCATATAAAGTGCACAGGCACAACAGATAAACAACAGATAAACATTACATTTCAGCAGTGCAAGTTAAAAGAGGTAAAAGTGATAAGTGATAAAAAGTGATAAAGTGCAGAGACAGTTTGTTTCAGAGTCCTGAGTGATTTTTGGAGGGGGGGGGGGATTTCAGCCTGTTGTCAGACTGTCGGATATGGCTGGGGGGAAGTGAGTGGGGAGAATTTAGCTTCCTGACAGCTTGGTGGATGAAGCTATTGCTGAGTCTGGTGGTGCGGGAACGGAGGGTCCTATACCTTCTTCCAGAGGGTAGGAGGCTGAAAAGGCTGTGTGCGGGGTGGCTGGTGTCCCTCGCAATCGAGGTGGCTTTCCGGGTGAGGCGGGTGGTGTATATGCTTTGCAAGGAAGGGAGTGGGGCACCAATGATCCTAGCAGCTGTGTTCACCACGCGTTGCAGTGACATGTGATTTAATTCATTTAATGAAACAAACTATGCAAATTAAACACTTTCACACATTCTCCTTATGAAACTTCTTATGCCCTTGAATGTATGCATGCATTAGGCATTTAATATCTGATTGGGGGAAATCTGATTAAGAGGTATAACTTGATTTCATCTTTAAGTAGAATGTTACTCAGTTGAGCCTGTATCTCCAGACAGACAAACAAACTGTGCATACCCGCAAGTGTCATGAATGCAGTTGTCCCTCTGAACTTGCATCATGTAATTGTATAAAATAGCAGTGCATAGTTACCGTATATCATCTGTTAAGCTAGTTTATTTGCAGCTCTTGAACTGTAAATCAGAAATATTTAAATTACTATTAAACTTGCTGTCAAATAGATTACATACCTCAAATGTGTGAATGTAAGAGATACAACTTAAGTAAAATGCCTGTGATACCCAGAACTTGATGAGTCATCTCTCTCTTACATTAGAGTCCTGCTATAAAAAGAGAGAAACAACACACATTTAACTCACACCTGTTACAAGCCATGACTGCTATTAGGAAGCAGTTTTAGAGGATATAACTTGATGTAGACAACAGCCTGTCTGTCCACCAGTCTGTCTGCCTCTACCTGCGTTGTGCCCTCTACCTCAGTGCCCCTTGACTCCAGAAACATGTCCTACTTTCAGATCTGCCTCGCCTCACTTCCTTCCTTCCACTCCTCTCATTCTTCTCCTAAACCTGTCGGCCTCCTGGGGAAGTCTGTATCTGGGTCAGGGATGTGCTGTGAATGGAGTCCTCACCAGACTCTGGACGGACCCCGCAGCCCCCATCGATATTCTGCCCACACCCTTTGGAACATCTATTTCAGATGTGACTTTTTCTCACCCCTTGTGCCATTTCTCTGCCTGACTTGTCTCCCATCTTTGCATCAGTATGGCTGGCTAGACAATTTCACAGGATCTCTCACACTCAAAAGGGACCCCAGAGAGGGAGAGCCCAGCTCCTTGCTCCCGTGCTTTTCCCTCCGTAGCCCCTCAGAGGCGCTTATCTAAACTCTGGAAGCTGAGATGTTTCCGCCACTCTTAACTGCGCCGCTGCTGCACTACAGCGTGCTGCGCTGGTGGACGCACACCGATGCATTGAGCATCGCTATGAATAAGTCATATCTTTCTGCTCGGCTCATTCATCAAATTCAGTTTGTCAGACTGTGCCACACCCTTACTCTCAGACTGTTTGTCTATCTCTCCCTCTGTCTCTGTCTCCCTCTCTTCTCAGCTCGCTCTCTCCCATGCACACACACACACACACACATATAGGATAGCACAGACCACACCACAGTGGGTGTCTTTATAAATATTGAAATAGTGGAACAGCCAGGGTTCCAGCTGAAAGCACATTTCATTTTGCTGTGCCTTCATCTTGGCATAATTGCTCCCCCTTTCCTCTGCCTCTGTAGCCCAGTGTGTGAAGCAGAGTTGTAATTGCCTGAGAAAGTCTGTCTTTATTACATCAAAAATGACACAACCTTTATATAATTCTGGTGGTTATTGATTTATTTACTGTTTTACAACCATGAATTTCTTAAAAAGAAAAGCACTAGTCAAATGTGGAATCAACCCGTGGCATCACTTGACATGATGCCGCTTTCCCTCTCTCCGTCATCAGGTATGACATCAGATATGAAAAGGAGGACTTCCTGCTGCGGATCAAAAAAGCGTCAGTCAGCGATCAAGGCACCTTCACCTGTCTTGCGGAGAACCGCGTGGGTAAAGTGGAGGCTTCTGTCTACCTGACCATCAGAGGTGGGTAACCCGCTTGTGGACTCAAGCTCATAACCCAACCTTGATATATTTTGTATCTCCCAAAGCAGGCCGCAGGACAATCAGCCCTTTATTGCCCACTTTACGAGCGTTATTGCCCCCCTGCTGAAAGGCTGGGCATGGCCACGGCTCCTCTTTTCATATAGCTGGAGCTGATGTAGTTGATTGCTCCAGGTCTCCAGCCAGGCTCCAGATATGAACAATCCAACCCGTTTTAAGTGAACTGTTATGACCTCTCCTGGGGGTCTTATTCTCCAACCAGCCCACTCGCTCCATATTTACACCATATCAATGGGAGGAAGCTATTTCATATTTGATATTGTGGAAAATACAAAAATTGCTCCCCTTCTGCTTCCTGCTCTTTATGTTGTCGTTATAACTGATGAGTGTGAAAGCTTAAGTAACAATCTTAATTAGAACCAATTCTGAACACCTGAGTAATTCCATCATACATCATCATACATACTGAACATTATAGATCTCATGACATTAACTGTTCATTCCGTCTTTATCATAAGAGTTGTATTCTTCTTGCTTTCATTCTTGCATGAACAGACTTACACCTTGAAATGCTCCATGGTAATGTTCAAGATTTGTGTTGCTGTCGATACATACATATTTTGAGTGAAAACCATTAGATAAAGCCAGTTGTGCTTATAATTAGATGATATAATATGTATTATAAAAAATGTTAAGTATGAGTCAGCTAACATTGATCACTGATACAAAACAAGATTCTGGACGGACAATATTTCAGAAAGATGAGATTTATTTTGAAATAATTAATCAATGATAGAAGAAAAAATAGACTTTTATGGAATGCATCTCTTTAGATGTTAGTGCTGTGATGGTTGCAGAGTTTGGTTGAGAGATGCAACAAAGGAAATGCATGACAATAAGATGATAGTGATTAAACTTTGAAATAAATAAATCTTTAATCCATCCATCACTGGGATGCACTGGATGTGTGAGGGTCATGTGTTCATCACAGAATGTCTTGCTTTTTATTTTGGCAGCCATGTCATCAGGTTAGAGCGGCATAACGGGCCACGCGAGCCCCACACCAAGGCTCGCCTATTTATTCCACTTAGTTCACCACAAAAAAGATATAGAATAATGATCTTTACCTCACTTTTGAATCTAGTAAAAGCATTCTGCTGCCTGAATCCTTTCATATGTTTTAACAAGGATTTTATTGTGAAATATTTGCAGGACTGAAGATTGGCATTTAGATGAGTACATAGGCTAAGTTTATTTGAGGGAATACCATATTCGTTTCAGAAACATTGCAGCAGCAGGCACGCATCAGATCAGTGATGCAGCTGCCACAAGCTGCACACATACCCAGCGCAGCCAGACACTCCACGCTGAAAATCAGGGACCATATAAAGAAATCTGTTTACTTTGTGAATGTGTTGTTATCATGACATAAGTTAAGTGTTGCTGATAAATCTGTTCGGTGGTTTTCGGCATCAGTTTCCCTCCCACCCCCCAAATGTTGCCAAGGTGCCATTTCCTTCAGGCCCATGCCATCACCTCTCTTCGGTGACTGAGCTTTACCCTTCTTCTCTTCCTCTAACTTCATGGATGAAAACCCAACTCCCACCTCATCCATTTCTGATTTTCATTCGTTTTTTTTTCTTCTGTCCCTCTATTCTACTCCTCTGCTGTCCTTCTCTCTGTGTCGTGTGTTAATCTCACCCACACCATTGTTGTGTCACCAGCTCGTCCCGTCGGTAAGTAAGAGCTGATGCCATTGTTTGCATGCATTGCTTTTCAGTTTTTGGTCACACACACACTTACAGTATGCATGCACTGTTGTGGCATTCCACAAACACATTCATCA
Source organism: Paralichthys olivaceus (assembly GCF_024713975.1). Lineage (NCBI taxonomy): Eukaryota > Metazoa > Chordata > Actinopteri > Pleuronectiformes > Paralichthyidae > Paralichthys > Paralichthys olivaceus. The sequence continues at coordinate 16,163,956 of NC_091107.1, read as the reverse complement.
GACTAATATTGGACATGCATATCTACATAGTTACTCTTAAGCCCCTGAACTCCCCTGGCAGTTGTTTGTAGAAGCAGTGGATTGACCACCTCACTTTTTCTTTTCCCAAATGGGCGTCCAGACATGGATGATGCACCTCAACGGACAAATTTAAATTCAGAAGGACATCAAGTCGCCCTGCTAATCAGCCGGTATCATCCGTTTTGATGTTCTGGCAGCCGGATGAATGGCTTGTGAGATTGGCATAATCAGGAGATAGCTCCTAAAGCAATGCCAAAGTGCATGAACCTTTTAGCCTGCAGCTAAAACTTCAGTCCAAACATTCTTTCTGAATGCAGACATCTCTATGCAAATATGTTGCTATTGTGTTGTTATCTGTTTTACTTTCAACCTCAGAGGCGCCCCAGTTTGTGGTGCGCCCCCGTGACCAGATCGTGGCTCAAGGACGCACAGCTACCTTTCCCTGTGAGACCAGGGGAAAGCCTCAGCCCACTGTCTTCTGGCAGCGAGAGGGCAGCCAGGTGAGGATACTGATTCAAGCTGCTTTCAGACATGCACTGAACTCCGGGTAATCTCTGGAGGGGCTGTATGTAAGAATGCAAATGTCAGCGTGAGAGGTTCCAGCATTCTCCTGCCAGCCCTCTAGTAAAAACCCTGGATAATTGGGTTAGATATGAGAACAAAGTAAGGGATCTTCCACAATTGAGTGAGAAAAATTAATAAATATACTACAAATTTCTCAGTAAAAAAGAGCAATGCTACACATGAAGAGGACGTTGACGAAGATGTCAGGAGAGTTTCCCGTGATAAGTTGTCGCCAGTGTCCAAAAAAAACATATGATCTCTGTGGCAGAATTTAAATGTTAAGTCTTATCTCCTGCGTGCTACAACACCCCTCAGCTGAATGCTTAAGAGATATCTGTGTTGTTGAGAATGCGTCTGTCTTCCGTAGAAAGTCTGGACCCTACTGTGCAGACATTCTCCAACGTTTATGTTTGAAAACCGCTCTTGAAAGATTTGCTTGTTTGTGTGTCTGTAAGAATGTGTGCATGCTGGGGAATGAATTATTCCTGTCTGTACAGACATTAAATTCTGCAACCGCCTCAAAAATAAAAAATGTAAAAATGTCCAATCATCTGTCTGAAAGGATCAAACCCCAGGGACAGCAGAGTATGATTCTGCTCCACGTACAGATGAAGTGGTCATTTATTATCAATCTGCACCAGGCTGACCAGCCAAATCACTTAGCATGCAACAATGTCATGTGCTGCATTAGAGTCATTAAACATAATGAAAGCAGGCTAATGTCCTTTGCTGCCCATCAGTTTGTCTGCTCGGGGTGCAAAGAGAGAGCCAACGCTGATGCCTCTATTTCATGACCATGACTGCGGGTTATCACAGCAGGATCATCACTCGGGGGGTAAACTGCCATTCAGGCCGAGTAGGAAAGAGATGCTGACCCACTTTTCTAACTGAATTGTACATAATTGTGAGAACATGGAAGTTAAATGAAGGCATGTTTAAATAAAACAATCAGTCATGTTTAAAGTGAAAATTCAATTAGCGTAGTTGTTCCCCTTTGTCACAGTTTTCACAACAACAAGTACAACTTCATGACAAACAAATAAGAAGAGTCTGGATTTTTTATTTCTTTTTTTATTTTCCTCTCTTATCGTTGAATTTCAGTTCCGGCACCGTTTAGGCACCAGAATTATTTTGCAAAAAACCCAAACAATACCCAACCCTAACTAAGAGAGGTTGCTCTTTCTTAATGTTATATCTTCTAACTATATCTTCATAATACTCACATTACTTTCCACTTCCATTCCCTGCAGGACCTTTTGTTTCCCAACCAGCCGACACAAGGAGACAGCCGGGTTTCTGTGTCTGTGAGCGGCGAGCTGACCATTTCATCTGTACAACGCTCTGATGCCGGGTATTATATCTGCCAGGCCCTCACTGTGGCAGGCAGCATCATGGCCAAGGCTCAGCTTGAGGTAGCAGACGGTAAGACTGGCCAGACACACACACACTAAAAAACTTGTCCTAATAGAAATGTGTTTAAAGCATTTTGTACGTTTATTCTAGTGTTCCACACCCTGTTAGGTACATTATGCATCAGGGAGGCACAGCACATGCACAGTACTAGCGAACACTCAAAACACTATTGCATGATTGCATGGCTCAATACACAGGTCATTTCCCCGGAATGAAGCCACTATTTTCCCACCGATATCATCCAGAGGGACTTCTCCGAATAGCTAAATAAGTAGATAACACGACTCCTCTGATATAAAGTATAAACTCAGCTTTTTCAAACTAATTGGATTTATAGAAGAAATGGAACTGAAAGCCCCTTAAAAGTGCCAACCACCCAGCATTCAGATTTAAGGCAGTACTGCTCAAACTGGGTCAGCTATAACAACATGCATTATAATTTAAAAACCTTGTCAATGTTACTCTGAATTTGATGTGTTTTTATTGTGGTGCACACTGGGCTTTAGAATCAGATGAAACATACCCACACAGGCTTTCAGCATCATCCAGCCCTAATAAAACATTGAATACCAGTATATCACAGGCTGTTTGTCTGCCCACACACATAAAGGAGAAGATGCATCTGTACGTTCTAAAAGCCAGTCACCCACAGTCATCCTTTTCATCATCACCTCGCCGTGGTAAATGTGAACGGCTCGAAAACGTCTCTAAAAGACTGAAACTATGTGAAATAAAACTGTCTCCTTGATGGAGAGACGCTTTGCGCTTGGCGCTTTTTTTTGACGAAGCTTTAACGTCGGCATTAAGTGCTGAGCCGCTGCCAGCTGGGAGCTGTTTATGCCCTTCTCTCCATTTGTTTCTTGGCGTGTCCTTCCACACATTATTAAATTAACATCTGTTGAAGTGTTTTTTGGAGAGGAAATCGCTCCTGTTCTGTCGCTCAGAGGAGATGGATCAATATCCACATGTTTGCTGCAGAGCACAATGGATGGGAGGTATACCTTTTGATCCATGGCTGGACAAAGATGGACAGAGTTTTTGAAGCTCGGTCGGTTTGGTCTTTAGCGTTACTGAAGTGGAATATCATCACTTTCCATCTGGTTGTCCAAGAAGGTTCTCCGCTGATGGTTCAGATATGGATTAGTACTTCATGCTGGCATGTTTAGTAGTCTTTGTGCGGAATCAAGCCAAACATTCACTGTGACATTCAAGCCCGCTATTAACATGATGTCTTTGTTGGATTGAATTTCAGTTTTGTTGTGCTTCATTTGTCGTGCAGGGTACAGAGGGGTGCGAAGTGCAATCAGATGCTCCCGATCACAAGTCAGACAATCAGATTCATTTTTGACATGTCCGAAATTTCGGTCGTCTTCAGTACTCGATTCGATTCCTCAAACTCAGCAGCTTTTTTTTCTTTTACTTGGCATTTGTGCAAAAAGGCAAAACACAATTGAAGGAAATGTTGTTTATGGTTCAGAGCAATTGAACAGCAAGTAAGGAAGAGAGAGAGATGCAGGGTTCTTACAGTACAGTAGCTAGTGAAGTATTAACATAGTAGCCTCAAATATAGTTTGCCTTCTCTTTATAGGATGTTACGACACAGAGAATGACACATATGAAGGCATGGTTTTTCTCACATAGTTAGCAGTGTTAGCAAGCAAACTTCAGCTTCCTCTTCTTTGACAAAGACACAAGTCCTGAGCTGGTCCGGAGGAGCTGCAGGCAGAGTACAACGTGAGCAGTCAGGTCGTGTCCAGAGGGAGCACATAAATCGTGAGCTTTGGCTTCACATCTCACACGATTTACTCGTAGAGTGTGAGGTGGAATTTAACAACATTTCCAACGTCACACAGTGTGTGCCCGGCTTCAGTGAGTACAGTTCTTCCAGCCAGTGTAAGAACTGCCATACACCCTCATGGTTACATTTACTCCAGTTGGCAAGCAGAGGAAGGTTGTGTGTGAGGACAGAAACAAAGGCGTTGTATTGAGCCATTATTTTCTTCACTGAAAGTTGTTTGCAGCCTGCTGAGCATACAGACACCGACAGTTGAGATGCCAAGTGGTCTGACAATTTTCTGTGGATGGGAAACTGGGTCATTGTTCCAATCCATTGTAACCGCAGTGAATGTAAGATTACCCACAGCCACCGCTCTCCAAGCAGGGGCAAGCTACACATTTTTCTAAAGCCATATTTCAAGCCTTACATAGGGGGTGAGTATTTGACACTAGATAGATCTGGGTGAACTTGAACCTGTCTGACAGATTCCTACAGACACTGAGGATGCCTGGAGGCTAATGGTGGCCGCTGCTGTGGTGCTTGATCAAAGAGCACAAGCCTGAACCCTGAGAGATACCTTTCAACTCCAGCTTTGTGCAGTATTGTTATAGAATTTATAGAAATAGATGCTCTGATTATGTTAAATCACCTGATACATGTTTTAACAATAAAACACGAACAGCTAGTAACAATTCTGCCTGAAAGTGGTGGACACCATTTTATTATCACCTTGCTGCAAAAGGAATGAGTTTATGATTATTTCATATTGGACTGCTGCTATATCAGGAACAGCAATATAATGCTGGTGTGTGTTCCAGGATCACTTGGGATACGGGTAGCTTGCTGTACAGTAGATGTAATGATTTCCTGAAAATGCTCTGCTACACAGTATATCGGTCAGTATAGAGGCATTTTTTTGTGTGTTGGTCAGCAGGTTTACGCAAAACCTACTGAATCAATTTTGTAAAAGGGTGGGACTATAGAAAAAACTATTAATTGAAGGGGCAACAATAGTAGGCTGTGCTCCTAACAAGCACCACTGGGACCAGGAGAAACATTTCCTGCTTAGACAACACTTTTATTTCCCCAAAAAATGTTTCACTCAAATTATGAGTAGAAGTGTAAAAGACAACCCATCCAGATTTTTTTTTTCCTGAAACCTGGCTAGGATGAATGCCCACAGAAACCCCCACATATGTTATTGCCATGAGAGTTTGGGGTCACTGAATGTAGCCCATGGCCATAGGTCACAGACATCCCCAAAGGCCAGGAAAGAATCCATAATGTTTTGGAGTGAATCTGAATAACATTGTGAGTTTCGGCACAAGCTTTGGCAGTGGTATGCGCTCTCAGAGTGCCCTTCTACTTTGTTTGTTAGCAGGATGATGCAAAAACTATTGGATGAACTAACGCAAAACTTGGATGGAAGGATGGGTCAGGAAAGAGCCCATAAAAATTGTCTAGACGTGATTTTCTATATACATATTCTCATGGATGTTTTTGAACAAAAATCAGGATTGTGTTGGGGACTAAAATTTCTGACTGTGCTTGTCAGATCTCATTAATTTAAGTGTTGTCTCATTAATGGACTTTTTTTAACGCCACATGAATGCAAACATTCAGCCTCTGTAAAAATGGCACATGACACTCAGTTCCTCTTACTGTACTCTGCCCTGCACCTTGTTGTACCTGATTTGTCTCCTGTTGTCCAGGACTTGTTGTGTTCCTTGTTGTGCCAATGTAGCTGTGATGAAAGATAAGACAGGGGGAGAACCAGCTCTAAACACTTGCGTGAAAGGAGCCAGAACTGATAAAGCTGCTGAGCAGCAGTGAGGAAATTAAAAGCGTGGGGGGGGGGTTAGTTACAAGGCCTAGAGAGATTCAACATTGAAGAAATTACTGTTCCTGAGTGCATAGGCTGTTTTCTGGATGATATAACAAGCTTTTAAAGAGATGTATTGTTGCTGTGCTTGGCATGATAATTCAGAGTTTAGTTTTGCGTATAGGTTGGGGGCGATGCCAAGAAGGAGGTGGTGCAGCCATGAGTCAGAGCAGAAAGAGCGAGGACGGGCATGGATGTGTTGAGAGGTGTTAGGAGGAAGGTACGGTAATTAGCACTATGGGTGAAGCATCGTTAATCCTCACCTAGTAATTAAAGCTCAAAGGTGTGATGCGGTGCCACGAGCGCACTGTCCTACTGTGGGATAGGCTCACAAAACACTTCCTTTCACAACACATTCGTCAGATTGAGCCTTAACATACTGGGCCTGCAATCACTAATGCAACGAGTGCAATCACAAAGTAACACCTTGTGATAAGGTCACGTTCTTTTACCTTCCTTCGCTTTTTTCAGTGCCAACAAAATGACATCAAAATTACACTGTGCGTGGAATTCATTCAGACCTCTTGATTATTATCCTTAGCACTGAAGGACCGCCCACCACCCATCATCCGGCAGGGCCCATCCAACCAAACGCAGCTGCTAGGAGGCGTGACCCTTCTCAGGTGTCAGGCATCCGGGGAGCCCGAGCCCACGGTGTCCTGGCGGAAGAACGGGGCCAGTCTGCTCGGAAAGGACCTGCGGTTCTCACTGCTCGATCATGGAAGCCTCCAGATCCAGAGCACCAGGGTGAGTTATAGCAGATACAGAGAAACGAGCATGAGAGGAGTTAGCATGCAGCATTGTAATGGCCAACCATTAAAGGATAATTCCAGCTTATTTCCCAGAGCTTACATTTTAACTGCTGAGGTCCGGGAACATGGTACCATTGCAGTTAATGAACATCCAGGTTGCACACAAACCCGATGACTTTACAATGCATGATTATCTGACTCTAACAAGCAGCTGTGTTCTGAGATCTCAGCAATTAACTGGAGTGGCGGTCGGCGAGTACACTCTCATTATTAACAATCGGAAATTGTAGCCAAAAGCCCCAGAATAAGACCAACCAATCCTGAAATGTTTTTCTTACTGTGTGATAACATGCATCCTACTGATGAACATAATATTTAAACAAGATTCCCTTCCTCTTTCTTACGCCACCAGGACCTAGGGATTCATTAATAAGAACAAAGAATTGTTAATTAATCTTTGAGAGAACGCTTTAATCCTAATACTTTGCAGCATCTCAATTGAATCTCTTGAAAAAATATGTCTGGAAATAATCATACTGTGCACAGATTTCACATTCTACGAACCTACAACTCATACGTATGCACAGGGCCATGTAACGGCTGGATCCAAGGGCGTTAGCCAAGGGGGGGTCACTGGCCCCAGCTCAAATCTAATTGCCCCCTGAAGTGCCCCTGTCCTGCAGTCTATTTGTTTAACGAACTTATCACAAACAATACTAACAATACATATGACAATTTGTTAAGAATTTAAATCTTCAAGGCTTTTTTGAACAACACAATGTGCGTGTACAAGGAGCAAGTTTCAAAATATATTAAATGATGTGTCACTTTGCTCAAAGATATAGATGCTAACACGGAATGACATAAATGTGCTCCTTACTGAATCAGAATTTGTGCACGGAGGTTGGACACATAATTGGCCCCTAATTTAGAAAAATCCTAGATTCGCCACTCAGCGAGAAGGACTCCTAATACTTTATCTTGTTGCATTACTTTGATTACCCAACTTTCATTGCACTGTCAATAGAACAGCCACAAAAGATCATCCACATTTATTGTCCACACATGGATACCAACACACAAGTCTATTGTTTCCTACAAGAGGAAAGAGAAAATCTCTGTCATCTGCTAGCTGCAATCAGTCGTATGAAATTCAAATGGACAAGAGCAGTCAGGTAGCTTTTAAAAGATGAATAGTGTGTATTGATTTTTATAAGTCGTTAAAGTGTGCTATTTAGTCTGGACTCAAGGACGGGGAGCAGTAAGCGGAGCCTACAGGGGGTAATATAATGGAGGAAGAGCAATATATAGTGTCCTCTCACAGTGTCAGAGTGCTCTCTCTATGTCACTCTCTCTCCTGAGAGAAGGCGTAGTTGTCAGGGACTCCCGAGGCTTCTGCCAATATGAAATAGAAAAGTCATCTCTCTTATTTCCTGTGTCAGCACTGATGATGATAATGTTGATGGCTCTGGGAAAGGAGGGTGACTATTATTGGAGGAAATCAATTAAGAAAATTAATGTAAGCTCTTACCATAGCTCTGCTTTTTTTTTCATTGGCTGGTGTTAAAATTTTCTCTCCATCCACTCTTGGGCTTTTCTCGAGCCAAAGGCAGGCCAGTGGAAGGTTAATGCTTTTTTACTGTACTACGAGCTGTGAAGCACCTTCAGGAGCCCAGACTGACGTAAGAGCTTGTAGGAAACGCCTGGGAGTTACAAAAGGTTATTGGATTCAGTGGAACGCAGCAACACAGCACAGCCTGAACGCTGGCCTAAGTTATTTGTATTATTTGAATGAGCAGAGAAAATCTTTAGGGGCCGTTTTCACAGAAAGGGCGTCACCTCTTTGATTTAACTGTTTTCCAGTTAGCTTTATTACTTTTATTAAAGTTGGAAGCTGCAAACTATAGTAAGTGTTTGTTAAAACATTAAAAATAATGTTGTAATCTGTGTTCCGTAGCTGGCTGACTCCGGGTTGTACACCTGTGTAGCCACCAGCTCCAGTGGAGAAACATCGTGGAGCGCCTTCTTGGATGTCAGAGGTCTGCTTCAATATAAAAATCCATGTGAAAAATGATCACTGTTTTCTATATCCCAGTATCCTTTGCTTTCTGCAGGTATTAATTCTGTCTCTTCCTTTGTCAGACTCCACCGACCTCGTAGACTTCATGTCTCACAACGCAACGGCCCTCCCTGGGCCGCCCTCCAAGCCAGAGGTCACCGATGTTACCAAGAGCAGTATCTCGTTGTCATGGGAACTAGGGCCAGAGGCGGGATCCCCGGTGTCTTCCTATGTCATTGAGGCCTTTGGGTACGTCTGTGACCTATGGCCTCGGGCTACGTTCAGTGACCCCGAACTCTCATGGCAGTAACATATGTGGGGGTTTTCTGTGGGCATTTAACAAAGCCAGGACAGTTTCAAGAAGAAACTTATGCTCTTTATTTGAGTGAAAGATGTTTTTGCAAAAATAAAAGCAGTCTAAGCAGGAAATGTTTCTCCTGGTCCCAGTGGTGCATTGTTGTTGTCAATGAATAGTTTCTTCAATAGTAATAAAAAGATTCCCCTCAACTGATTTGATTCCATCTCTCTGCAGTCAGTCAGTGAGTAACAGCTGGCAGACAGTGGCAGATCACGTGAAGACCACCGAGTACACAGTTAAGGACCTGAGACCCAACACCGTCTACCTGTTTATCATCAGAGCGGTCAATGCCCAAGGGCTCGGAGACCCCAGCCCCATGTCTGAACCAGTCCGAACACAAGGTAAAGATATAAGTGGCCTATGTATTGTAATGGATTCTAAGTGGTGGGTATCACTATTCCACTCTAAGTGCTCTTCTTCCTCTCTCCCAGACATTAGTCCTACAGCACAGGGAGTGGACCACCGCCGTGTGCAGAAGGAGTTGGGGGACGTGCTGGTCAGCATGCATAACCCTGTGGTCCTCAGCTCCACATCAGTGCAGGTCACATGGACTGTGAGTATTTATAACTTTTAAGAAAAAACGGTGACCTTTATTGATCCCACCATGGGTAAATTCATTCGTTACTGCAGTAGATATTTAGTATTAGGGCTGGCAAGAGAATACGCGAAGGTATAAGAATAGACTAAAATAGGCAAAAACAATTAAATTTAATTAAAATACTGAGACAATGAACACAATATACACGTTACTACAGATTGAAATGTGAGAAATGTACTTGGGTAAAGTGTCAGTTTCATCATGTTGAAATAGATGTGATCATATATATGCACATATAGACCATTATAAGTATATAGGCAGGTAGGTTATACTATATGAACGTGACTATAAAAATAGTATTTGCTATATATACATATATGTGAGTCATACATACAGAATAGTATAATAATTATATGTCCAAGTGCTAAAAACCGGTCAGCTGGACTTGCTTGAGTTTCTTGTTGCATACTAATTGTATGTTTTAAAAAGTCATTTTTCTTAAAGATAGTGGTAAGTAATGGTGAGTATCTGTGACATGAAAAATTGCAGCAACATTTTTCAAACATGAAGCTAAAGAAATAAAATATAAAGTAATGCTAATACTATTACTTTCAAAGCAGCAAAGCAATTTTTTTTTAAGCCTGATTGAGAAGTATATACTTGGCATGCCACTGTGTTTTTGATTAGCTGGCACGCACACACATACTCAAACAGGGAGTAAACATTATGGGGGCAGCTACACAGTCATAGAAAGAACAGCTGGTGTTCCATCAATTTAGAATGGTTTGAGATGATGCAGGAATCAAGACTAATGCTTCCATTCAGGACAAATACATCACCATTAGGTGCTACTTGTGTCACAAGTTTGCAGTTTGCAGTGAATGTTATTTCTGTCTGTTGGCAAGGTGTCTCTGCAGCCTGTTGCTATAGGTTAATGACACACCGACGAAGGGTTTACACTAGTCTGCTATTTCATGCTTCTCAGGATGACAACCATGGTCTGTAAAGCTGCTGTTAGACCGGCTGTGTGAGGGTAAACCTGCATTTTGTGCTCGATCTGAATGGAACCATAGATTGGTGGGGATTTTATGTGACATTTTGTTTCAGGGAATGAAAGTTTGATGATAAATCAAGGAAAATAGAACAACAGAGACCAGAATATGCATCACACAGTGTCTATTTAATTACCATTATGTGCACAGTGTATTTATACAGTCTATATCTTCATAAATCAGCTCAATGATTTATTCACAAGAAATTACTTGACTCTTATCAACAAATATGTTAAGTGAGCAAACTGTCAAAAATAATCACACAAAAAAGCAACTGCACAAAACAACAAAATTATATAAAAAAGTAATACACATAGTTAGTAAAGATTCAAATTGTTAAAGGAACATTACGGTATTGAGCTTTTGCAGATTTTAACAGGTATGTTTCCTAAATTCAGTGCTAACTCTGGGGACTTGAAGAGTGGATGGGTCCAGATGACCATGGTCCAATAGAAACCACATTAAAATTAAAAAATAGATTGAAATAGAATAGATAACAAATAAAAACATTACAAATAGATTTTTATTTGAATCGGCCCCACATTACATACACTCATCCTCGAACTCATTAATTATTTTCGGACAAATCAATAAAAATGTTTAAAAACTCTCAAAATCTCACAAAAGATAAAAAAGAAAATAATCCTGGATCCACCCCCTGATCAAGGAGGGTATCATCACCTATTTCATGGAAAGTTGCATAACCCTGCCATCTAACAAACAAACACTTGAAATATAACCTCCTTGGTGAAGGTCATCAAAAAAGGTGTTATATTTTTTTTTTTATATTATTTTTTTAAGGTGTTGTATTACATACATCGTGTCAAACTCGAGCCAAATCCTAACTCAGTGTCTGCAGGCTACTCCTCCTGGTGATGTTTTTTCTGAGATTATACAAATTGATAATAATAATAAAGAGTGGTTTGATTTAGAAGAATGGAACATTATTGCATGGTTTTGCTACATAGAATTTGTAGGGGCCGCAGAGTCAACATAAACTGCAGAAGTTGATTTACTGTGCAGCCGTCGTCTAAGACAATAGGAAAGTGAAATGAGCGCTGGTGGAGGGTAATTCATTTTGATTCATGGTCTCAACCATAAATTTTATTTCAAGTGTCATTGGGGATCAAAAAATGTGGAGCTGCTTCCCGTGTTTATAAGTCTCTTAGATGCCCAAATCATTTAGTTAATGACATGCAGACAACAAAGAGAGAGAGGGGGGGAGGGGTTTGCAGAGAGGATGGAGAAAAGACATAATATATTTTGACTGCACTGATGATAAACAGCTGCTTTATATCACTTGTAAAAGCTTTTTCTTGCTTCTGTCCCTGTTAACAAGCCATTACTATGAGTTGTGTCTGTTACATATTTTAGTCGTCCCTCCAAATGCACGGGCAAAAATTAAAAAGGACCATTTTGACTGAGGGTCTGTGGCTCAGGGGACACTGCTCAGCTGTGGCGAAAACCCTGCGACTGTCTTCACATTGTTTCTTGCTTCTCGGCTGCTAATTGCAGCATGTGATTAGCTGAGCGTGCATTGTCGCTGACAGAGGGCACAAACTGAATGCTGATCCACAGCTCCACAGCAGTTTCCACACAGATGTATGACAACTCCCACATCATTACCACACACAATGTCTTCATCCCCCCTCTGTCTCCGTCTCCTCTTCTCTTCTCAGGTGGAGAATCCATCCCAGTTTATCCAAGGCTACCGGGTTCTTTACCGGCAAACGTCAGGGCTGCCCTCCCCAGGGCCGTGGCAGATACAGGACCTGAAGGTTGCCTCGGAGAGAGACATAACTCTGTCCGGCCTGAAGAAGGGCATCGTCTATGAGATTAAAGTGCGGCCGTACTTCAATGAGTTTCAGGGTGCAGACAGTGAATCCATGACGGCACGCACCATGGAGGAAGGTAAGCGGACAGATTCGCAGACAAAATCAATTTGTCTGATGACTTCCGTGTTGCAGGAAATGTAAGGTTTAGTCACTTATGCCTGAGCAGACGCTCTGGTGTAAATGATTATACCTCCTTTTTTTAAATTTAGCTGCTGTTGGTAATGGCTTCACGGCGAGAAATTAATGGATAATGGCATTTCAAGTACACCCACCCACGCACGCACGCTGCTGCAGTGCCATGTCCCCTGTGTGTGAAAACAGGTCTCCCAGACAGCGCAGTGGGGGTTCGTGACAAGCCCAGGCCTCGGAGGGGTTGTTGGGCAGAGGTGGGGGTGGGAGATCAGAAACAGATCAACTCTCTCTCTCTCTCTCTCTGCTCCTCGGTGGACCCCTGCTGCCATGTCTCAGTGTCACACCAACCAGACCTCTGTGATACGACCCCCCACCTTCACTAACGCACACACACAATCTCATCAACAGTGAGCTTCATTGGTGTTAACACCTCTTGTGATTCTTCTTTATCTTTATTAATGCAACGTACCACGTTTTATGGCATAAATTGTGTAAAATGGACATTGTGCAGTATGATTTCATTAACTATTAGAGTCCATCCCTCGACCAACAGACTCCGTATGAAAGCACAATTATCTGAATCCTAGATTTTTACTTGGATTGCACCAAACACATGCATAGATATCATATCTATATGGCAAATTATTTTCATCAAGAACTATGAATTGTTCCTTTGGAAATGGGCAAAAATTTCAAATAACGTCCTATTTCCCAATTTGGATCAAGGCTATTTAAAAAATGTCTGCATCCACTCCTTTGTACGGAGTGGGTGGAATTGGTTCACACTTGGCCCATGTCCCATCTTCTCACATAGTTTAGCGTTTATGTCTTCCGGGTTTTTTTTTTTCACATTATCCTGCTGAACATGAAGAACAGAACAAATATTAAATGAAAAATGTAGCTCGTTTTACACCTTACAATAAAGAAGAGCTAAAGAAAATCGGATTTTCACAAAAAAAGCAACCCTGAAGTCCCACTCACTGGCTTTGTCTGGAGCTTTCAGTCACATCGTCTTTATGAACAGTTAGATTTTGCTGAGCACCATGTTTCTGTTGACATGCCAGCTATAGGTTGCTGTAATAATTTTATCTGCAGAATTCTTGATTGATCGTTATAGTTTGATCTTGAGCTTTTGAAATAGTCAATCCCAACTACTCACTACCTTTTTGTGGAAGAACCACCTCCTTACTCAGAAGTCCTCTTAGTGCTATGGATTGTCATCCAGCTGAACAGCTATTGAGCTCTCATGGATCCAGCATCAGCTCCATCCACTTTCATGGGTGAGAGTGAGGTAGTGGCCCTCGAGATGGGATTATCTCATAAAACTTCAATCTCTGAGGTCAAAATGAACTTTTATTCTCAATTTTACAAAAGTTGTGTTGTGCCTGCTGGATGGTCAGAGGGGGGACCTCAGTTTGACTGTGTGGAACATGGATTGCACTCTGAGGTAGTCATGAGGAGAGACTGAATGTAAAATAAAACTACCCACAACATTTAAGTCTGATGATGAAGGGATCACAGTGGAAGAGGTTTGGATCAGGGGATGCAGTTGATGAAGGAGAAACTCACCTCACTGGAGTCCAATTAAAATGTCACTGGAGGTTTTTGCAGACGCTGTGTCTTTTGGGCTTCTGCAAACAAGGCATCATGGGACATGAAAAATTTAAGTCTGGAAAAGTGCACCTCTGCAGAACCATGAGGAAAAACAGTTGCTATCCATCAAAGGTAGATTGGGAATGTGCCATTGCCTTTGTGAAACCCTTGCAGAGGGCATCTCGGGGGTCTCAGAGGTCGGAACAGCTGATGTTTCTCACTGCATACAAGGGGAAAACGTGTATCAAGATTAATGGTCCTTGAAACCATTTGATGAGTTTTGTGTTGTGAGCAGTGTGGCCAGAGGCAGTTGGTGCTATGACGTCAGTGTCATCACTGTCGGTAATAGGGTGCTCAGGCTTTCCATCCTGCACTGCTGAAATAAAAGGTGACGTGTTTAGTGCTGAAGTCCCAGGTAGAAATGAAACTCTCTTTTCTTGGTTGGTACACCACAACGCCACACAGGAGTTCATCAACATCTGGATTCAGAGAAGGCCTCCCACGTTTCTCTAGCACAACACTACTCCACCCTTTTATACTCATACTTGTCCTATCTAAAACCTGTAGGAACCAATTAACTCCTTGGCAAATGGACATGCAGCAGCAACTTAAAGGTTACACATGAAGATACATAAAGTAAATTCTGATTAAAGTTCCCTAAATTAAAATTAACCTATATGACCTATGTAACAGTAAGCTTATTTCTGCAGGTGCAAAATAATGCTGTGGAATTATTCCTTCTGAAATATATAATTTAAACTGTAAACTACATAGCTCAATAGGGAAAAAAGAACATTATTGTTGCTGTGTTGATGTGCAGAAAATGGTCAAAGGTACTGATACACACACTAAAGTAAATTCAAGATTTAAATAATGTATTTACTATCAATGAAAAAACATAACTAGCACTATATACCTCCTGTATCAAATCAAACATTTACAATGAGAAAGGAAGGCTTTTGCATGCTTTATAATACAAATTATAATATTGCACCATAATGCACTCGTTTTAAATGTTGAAGAAGGACATTTTTTTAGAATGAAAACTTGCCGTAATGCAGGTTTAAATGAACACAATCTTGAATTAGCAAACAAATGCACTTTACAGTATCAGCCAAATCACCATGGTAATTACAATAATTAACAAATAAATAGAACAGAACGAACCGTCTGGTAAACTGGTAACCTTTTCAGATCAGTCTCAGGCAGTTTTACGTAGCTGTGAGGATGACAGTGGACAGATATTATGAGACGAAGGCAGCAGGATAGGCTTTATTAAAAAGGCCTTCGTGTGCGGAACAGAGCTCCCTGATCCTCCCAGATTAACATGTGTAATATGGGGACAGGTATGTTGATATAGAAATGTTTGCTAATTCCTGAATCAATTAGCTTAATTGTTCCAACCATTTGCATAACAGGTTGTGTTTATCACTTTATATCCTCTATATCAGGACATTAGGCAGCTTAAGTGCCTTTTGTTTAATTGCACCATAGCTGTGAGTAAAAACGTTCCCTACGCCATTGGAAGCATTAATTACTTTAAATTACACTCTATCTACTGCATTCATCAGCCTTACTATCAGTATTAGTCACTTTATGACCTCTTTGACCTTTTTCTCTGCCGCTGTGACCGTTTGTTGTTTATGCAGTCCTGAGTCATTACTGGTGCTGCAGCCATTATTCATCCAAAGGGATTGTTTTTCATACATACAGAAATTACAGAGCTGCACTTTATGCTCTCTGACTTCTCCTGACGTAAATGTTTGACTGTCTGGATAAGCTCCATCACTTTGTTGCATGGGGACAGCAGCACTGACGTGACGGTTTGAAAACTGGAGCTTAGTGGCTTGATGGTGCACAAACATCAGCTAAACAAACATGCATACAACATGTAGTTGTAAATGAAACATCCTCTTTGTTATTTTCATGAAAACTATGTGAAACTAAAAGTAGATTTTAGTGGCTACTGTGCTGACTTTCTGCAACTCTCCCAATTTCTCTCATTTTATTATTATTCCTAGTCATTAACACACACACTGTGTAGCAGCTGCTACTATTCTATGCTCACTGCTGGCACACTGGAATTATATGCAGCAAAAAGCATAGACAGAGGATGTAATTGAAATGCAACACTTTTTTTACATCTTTTTTGCTGTACTGCAGCATTGATCATTCTTCAGAACGATGGAGCATTCGAACATTTGAGAGAACAACTGCCAAGTATTATAAGGAAAAAACTGCCACTAGTGTAACGATGTTGTGGTCTCACTGTATTTTGTAAATTTGTATTTATATAAAAACAAAAACCTTCTAGATTGAGAGCTTTTGGCCTAAACCCAAGGACTGTGATGACTGTCCAGATGTATATTTTTAATTTCCAGCTATTATTCTGCATTCATGTGCCAGTGCAAAAGTCCAACATCTGGATTTAGCAGCGAACAAATGATAAGTTTTGCTGGATCAGACTGGTTTTCTCCTTCAGTTGATGGATTTAATGATGAACTATAAACAAAACATTGCTTTTCTAAGGCTACAGCCATACTAATATGTTTTCAATTGAAAATTATGTTTTCAGAATCAAACAATCTCTGTCCACATGATTGTTTTAATCGCTGTCCATATAACACGCCAGAAAAAGCGTTACCCCTCACGTGCACAGGGCATGCACGTGCCAGAGTACACAAGACGCAATTGATTGTTAGTTGCAGATTGCTCGAATAATAGCTTGTCTCCTATGTAAGGAGGTTTATAATATAAAATACAGAAGAACTGCACAAACAGCTGTTAGGGTCAGCAACACTTGTATTTGATTATCAAAGTTGCCTTCACTGGTAGACGAGGCTAATGCCGGCTGTTTTATTCAGGATGGGGGTCATGTGATAGGAGCCTGACAAATTGTCGAAGGCTACAATCAGTTCAATTACATTCCTCATTTTCAATCTTCTCAGTTTTAATGGCTCCAAAACCCTACAGTAATGTGGACTTGATGCATTTAAACTGTGGATGCAGCCCAAGGCTCTCAAAATAATTCATAAAAGTTGGCTTCCTTCTAATACGGCCCAGCTACATTATTCAACCTAGGTTTATTTATGTCTGTGATACATCCATGATCTATAGTTGAATTCAATATGATTATATTCTAAGTATTGGAAATTTTCTTTGTTTTAAATTGGGCCGGCCTGTCATTACATTACTGATTTTGCTTTTGGAGCTTGAGAATTCTCACTGTATTGAGACAGTCTAGTGACACTTGGTTTAACAGTAATTGCTTCAGAGAGTTGATACAGTCTAAAAAGCTGAATATAGCCATCGTCAAACTAGGTTGAGTCAATTTGTTAAATGTAATAAAAATAAACTGCATCTCACACGGCTGAATAAATTCCTTTGTATTTCAAGGCTGTCAGATATTTTGCCAACATGCAGCGTCTGCATAGAGCCTCTCTTTGATGTGAAATCATTGGGGGGGGGGGCTTGTCTCATCTTTCAGACCAAAAAAAACCCTTAAAAAATCTATAACTTTACAAGTTAACTGAGCCAGATGTTGGAAGCTATCCAGACGTCAATCTCAGGATGAGCACATACTCTCGTTATTACACTCCTGGCTTTATTAGATCATATCCCCTATACGTGCACTGTGCACCATGTCTGTGTGAGCACTGTGCACATGTTTATTGCATTTCTCACCAGCCATTTTCACAACACAAGCCCGTCTGGACAATTTAAGTCCTGCTATCCATGTTCCTCTCTGTCCAGGTGGCAAACAAGACAACCGCTCCGACCCACCTGCTCTGGCTTTTCTGCATTCTGCTGCTGTTGATCTAACTGCTGACACGGATCCGCCACAGATAGCGTTATTATTTTTCTACTTAACTGGATTCCCAGTACTTATTGCATTCACTCAGTCTGAGCATAATGATAGTTTTTAATGGGGATCATGAGGTACTCTGTGCCCAGAGCGGTTTACCAGTCCTCCCGGTCAGCAAGAGGATGATTTGCTCAGTTGCATTGATATGGCTTTCGCCTCCTGCCGCCCGCAGCCGCTTTAAATCTCTGTCCATGCAGGTTATTGAGCCCAGTTTTCAAAAATGACCCATTATAGAAGGGAGTTTCGATTTGGCACCGTGAGGCACAGCTCCGAGTTTCTGTCGACATACCATGTCAAAACCCTCATTATGGGACATGGAGATTTTCATATCATCAAGATATGCAAAATTAAATAACGCTACTTTGGAGGCATTTGCATGTGCTTGTAATAGTGGTAATCCATTATGGAAGCGATGTTAGATACTGGGCCCGGCAGAGGAAATTCCACTCATATCTAAACGTCCTGCTCTGCTTGAAACCGTTATCATTTAAACAATTAGTAAAGCTCTATTTGGACCCAAAATGCTTGGTGCTTATAATGCAGGAATGTCAGTAATATAAAGCTATTTTAAATTCAGTATCATGATGGTGCCAGTGCATCGCAGTTATGCAGCAAAAAAAAAAAATCTTACCATTAAGATATGAAATTGAGAGTGCTCTGCCAGCCATCTGTCACACTGGCTTAGAAAGCACCTTTTTGTATGTGTGGCTCACTGTATGAATATGAATTAAGGTAGTGGGTGAGACAGATTCTACTTAATATTGGGGTGAGACAGATTATTTAATATTTTCACCACTCTTACCCATCAGCACCCAGTGCGCCTCCGCAGCAAGTGACAGTGCTGACAGTGGGAAGCCATAACAGCACGTCCATCAGCGTGTCGTGGGACCCTCCGCCCTCCGACGAGCAGAACGGCATCATCCAAGAGTACAAGGTAGATTTAAACTCATACACTTACACCAAGCTGTTATTTATACACTGTATGCAACCTTCCAATGTATCCCATCTGGCATGTTTGTCTTTGTCAGATCTGGTGTTTGGCCAACGAAACGCGCTTCCATGTCAATAAGTCTGTGGACGCGACCATCCGTTCAGTGGTTGTCGGGGGTCTGCAGACCGGTGTGCAGTACAGTGTGGAGATGGCTGCAGGCACCAGCGCTGGGGTGGGGGTCAAGAGCAAACCGCAGCTCATCATCTTGGGTAATACACACACACACACACACACACTGAAACTGGAGTCAAATGAAAACCCCTCATAATGCGAGGACCTGGGTGTCCATCACTGGGGGTCTGGAAAACTGATTTATCAATTTATCGCACTTGAAGAAAGAAGATTGCGCTTTACAACGCCGACGTCTGCCGAGAAATCAATAGCAGTTCATTAAGTGTAGCAGTCTGGTAACACAGTGCCAAGTACTGTTAGCCATATCAATAATCCTGTTCAATATGTGGGCAGCTGGTGCTAACAAAGTGTACAGTGTTTTCGTAGGGAGCTTATCAGCCTATCACATCTTATCAAACAGCTAAAAGATGCGCGGAGTGTATAAGCTCACTGAATCAATATGGGAGCCCAGGCCAGATGCTCTTCATCGGTGACTTTTGACTGATATATAATAACACCCTTAACGCGCACAGAAAGGGAAACACAGACATGTGGACTGAGGCTTAATGATGGGGGGGTTTCCTGCTGGAGACTGTGAATCTAATTTCACAGCAGAGTAGCCGCAACAGAAAATCAAACTCTGTCAGAGCTGCTCTGTCAATCTCGTGTCTTGCAGCTCAAGTTGATAAGTGCACCACTGAATTGATTAACTCTGCCGACATATTGGATGCACTGATGCAGTTTTTTTTTCTCTGCGTGTGTGTGTGTATATGTTTTTCCATTTATTCATGGTCTCATCTTTTGGCTGTTACTGTGGTCCATGTGGGTTGAGGTTTCATATACACCATTGATTTTCTTTTATTGTTTGTATATTTTGAAAATTGATCATGTGCTCATATGATAATTAATCAATCAAAATCAATATATACAGTTAGACAAACATTATATATTGAGTCTGTTTTTTTGTTTGTTTTTCATTGTCCTCTTCCAATTTTTTATTTTATTTTCCATCCATTAACTATACCACCTATAATTTGAGTGAGGATGGGTGAGCTGTACCCACTCCCAGATGACAATGGGAGAGAGGCAGGGTACTCCAATTATATTTTATTTTATTTTCCATCCATCCATTATCTATTCCACTTATCCTTTCAAGGTCGCTGGGGGGGGGGGGGGGGGGGGGGGGGGTGGCTGGAGCCAGTCCCAGGTGACACTGGACAGTGTATCGCAGTGCCAACACCAATTGATTCTATTTTATTTTTTATTCAGGACATGAGTAATGCCTTGTAGGGATCACAAAACAATGGGCACTTTGTGTTTTTCTTTTTTTTTTATATCCCAAATG
Source organism: Paralichthys olivaceus (assembly GCF_024713975.1). NCBI lineage: Eukaryota > Metazoa > Chordata > Actinopteri > Pleuronectiformes > Paralichthyidae > Paralichthys > Paralichthys olivaceus. Next base: position 16,143,668 of record NC_091107.1, on the reverse strand, counting down.
ATTTTCATGCAAAGCAATGACCAAAATACAATCATGTGTTCATTCAAGTGCACTAAAAGTGACATTTAACTGTTTGTTTATTTCCTGTGTGTTTGTGTGTGTGTGTGTGTGTGTGGTGCCCCCAGGTGCAGAACTGAGGGATGTGATGACAGGATCTGAGGGCAACAATAGCATCTCGGATGTTGTGAAGCAGCCGGCCTTCATCGCTGGTTTGGGAGGGGCCTGCTGGATTGTCCTCATGGGCTTCAGTGCCTGGCTGTATTGGAGGAGAAAAAAGAGGAAGGGACTAAGCAACTATGCAGGTAAAAAGACAAAAAATCAATTTACATGCTTCTACATCAACACAGACTCACAGCACTGTCGGACTCTTTCTGTCTGCTTCTCCAGTGAAAGCTGGTGTCGTCACACGTGACTCCATCTGAGCTGAAATGCAGAACAAAGGAAGGATATTCAGCCCAGATGGAAATAGGCCCTATTTATTTTAATTCACTGTGCACTGATGTGCATCAGCCGTGCTGGGTTCCATCAGCACTGCACCTCGACACTCTAATATGTTCACGCCAGATAAGTAATTTAACATCCCCTCCCATTATCAGACCATAGCTGGTGATGTTTGCACATTCACATGAGGTGTGTCCAGGTTCAGGTATGAAATACTCCTTCATCCCCCCATGAGTCAAGCATATAGCTGTTTGGCATTATTCTAATGTGTATTGCAGCTTTTCATTGTAGTGACTTGGGGAGTGGGAGCTGTGATTTCCTAATTCAATGGGGATTTACACGACTGAGCGCTGCTTCTCTGATCCCCTCTCTCAAAACAAACTGAGGAGTTTAATTCCAAACATCCCATTTCCATTTGAGATGTACTTTTAATATCTCATATCCTCTCTCTCTTTTTATATATATATATATAAATGATGATGATGAAGATGCCCCAGACGAAAAACAGGGGTCAAAAGTGTCGCCTTCATCTGAGCTTTAACCCCTCAGGGCAATCAATGTAATTCAGAAAAATGCTGGAATCACTGGTTTGATGCATCACCACCCATTTCATCAAAACTGACCAGTGCAAGGAAAAATGAAAGGACATGATTTCCACACCATATTACATTCAGTTTTTGAGCATGACCTCAAGCATACATGCTGCATTTCTGCTTATGATTCATGACACTTAATCTGTCTTTTATTTAAACACTATAGCCCAACAAATGTATCGGTTGGCTGGTAAAAATCAGCCGATATGACTATGACCCTTTCAGAGGCATGTCAGTGGTTATGTTTGTCAATATGCACAGATATGAAATGGTCCATTTTATATAAACAATGCAGAAAAAAACTGGTTTATTATCATTCAAGTTTTATGAATTTGGTTAAATTTATATTAACTTTTTTTAAATTCTTAGGCTTTTATTGTTAAGCTTGAAATGTAAAATATCAAGACTCATTATATTTCTTTGTCCTAATGGTTTAATAACAAAATATAGCATTGACATATTCTTTTTCACATTCTGTTCGACACATATATTGGAAATTGTTTGTGTTGAAAATGTTTTACCACTCAATATCGCCATCGTCCCCAAAAATCCATATGGTTCGGTGCTGAAAACCTTCTCCTGTCTTTTATATTTGCAGTTCAGTCCTTCACCTTCACTCGTGCAGGTACGTCTCTACATTGTGCATTATATTAAAAACACCACGGTAACTAGTAGCTGCCCACATTCTGACAGCAGCAGTGTATCATTTAAGCAGATGTTGGTTTTATAGATCTTTAGACAGATTAATTGCAGTCTAACTCTTATGTTTTGTCTTCCCTCTTTTCTCCTCAAGTTACCTTCCAAAGAGACAGAGGCCTGATCAGAAACGGAAGGTGAGATTTTAATTTCACTGATAAAATCTAAGAAACTCTACAGCTGGACGTTTCCCCACTGACATGTTAGTTCCACAGTGCAGAGCTCACAGTCTCTGCAAGAGCTGAGATGAAGACTTCTTCCCTGATCATTTGGCTTTGACTCGATGTTCCAGTAAACCCCCTCCGGCTTCCTCATATCGTAGTGTGATATGCACTTGATGAAATCATTAATCACTCCTTCTGACGTGAGTGCTACCAAATTAACGCAGGTGGCTGCTGTTTTATTCACGGGCTCAGTCTCGGGTTTATTCACGGTTGCTGGCAGAGTGAGAGTTTGTGGGAGGGGGAGAGGAGAGGTGATGAATGTGCTATTTAAAAAGCTCGGCATACAGAGCGCTGTGATGTGGTGTTGGACCTTGAGGCTCAGCCCGGTGCCTTCAAGAAACCACATTTAAATGCCCACAGTGAAGGGTACTGCACCTTTGTGTCCACTGAACATCAAGCAGCGGTGGGAGATATGGCCTTAGATTAATATCACAGTACTTTTCGCTATCCCCATTTTCAGAGAAGAAGCCTGTCCTGTCTCCTAATATTGTCCATCTCTCACTTGTTGTAGTATATGGAATGCAAGCAGTAAAAACTGCCTGGAAGGACTGTGGTGTTTTTAGGGGGAGTGCTCCCCTGGCGCTGGTTGACCCGCTCCCAGGCTAAAACAAGCGTGTGGGTTGCCACCTCATTTTGTTGGAACAGTTTGCTTGTGTTTCCATGACACCTCGACAAAGTTTGGGTAGTAGAGTGAGGAAACCTGACTCATCAGGACCCAGGCAACACAAAAATAATAGTACAGTAACAATACAATGATATTCGTGTTTGGGTCGGGTTCTGTCACGTTGGCTGGACAAACTACTAATGATCTGTATTTACATTATGCTTGTCTATAGTCTTAATGACCACTCAAATGGCTTCACTGCATTGTTTTGCCATTCACCCATAATGGAGAGAGGAAGACGGGTTTCGAACTGCCGACCCTCTGGTTTGGGGACCAGGACTTGATACAAGTCATTCTGTATGAGGACAAGTATTCCGACCACAACTGAGCATTTGAATAAAATAAAATGCTTTATTTAATATGATGACAGTACTGCACAATCCATATTGTGGTGCACTGTGAGACCCCTTTACCGCCCACCCCTAATATCAACGTGTAGCGAAACAGTAAAGGAGGAAAAGATGAACTTGCACTGCAGAAAATGAAAGAATGGAGGTCCTCTTCTTTTTTTTCTCTTCCCCCTGTTCTCTCTTTCCTGTTTGTCACACCTAAACAAACAGATAAGCCCCGAGACAGAGCAAATGTTGCAAATGACGGGACTAAAAATAAACACTTTCTTGCCTTTTTCTGTGCACTGAATATGCACATGTGTGTTATTGCTCTCAGCATGTGTCCCTGAGTAAATGAATGCAAATGTATGTATACGCTTGTGTGTTTTAAAGGGGGAAATTATTGACATAATTGTTTGAACACCTTTGAGCCATCACCAAGTCAGCTGTGAACAATTCCCCTGGCACTTAGCAAATCAGGCCCAGTGGAAAATTCACTGTGTAGCTGCACATTAAGCAAACATATGCAAACCGGATGCATGAAGCATGTGAATGTTTTAGCCATTTTTTTATAGCAGCTGATACAACGTTGGTTGTAAATTGTCGTCTGTTTCTCCCTGAATCACTGCCCACAACTTCCATACCTTGGAGTCAAAGCCTGTTTTCATGACTGCTGTATTTCACTAAGACAAAATGACACGGTAGCTTTCCCAAACCAGCTAATGGGCTTTTGCTGTCTCTGTTGCCATGGTGACGGGGCGCCAGTGTAGCCGATCTGCCAGAGGCTGTCCATGATTCTCAATTTAAAATGTAAATTTCTGTTGTGCTAAGGCTCTAAAGTGGATTTAGTGTGTATTTAGGCCTGCCTGGTTTCTCCGGGGAGAGTTAAGGGGTGCTGGAGTCGAGGGCGGGCAGAAGTCTGATTTATAGACTTGCCATTTTATGTCTGTGTGTTGTTTATTGTTGCCCGTGCGCGCCGGGCTGCTCCACAGGCGAGAATATGCTGAATGAGTTTTCGCATCAATTTGTTGTTGATGCAGCAGGAAGAAAATGAGCAATGCAGTCACGGTGCAGACAGGATATTTAACAATGTCTCTCTCTATCTCTCTCTCTCCTCTGCTGTCTCGTGTCTTTACAAACATCCTCTCTCAGCCGTCCGGGGCTGCTGAAAGCGGGTGACCAAGGCCTCCCCTGGTTGGCCGACTCCTGGCCCTCCACGAGCCTCCCGGCCAACCGCGGCTTAGGAAGTCCGAAGGGCGGCAACAACTTTGGCAGAGGAGGTAAGATGCCATAAACAGACACGGGAGGACGCAGCTTTAGCAATGCCTTGTCGGACAGTTTTGACATTCAGCCTTTGGGAAGAGCAGTGACAGGACGTCACACATAAGCAAGCATGCACACAAACAAACACATGCACACAAATTAAAAGAGCCTTTGAGGGCCACGCTTTACTAATTTGATCTGACAAGGATGATCTTTGGCTTAAATTTGTGGTGTTTGCATATATTTCTTGCCTGTCGTTCTTTCTCATGCCCTGCCGTTGTGCATTTTTTAAAAGTTGAAAGAGGTTGATAGTTCAGGTGTATGTTTTTTTACATCATTTAATTGTATATTTGCATGCTCCCTAAGCTCATTAGAACCCTGGTGAGCTGCAGGCTCCATGTGTGCAGGCCAGAGCTGAAGGTTAGCGCTGTTTGAGTGTCCCTCTCGCGAGCACTCCGGTGGGCTCCAACAGCGTGTTGCATGCTAATTATGGTGGTAGATAATCACTTTCATTTATATCAAGTCCGTTTGAGATCTGTATCCAACTAATACAGAGTGCCACGGCAGCGGGGAGCGTTAATGACCTTAAAGATCGTTAACTTCACATCAACGTGTCGCTCCATGATCCCTTTTCCCCTCCTCACTCTCTCTCTCGCTCTCTCCGCCTTTTTGTCTCAGATGTGTTACCTTCCGCAGCGGTGGAGAAGACCGGCACCATGCTGTCTGATGGTGCCATCTACAGCAGTATTGACTTCATGGGGAAGGGTGGCTACAGCAGCCCAGCACGAGGCACGCAGCCCACCCCCTATGCCACCACTCAGATACTGCAGTCCAACAGCTTCCACGAGCTGGCTGTGGACAGGCCAGATCCCCGCTGGAAGGCTTCTCTCCAGGCCCACCAGGAGATGGCAAACCTGGGCTACTCGCTGACTGACCGACACCCTGGCAGTGGTATGAGAATAATGAAAACATGTGCACAACAGAGCCTTTTGTTTCTGTGTTTTTCCTTTTTATGTGACTTGAATCTCAGAAGACTGCAGCGGTGCTTGAACGCCCAGCTAAAGCAACATTTCAATACTGAAACAACCTTCATTTAAATGTTTTTCCAGTGAAATTACTACAAGGCAGCTGGCAAAGTATACCAGAGAAAGAGCAGAATGGAAAGTATTTTATTTACATATTATATTTACATATTTGCTGTTAACAGACCCTTAGGATAATGCTCTTAATTGCTCTTCTGTCTTCATCACAATTCCACCCTGGGAGCTTATCTAGCCCAGAAATGTCACACAATCATGACGCATTTCTCTGAGTTAACTTGATTAGTAGTGGCGGAAAAAAAATCCCTTAGTGTTCTGGGTTATTTGTGCAACGCGTCGACACTTAGCGAAGCCAAGAGAGGATTTTAGTTTTTTGTCTGTTTGTCTTTTTGTAGTTTTGCACAATAGGCTGTGTGCTCAGCTAAATGTCAGGCTTTCCAGAGATGAAGTGGAGCAAGTGGTGGAGCTGCATGGAAACAAGTTATAGTGGGAGATTTAGAAAAAGTCCAAATGTGGAAGGGGAAAAAACATTAAAAAAATAATGACAGTGGGCAGAAGACAGGTTTGAAAAAGTTAGGATAACAGGAGAAGAAAGAGGATAGCTTTCAAGTCAGTGTGTGTGTGTGTGTGTGTGTGTGTGTGTGTGTGTGTATGCATGATGTCAGTGTGGAATAGTATTTGTGGGTGGAGCGTTCAGGGTTTTCTCAGTGTTCGGCTAACCCTCCTTCCATCTTTACCGACCCTCAGGTGCAAAGGGTGGGAAGAAAAAGAAGGTAAAGGGTGGAACAAAGAGCGCTAAATCAAATGGGACATGTTGGGCTAACATGCCCCTGCCTCAACCACCCATGCACCCGCTCCCTGGTACCGAGGTCGACCTTGACCGCTACCCCGAGGAAAACCACGGAGGAGGGTAAGATTCTCTCATATCTCATCAATCTCTGGCCCCCCGCAAAGCAAGAAAAAAAAAAAAAAATACAATGGACAGAAGAAACACATGTAAACACAGAGGTCACAATATCCTGCACCTGCGGCCAGAGTGTGTGTATGTTCAAATAAACCTCGAGCTGTGTGTTGTCCCAACTAAAATAGGTTTGTGTTAAGCTGGTGTAAATATTTCACCTGCAAATTAAGAACAAATGAAGCATTTCATTAACGTTTTGATCAACTAGGGCAGTGCCCATTCTAAGGGTCCCCTGACCCAACACAACTAGAACACAGACCCACATTTGACAAAATTATTAGTTTCAGGAAGTGTGTCAAATGCAGGATCAAAATAGTCTTACATTAGGTCAGTATGTTACTTATGAATGAAAATAATGATAAATGATAAAATAATTGACCGGGATCCCCTGGAACTCCTCAAGGATCCGTAGGGATCCCCTGGATCCTACTTTCTGAACTCACAACCAATTCCACAACATTGTATAAAATAAAAGCTCTGTAATTGTGGGTGATGTAAAGCATTGCAGCAATAAATAAACATTATGCTTTTACTTTGAAGACAAATGAAATAGTAGGAAGTGATTCTGTGTAAATTATAAAAATGATATGGTGTGAAAGATATTATTACCGCCAGTTGCAAAGGACAGCTGGACATGGAAGAAGACATGTTCAACTTAGTCCAGAGACTAAAGGGATGCTGTCCCACCCCCACTGATGTGTCTAAATCCCACCAAATTCAACACGTGCCAGGTTTGAAGCCACTTATGAACGGTTCTCAACATATGTGAGCCACAGACAGACAGACAGGGATTTCTGGAATTAGCAGATGGGAATGGGTATTTCTTTTCTGGAATAAAATCTTTACACATTTCCTGTTCCTTTCATTTTGTCCACATCCCAGATATGAAAGTAACAGCTGGGCCCCGCCCATGTCGGTTCAGACCTACCACCACCAGAGTCTGGACAACGAGGTCGAGGAGGACAGGGGTCCCACTCCTCCACTGAGAGGACGATCTTCATCTCCGGCTGCAGCTCCCTTCAGCCAGCCCTCGTCCTCCTCTCTCAGCTCCGCCCACCACGAAGAGATGCAATCCATTCTGCAGGCCCACCTGGACGAGCTGACCAGAGCTTACCAGTACGAGGTGGCCAAGCAGGCATGGTGAGGATGTTGTGAAGCTGTTGAGACAGTCTTCATTCATTTGTGTGTTTGTGTTTTTTTGTTTCTATTTATCATTCTGTGCACATATTTTTTTAAATAAGTCAGCTTTCCACAGAAGAAAACATACCTGTGATTTGGTTAATTACCCAATTACATGATTAACTTTTAGGGCTAATCAGTCAAAGGTTGAAAGAAATATGGTCAGAAAAACAAATTGTTCATTCTTATTTACCAATAATAGACGGTGTAAAACTTACATTGATTAGCAAATGATTCCCCATCATATGTTACATGATAATGACATCATGAAGAAGTCACAAAATGCATACAATCAAAAATGTATCACTGCATCCTATAAGAATATAAACACAACCTAACGCTAATATACATATTGAAAAATAATTTATATAAATATGTGTTTTGTAATATTTGTTGTTAATAACATTAGAGACCTGATCTATGTCTTTAGTAGATGAACCAATAATTTGCCATCATACAGTATAAGAGATGTCATGATGATGTCATTATTTCCGCCAAGGAGGTTATGTTTTCATCTGGGTTTGTTTGTTAGTAAGTAGGATTTCACAAAAACAAATGAGAATGAACAGATAAGAATGAAACTTGGTGGAAGGATGCTGGAAACACCCCAATACAATTTGCTGCAGCTCAAAATCAGGGGGCTGAACCAGGATTTCTTTTTCTTTTTCTAACGTTGTGAAATAGGGCGCTTTTAAACATTTTCCTTTACTTTTCAGAGAATAATTCAATGATCTTGATGAAAACAAATCAGATATCTTTAGGGAACTGATACTGAATGAGTGCAATGTGGCTCATATCCAAAAGAAAATGTGGATCTAGTGAATTTAAATGTGTTGACCTAAGGGGCCTGTTGGGCCTTGGTGGAGGTATGGGCTCTGCTATTCTTGATTTCAACTTGCATAATTATATTAACAAAAAGTTAGCATTGCCTGATTGTTAACTGCGCTTTTGCAGGGTGTGCATCGCTCCTCAGATTCATGTCATTCTGTCAATAGCTTGGGTTTTGCATATCCATCTCCAGTGTGTGAACATTTGATAACACTGGTATTTACACGTGTCAGCTGGAACCCGCTGCGCATGTTTCCTGCGGCCGATAAAAACACCCCTTCATTGATTATACCTGTGATGGAGCATGGGGGAATCTTGACAAGTCGGCAGCGACATGTGTTGGAGGGTAATGACTGGGTTTAGTCTAACATGCTGTTCTGACATCAGTAAATAGAGCTGGTAATTATGCATGCATGCTCCTCTATGGCGGGATGTGAGCCATCATGGAGGACAGCTGTGGAGGAGATAACAGGCATGTTGGTGACAGCCCTGCCCATCCAGATATCCTTTATCCAGTCCAATTACAACTCCATTGTGTTCGCACATCACACACCAGTGCTGAGAAAGTAATCAGGCGTTTATCGTATCTCTACGTTGCATCTCTGCCTTCTCACCACGCAGCCATTAGCATCTGGAATCATGTTTTTTTAAAAATATTTTTAATCATTGTCATTCTTCCATTTATATTTATTTTGTTATTAACATACAGTGTCTCCGAACTATTAATTAGGCACATGAAGAGCACTCCAAACATGTCCAAGACCCCCATCCCTCCGATCGACTTCATGTCCAGCACCCTGGGCTCCGATTTGGGGGCCACCCTCCTCTCCGAAGAAGATGAGGACGAGGAGGAGGACGAGAGATACGCGGTGGTATCGAAGAATCTGTGTGGCTTTGAATACATTCCCGGTCACAGTGTGGAAAACCTTGAGGGCTCAGGTACGTTTGACACACGGTGAAACTTGTTTCACTGAAGCCGTTGCTTTTGAATAAGTAGAGCAGCAGGTCAGCGACAGTCAGACGTCAGGCCCTCAACTAACAGACTTCATCAGAATCATCTCATGGTTTCCACTGCAGTAACTCTGAGGAAATGTTGTCCAGTGCAGCTGCAGATGGATGAATAATAATGTCTACCACACATGGGCATCTATAAACATGTTAGAAATATATGCCAAAATACTATTTCAATATTTACACATTTATTCAGAATGTATAAATAATGTTTGTTCAATATTGTTTTACAATGTTTCTTTTGTTGTTAGTATGAGAAACTGATGGTTGTATGTGGCCTATGTAAAACCTGAATACATCCTCACTCTCTTACAAGGTGTGATGCTCTTTTGAATTATAATCCTACTGCATAGAGTTTTTTTTAGCTGAACTTATCTTCCATGAGTAGGAAAGAAAATTGGATTAAAATTTTTTAAAAAGCCCAGTGGAGGTGCAGTCGGATTTTCTTGGCACAGCGGTTGTCCTTTTCTTTTGATGTTTTCCATCTAGGTCAAGGAAAAGTGGCTGGGTCTGGGTGCTTTTTTTTTTCTCTTATTTTTTTTTTTTTTTCGACCGCAGCCCTGGTCTTCGTCTCTCGGGTCGAAGCTCAAGCTGTTCCACTTAGCGCTCCCCCCAGAGGCCTGCAGAACTTCTGTTTTCTTGAATGCATGTGCAGCTTTTTTTCACTCTGTTGCGTGCGTTTTTGGTTTTGCATTGATTTTTCTATTTGAAGCGACTTTGTCATTAATGTATTTGTTTTGGCTTCCTGCAGCAGGTTTGCTCTTTTATATTTGCAGCACATTTCCATTCTTGTATTAGTCTTTGTGTTGTTCCTTTGTGTGCTTTAATTTTGGCATCACTTCTGAATTTGCAGTAGGGTTCTCCTAATGGACATGTCTCGGGCCTGAGCAACGGTTTACACTTGTCCACTACCGTTTTCAAAACACTGGCATCGAGTATACAAAAATCACATATTTTAACATAATCCAGGTCTTTGCAGTTTTGTCCAATATAAATGTTTGGTCTGCCAATAGGGTTTGGGCCTCTGAGGCAGAAATCACTGTGCAGTCTGTTGCTTGGCTGAACTATCACCTATGGGCATGCTGCATTATCACAAAGACCAAGGCAGACAATAGCCCATTTCCACACACACAAGCACACACACACAATAGTGGTTGTACTTTTGTTTATTAGCCTAAATAGTAGCTCAGCCAGCAGGGACAGTGATTGGCACTCAAAGCTGATGTAGAAATCACAGTTGCCGTCAAATAAAAGAGTTTTATATTCTCACAAATTCCAATTATTCAGCTATCCTAATGTAAATCACAGACGCCCTTTTCCCTCTCCTTCAACGTGATATTCAGTCTGTTCAAAGTTACTTCAAGCCATCCTTACACACAGCGCAAAACCATAACGTATAATCTTTCAACAACTTTACTTAAAAGTCACATGTCTAACGTTTAAGATTTGATGCATTTATAAATAGGGCTCTGTCAGACTTCAAAGTTTCTCCCACAGGGATGCAGCTACACCATTTTTAGACTCCACTGTTTGAAAGGTTAAGGGATTGACTTGTGCATTGAGAATATGTGTTTTCTACACTTTGAATAACCCACTGCAGGGCGAAAAACAGGTCAGCATGACTAAATATATTAACAAACATTAGCAATGCAAACATTTTTTCAGCCCATATTTAGCTGTCACGTTTCGTAAGTTGTCGTATCCGAGTGAGAAACTATCTTTGGTTGAGATCAAAACGTGAACAAAGCCAATGTGGTGGCAGTATTTCCACAGGGGATGCCATATTGTAGTTGTGGTTTTAATAATCACTAGTGCAGTGTCTGTTCTGAACCTGCTTGTTTGGAATGGGCTGTTTGTTTGGTCTGTGGTGATGTTGTTGCAGCTTTTCTTTCTGAAACTGTAAAAAAGTTCCAGATCTCTTGATCTACACTACTTGAGTCCCAGTCGCTGCTGCAACAGAATGCTGGTCTCCTGTTTATTCAAAGTTTATCAATATTGAACAAATCTTGCACCAGATATGACACTGCACTTCCTTGGGCCCTCAACAATACAACTGATGACGTGAATGGTTCTCAAGATATGCAAGCCACATCCAAACAACAAATAGATAGATAGATAGATAGATAGATAGATAGATAGATAGATAGACAGACAGACAGACAGACAGACAGACAGATAGATAGATAGATAGATAAATAGATAGAAATTATTGTCCAGGTTTTGAACTTTAACATTCTCGTTGCTTACATTGCTGTTACATATTAAGATATGTTAATAAAGCCTTTAAGCATCCAGTATTCACTAACCATATAGTTTTTATTATGTATTTATACAGGAGTTGTAGTTGTTCCTTTTCACAAGAAACTGGGTGTATAATTTTTTCGGCAGTCACATTTAGATTAGTCCATTTAACACAAGTTTCAGATAGCATACCAATTATAATTGTGGTTTGTTAAGTTTTATTCTTGTTGCATCTGACACATCTGGCTGACATGCAGCTCTGAAATTTCACTTCTCACTTCACTTCCTGGCTCCATCCCACATATGTGTGTTAGAGCCAAATACTTACCCAGGCAATGTTTAGCCAAATCTTTATTTACCTTTATTCACTAACTCTCCCTCTCATTCATACTCATCGTAGGTAAACCCCCCCAGCTGTGTCGCTCAGACGGCTCTGGCACAGCCGACCACGGCGCACAGGGCACGCATAGCCTTGGCCACAAGAGGGCACCGCTGACTGGCCTCAAACCCCAGACAGACAAAGTCGGGACTCTGTCCAGAAGAAGAGACACCAACACGGATGGTAAGTCGAGACTTTCACACTCTCAGCCACAATTTGTCAGAGAATCCAACAAAGACGACACGTATCATGATGTCTCATTTGCGTCCTCTGCCAAATGCGCTTGTCTACCATCCACTCCAGCGGCCCACACACCGGCCATCAAGTCCCTGAACAGCGTGGGCTCCCGCATGCACAGCTCGTGGGCAGCTGCAGGCTCAGACCCCTCTGAGGAGTGCATGGTGACCGTGTCGACGCTGGAGCGGCAGCATATGGCTTCCTGGAGCGGCACAACAACATCCAACAGGGCCACCCTGAGTAGGGGTTCCCACAAGAGACCTGGCACAGATCCCTCCCACAACGGGCATCCTCCCACAAACAGCACAGAGAGGAGGGAACACTGTGAGTGTCTATCCTCATGAGGAGGTATCTGTGTGTACAAAATGGATAGAGCCACATGCAAACCTCTCCTGAGGGCGAAAACATGCAGATTTAGTTGAACCTTTATTCATATTTTTATTTTCCATTCTATCGTTTGAGTTTAACACTTTTAACCTCTAACTAAGAAAACATACAGACGCCATCTTGTTAACAATTATACACCAGATGATAAAGCTCAATAAAGCTGTCAGTTCTTTCTAATTCAAATACATAATTCGAGTGAAACTTCACTTGTATGTAATTTGGGGCTGTCACTTCTTTTTAAAGAATTATTAGACAAATCCAATTTGTCTCCTCTAGTCGTTCGAAAAACGCCCATAATACAGAGACTTTGCTGAAAAGAGATAAAAACAACGTAATGACAAGACGTGAAGATGAAAAGATAATCAAAAAGATAGATTTTGAATGCTGTGTCAAATTGATTTTGGCATGGAAACCTGTGTGAACGCTTCACGAGCTTTCCACACATTTCAGCATGAACGTGGTTTTTAAAAACACCTTCACCTAGAGCAGCCATTGTGGATATCTGCACCTGTCTTCCCTGTGATTGTAGAATAACCATCACTATCAGAAACAACACCCAGCTGCAGTGTACATCACCACAACAGTTTATAAAGATGGACAATATGATAGCGCCCCAAAAGTGAAGCCGAATCATTTCCATTGCCCCCTTGTTGCTGGCTGCGGCATAGAGTACAAACACTGCTCTTTCTTTATCAGTGGATGACACATGGACCAAAGTACTAGAAAGTACACATTTCATAAATGTTTCCCAAAGACAGCATCATTTGAGGTAGTTGTTAATACACTTGTTCACTTGTTACTTGTTAATACATGTTCAAGTGCTAATTTTTCTGGTAAGGTATAGGAGTGAGACGTCATGATTGACAGCTGAGACTGACTCGCAATTGGCTGAGCCCATTTGCCTATTTTAGCGGGACCTTGAGGGCACAGTCAGGCATACCCAATTTTAGCGATGGCAAATATCAAATTCACTTCCTGTGGCAAAGCAAATCCAAAGAGTTGCGCGAACTTGAAATGTGACACATGTCATTCGCCTGCATTAGAGTATGTGGGACCGTGGTCTAACATGGTTCGAGCTCTACTGCGCAGACATTGGTTTCAAATCATATCAAAAAAGTAAGATGGCACCCGTATCTGAGATACTTTTGGCTTGATTTTTTTTCCAATGGAAGGAAATGGAGACATTTCCTACATCTTTATCTACTCCCTATGGGCAACAATTTTGGTACAAGGATTAAATGAAGTCCTGTATCTTAACAATTTCTGGCTTGAATTTACGCTAAGACACAGCACGTCCTGGGAGGGTAAAATGAAGACGCAGACACTCTGAGTGTAGAAGTATTCACTGATGTTGTGTCGGCCTGTGTCTCTTTCAGAGTCTTTGTGAAGCCTCGCTCTCTGCAGTTGCTGCCTGCCGTCCCAGGACACCTTGTTTATAAGCGCTATGGAAATTCTCCCTCTCTCTGCGAGCGACACGGAATGATGTTTGGAAGACGGAGAGGAGGCAGACTTGAAGATGGAGAAAACAAGAGTGAGAGAAAGAATGCAGAGCTGTAAATGTCATGTACAGACACAGACACCAGTCTCACAGTGTTATTTTCATCCCCCCCTCTCCAAAAGTGAACAGTATGTTAAATGTCCGCTTCTATTTTCTGTCACATGGTATACAACAGTTCACACGGAGGAGATGCAGAAGAAAACTCACACGGAAATGACTAATTGAAACGAGAAGGGACTTGCATAATTTGTAAATATATTTTTTAATGTTTTCTCTCTTTCTTTTGCTTTGCTATGCAAGCCAGACCTAATGTTGTCTCTTTTGTGTTTTATTACTGTGAATCTTTTATTTTTCATTTATGCTCAAAATGTTAGCTGATTTCAATGAAGCTACTGTATCGTTGTACTTTGCACAGAGCGTTTTTGGTGAAAATAAGCACAAACCCATTGTCAGCTGAGCTGAGGAGGAGAATCATAATGGCAAAGAGGGATGTCTATGTTAAACAGAACCTAAACAGAGGATATATACTTGGCTGTGCTGTAAAAATACCCATATATTGAGAGCTAAGGAAAAAACACAGGAAATAATATGCCAAAACAACTAACTGTGTTTCATACTGGGATTACGTCTTATACTAACAATGATCTTAGCAAAGGTTTACCAGAAATTTTTTATAACAAAGTAACACATCAGTTGTAATATCCAAAGCAAAAACATGAGAAAATAAGTATTTCTGCCATTCCCCAAAAGAGTATGCTAATAAAATATATATTTATTTGTTTCTTTTCCAATTACACACAGTGGCGTGGCGATAGTGCAATATTCAAAGGACGATGTGACAGTAAAGGGAAACAGGAAGATGAAAGTGAATCGTTGAAAGCCACAGGCCATGTGTCACCTTGGTGGAGCAGATAAAGATGCATTAAAATCTCCTGATGTCACCTGAAGGCAGATAAGATGAAACATTGAATGACGACTGTATGTGATGTTAAACATCAAAGCAATTATAATAGATTTGTTGTTATGCACTACACTGGATTTACACTATCAACCTACGAGGATCTGTAAACTTGAAAGACTGCCAATAGTAGGAACGTTTTTAAACTATAGCCAATTAGTATTTTTCTGCCAATGAGATTCACGATGCAATTTAACACTTGTGTGGATGGTCTTGTTGGGATCATTGTTCTGGGAATGGCTCTCGATCCGCTTGAAGAATCATTACCTGCCAGATTGGTTTGCCCTCAGGAATACACAGCCACATACAGTAGGGCCGTTTTTCAATACCTTGATGCAAAATAAAATGTGTATGTGAAAACCAACCCCATTGCCTGTGACTCTGACACACTGTTTGCATGTCTGTGGATTAACGGATCGCTGTAATGTCTAGCTCAAACGAGATATTCTAAATTCTTGTCATGAACATAACAAAGGCTGAAATGCCAACACTACTACCAGCAGGAAACCACACTCTCAGGCAGAAAAGAAATTGTACACAGCAAATGTATTTAAAACTTTTGGTATGAGGTCTAATGGCAACTTTAACATTCTTGTAGAAATATGTCTCACACAGTTGCCGAGAAGTGAAACTAAGGACTAAATGTGGTGGTTTAAACCTAGAAGACAGAAATCTTTCAAACACAATGAATCCATATGTCCCAGTGCCTCTGCTTTGGTTTCATTTAATAGATGCTTCCACATCAATATCGATATTGCTCAACCTTCTTGTACACATGAGAGTGGTAGATATGGATAAATAACATGTTTTATCTTAATCGTAGCTTGAACTTTGTCTGGCCGGGATTCTTTCAGCCTCAAATTCAGCTTTATTTCACTGTTATCTCTGGAACATATGGCAGCCCCTTGCAGATAATCTCAATGCTGCTAGCACAGATCTGGACAGTTCTGAGGAGGATGTAGCTTCAGGTGATGATGAAACAGGTGCTTTGCTGTATTCAGGATATCCTGTCAATATTTGTTTCTACACAGGTAGACAGGGATTAGAATTGTCTGATCACAATCCATCATGGAAGATTTCAATCTTCAGAAACTGGTTGGGTTTCAAGTGTTGCTATGAGGACACAATCATGTACCCACTTTCACACGATTTGAATGGACTGTTACACTGACACACGATCCCAGCTCCAAGTTTTGTACAGGCTCGTCCTCATTTCCTCAGCTTTGCGTGCAAGTGGATTGGAAGAACAGAAATACATGAGGGGAGAGGGGGAATGGGGAGAGGGAGAAGAAGAGGAAGATAAGGGAAGGAGATAAGTAAAGGGAAGACTGTAGAGAATGAATTTATTACCACCACCCCAATCTAACCCCATCTACTTTTGCCTGCGTATGTGTGTAAATCTGGAATGGCAGGTTCAGGTGTGTGCATTATATATATATATATATATACACAAGGAATGAACTACCTCCCTGAGGGCCTGTGGGCAGTTCAGGTTTGGAGACAGGCTCTTGTAACCTGGTTTTGAGTCTCCTCCCAAATGTCTGCAGCTTGACCACTTTAGGAGCAGCCCTGTGTCACTGTACTTTAACAAAGAAATAAATAAAAATACATATCCGCCATTTACAGAGCCGAATACCACCCAGCCCCATCAGTCACCTATTTTCAGCCCTTTAAAAAAGTAACACTAATATTTAGTGCATAAAGATATGAATCTAGATCTATAAAGCAAAAGACAAAGCTGTCAGTGTTTTTTATGTGACGTCTCCTTACAGTTACCTGTATGTTAAACCCTCATTATGTGTTTGTGTTGCTTTGCCAATTAAAAAAAAAGAAAGACAGAAGAAGACAAGAAAACATGGCCAAGCCCACTGAGCCCAATTACAAGGCACAGCTTAATATACTGGTCTCTGAATGGAGTGGTAACTTCAGGGGATGTTGTGGTTTTGGTC
This sequence comes from Paralichthys olivaceus, assembly GCF_024713975.1. Taxonomy (NCBI): domain Eukaryota; kingdom Metazoa; phylum Chordata; class Actinopteri; order Pleuronectiformes; family Paralichthyidae; genus Paralichthys; species Paralichthys olivaceus. Next base: position 16,126,790 of record NC_091107.1, on the reverse strand, counting down.
TGTTGAAAAATCAGTTTGCTGTAACACAGTTAATGCTGAAATCCTTTTTTTCAGCTCTCAAGGGAACAATTTGGCCTCAAACCGCTTCACTTCTTTGGACACTGCCTCAAGCCAGCAGAGGAATGTTTTTGCAATACAGCTTTTTCCTCAGAAAATAATAATGAAACAAAAAAAAAAACAGGATAGGAATTTAATTTGTCTGTATTTTTTTTATTTATTATTATTTAAAAGACACAACCATAAAGATGAGCATTACATTTATGATGGTGTGATTAGAATATCACAAAACATATTTTATAAAACATCTATGACAAAAAACTGTTCCTCCAAAGAAATCGGCAAACGTTGTCACTTTGCAGTCGCCACATGATGATCTTTAGATAAAACAAATTTGAACAAAATCAGCCAGGGTGCACTAAAAGAGGGGCTGTCATCATGGATTCTGATAAATAAATAAAATAATAATTTATGAGTAAATCAGCATCTCATCAAGAAAACATGGATTAAAATGAAGAATAATGAACGGATGTAATTTACATTAAGAAAATTACCTACACACAAATCAGACAGTTGACATATTTATTCAAGATATAAAAAAATAATTAGCATACAGTATTGACGTGCAGGTTATTCATATCTGCAGTGTTTCCAACTTATACAGATTTTAGATGTAGACTACACATTTGTAGACCATGTGATTGGAGAGCTTGTAAATCTCTGCAATGTATTTTGCAATATAATATAATGAATTGCAAAGTAGGTTATAAGGTTTCACTGTGTGAGACCACACTGCATTGATTATACGTGTATTCTCTTAAGTCTGGTAATACTGTACAATATTTCTCATCACTGCTCTACAAGAGGCTCTCCTTTCTGAAGATCTGAGTCCTGCACGAGTTGCATCCTCCCATGAAATTTTTCCAACGTGAGGTGGACAACCTTTTCACTGCGATTATGTGTAACCTTGCCTGGGAAAGGCGGGTTTGTGACTCATGACATTTGGCTAATTGCTACATTCAAATGGTGGTGGTTTACGTGCAGCCCACCTGAGACCGCTGGTCCCACTCTGCTACCCTGAGGCTAAGCTAAAGGCCAGTCGTCTCCTGGCCTTTAGCTCCCGTGTGACCAATTTATTTTCATCTTTTTTCCACTGTAATGGTTCATCTGCTTCTTTTATGTTGCTGCTTGACATTGGGCCAGTGACATGAAGCAGCAAGGCCTCCTATAGAGATCTCTTATACTGTAGATAAATACATTGACATGCCAGTATTAATTAATTCAATTCTATTCATTTAATTTGTATAGCGCCAAAGTTTTCTCAAGGTACTTTACATATAGTAAGCAGAGAAAAATGGGGAAGAGAGGAGAGGTGAGAGGAAAAGAGGTGAGAGAAGAGAGAGGGGGGGAGATAATAACAATTAAATTAAAACAGAGAGAGAGAGACTAGGTCAAGTTTAATATTTAAACTGTGAGGCTGATGATTAAATTAAAATAATAATATATCTCTATCTATCTAGATAGCTATGTTATTAATGATAGTACCACAATAATAATAATAGCAATATTACTAAAATCATAATAATAATAGAGTAAATAAAAAGGGTCACGTGGCTCTAACTCTAGAGTGAGAGAGGGAGAGAGACAGAGCACAAACTCTGGGAGAGATTGATGTTTAATTATTTTGTTAATGTTTATCTCTGCTTTAGGTGATATAACTGCTGTCGAATATAATCCTGGAACCAAAACAAGTTGAAGTCCCTGGAACTCCCCGAGAGAGAACGTCTGTGTAGTTTAGCTTTTGTGGTTATGACAGCCCGTCTCTGCTCTGTCGCCCAAATAGTTTTCAACAGTTTTCACAAACACTTTGTTTGCTGATTATCATGGGACTCTCACCAAGTCACTACAACATCCCACCAGCCAATCAGAGAGCAGTCCCAGAGTAAAAACGACAGCCTCTGCATTTATCATCCAGCTGTTAGGTTACGAAAAAATCAATTCAAATTCAAATGAATCTCAAGACAACAACAGCCTCCTGTCAGCCATGTTTTATCACTCTACTCAAAAATGTTTTGGCTTGTTGTTACCTTGCTCAGATCCTCAACCTTCACTAGAACAATGCACAGTTTGTAGAGTTTGACATTAGAAAGGTGTTTTCATCTGCTGAAGAAGATCTATCTAAGTTTATCTGTGATGTAAGAAAACCTCCAGTGTAGATAGGAGTAGGAGGAATGTAAAAGATAAGGGTATATTGGTATATTCTGAAAGTTTTTGGTGAAAAATCACATCGGTGACAAATTATAATTCAAAGCAGATTATTTTTGTGCATCTGAAAACATGGAGGGCGTCTTTACAGAGGTGGTGAAACTCTTTTGTACTTTTGACTGTCTGGATTTTATTGGCTGACAGACAACACCACAGCCACAGCCACTTGCGTAATCCTCATTCTTTGAACTCCAAAAGCAGATTTACTTTTGACAAATCTTAAAAACTTTTTTTCTGTGTTTTGTTTTCATTGTGTTTGAAACTCTAACTTGGCTGACAGCTCTGAATGGTCCCCTCTCTGTCAGACAAAGCCATGGCGTCATCCTCTTTTTAGCGCCCCCCCCATCTACCACAGACTGAGTCCTCTCTCAGCATCATAAGACGCCTCCTCCCCTGGTTCCTCATTCAACTTTTATTGTGGCATAAAGTGATATATCTCAATGAAAAGATTAAAAAAGGATTTATCATTGCTGCAGCGTCTCAGCACCACATTCATCCACCTTCCTCGCCAATGTCTTGCATTAAGAGAAAGTAATCTTCCTCAAACACAACAGTGATAAATTTAAAATCGTAAATTTGCACCCCATTTACTGCACCCTCCCTCTCCACTCATAACTTCTCATCAACACTAGTGTCACCTCTTCCCCCAACCCTCAACCGCAGCGCCCTCTTGCCTCCAAGTATGTCAATGACACAGAAAAAACGCTGCTGAGAAATGCTGCCTATCTCTGACACCACCTGTGTAATTCACTGCCGCGAAGCTAATCAATGTCTTCATCACCTCCAGACTCCGTTCCAGCAACACTGCCTCCTGCACGCCCTCAATAAAACCTCAAGTTGAAAATCCTGTTGCCTGTGTGCGTCTTCAAAAGGCCACAGCATGCAAGTTTTTCTTCCTGCAGCGGATGCAGGATAATTTTTCTTTGGATTATCTTAAGATTCAACATTTGGTGTTTGATCATTGGAGAAAAATGTCTCCACAGATCTGCCCCCTCATAAAGAGTTTTTCAGAGTTGACAGCCGTCAGTTTCGCCTTTTCTGTCAGCCTCTCTGAAATCCCGTCGCATTTGCCCTAGCTGTCATGGCCGGCTCTTTGTCAACAGATTGCAGAGAATCTGCTGGATAAACACAGCAAAATTGAAAATGAAACTTGGCAGCTCTCACACACACAAACAGACACTCAAACATGTGCATGCACACACATGCTCGCACAGTATCTTAGAAACCAGGGCAAACACTTGTGAATAACCTACAGTAGACAGTTGTCCTTGAAAAGGGAAGGAAAAAAAGAAATAGATGTGGATGACGGCAGCCATTCACAGCAGTGAGGAATGGTTTTCTACAAAAAGAAATAACACACAACTGAACCCCTTTCAGAATTCTATTAGTGTACTTCTTGGAATAATTCATGAAGAGTGCAGTCACATGAATGACTCTGTAAACATATAAAAATCATTTAATAAGTTTCCATTCATTAATGACCATGCATGTTCCAGTTTTTCTACATGTTCTATACAATCCTCGGAGGCAATAATGAAGAGGTTGATGTTTTTAGTTATAGAAAAATATTGATTTGATTACACAGCAATCATGGGTCAGTGATGTTGATCAGAGTGGACGTATCCTTCCACAGCTTCCACAAAAATATTCACCTTCCCACCATTTAGCCACACCAGTCACATCAGTCGAGCTTGAAGTGTTAATTGCATGAAAAAAAAAAACAGTAGATGACCGATTCAAAGCTGTTGACAGCTGTGTAACTGTGAAAAGAGGTCATCCACAAGTGGGACACACATCACATGGTCCCACAGGCTTTATTGAAAGTAGCTGTTATGTTCTTACCTGCTTCACTGGAATAGGCACATCTCATAAATACGACAATTACATGAGAAAAGTACATTTGATTCTCCTCACAGAGAACATTGTACACGTTATATGTTATTATGTCGCTTGTCCGAGTGATAAGCGCTTCCGTCTCTCATGTGGATGGTGTGTAATCAATGTCAAAACTAAATTATCTTTTTTTAGAGTTACACAACTCAGTAAAACACTACAACATTACACTGTCGTCATCACCTACGTGGGCTGTGTCAACCGATATGGTTGGTTTGCAGATGGGCGTGTCTGACGTCCCCATATTGTCAATATGGGAGCTAGTCCTCCCATTTGAACTGAGGTGCAGTACTTAACCCTGAGACTGTTGCTTTTTCGAAAAATGAAAGGTTCATAGTGTATAGTGACATCGAGTGGTGAAGTTGCATGTTGCAGCTGAACGGATGGCTGCCTTGCCTGAGTTCGTTGATGGGGGCACGGAGGGCGGTTCGGAGAGCACCTCCACCTGTACCAGAGGATCAATCAGTGCAGCTGAGGGCTGTTAGCTGATTGATCCTCAGGTTTAAAAGGCAGCAGCAGAACTGCCAGAGACAGATGAAGAGACACACAAGGAGGAACACACAGAGAGGGAAAGAGAGACAAAAGACTCATGAGACTCATGAGAAGCTAGGCTGAGCTGCAAAGCTGCCATGACAGCATAAACTGCTGGACGCTTTGACTTGAGTTGGTTAAATGTTTGTTCAGTTTGAGTACAAAAGATGATGAAACTTGAATGGTTTCGTCTCTGGTTGCTGTGGCGAGACCCCGGTGCCACAATCCCTTTCACTTAAATCTTACACACTGAACCTTGAAGTTCCAATGAATTTGAGATGATGCACAATTTGTTGGGCCAAATGAGCTTTTTGGAGGTTAATCCTCCAAGCCTTGTTTAGTTTGATCTGGACCGAGACCACTTCTTATGACTGGACAAAATTTCTGTCCCTTGGTTTGGACTCACACCTTTGTTTCAGATTAAACTGAAAAGTCAGAAGGTCTGGACCAAACAAGGTATGAAAGGAGCCTAAGTTAAACAGTAAAATAAATGAGACCAATTTAGATGATGAGAGTGGCTCGGAAATTGCTTAGAGTCCTACATCATATTTCTTCATAATGTTCTTTCCCCACAACGTTTTCCATGTCCTCTTCATTCTGCTCATGTAAAAGTATTGTACGCACGAGGGCCAAACTGGCACTTCACTGAGAAGTGCTCTCCCACAAGGTGAAGAGGCTATCCTTGATACCTTTGATCCTCTTATTCTTGGCAGTATGTCTTCCTGAAAGGCAAAAGTAATAGAGTTGGAAAACAGCCAAGCAGGGAGTTTAATTGTTGTCTAGGTTGAGTGGGGCTCTAAAAGACTTTAATTATTATGATTATGGCTGTGGCTCCGAGTCCTGTACTGGTCAGTGCAGCTGCAGAAACAAGCGATAAATCTGGAGATTGTATTTACAGATTTAATTTAATACACTGACAGATTTACAAGGTAAACCATCAATAATTGATCTCTTTCATTCTCATGAATTCGTTTATCAAAGATTTGTTGATGATGAAAACTTGTCAAAAGTTGCCCATTTACATTATCAGCAGATATTAAAGGTCCAGTGTGTAAGATTTAGGTGAAAGGGATCGATTGGCAGAAATTGAATGTAGAATAATCCTTATGATGTTTTCACTAGTTCGTTTCATCTAAATTGTATGAATTGTATTTTTCTTTACCCTTGAAAAGGCTCTTTATATTTAAATACTTTATATTTACATCGAGGGGACCCTCTCTACGGAGGCCACCATGTTTTTTACATTAGTCCAGACTGAACAAACTAAACACCTTTAGAGTTAAAGGGGTGGGATAAGAGGGTTCCAGGGAAGGGTTAGAGTTAGACCCTTATGATTCAGTCAGTTTCACTCTAATTCTAAGATCTCGGAAGAAGAACAAAGTAATATTTTCCAAAGCAGATTTTTCAGGAATCATGCAACCTGCAAGATCTCAGTGTTCCAGTAGTGTAATAGTAACATAGCTGTTTTGTTCTCATAGTTAGTCACAGTCACATGTGGGTGATGTTAGAGGTAAAACAATCTCAAATTAAAGATCACAGAGGTCACAGGATGTCTCACCTCGATTATCACTGCTTATTAGAGTTTATTCAGGCTCTATCTTGTTAATAAATCACAATGAGTTCTGTATAATTATACAGTCATTTGTTGATGATGCCTCGCTTACTGTGTGAGTCTTGGGAGTCACTTTGACACACATACACACACGATGAAAGACATCTGTAAAAGACTTTCTTCTTTTCAACAGCACACAGGTGCTCTGTTGATGAAGGTTCCTAAATGAGGTTAATTAAACAGCACGTCTCATCACATCCTCACAGCTTCCTCATCTCCACTTTTCCTCATCCACCTCCCAGTCACACAAGTGGATGGGTTTACCCATGGGACGATGTGACGAAGCAAAAAACCTGGTGACAGCTGGAAATCAGGAACTGACCTAAAAACATGAATGAACAAATATCTTGGAAGGTGTTTTAATTATAAATAATGGGGCAAAGATTACAACTTTTTCAATTTAGATCCATAACATTCACAAGAATGTTAAGGTTTAAATTCCTTTTGCTCTTTATGCTCAAAACCACTGTAGTTTACTTCCAAGAATCCTCTTGATGTCACTTATAATACAGTGTTTTTCACATTTGTTCTTTGTTTATAATTACTTTCACATTTTATAAACCAAATCTATTCATTCAAACTTCTTAAGCATAAACTTAATAATGAAAACAGTGAATATTTTACACAAAGGGGTTATGATATAATTTTTGGTGCTTTGTGTGCAGCAATTGTTTCCAAGGTCTCACACTAAAGATGGGTTTTACATGAGTGTTTCATATTTATCATACATTCATCATACATTCAGTGAAATAAGGAAGAGTCATTTTCAGTTTTCAGGGTCGTGGTCGCTAGTGGTTTTCACTGTGTCTAGTTCTCTGTGGTAAGTCGTGTATGTTTGATGTAAAGAGGACATGAAGGTTATAGGTGACAGAAGAGAGATGAACCATTAATTGTTTGTGATTAAGGAACAGCAATATTTATTTAAACAGAGAAGTTAAAGTGACATAATTTTTCCATATACTGTATAACTTACAGAACGGGGCTGGACAATATGACCAACATCTACAGCACAATGTACATTTAACTTTCCAAAGATAAATAGACAATAATATAGAGATATATCTATGTATATATTTAAATAAGTGCCTGATTAATATACACTGTCTAGAATTGGCTTAAATTTTTCCAGCTCAAGGATTTACACCTCTGCACCGGACTGTAGACAGACCAGCTGAACCGCTGCTGTGGCTGTTCTCACTTATATCAAATGGGATCCAGGCAATTGTATTACTGAAAACTGCTTTGAGTGAATTTAAGCCTGTAAAGAATACATGCTGAGTAATTCAATAAATACGGTGCATTGTCCAGCCCTGTTCCAGAAGTTATGGCCAGAGGTGGGAACACAGGTTTAGATGATCGGTGGAGACAAATGATAAATGGAACCAGTCCATGATCAGAATTTTTTCCACTCTCCCGAGGAGGGTGGAACAAAGAAGCCGAGGTGTTGAGTAAAACCTCCAACAGGTGAATCTGCATGCAAATCTCTCAATACAAACAACAGACAGTTCAAATCTGAATGAAAGCAGCTCAAATGAACACAACCGTATGCACAACCACAATCGACAATTTCCCGAGCTGAAACTCACCCAATGAAAAGACTAACACAGACTCTGAAAACTGATTTCCTCCAGACGGAAATTTGTTATAATAATGACTTACAATAAAAATCAAGTGATTGTGCTTTTATAACCAAAGTAGAACAAATAATACAAAGACAAGATGTACATCACTTAGAAAACATTAACACCGCTCTATAAAATCTGAATTTTGAAGCACTTCTGTGGCAGTAAACAATTTCAACAGTTTACAAGATGGCTGGTAATGACTGAATATCAACTACAGTAAAATAAGTAACGGACGAGCAAAGATCATGTGGACCGCGTCAAGCAGTCGCCATGGACGATAGTTTTGTAGACACTCACAACAGCCATCGAATGTGCATTCATCTTTACTTTAACTGAGCAGCCAGTGCTCCACGCTCCTGGAAGCTGGTCACCCAAAAAGAGCAAAACAACAAACAGTGCATCGAATTGAAGTCCACACAGACTTAAACATGAGAGCACCTTTTTTTTCTTTTTTTTTTTCCAACATCTAATGAGAAATTTTAATTAGAAAATGATAGCATGTGTTGTGCAGAGTCCTTCGTATGAAGCAGCTGGAGGATATTTCTTCTGTGCTCGCGTTGCTTCTTAGCTTTTCAGGAACTGTGGAAAAATGACAGGGTCGGGCAATTTAACATATGTAATCGAGGAAACACACAGACACAAAAACAACCATATTACACAATAAAATGTGATTTGATTGATTGATTCACCTCTTGATCCTGTCCCACCTGTCCTCCCTGTTTGGTCCTTGAGTCTCCACACGACATAAAGGTGGATGAATTGGGATCATCAGGCTCCCTCTGAGCTTGGCCTGATGGGAAAGAGGGGCGACTGTATAGAAGGATGTCCCCGAATTCTGAGGGAGAGGCAAGAAATAAAACATTTGAATTGGCTAGACGCTTCATCATTTATTAAAAAAAAAAATTCACAGTTTGCATAGAAGGTGTTAAAATCCACTCCCGGTACCTGAGTGCTGTCGGCTTCTGCTACTTCCTTTTCCTCCCACAGGAGTCTTGTGCTTGTCCTGGTTATCTCTCGGCTCAACCGTACCGTCCCTCACCCTGTGAGTCCCTGTGCTGCCTCGCCGACCCCGGGCATCCCCAGAGCCCATCCGAGGCAGCGTGGCCCCCCTCACTTTATAGTCGCCATGGGACATTTGGCTGGAGAAACTCAGAGGCATGCAAGAGTCTGGGGACAACAGCAGAGCATAGAGAGCCAAATGTACTGTAAGCGTCATCAATAGATACAGAGCAGTAATTTCTGTAATCTGTGTCTGGGTTTAATGTTTACCATCATTGAAGACGTCTTTGGGTTCGTAGCCCTGTTGACCACACTGGTTCTGTTTATGCCTCCTGGGCCTTTTATGTGTTATTGCGGGACTCATGTTGCTGTCTGTGGACAGGGGGCTGCTGGGACGCTGGTGCCGCCGACCTAAAGTCATCACAGATTTAGCACAATTTTAGGATTTGGATTGAATAAATGCTACAAATATCAGTAAAGTATAATTTGATATTTTCAGCAATCAAGTGTCCTTACTTTTGTTTTTACGAACCAAAGCAAACTAAGTAACGCAATCTGACTGTTGCATATTTTATCATGAATATTTTGAATTTTGAATTTTAATTTAGTTAAATAATCTGAAAACACCACGGTAACTGATTGAAAACCCTTGTTTTCCAAACATGTGGTTGACAATAAGTATACATCTCAGCCCCTCTTATCAGTCCTCATATCAAAACTACGCCCCCAAAATAAATGAACATGTCTTCCTGTCTTGAGACTCTGGTCATGTGCAGTGGATAATGGGATAGAGGGAAAGACATGTTGTCTATGTATTTAAAAAATTTAATACAAGAAGAACCTTGGAAGTTTACGTGTAAAAAAAGGAAAAAGCATGTGGTCAAAGAATACACAGAGTAGGCAAAAGCCTTTTTTTTACCTGACTCCTCTGGGTATCTACACATGCGCAGGCCTACGATATCCCGTGAAGAGGCTACAGCCTGGTTGAAGTCACCGTCTGTGAAGAAGGATCCTTCTGAAGTGCTGACAACACTGGACCTGCCTGATGAGATGTTGTCCTCAGATGCTGAGCCCCAGCTGTTCACCATGGACCCCGTGACTGATTTGTCCAGATCCCCGGTGCTGGAGGCTGGGGTCTGGTCCAGCCCGTGGAAGAGCAGCTTGTGTGGAGAGGGGTGGTGCAGCTGGTGCTTGTGCCTCTGCCCGTTGTGGTGCTGGCTGTACCGACTGTCAGCGAGCTCCGCGTCTGCCTCTTCCTCTGCCTCCTCATCTTCCTCTTCCTGTTCATCAGTGTCCACACATAGGGGTATGGAGCTGTAGGTGTGGGTTGGGGAGACAGGGCAAGGGTGGCTGCTGGTGTGTTGGCTGGAAAGTGGATTAAAAAAAAATCTCTGCAGTCTTGCCACAACAATTGTTGAATGCAGGGTCAGGAATATTGAATCTGGTTACCTCAGGTGTTTGTTTCCATCGTGCAGGTCAGTGCTCAGGTCTCCCTGCAGTGATGTGGAAGGTGGGTGACTATAGGACACTTCAGCAGGACATAACACCGCCCCTCTAACTGGTGGAGTAGGACAGCTTTCTATTCTCTCCTCTGTGACAAAACTTACAAGAAAAAGACAACTGACATGACGGACTGGCTAAAGGAACTAGGGGCGTGTGCATTAGTCACAGCCCATTAGAAATGAATGTAAATGCCTTGGTCCTGCATCAAAACACAAACTTCCATTATCGAGAAATGTACAAAGGTGTTCAATAAGTTTTCTGCTCCATCTGCTTTTGTATTGCTGAAATCAAAGTGACAGTGTGTCTCTCTTTGCTTTGCATTTCATTTAGCACTTTTAGTGACAAATATTGTATAATTAGTTTGGTAAAAAGCGTTAAACAACGTGTTTTGACAGACAGTGTTCACAGCGCACATCCAATTAAGCATGTGTGAGTCTGATAACTTTATTGATGTATTTTTCCCCCAGTCATTTAACTCTGCTGGGCTGCAGCCTGCTGATGAGCAAAAGAAATTGTAGTTTATACATGACACATTCAGCAATAATTCGAATTTTATATCAGGCTTACGACTACAGGAGCTGCACGACTACATCCATACTAGTAAGAATAATTTGAAAATGCTGTTTTCAAACTAAAACATCTCTGACCACACAAGTGTTTTGGCTCTATATCATTTTTAATCCCTGTCCATATAACACGCCTGAATCGTGTGAACACTCACGTAAAGGAAGGCATGACCTTCCCACTGGACACGGTAATTGTAGCAGATTGCTCAAATAATAGCTCGTCTCCTACATGTGCAAGCAGTTGTATCATTGAAATGGAGTTTAACTGCGCAACAGCTGTGATGATTCACATAAAGTTCTACACTGGTTGCCGAGGCTAATGCCTGTTCTTTTCTTCTGGAAGGGGAGCATGTGAGGAGCCAGATGAATCAGCAATGGCTACATCATGACCGATGTGCACGGTCAGCAGCGGTTCCAAACTTCTCCGTTTTAGCGGCTCTAAAACTCTGGAGTGGTGTCGACAACAGGCAGATCTGTCGCAGAGTTGATGCATTTTCAAACTAAAATCTAGTAGTGTGGATGTAGCACTTGCCTGCACTTGTGTGTGTGTGTCTTTTATTCCTCTCCTTACCTCCTCTCCATGGGCAGGCTGTACTCGTCACAGTCCCAAGCATTAACATGAGGAGGGGGAGGAGGAGACAGGGCTTCTCCCCAGCTCACCACATTATGTTTTGGGATCTTTGGTGCCCGGGTCCCTTTCTTTTGATTCTGACTCCCTGAGAAAGAGACAGAAAGGAAAGAAAATGGCTGAGGTGGGCACAGACTTGCAGCTCGCCTCATCAACATTCACCATCAGAGTATAGCTGCTGGCCTCACCTGAGGTGCTGTTGCTGCCCCTTTCTGAGCTGTGGTGCGAGCCTCCTGTGCTGTGATCACGGCTCTGGCTGTAGGCGATGGTTTTTGGGTGGATCATTCCTTCGTTTCCTTGCAGGTGATCTGAAGACGGAGTAGAAAGCAAATTCAAAAACGTCTTTTTCTCCTAAAAATATATATTAAACAAATCGATTTGATCCATACTTTACCTTTATTCAGAAAGTTTTGCTCAATTATGTTGTACTGCATCTGTACCACCATCTCTTTCGGTATTGGAGGAGGGTTGGGGGGCTGTTTCCAGCAGGCCATGTCCATAGGCTCTGCAATAGCACCACCAGACGAGGCTTTATTCTTGATGCTGGCTTGAATGAGCTGCGTGGTGGCATATGGGATGGGCTCATATGTGGCTGAATCCCCTCCTGGACTCGGGTAACTCAAGTTGGAGTTGTTGAAGGTTTTAATCTCATTGAGCTTGTTGGAGAGGTTCACGTCACTGTAAATGGCCGTGTCAGAAGCAAGCGGTTTATTTTCTGGATGGTTTCCGTAGTTGGCGATGCAGTCAGCTGCAGAGGGGGGTGAAACAAAGCAGCACGTGGACACATGAAGTCAGAGACCTTTTCTGGGAGATGTTTGATTTTTATCAGACACACACACAATATGTCCGCTGATGCAATCTATAATGATCTGAGATGTGAACTCAGTCTTGCACTGACCTGGTCGGCTGTATGTTGTCATGTTGCTGTCACTGGTGCCGTTGCCATTATTGCAGCAGTTGATGCTGCAGTCCTTGTGATTGGCACATGCGTTTGGCCAATTGTCTGGCAGCCACAGCTGGTTGAGAGGCTCTCCCATGCTGAGGAGGCCAGGTCTGCAACGACGAAGAGCACAGTGCTGTCAATCAAAACCTGCTGCCTGCCTCATAAATCACACATGAGAAGAGTGTGGGGTGGCAGCATTCAGGTCATCAGTTTACAGCAGGCAGACACCTCCCCCTAGTGTTCCCACAGCATCAGTGCATTTCCTCTTTTTCTTTGTCTTTATATAACTCAAAGGGACAAAAATATCACTCACCTGCCAGCACTGCACACAGATTCTCCTCTTTGATACGCAACTGCAAAGAGAAACAGGAGGAAAAAAACATTACACCTTGATGAGCTGTCAAAAAGAAGAAGTGCCAAAGGTAGAGGAACACATGAAAGAGAGTCTAAGCAAAGGTCTGAAGTCTAAAGTTTACACTTCAATACATATTTTCTTCCATAGGGCACAGAGTGCGACTGTCTGATTTAATTTATATGAAGACAACACAAATAATTGCCTGCGCCTTTACTCTCTCAGCACAACACCGACACTGATTTAAAAGAAAACCCACCAATTGAAAAAGTTTCTCATCCGCCACAAGTGAAACATGAAACAAATAAGAATTCCTCCCATAGAATGCACTCGACTTTTTGCCTATTAAATCAAATGAACCCAACCTAGTGAGCAGGTGTTTTTATATCAACCAACTCCACACTTCATTGCAACAAATATATATGTTCATGTTCAGGTAAAGTTCCTACTTGAATTTCTTCTTTCTAATCACTTCCATTGTAGCTAATATTCTAGTTGATGTTTTAATTCAGTCAGCTTGTGTTTCTTTGCCATATTCTATCTATTGTATGAGAGATAATTGTGAGATATTTACGTAATTGGACCATTTTGGCACAATCGACTGTTCTTCCCATTTTTATCTCTAGGAGGAGGTTTTGTTTTCACCCATTTCCAACATCTTGAGAAAACACAATATAAACATGCTAAACCTGATTTAATTAGATAATACTAGTTTACTCGCACATTGCACCTGGTAAACCATAAGCACCTGTGAGAATGTTTTCAAATTGTATTTGGTGTATTTCTGTTTAAATACTTATAATGCCTTGTCTGGGGCACTGGCCAAAAAAGTTTTTTAAAAAGTCCTGAGGCTGCCCTTTAATTGTTTGTTGCAGATTTTCCATGGGACACAGCTCTTTGTTCTGCGGACACTCCCACTTTTATTTACAGCGAATCTGTATTGATCTAGGTAGTTTTTAATCTAATGTGAGTGGTATATCCGCTCTCACTGAATTACTTTGGCTGCGAGCTGACCGGCAAAGATATGATGACTTCAAGTGGTACTGCAGCAAATCCGGCAATTTCTCTTTCACAAGGCGTTCACTTGAAGAAAAAAAGGGAGATTGGTCCGGGCCGACCCGAGGATAAGACTACACCCAGGGGCTTCTCTCGCTCTTGTTATGAGAAATAGAGTTAAGTGATTCAGTTTATTGCTTCCCCTGTTTCAAAGTGTCAGCACAGAGCTACTGAGATAATGACGGGGGTGCAAGACCTAAAACATCTCTGAATAATACAAACGGCATGAAAGTTACCACAGTTATTTAGACAACACAGTGACAGCAGGCTTAGCATTGCTCAGCAGCCTGGTGAAGGCCACAGGATTGGCATATTGTGTGTTGTGTTGTTTTTGTTGAGTCTGGCTTCAGTTTGTTTGTCCCCCCCAAATACATTTTATCACCAGCCACCACTGCTTAGGATGCTTGTCCATATTAAAGTAACTGAAAAGATGCTGTACATACCTGTAGGTGTAAAGGTGAATGATGGGACTGTAGGGAAAGAAAAAAGAGAGAAAACAGGGTGACACCAGTTCAGAGTACTTCAGTGCTTCAGAGTATGAGTTTTTTTTTTTTTGTGCCTATGCATATAACCTCTAAAGTGTGATGCACATCTTTTTCATATAGAGATCTGAAGTGTGATGCACATCTTTTTCATATAGAGATCTGAAGTGTGAAAACATTTAAATAACAACATGTCATCTGCCTTGCCTCTGACTCAGTCTCTGACACATGTGTCCAGATGAAGGTTAATGGGGGTGACAGGCAACCAAAGGGAGAGGAGAGGAGGAGAAAATAATGATAGTGATATTGTAGCAGACATAGTAATGGCAGGTTGACAGGACTGTGCCTTCAAGATCCGCGCCATGTTGGGGGAATGACACTTTACAAATGAGCCACTAAAGGTCAGCCTTTCAATGTCTGCATAATCGCGAATGCAAATTTGCTCCAGAAGTCTTTGCATCAAGGGAAGATTAGAGCGAGAGTATTTTTCAACATTTGATGTGATCTGCTTATTTGCATCTGAGAATATTGGTTAATATCACAGAGATGACGACAGGTGTTCAGTAGTGACATGTCATGGCTTGATCTTTTCATCAGACACCTTCAAACATACCCAGAGAAGCATTTGGCCTATATATGTATAGGTTGAAAATGTGTGTGTCTGAACATTTATCTGTCAAAACACTCTAACATATAACAGAGGAACACACACCCTTGCGGATGCCGGTGTATGTGCTGCTCAGGCCACTTCTCTTCTTTCTATGCCGGTAGAGCCAGACGCTGAAGATCATGAGGACCAACCAGCAGGTGGCGCCAATGCCAGCAATAAACGCTGGCTGCCTCACCACATCTGAGATCTGGGAAAATGTGTCTCTTTCCACATTGATATCCATCATCTGGCCTGCAGAGTCTGACCAGAGCAAAAATAGAAGAAACACAGACCTCATGAAAACAAAAACAGAAATGAAGAAGAAGCACAAGTGGAGATTTTAAAATGTTCAAAAATGTTAATGGGGCAGCAAAGATACAAAGGCTTTGTTCAAAGTTAGCACAACATGATGCTTTATTCAAAATTCTGTGAACTCTATGCTATGAAATACTATAAGGCTACTCTCACTGACACACTTCCCAGTTTATCAAAGCTAAGTTATTGAAGTATACTTTTTTGGAGTATTCTTACCTAATTGAAAGAAAGTGACATCGCTTTTGACCCCAGGCCCTGCACCGTTGCTGGCTGCAACCTCGACACTGTAGCGAATTCCCGGTGCCAGACTGGAAATGAGCACGGAGAAGATGGAGCCGTCGACCGACTGGTTCACATGGTAGCGACTCTCATTACCCAGGCACCAGATCTGTTGAAGACAGTATAACAGTGATCGCCTGAGGGACAACACAAGAGGCATCAACAGCCTCACAAAAATGCAATTTACATTTTAACTGGAGATTCTTAGGCATTAGCCCAGGAGAGGGTGGCGGGGGGCTTCTTTTCTCACCTTGTACTCCTGAATGACTCCTGCCTCCTCTGGGTGTGGAGGCGGCTTCCAAGTGATGAGGATGGCAGTTCCATTGGTGTCACTCTTTGTCACTGTGACACCCTGGGGTGCTCTACTAGGAGCTGAAGCAATGAAACATACTGTTAACTATACAGTCATAAACACTCATCTGATCCTGTCTGCATCCCAGAGATGGGACAGCATCTCTGACAGATTTGCATACAACTAAAAGATATATATATATATATATATATATAAATATATATATATATACATGTCTGCATTGTTATCCAGATATACATTGAAAGATATCTAAAGAATTGCACCAGTATAATTCAACTATTATCAGCTATTTATACAACAAAAATGTGAAATACTGTTGAACTGACTGACCTTCTTCCAATGTCCTAACCACCTTGACCTCACTGTCAGCTCCCTGGAACTCGTCAAAAAACGGACGCACTTTGAACTCGTAGATGGATCCTCGCTTCAGCTGACTGATCACCACACCGTCCTCTCGTGGGGCACGTACCTCCAGGAAACTCCACTGCCCCTCAGGCTGACCGTGCTCAGCAGACGCCCTGTACAGCACCTTGTAGCCCTGGGTGTACGGGGACTGCTGCTCGACCTGAATTGACATGCAGAAGTAAAACATGAATGTCAAAATATGTAACAGCGAGAGCTGCTTTTTCTCAAGAGATACAGTGATTCCATTGTGGTTATTATTAAGTTTGATGTTCACAGTAACATCTGCATGTGAGTTAAGCTAACACACATCTGGGAGGTTTGAGCGTCATATTGTGAACATTCTGCAGGAAGGATCTGTTAAAACTCAGTTAATTTACTTTGCCTTTAGGGCTAATACAGATTAGCATTTTTCCCATATCTGTGAATTTTCTTTGTAAACCACAATATCAGGTCATTAATAGTTTCCTCTAAGGAAGCTCTAGTTTAAATCAAGCCAGGAGAGAATTAAACACTTTCCAGTTAAACCACACCAATTATGACAAAGGGTGCCTGTGGGGGTGGCACGCATACGCATGCACGCACACACACACACAGGCACACGTTTGTACTTCTATCTTAGTGAGGACACTCATTGGCATAATACATTCCCTAGTCCCTTACCCTAACCTTAACCATCACAACAAAATGCCTAACCTAAACCTAATTCTAACCCTAACCCTAAAAACAAATCTTAACTCTCAAACAGCCCATAGAAAAAGTAAGGACATGTGCACACAGTTATGTCTTCATGACCTCAGAGGACATTACAATGAGTTACTGGAGACTAACCCTAACCCCTAACTCTAACCCTGTAACCCTGTAACCCTGACCATAGTTACTACTTGCCTAAACGGAACCCTTCAGCTACACCAACTTTATCCTAAACTTTAACACTTGTATTCACCTTAAAATTAAATGATTTTCATTATGGGGACTTGCTTTTTATTCCCATGAGGACAAGTCCCCATAATGTCTAAACAGATTTATTGGAACCCATACACACCCACACACTGGAAATACATGTTTATTAAATTGTAAGTTCAATTTAATGAACATAAGATAAACTCACCACTGTAGAGTGGATTTATTCACTGCTAATAAATGCTTTCACTGAATCTCTGTTCAAAGTGTATTTGCTCAATCATCATTGAGTGCTCACCTCTTCATGTTGCTTGGCAGACTATATGAAAACATGTCAGAGAGAATAAATATGCTCTAAAACCCCTGGTAAAAACTCTGTGTAGGTTATTTTAACATCTGACCCCAAGCCTTTAAAATCCTATTTTAATGTGCAGTATGTGTTTACATTTGCTGGTAAAATTGTACATTTGACCTTTTCCCATATTTGCCCTAACTTTGCATAGACAGTATGTAGCACAGAAGTGATTCATGTTGACATGGTATGGTCCCCTCACCATCCACTGCAGCCGGACAGCAGAAGATGACAGGACGGTGGGCGTGTGCAGGTGGATGACTACATCTCCCAGCTCCCTCTGGATGTGACGATGATCCACCCCCTGCATGGTGGAAGCGCTGTCTATTGGTAACAAAGAAAGGAAAGACATGAAATAGCAACGATGAACTAAAGTGAACTCATTCCAAGCAAACATGAAAGTTGCTTGCAGTTTTACAGACATCTGTTCTATGTGAAGTTTTGAATAGGAGCCCACACTGACCCTGTGTTCTGACAGCGTCTGAGATCGGACTGGGGTCACTGAGACCGTAGGCATTCACCGCTCTGACCATGAAGAGGTAGACAGCTCCAGGCTTCAGGTTCCTCAGAACAAAGGACTGTGTCTTCACATGCTCGGCCAGGGTCACCCATCGGCTGCCTAACATATCACTGCAGGCGAGGTGAGGGAATAAAAAAGTGAAAAAAATGAAGCCAGACAATAGCCCTTTTATATATCCTGTTATATGCAGTTATGCATGTCTCACCTGAATGCTTCGATTAGATAAGATGAAGGTGTTGCACCGGCACCGGGGTTGGTTTTCCACAACAGGGTGACGGCGGTGCGGCTGATGTCAGTCACCTCAGGTTTAAATGGAGCGCTGGGGATCAGGTTAGGGTCTATGGGATGAGTGGACTGGACTCCAAACTCTGCCCCAGGGATCCAGACAAGTTCATGAAAACATTAACCATGACTGTTACAGTACAATTTTACTGTAATAACAACTTTTCTGACTTTGTGCCCATATGAATAACCCACCTTCCACTTGCATGTATGCTGTCCAGGAAGCCTCTCCATTTGGACTAGAGGCCACACAAGTGTAGAAGCCTGTATCTCCCAGCTGAGGAGAGATACCCCAGGGGCAGACATTTTGGGGTTTGGATTAACTCAGCACAGTCACTGTAAATGTTAAATATTAACTGCTTTAACTACTTTAAGTTCATCCCCTACCTTAGCAGAGCGAATCTCCAGTGATCCTGTGTCTGTTGTGGACATGCGAGAGTCCACTGGAGACAGCAGCTTGCCATCCTTTTTCCAGTGGACTGTAGGAGAAGGTGGACCAGCGGTTTGGCACCCGAGGATGACCAAGCTGTCCACAGGAACTGTCTGGTTGATGGGTCCTTGCCTTATCACAGGAGGAGGGTGGTCTGACCCAGCTATTAAAAAACAAAAGCAGCAGTGTTTAACACTCATGATGTTTACACTTGCCCTGTAGCATATAATACATTGCAAACTGTACCAAAAAGCCCAAAACATTTAACATCAAGAGTAAAATAAAACATTTTAATTGGTTAATGAATAATACCATCCTGCAGTTTCACAAAGATTTAAAATGCCATTTGAACAATGGTGGCAATATCCTGTGGTCCAGTGCAATCTGCTACAAACAAAACATTTTGGAGGAAACTTCAAACCTGTATTTGTCTTTTTTGTTTTTTAATTAAAAGCCAAATATCTGGCAGACAACACCAGCTGTGTCGTTTCTAAATTTCTCTCTCCCTATAATAGACACTCTAACTAAAACATGTTCATGTTTTTTGTGGTTGTGTTTAGGGAAGTAAAAGCTCCTATTTGAGGTTTGAGATTTTTGGTCATTGTAAAACAGTAACATATATGTTAAGCTTATGGAATAAAAAAACTTTTCTCAATCTCCAGTGTTACACTCAAGTGCCTTGCCTGCCTTGTAAAGATGATATGGAGTTTCATGATTTATGTCTGTAATAAAATGCTTTAATTTCCTGTTGGTACAAAAAGAAAGTAATTTTCTTTTACTGGGCAGTATTCTTATGTCAATTGTCAAAACAGTAGCTGTGTCTGGTACCATCATATCATCTAACTCCAACATCTCCAGTCTGATTCTGGTCAGTGACCTGTGTTGCACTGATGGTTTGCCCCCTTTCTCTCTCCCTGCATTGTCCTTGTTGTATCCGTACCATCGCTACTGAATACAGGCCAAATTCCAAAAGAGCAATAAGCATTCTGTCAATAGTACATTATGAAATTGGATAGTGGGAATTGACATTCGCAAAAGATCAAAGCTGAAGAGAGAGAGTACGAAAGATGAAAGTAGAGAAAATGAAAATGTAATGCTGCCAAAAAAAACCAAAAAAAAAACCCAGAAAGGCCGATAAGATGTGAAAGATACTGAGAGGAAAATTGGTAAAGAGAGAGAACAATAGCTTTGGCTGGTTGTGCAGGCAGTGGAGGAAAAAAGAAATCAACTTTTCCCCTCCAGCGGAGAGCAACTAATCGTTCATTCGGCAGTAGGTGCTGCTGGAGCCAACTCCAATCACAACGGCAAAGCCCAACTAATAACATTCCCACTTAGATAACGGAGCTCTCTCTCTCTCCCAATCTCTCTCTTACATTTTAAAATCCTGTGAATGGGGGGCAGAGGGTGCTATATAAATAAATAAATAGGAATATAACCCAAAAAAAGGTGATGGAAACACACTTTGAAAACTGCCTGCAGTGATGCACACTGGTTATTTCCATACAAATGCACCACTCCAAATGGGGATGAGAGAGAGGAGTGTGTGGTGGGATGGAGAGAATTTGGGCGGAGAGAGACAGGTTCAGACAAGAGCGCAGCGCTACAGACCAATGAAAAAACTGCATAAAACACACAACACCATCTGTTACCACTGCCATTACCCATATTGGAGTTTTTTACACAGAGCGTATACCTCTCATTTCCCTGCTAGGTGGCTGCAGAGCGTAAACTAAGAGCAGCAGATTATCCATTATAACTCAGAGGGCTGCACCTAACTACTCAATGTGGAGATGCAGTAAATGTCTGCTTAACCCTGAGGCAATTATCTTCATTAATTTAATATATGTACATACTGTAGTACAAAATTACCCAGACACATGTATTCCTGATCACACAGGTCATTTAACTGGGCGTCTGTGGACTTTCCCGATGGTTTGTAATTACTGGTGAGGGCCTGCGAGCACATTTAAATTGCTTTTTTCAAACAATTAACACAGTTATTTCTCCAACTAGGATTTAGTTGACAGTCCCCCAGACGCACGTCAGTATATGAGGTACCAAGGTACCTATGATCAAAACCATGTGTCAATCCTGCAGTCTTAATTCACACATATCTGCGGCCAAAAAGGACAGAGACGATGTAGTATTATTTAAAACTAGACTTACAAATGATAATTATACTATTTCCCCTTGACCTCTTTATGTATATTACTTCAGTGTAACTTCACCCCTAATCTTTTGTGCCCCCCCTGTAAAATAAAAAAGCTGGGGCTAAGGCACCCCCCCAAAAATAAAAACATAGCTTACTACACACCAATTAGCTTGCTAAGGCTGACATCATCATTGTCTAGCTATAGGACACGACTCCAGTAGCAGAACATACATTTTTTTGATAGAAATGATGCAAGTAGAAGCTTCTCTTGTCCCAAACTGTTTGAGCCGCCGGCAGCAGTGGCTGGTGAGACAACCATGGTCTCTGTCTCAGCCAGGAGTTCAAACAGTGTGAGTGTGTGAGACAGCTGAGGAGCTGGAGAGGATGTGGTGGTTTAGGACTTTAGTTTCAGCATAGATTTAAAAATGACTCTGTGTAAGCACTGGCCCTGCAAGCTCCGAGGCAGTTTGAAACAGTAGGTAGCTTGAGCCACATTCAAGCCATTAATGTAGATTTCTGTTAAAAATGTGGTAATATGTGTGAAACCAGCATTAATATATTTAATCAAATACACTTTTAAGTGTACAGTATCTCTTTAACTATGACCACTAAGAAGTTGTATCTTTGTGATAAGTGAGGCTAAACATTACAACTGCCATGGGGACAGGAGAACAACACGTTCTGAAATCCCTCCCCTGACAGTGAGTAACCAAGGCCAACTACAACACCTGAGGGACGCACCTCTCACCAGCCTGCAACGTGGGCCAATTTGTAGCCTAATAAACCTGCTCAGAACTACAGCAGAAAAGTAGTCCGCCTATTCAAAAGACAAAAAAAAAAGTGGAAGAAATGTGCAGAACAAAAAGTCACACCCCTCCACCCACCCCTCTGCCTGCCATCCCTCCTTCCCCTTCACTCACAGTCTGTGACCTCCAGCAGTGCTTTGGTAATAACACTGCCAGCGATGTTGAGAGCCTGGCAGCTGTAGAAGCCGCCATCCGAGTGCTGAACATCAGTAATGGTCAAACTGCCCATCTGGGAGACAGACAGGCGGCTGTAGGGCTGCGGGGGCTGGTAAGAGAACAGGAGACTCTGAGAGAGAAAGAGAGAGAGATCATAGAGTTGGAAACCTGTTCATAAGCGATGATTTAGTGTGATGACAGACTGAGGGTCACGCTCACCTCGCTGCCTTCCCTCTGCCAGAAGATAGCTGGCTGTGGGTTGCCGGTGGCCTCGCACTGGAAGGTGACCGTCCTGCCCACCGTCACCACCTGGTTCCTGGGGCGTATAGCAAATGCTGGGGGCACTGCAGAGGAGGAGACGCCATAATTACCTGGCAGCTTGATAAACATTCACCATTTTTAAAAACGTCAGTGTGCTTAGAAAGCTCAAGGAATAAAGCAGGCTAAGTGTGTAAGTAGCAACATCATTCACTATTTACCTTTGTTTGAATGGAAAAATACCACATTTTTAAAATACATTTACCTACACATGACAGGAATTACATACTGTATTGGTGGATGGAATTACAGTGTTGATAGGACAATGACAGGGGCTCAGGATTTCCTGTTGCTGTCTGATGGTGGATGATGGATGGATGACAACTTACCAGTGTTGACTACAAGGGAAAAACACAAAACAGAGCAGTGTAATGAATAACCAGAATGAACAGAGGGACATGCAGCTGCAATGATACACTCAACAGTATTGGCACATGTTTGAATGAGTCAGCACAATGGAAAAGCCATGAAAGAAACAGTCGGTAACATAGGGATGCAAGGAGAAGTCTAACTGCACCTGTGTTTTTTCATCCAAATTGACTGTTATCAGGTCATTGTATGGTTGTTATCAAGGCACATCCGTCTCACATATGAACTAATGAAGTAGGGGCGTACTAAACCTCTGCTAGTTAATTCAGTAGGATGTTAACACACATTTATTTTATTGATCCAGCTCATGCAGCCTCGTGCAGCTTAACACAAACCAGGAACCCACTGCTTATTTATTCTTGCGGTTTACAAAATAGGCCGTACTAAGATTTATCCACTAAATATAAATGTATGGTTGAAAGGTGCTGCATGGTGATTAGAACTGTGGCCTCTCAGCAAGAAGGCTCTAAGTTGAAATCCCAGTTTGAGATTTCAACTTCTTCCCATAGGCCCAGCCCAGCTCTGAATGCTGATAACATGCATAACAGAACAGATGCTCTGCACCTACTGTGCTCATTGAAATAAATGGGAAAATGAAAACAGCCCACTGAACCTACTTTGAGTTTGCTAATCAGAGGGTTGGTGGTTCCATCCTCAAAATTGCCCCTGATGGCTGTGGTGACAATATGAA
Source organism: Paralichthys olivaceus (assembly GCF_024713975.1). Classification (NCBI taxonomy): domain Eukaryota; kingdom Metazoa; phylum Chordata; class Actinopteri; order Pleuronectiformes; family Paralichthyidae; genus Paralichthys; species Paralichthys olivaceus. The sequence continues at coordinate 16,103,401 of NC_091107.1, read as the reverse complement.
TAGTGTGATAGACAAAATGCTGCTGAGAAGAACTGGATGAATGTGTGAGTGGGTGAATGTCACTGGAACATTTTACCATATTACTAGCCTGTATGTATGGGACATGTCTGTTGATAACACCCAATAACAGTAAATATTTTTGGTCATGTATTATATACATTTATGTATGTCAAAGAAGTCAAAAGATATGGAGCGTTGTTAAGTCCCACTTAGACCCAGCAGGCTTGTTGATAATGAGGTGTGAAAAGAAAATGTAATTGCAGGTTTGAGTTACATAGCCAGTCGGCCTTGAGGCATATTTAGGCAAAGATACAATCCCCTAATGAGGACATAAACCTGTGCGGGTTGAGGATAATGTCTGAAAGGAGAGGTGAAGGGGGGAGCTGGCGGTACTGTGCAGGACTCTGCTCTCCTAAACGGAGCTGCTCAGAGACACATTCTCAGGCGGGGACAACTCTTGACATCTGTAAACTAGATTTATAATGAAATGATCGGCTAGCTAACCCACTGGTTTTGGAACTACTGCGAGGAGATGACTGTGGTTATTGCACAACATTTTTGTTTTCAAAGAGTGTTTTTAGAAAAGTGAAGTGCACAACTTTGCGTAGGGGCACAAAAGCTGGGTTTTATAAGCAGCCTGTCTGGGAAGACATGTTTCATGTTTTAGCTGTTTGATTGGATTTATCTAAAAGGTTTCTCCCAAGTTAGTGTCTGGAAGCTTATAGATAATTTTAATGAGTACAAGGAAGAAGAGTCATTTAATTTCATACTTGGAAACTGTGCAAACCTTAAAATAAGCTTTTTAAGCTCCTTGGCCTGCTGTATTTGTTTCAAATGGCAAATGTTTAATATCAAACAAATGTTTCAAGTCAGTAAAAATACTCCTGTGGTTAAGGCTACAGCTACGATTAAGCCAGACAGAGATTTTTTTTTTTTTCATTTAATAATGAAACACACATTCACTAAGATGGCTCTCTTGTTTCCTCCCACAGTACAACTTCCACTCATCTGCCATTTATTGAGGCCCTTGTCTCATTCACTGCCCAAATTGGCTTTACTCCCCCATGATGCTTGCTTCTCAGGTTTTGGGTGGGAGAGGAAGACAGTGTAATTGGAACCATATCCTTTCCCAGCATGCGACTAGCCCTGCCTTATCTTTAATTAAGTCCTACTGTCCTTGCAGTCCAAGACACCCACTGTGTCACTGCAGTGCATGTTTATGTGCATAGATATGTCTGTGTGCGACCATGAGAGGTGTCTCACCGCTCATTTCCTGTGACTGATTAAAAAAATTAAAGGCTGTCATTGTGGCAGGACAGTTTAAACCCAACGTAACCATCCTCTGTGGCCACATAAACATTTACTTTGCATTCTCTTCTCAGTTTATACGGCACATAACCATGAGACACACTGTAAACAAACTGCTGCAGAGTCCTATATGCTTGTTATCATATAAAACTAGTGACTGCTGCAGACATTATGTGACCTCCAGCCAGGAAGTACAAAGAAAAAGAAAACTCAAATACCCCAGGGATGATTCTGCCTGTCAGGACTGTGTTGTGAGAAACTGCAGCCCAAGGCACAATAATGAGAACTAGGTCATGAATTGAAAATTTCAGATTTTTTTTATTTGCAAAGACAGCCGTTTTGCAAAGTCCTTGAAAATAAATTTTGAGGCCCCGAAAGCAGCGCGTGAACAGTGTTAAGTATGGAAATGAAGGCAGCAGCAAAGTTAGAGGACATTACATGAGACGGTCAGGTTGTACTGACCGTGTACAGTGAGCGTGGCGGATGCTTCAGACTTCCCCACCATGTTCTCCACCACGCACGTATACGAGCCCTCATCCGAGGATGTCACTTGGCGAACGATCAAGGTGTGGTCCTCTAGGATTTCAAATCTGCAGGGAAGAAGGACACACACACCATCAAGAGATGAAAGACGACGCTGTGACACCGTGTTTTCATGTTAAATTACTGTATGTAGAGTGAATTTGTGCATTACCTGCCCTTAGGCAGCTCAGAATCATCTTTCCTCCAGCGGATAGTGGGAACGGGGTCTCCTTGAACCACGCAGTGGAACTCTACGCTCTCGTCTGCCAACACCACCACGCTGCTGGGCCGCTTTACAAAGGTTGGGCGCTCTGGAGGGCAACACGATAGCTTAGCTCATATAATTTACATCCTTTACTTGACAAATATATGTAATTTCTATATCTCATGTAATTGCTGCTGTTCCAAGTGTAATAATGGATGAAGTCTCTTTTTATTTGTATAGTTTCAAATCAACATGATTTTGAATCAAGGTACTTGGTTGACCAGTAAATATTGAAAAATTTTATGTAATATTTAGCTCCAAGTAATATCTCACTTTTTCCACATCCTTTTTTTTATTTTAAAAGCAGAATCAAATATTGATAAATAGGGAAAATCTGGCAAAATGTGCAAAATTAACTAAACATTTCAACTAGAATGGCACTCAGAAGAGCAGAATCAAAATCTTTGAATTCAATCAAGCTGCTGCAAATTTCACATAGACATCAGTTCTCTAAATACGCCTGACTTTTTTCATCCATGAGTCTTTCCCTAGGAAAAACGCTGTATTGTAATATTACAGAAAGTGAAAAAAAGTAATCCTACATCAGCTGCCTGATCCAGACCCACTGCAAAATATAATGGGTTCTCAACTGACCTATTCCCCACGTTTTAGCAGAAATTATTGTTGCCTGATCATGTTAAAAATCAAACAAATACACAAACCAACAAATGGGCAGGGCTGAAAACTCTTGGTGGAGGGAATTTTTACAGACTCTGAGAAACTGTGATATTCTAGTGATAATCCTCTGACAATCTCCAAAGTCATTTATTATGCACAACCTGTAGAACAATGTATTTTGACCTGTTTCTGCATTCAGCAGGATTATTCTCACAGCCTTGAACAGCTCTATGAGGCACTAGACCGTACACTCCCAACCTCAACCAAGGTCATCGAACTGTGTGATACAGATAAGAGCTCTATTCTGATGGGAAATGTTCAGAACATAAAAGAGAGAGGGGTGGAGAATGGAGGCTGGAAGCGAGCGTTTGTGGGTGGGAGTTGTCAGGGGGAGCGCATATTGTAATGTTCGAGAGGCTGTGGCACCGAATCCATCAGCGTTACAAGTTCAGCGTGTGGTGGTTTGGTAACCTCTCCATATCTGGCACATGGGACGCTAGTCCAGCATAATCAACGTTTGTCACTGGGGTGTAATAACCCATTAACTAAGACCTCACACAGCGCCTGGCGAATTAAACCAGTGAGAACTGAGAGGGGCCACTCAGACTAAGTGAAGTACTGTGTAATGCAAATCAACAAAGCTGCACATTTGTACCCAGCACAGTGAGCTCGGCGATCTCGCTCTCCCTCTCCCCCACCATGTTGGTTCCTACGCAGATGTATTTCCCTGCATCACTCTTCCTGGTGTTGGTGATCATCAGCTTGCCACTGCGGATCTGAAAGAAAGCACGAAAAACATATTTGCACAGCTGTGCTTGCACAAGACATTTTCACCCACATGTGTGGTGTCTGCCAGTTACTGAGCGAGTGTGGCACATTTGTGATGAGGGTAAATAATATGCATTCAATCTGTAAATTTTGGGGTAAAATTCGCTTCAACTTAATGCAGGATGCCACCCATGTATAATCACATCTTCCATCTAAAAATATAAAAAAATTAAAAAAATATTTATGCCCTCGATGACAAGTGGTGTAGTCTATATCCGCGTGCTTGTGCATGCCTCTCTTTATCTGAAGAATAGAATTTGCGTTGCCTTTCAAGCTGCATAGAAGGTCATCCATTATAAAATTACATAATTCATATCTAGTGCTACATTAGCACAGAACCCTGGGAACAAAGACAGCACGTCTTTGTAGATCCGCTCCTCAGATGTTCAGTCATCGTACTTTGCCTTTCTCAAACTTTTTAGCTCCTCGTACACACACACACACACACACACACACACACACATAGAAGAACACACACAACAAAGAGGTAAAAGATATACTGCAAGCTCTCCATGCTGCTTTCAGTCTTTTCATATTCTATCCAGCACACGCCCCCACACACTATTGTAGTTGTCTTCATGGTGCTTTTGGATGTGAGCTACTGTATTGATAGTGCGCAGACACCCAGTGTAAGAGGTGATGCCCTGGCAGCAGCGAGCGGGCATGAAAATAAAGCAGCAAAATGTAGCGATCTGAAGACCTCAAAACAAACACGAGGACATTCCTCGCACCCAAACATCTATAAAACCTTCTCCAGGGCATCAACTTCAATTAAACTTTCAGCCTCCTTATTATGATTTAAGGTAGCGGTGTGTGTCTCTAGTCAGCTAGCAGTGGCCCGGCTCTGTTATTTCTTTAAAATAGGTCAGGGGTCAGGCTGCCTGCAGCGCCGTGTCCATAAAGCATGCGGGGGATTCTGTGTCGTGCTAGACTGCACCTTGCTCAGTGGGCACTCTCCACTCGCCAGCTCGCAGATGGAATACATCATTAAATTGCTGCTGCAAGGATGAAACCCAACAACCTTTCATTTATTAGTCATCCTGCTCCAGGCTAACCTTCTACCACAAGCAGCTCACACACCGTCCCCCAGATAAATAACAACTAGCAGTGGCCTAACTACGGCTGATGTTCCAGAGCTGTTGCAAATGATGCGGTTTTTTAGGAGGAAGATTTAACCAACTGTGGTGCAGCTTGTGGTTGTGCAGCATGCACTTCTCATTCACAGTGCCACCCGCTAGTAATCACAAGGAAAGTGCGTGTGTTTCTATGTGAGGTTTGGTGAACTGGTATTGCTGATTCAGCAAGTCTTCAGTGGAACCAGTGGATTAGGTTTGGATTCACGTTAGAGCCAATGCAAAAATGTTTTTTTCGGGACAGTAACAGGGGTGTCGCTGATGAGCCATGGATGAGGCCTGACATTTATGTTGGAAACCCAGCCCATACCATTGCATTTTTTGATACAGTACTGGTAGAGACAGTAAACGTATCTTACAGCTATTTAAAGGAAGAAGAAGAAACATCCGCACACAGTCAATTTTGTTAACGTTGAATTGATGCCAGAATAACCTGAGAAAACCTACAAAGACATAGAGAACATGCAAACTCCTGAAATGGGATTCACACCAATAACCTTCATGCTGTAAGGCAACTGTGCAAACCACTGCCCCACCGTGTAGCCCACCTCCATCAATTTATCAGCTTATTTACACACACAAGAATAGACAATAGCACTAACAACGTAACACAGACATGCTCTTTACTTTTTCTACTTGATTGTCGGTGGATAGATGTGGTATTGGTTCATAATCTTTGCCATATTGTTTTTAATATCATAAAGTGACTTCTAATATTTCTACCAAAAGAATAGTATATTATATTCAGGTGAATGAGGTTATCCACCAAAAGAAATGGGTCTCAGATTCACTGAGCATCCAAGGACACTCAGCCTGCTGAGTATTTGTAATATTCATCCCCCAATGAACCAATATCAAATATTTGTGGCCGTGTAATCATGTCAGCAGTATTCCTCAAGGACTGCAAAGACCATCTAGCTCGTTGACTCATGTTATACTTACTCTTCTGCAATGTTTTTGCTGTTTTCTGTAAATACTGCTGCACCAGCAACTTTTAGCAGCTGATTAAAGAGCAGACTAAGAGCTTTTTTTTTATTTCCATTTACTGACCCATCGTCATTTTTAGCATCAATTCCATTGCTAAGAAATCCAAGTGTGGTTTGTCTCTCCTCCATCTCGGACACTGAAACCTCAACTTCCATCTCTGCTCTGTTTCAGTCTTTTCTTTCTCTTCTTGCTACTGCCTTATACTGTATGTGCCCTGAGGGCACACACAAGCTGCTGAGTGTGATTTAAATATATTTTGCTTCGTAAAAGTGCTAAACATTTTAATTCAAATCTGTAAATCCCACTTATGCATTTGAGAACCTTCTAAAAATTGTCCTGAGGTATTAACTCAAAACTTTATGTACATATCGGTATTAATAAACGATGGTCCAGACCACGAAGGAGATACTCAAGAATCACTTGCTGTGGACTCATTAGGTCTTTGCACAGTATTAGTGACGTCTTTGAGTGAACTCTCACGGCAAAGACATATTTCCATATAGAAAAGATGATTAGGGAGGACAAAGACAGGCACGCAGAAAGTACAAAGCAGAGAGCAGCCTTTGTGTTTCCCACAGAGGAGCCTCCCCACGGCTCTGATCCATGCCTCTCCTTGAATCACACATCGCTGCTCTGTCCATCACAGTCCCCCAGGGAGACTTTACCTGTCACTCCGCACTAAAGTGAGCTTTGAATCTTCTCCGTGTGTCCCCGCAGGAGCACGCAAAGACATTCACATAAATACACACACACACATAGAAAAAAAAGTAGCTCCAACCTGGTTATATGTTTGAGTTAAAGGAATGAGAAGCCTGTTCGTACTTACCACAGCCATCACACATAAAATCATGTTATAGCTTGTTCAGTTGACATGATTTTCACCACAACTTATTTAAAACAGCATCATATGCATAATTTATTTTAAAGCCTTGTCCACTCCAGTGTGGACACACATAAAGATGATGTTTATATTTAGTGTTCTTGTGGCCGTAAATTGATCCCGACTTAATATACTTCCTCTTCTACACTTTAAAATGACTGAAGGGAGAGGTAATTGGTTCTTCAGAGTTCCTAAAAGGGCAACTAAATACCAACGATGTAAACCAGGCAACTTCTGTTTATCTGAACACCTTGCATGATTTATATGTGGATGTATTAATCTAAGAAGCTAGTCAGTGTTTTGTCCAACATGATGGTAATACATATGTTTTGGCTGAAATAGGTAGGAAAAAGGTCAGAATAAGAAAAATCTGATTTATTATCAATGAATGAATGAATAGACAATTATTCAGCAAGAATATGTCACCTTGAGCTCTCGGAACATTATGCACCTATGTTCATAATTTCTTACATTTTAACTGAACAATTAACTAGAAAAAGCAATTAAAATACATGAAATTATTATGAAAATAGAATTTTAATTGGTTGCAGCCTTATAATAACTTAAAACTAAATTCTCTTACTGTGATGCGTTCGTCTCTGTCGTCTAAATTGGCTCCATCTTTTCTCCAGGAGATGGTGGGTTCAGGGTGCCCACGGGGCGGTTGGCACTCCAGCACTGCGGGCTCCCCCACCGCAACCATAACATCCACAGGGTTCTGTCTGAAGTCGTCACGTAAAACTGGAAAACACACAGAAGAGCAGAGCAGAGGGGAGTTTAATGATGTTTAACCATGATTTGACAATGGAAAAGCATAATATTTGCTCACATTGGTGCCTTTAAGGGTGTATTTATTGTGTCAACAAGAACAGAAGAGCCCATTCCTGTGACTGACTGATGTGGTATTCACAGCTTTCACACGTGGTTTTTAAAACTCTGAGCTGACAAGTTGTGACATTCATGCAGTTTTTTTAGGGATTTCTTTTCATTTATCATATTATCTTTTTTCTGTTGTCTATCATTTTGTAATTACTATCATGGCAATGTTGTCACTTCTCACCACTTTTGAAAGAACAACAAGGCAACACTCACTTTTATTAGTAGTCATCAAGCAATCTCGTAGCCCATTGGCTATTGCTTGACGATGAATTAGCCTCTGGGGGCAACAACCGATACTTTGGGGCTTCAGGTATAGACAGCGGATATACAGGCCAAGACTGTCCTCCATTCGGCCTACACTGTTTACAGTCAGACTAGTTTCTTTACCACAAAAGTCACACAATGCTTCGCCACAAAAAACATAAACAGTAATACCTTTTGTGGATGTTTTCTGCATAGTCACATTCAAACTCTGTTTATAGAGATTATTCATCAAGAAACAATGTTATTAAGACTTAAACCACCAGGATATTGTGGACTTGATGCTTGATATACAACCGTAGGATTTTGCCTCATGGACTGTATATAAAACAAAAGGACATCAAAAGGAAAGCCAATCATCTTGAAGGGTTGTTTTCTAACTTTGTCCAACACTCCTTTAAGAGCATTGCACAAAAACTACCCTAATTTTGATGAATTATTAATATTCAATATATCTGCATCTATCAGTCTACCTTCATACTTACTACCTTAATTTAATCATACAACTATAATACTGTGACTGACAAAATCTCACAGCATCTTACTTCCTTACTAAGACAAGTTCTATAGAGAATGGCTGCAGAGGAGGCTGCTTGTCCTACTGGTTGACAGCAAGGCCAAAAGATACACTGCGACAGAGCACTGCAGAAAGGTGAGGTCCAGATGGCTCCCCAAGCAGGTAGCATCAAGCTACCGCAGCAATTTGTCATCTTTCTATGAGTAGCCTGCGCACAGAAAAAAAAAAGAGTTTGCAGCCAGAAGCTGAACTGTGATTTCCAGTAGTCACTGGTAGTCCAGCCTCTACAATATAGACTGCAAATAAAGATCTTTACTGTACAGTCTCAACTTCTAAATGGCATGAGGAGGAGCAGGCTTAGAATAACAAGGGATTCTTAAATATTCAGTGTGTCAAAAAGATTTCTAATTAAATCAATAATTGAATTAATTAAAATTCAAAAGAAGGACGGACATAGATGACATTGTAAAGTAAGACAGGAAGGCATACATCATAAATGAAAACAACCCTTTCTTACATATAATTGAGCAGAATCCTTCTGCTGATGAGGTGAACATGTGCTAATGTGGACGCCCTGTGCATGAGTGACTGTTGTTAAGTGTTCCCAGTCTTACATTACAATGGGGGCTTACAAGCTGAGGGAGCTGAGGCAACACAGAGCTATGGCGAAACGGCAGAACTCAGTCGAGCTGAGCTGTGTTGGGGTGAAAAGACAGGAAACAATGAGGAAAAGCCATAATCGCTCCCAGATGCCAGCAACCCATTCACCTCTGGACGCGGATTTGTACATAACGCCGAGCCTGAGGATGCACGCAGAGAATGCGGAGCCCGAGATGCCTGATGAACGCAGTGCATGTGGGGGAAACAAATTGGGATGACCTTCTAATTGGAGGTATTTTGGCCCCCGCAACTCTTTGAGCTCCGCATCGCTTGCTCTGCCCCTCTGATCCTCCTGAGCAGGGTTGCGACTGGCTGACTGCAGTTGAGTGAGTGCTGATGGGAAACAGCTGTCTGACGCCCCCCCCCAAACCCCACCACCACCTCCCCGCCGCCGCCAACACCACCATGTCACATGATAAAAGGCATTCCTCGAGGGACACAAAAACATGGTTGGGGTTACATCAGACAGGAAGAAAGTGAGACCATCTCGACTGCCTGTACTGTGTGTGTGTGTGTGTGTGTGTGTGTGTGTGTGTGTGTGTGTGTTGATTGATTAGCTGATACTATCTTACAATACCAAGAGCATTCAGATTACACATCTGTTATTACTATCTTGTGAGGTCCAAATGTCTCTATTTGAAGGCCTGGACTATTTCCTCTTGCCTCTCTTTGTTAAAGATTTATCTTTGGTAATAGCCGTACTTAGTATAAGAATTAAAGCGAAAAAACACATAAGGGTTAAAAACCAGAGGAAGCATTACAAGGTTAGCGAAGAATTTTCTCATAAGCGTGCATGTTTATGTGTTTGAACGAGGCCAAGTCGGGCTGGTTTTTTCGCATGTTATACGAATGTGCTGGGTAAGCACACAAATAATCCAGAACATGTGTTTATAAAACTGACTGTTTATATTCTCAGATGGTAAAATGTATCTGCTTGTTACGTTATAATCGGAAATTATGCATGCCCGAGTAAAAACCATAGAAGCAAACACAAAAGAAAATAGAGTGCTTCTGAAAAACCTAAACTATGCGACGATAGTTTCATCCTTTCCAGTTCCTTCTGCTTTCTTGCATTAGCGGTCATCTCCTGCGCAATTCATATAATTTCTGCTTATCTGTAAACACATCCTGACAATCTACTTCCTAGGATTGATGAAGCTAACATCTGTGTCTGGCCCTAAATCCCTTACGTTAATGGCCTTTGTAAAAACCAGGCTCCATAGCGAGGGGGAATGAAAAAAAAAGGACGCATACATTTTTATGGTGATTAGGAACATGTGGACATCCTGATATGACTTCCCTGATTTTAGGTTTGAAGAATGATGCCGAGGACAATCACTCCAAGTCACATTCTGAATTTTTTTTCTTTTTTTCCTCAGAATGCTTTGATTGCAAGGTCATTAATATTTCTCCTGCATCTCCATGTCGACTTCAAAATCTTAAGCTAATTCTTTCAGAATTCCTCTCCTCCCTTTTTTCCTACAGTCTTGCATCTGTATTTTAATGCTTTGCACGCCATCATGTTCTTGTTTATTTCGGGAGTTTGTATGTGTGAATTTCCCAGGATTCCACTGAGTCGAAGCCATTCATAACAGCTAAAAACCACCTCTGTGGCTCCTGAAGCCAGCCCAGCTTGCCTGTTTAGCTGGAGCTTTGCACCTTTCGCTGTCTTACCCCCCCCATCCCCTCCCTCCAACTGATCCCTCCAGATGAGAATCTCAAAGCCCACTTCAAAGCATCAGCCCTTGGCCTCCCTAACCTGGATCTGACAGTGTCTGACTTGTTGTTAGTCTTGTGGAGCCTGAGCGCAGAGCTTGAAAGGCCTACTGTAGTCGAGCTCCACTAATCCTCTATGCAGAGTCCAACCGGACGAAAAAGGAAGACTATGTAACCCAACAGATAGTTGGAGTGGAGTGGAGCAGGCACGGTAGCCTTATCACACCACATCATCCTAAGCGGAGGCAGCTATTGTCACCACAATCTAAACCTACCCTCCCTTGTTGCTTTAATTTGTTTCCAAGGTTCTTTTACGTAGTGCCGCTGCAATTGTAGAGCTATTTTGGTGCAGAATCATTTGCAAGACTCAAAGTCAGCATAATACTGTAAGCCACTGATTTAATAGTTGTTAAATATCAGTTAGCTAAGATTTGCCAAAAGCAATTTGCCAAAAGCAGACTGTACTGTAATTGCTTCTGCTTCCAACTCACATCATATTGGGGTTATAATTCCAAACACCTGTTTAGAGTCCATTGATAGATTGTAAGAATAGAGTAGTCATTGGAAATTCCACATTATTGTTTGATTTGTTTTATATTTTTAAATATTTCAGAATTTATCAGAACCTTCACGACATATAAATAACTGTTGAGTCTATAAATGATATACCATTAATGGGATCACATAGTCAGCAGTGTTTGAGTTTGAAGAATATAATTAGCTGTCAAATGTGTGACAAATACCAATTAATTTTTTTAGGAAATTAAATAGAGGGACACAACCTCTTGTTTCATTGGACTCAGATAGTATTATAATTTATCAGAATTTTTATTATTTTGGTTTATCTTGATATTAACTGGAAATGAATAGTTTAGCATATTGGGATATATGCTTGCCACTAGTTTTAATTCTTTTTTCATGTCTGCACATATGAAGCTCCAGACGGCAGCTAGTTAGCTTAGCTCAGCTCACAGAAGCATTAAGATTGGAAAAGTAGAGTGTCCACAAATAATGAAAATCCATTTATTTAACCTCTAAAGTAAATGAATAACACACAATATTTAGTTTTTACCTGCAGAAGGTTATATAATCACCGCTGTATGTTTGTTGGATGGTAGGTCCGTATATCTGTTGGTTTCTAAGCAATATTATACAAAAAATAACTGAACATATTCCCACTAAACTTGAGGAAAGGATCCAGATCAAGACTCAAGGAATTTCTTTTTCATTTACTTAAACACAGTTTTCCCAAGGATTATTTATGTGTCTTGATGAAACAAATCAATCTGAATTTAAGGAACTGTGGGGCCTTGGCGGAGGTATGTGCTCCGCTGAGTACCATTCTAGTTTAATCTGTGCAAGGTTGTGGTTTTAAGGATGGATTACGTTCTGGACTATTCTTGACTTTGTGGAATCTCCTCTGGTTGCCCAGCAACCTCATGTAGCTGTCAATACTTCAGAGATAAAAAAAGTGCCAATCACATTTTATCAAGGAGGCTTGAAATGATAAGGGACTTTGTAAGTTGCTTTGCCTTTATAAACAAAATTAAAAAAAATGTTTACAGTGCCAATGTTTGGCATCTGTTTTTGTTTCAGCACGTTGTGACCAGACAATACATTTTCCTCTTTTGTTAGTAGAAAGCATATAAACCATATTAGTCTCAAAACCTCATTCATTAATTATAATATTTGAATGATTCAATCAGTCACTCATTCAAGAGTCATCTTGCTACTCACTGGCCTCCTCTAGATGGTTCAAAAGTTCTATTGATATTTTATGAAATGCTGACAAAAAAAGTAAAATAAAAAGGAAATGCTAAAAATGGAAGAGCGTCGTGCTCATAATCATACTGTAGGTATTTCACTAGACTGTGTCGGTGATATGTAAACACTAAAATGAAATCGAGAGGCAGAAGCAGGAATTATGGCTCCTTCTCTGTGCCGACATACTTTGGACCAAGACCGCACTAAAACAAATTATTCCAAGGGTAAGTCGTAAAAGTAAGTACTGGCATCTATTACGCTGTGCAGAATTCTTGATGTTTCCCAGTGCTTAAAAACATGAATTTCAGCTCAAATACAAGCCAGACCTTTTTTGACTGAAATATCCCAGAGCACTCACCTGAAAATACATGAATGTAATAAATGCCCAAAGCTGACCGTGAAAATGCAGCTATATCATACATCCCCAGCAGATATGAAATCCTTGACTTTCTCACAATCTATTTTCCTGACCTTTCCGTTACCCCCTACCTCTCTGCATCTACCCATCTCCCTCCCTCTCCCTCACTCCTCCCCCTCCTCTTCTCCTCCTTGTGCTCTTCTCTTACAGAGCTGTAGTCTGGAGAGACAGAAAGCTGCAGGATTAACAGCTGCTCCACAGAAAAACCAATATGTGCAGCTCGTGTGTAGTAGTTGGTCAGATAGATCGAAGAAAGACACACAGACACACACAAAAATACCCCTAAACACGAGGTCCACTGGGTTCTGTGCCTCTTTACAAGCACATACCAAAACCAATAACATAATATGAACTGCAACCAAGCAAATCCAATAAAAAATGCAGGTCCCACACATACAAATTAGGATACATGCATTATGGTATCATAACTATGCCACATGAGATTTGCAGAAAATGCACTAGCACCAACAAGACAACACACACGCACGGTGCTTATACAGGAAACAAAAATACCCTGTTTGTCTTCCCCAAGTTCCCCTATTTGACTTTCATTTTCTGCAAAGAAATCCTTACTCAAAAAGTCTCAGGGTAAACAGATTTTTTTTGCATGCAGGACCATACAGATCTCATATGTTTGTCGAGCCAGTTAACTCAGCATGGGAGCTCACTTAATGGGGTGAAGCTCTCGGTTACATTATTTGTGAGGCTTAATTTTACTTTTAAACATGTTTGCTCTCTTTTCTCAGAATCAACAAGACCTTCCCCTGCAGCTTTCTCTGTCTGGTCATGGCTCCAGCGTCATACACATCATGGAAGACATGCTAACAATGTTAGCCCTATGTTGACCTGCTGGACTTGTATCGGATTTAGTTTATTAATATCATATCTTTTATTCTAAGCCTACCAGAGGTAACTCAACCACACATGCTTACAGAGTAAATACTGTAGTGTGTGATAATCAGCATGTATCACATATAAATGACATACCAGGGGCTATATTTGTACAGTGTAAAGACCCATTCATAAAAGAAAAATGTGAGTGTGCAGGCAAATCATCCCCTCTCTTCTTCCTGATCTCATATTTTAACTAAAATGGCACTCAGTAGAGCACATACCAAGGCCCAACAGTCTCCTTAAATTCAATCAACTTGCACCAAATTGACCACACTCCATTTAAATCTTATCATCGTATAATGCCTGTTTTTTTTCTCAAAGACCCATAAATCATTCCCTGGGAAGTCAGTGAAAATGTCATAAAACGCCATATCTCACAGACAGCGGTGAAAACAGCTCTGTGACACAAAATGTTAGTTTATCCTAGTGGGGAGCCCTTTACGCTTTCATTAAATGTTATATGGTTACATGGTTGATGCACGTATTGTAAGTCGCTTTGGATAAAAGCTTCAGCTAAATGAAATGTAATGTAATGTTATATTTAGTCTCTTCAATAAACTGACATTTAATACTATCCTAATACAATGGAAGCAGAGCTAGGTGCATTGAAGGTCACTTGGCTTACTTGTTGGTTACAGCAGGATTGCCTAAAGAAGTGTGTTTGTATAGAAAGTGGCAGGCGAATAAACCAATCACATTTTGATTAATAGTGGGTGGAAACAAAGTCATCGATCTGCGTCCACCCAAAGGCCAGAGCTATCTCCCATAGTTTACCTTTTTTTCCGTACAGGGCTATAAGCTAACAACAGCAACAAATCAACAATGTTAGTCTGTCCGACAGCAGAACTAGCATTGTTATAGAATGATGGCTTTACAGGTTTGTGAATAGTCACACATTGACAACAGTTTTGACAGTGCTGTAGCAGTGGGGGCCCCTTTAAGGCTTGGTTTCAAACCTACTGTCATGTTTCTTTCAATCTTTTTTGTTCTATGAGAAACACATAGACATCAGAAATGATGTGCAGTAAACATACACAACCTTTTATAAAGGTGCTGCGTTCTGACAGGGGCTTTATTTCTACCATGATGGTGTGTGAATGTGTGCGTGCAAGTATGGAGGCACCGGTTCATCAGCTCTTGGATGTTCTGACACTCTAATCCTGTTGATGTACGTGCTGAACATATCACTCGTGAGGGGCAAACATTAAAACCAGCTAAAAGGATTGTGTAACCTCCGTTTTAATCTCCTCCACTCATCCTATCCCTCCGTTAGACGGAAGACAGGAGGATGAGAAAGAGGAAAAGCATAGCTGAGAATAAGGAGAGGGCAGATAGGAAAAGACAGACGGACATGAAGCAGATTAGGAGAATTAGCGACGCGGCAGAGGAGCTGGGTGAAATAGAGGCTGAACAGCTCTGATAGGGTTAGAAAAATTGTCAGTCTCACTAAAGTGCAAACGGTTGACTTTGGTTCCTGTTGTTGGTTGCTAAGGTGTTGATTGTTCTCCAATTATCTTGATGATGATAAGTCAAAACAAAGCAGACAATTGTATTTTTAACAGCGGAATTTATTTGCTCCACAGTCTAAGCAGCAACAACATAAATTTATATAATAAAAAATAAAAGGGCACTGGATCAGCTCTGAGGACCGAGGCACTAACTTGATTTAACGCTGGTGGTGCAGGTTCAGAGATCAAGCATGTGTAATACCTTCTCTATCCTGCAACATGCGAGAGCAGTGTAAAACAAAACCTCTGTCAAATGTAAAATGGAATCAAATGAGAAACACTGTATAAACTTTACTTGCAACCTTTGTTTTATGATTTAAGAACCAGAGCTGTAGACGTTTTTATGAACTGCAGAGGACTTTATCAATTCAAGACATTTGTGAGAGGTAGAGGAAATATAGGCTGTCCAAGTTGTTATAAGCATACACACATACACATACACACACACACAGACACACACAATTTTTTATTGGATACATAGTGTTTCTATTGAAAACATTCCCACATTTGCTTATGTTCTCTGGGGCAGGCAACATAAGGCAAGACCGCTCTGCCCTTGAAGCTTTGTCATTAAGACCAAATAAAGCAAGACATCACTCACAAACTGTTATTTCTAAGCCAGACAAATAGCGAAAGCCCACATTGGTGTGATGCTGTTGGAAGTGTGGTGTATGATGTTCAATTAACCGTGTTGTTGCCTGGCAACTTCTGTACAGCATAGTCACAACACTGATCAGCTTATCTATGGAGGTCTGATTAGATGGCTATTATGACTTGAAAAGAGACTTGCACATAGTTAAATGTTCAGGACAAAGTACAAAGAAAATAAGATCCATTTCTTGATGCTGATTTGAATTTCTAGAAAATGGAAAATACAAATCATAAACTCAAAAACCTTAAAAACCAAACATAATTGGCTATGGGACACAGCATAGTGCTCCATCAACCCCGACGGGGCCTTTGTCAGGTGATTCACATTCTATTACCAAACAGATTTAGCTCATTAAGACAGTAACTATTATCACTGTAAAACTGTATTTATTTATTAAAGTTTTATAGTGACAATATCCACATTTGAATAGGAATGGTATCACTTTAATATTTTATTTAATATGAATATTATCACTCTAATATTTTATTTAATATTCATATTTAGTTTAATTTGAATCAGACCTATAAGTTTATGTGCATAAACAATAATATACAGTATATATTACACGCTACCATAACCATAATCGTTATTTTCTGACCCTTAAGTGCAGGCACAACCTCACTGGTAAGTAAAGTGTGTTGGGTTTTCTGCAAATCCTGTATTTAAAGGACCCAGTTGTTGCTATTACAAGGTTATAAACTGGTTACCGTAACTCAACTTTACTTGTTAACCTCACATACATGCAACAATGGCAGGCTACTTGATACATTTAATTTGAGGATCTTGCAATACCAAAACAAAAAAAGTTCTAGATATTATTTGTGTTATATTATTTGGCCCAAATAACAACTGAGAAGACCGTTCTACTAATACGTTTCACTAAAGCTCTAATATTTGTAGTAAAGCTTCTGTTAAGCAAACAGAAATGAATAGCGAATAAAACGGACTAGAAGCTTGGTCCATTTGTAAATGCATTCGAGGAAGTGTCTCCTCCCTCAGGGCACAATATGGAAAGAAGCTTTTCTGAAATGTGTTGGCAAAATAAAGTTTACAGAGGGGAACAAGCTGCTGTTCTTTTGTGTTTTCTACACAGTCTTATGTTTGTGAGGACTGGTCACTTGCAATGCTATGATGATGCAAACCTTGTGTGACTGAATCTTTTTGAAGTCCAAATAGAATGTTTATATGTGTGGGTGGTGTCTTCTCTTGCCACCAGTTATGTTGTGAGTACTCTGCACTTCAGAGACTATTTAACCCTTTGTTTACCTGAAGGGGTTTTATGAGTTCACAACAGTGTTAACTGTAAGCTGTAACTCTTTTAATTTAAAGGTCCTTTATGCAAATCAGCTTTCTCTGCAGCAGAGTGGACATGTTTCTCATGGGATTGGTGATAGTCAGAGCTTCAGCCATTGTTGTGTTTACAAGAGGAATATGGGCAGACTGGACGCTGCAGTGACTGTAAGGTGACGGGCCAGCTGTCATGCTATTTAGCAAGCTCCCTTAAGTAGTAGAGAAATGGTGATAGAAATACAGACAAAATTAGTTAACGAAAGAATTGAAAAGTTTCCTAAAGCTGTCCATGTTAGCATTGGCTCTTTAACAACAGCAAAAAAACAACATTAAGCCTCTTAAAGCTCAGACTTTATAAAGACGGACAGTGATATAATTACAATCTCCTGTCACACAGAAGCTACCCTTTAATTATTCCAAACACAATTCTTTTGGCTGTGAATCATATCAGGAGGCGGAGGAGTTAAAAACGATGATGCTGGGTGGATGACACTAATTAGCATCAGGTAAGCTGACACAGAGAGGTGCATGACAATGTGATGACAGCAGCTGGGTGACATCGTGCTAGAGAACAGGCAATACACTGACCCACATACTGTGATCTGTACTAACAACACCTCCCCACTGGGACCTGACCTCCTGCAAGGAGATGGCCAATCCGGTCTGGTCCCATGGTACACAATCCCTGCTTTATTACACTCAGGGCCTGTTTCGGGTGTGCAGCAATTTACTGACTCAGTGGAGACAATCGAGATATAAACTGGTTTGTTACTCAAATCAGATAAAACCTCCGAAAAAAAACAAGCTGTTTGCACTGATAATTGCGACAGCCATAGCCGACACCTGAATCCTTTAGGTAGCAGGAAGTGAAGAGAGATTGAGAAACAGTACAAAACCAAATCAAACCCTCTTCTTCTAAATAATGGAGAGTGCTGGAGGCAGTAGAAATGTGGGCCTTTCTCTCCAGGGCAAGAGTTCCTCGCATGAAAGCAGAGACAAGCCACACACACACACACACACACACACACCACCCTTTAACCCTCTCATTAGTGTAATCCTGTAAATTGTCATGAATAAATCCACTTAGAAGCCAGCGAATGAAAGAGTTTCACTTTGAGATGGTTGCATTACCATTTCAATAAGCGTGCCACACTGCAAAACGTTGGCTGTGTTTGACAGAGTAATTGGGAACATTAACGAGTAGATAAAATATGGTTAGCAGAGGGAAGCCGGTATATGAGTGTGTTTGAGTGTATGTGTGAGAGAGTGTCAATTATCTTGATTTTTTTTCTTGCACAGACAAAAACACATGTCTAGATTTTTTCCACTAATAAGGCCAGTGAATCCCGCTGAAGGAGAGAGATTAGTAAGAAAGACTTTGCTGGCTTTGTGTTTCAAAACAAAAGAGCCGGAGAGCAGACAGCAGTCAGACCTTGAGACAAAACTATTCCAGTACGCTTTCCACTATGCTCGTCCATAGAAACCTTTGTTTGAGCTGTATGACCATAGCAACCGTGTTTGGAAAAATCTCCCTAGGCTGGGACTGAATTGTAAATAAGCACCTTCTCTAAACTGTACACAAAAAGCAAAGAGGGTCCAACTTAAGGGTACGTGCAATTACACATTGCAGACAGGGCATGTGCTGCTTAGTGGGCGTCTCTTTGTTTAAATGAGCCTCTACCTTAATTCCTACCTGGCCTTCTGTTTGTGTAAAAAGACAAAGCAGAGAGACACAGAAATAATGATAATAAAAAAAAAAGGAAAACCCAAGAGAGACGCTCCACAGGATGAGTGCTCCCAGGTCAAACAGAGAGGCGATGGAGTGGAGGAGGAGGATGAAGAAGAGTTGGCGGCGGGGAGGGCGATGTACTGCAACAAAGTGAGAAAGACAAAGAAATCCAAGCACGGGTAGGGGTAGAGATACAGACACAAAGAAACAAAGAGCTACAGCAGATGCAACAATGAACGAGACGACTCAACAGTCACTGCAATGTAGTGTTGTGGGGTTTTTTGCTTTATGGCGAGGCATCTGCCAAAATAGGCAAAGTTACACACACATGTGCACAGAACTCACATAACACACCCACACACTCACAGTTACCGCTATGTTCCGCATCCTAATGTACCCTGAGGTGCCCTAGTCCTTCCCGTGTCATCAATCTGAGAGACAACTCAGGGCCCAGGAGAGAAGGAGGCTATGAGCAGGTATGTTAACACTCCAGTATGACTGACAAAAAAAAGGGGGACGACATAAATCAGACAAAGATACCACACAGAATCATGGTCTTTTTTCACATGAACATTTGAGACGAAGGCATTGTATTCCAGAGAACTGCATAATATTCTGACTGACAGCCATGCATCCGACACTGAGACTGCAACACAGAAATTTGTTTTATTCAACGGGGGGGAAATTACGTTATCGTGGCAGGGAAAGATGCTGACAGTGCAGGTACAGATGGCGGAATCACATGAGGCACATATAGAGGCTGTGTTTGATGCTGTATATTGTACATTATGTCCTACAACTGATGGTTATATGGGGAGATGAAGCATGAAGGTAAAATACATTGAATTATGGCTGATTTTAAACTATTTAGTGCAGCCTATCAGGTGTTTGATGATGGTAATGATGTGTACAGGCAGGTGCAGCAGCACATTATGGCTACTTGGTGCAGGTGAACAAAATGGCCAGGTTTCAATCTGCTTCATGTATTATTCTCTAAGTGAACACCAAAAAAGAGAATATTAGTTTTGTGCAAACATTCAGTATATAAACCCTCGTATCATCATTAACTTCAAGGGTTTTTAGGAATAAATCCATAACAGATAAATGAATCCACAAGTGCAACATATTGTTACGGCTGTATCTGTTTCCTGCACTGTGTCCCTGGTTTTCTCTTGTCTCTCCTCTAGCTCCAGCCTGATTAAACCAATCGGTCATCAATGAGGTGCACCTGGCCAGTGGACTGAGGTTCTTTAAAAACTCCTGTGACAGGATCAGAAGGGAGGCTTCCTGTGTGGGGACTGCTGGGCCACAGCATGGGAGTTTAACATTGTGTGTGTATTGTGTTGTTTGATGATAGTTAATCCCATGGTTCGGCTGTTTTAAAGGCTTTCTGATCTTTGTCTCAGTGGTGGTCAGTGATTTTACATGTTGATCGCCTCATAGGGCCACATAATCGTGGGGTATAACAATATGCACTATTTGGAGTTACAAAACAGCCTGGAAACAGTAGTTCTTGGCACTTCTAATCCCTTCAAGTCATGGAGAGGCTAAAAGACGGGTGATTTAGAGTGGGAACGGGAAGAGAAATGGCGTAGAGCGACAAGCTTGTTTGGTTTGGACTGAGCTGCACCGGGGAGGAGTGAACAGGGAGAGAAATGAACGAGGGGTGAAAGATGAAACTTTAATGATCCCTCTGGGGAAATTGGGTCATCGCAGCAGAGGGAATGGTGTAGATAAGAGCAGAGTAAATGCCTGCTGGTTTAGTTAATACACTTAATTATGACAAGATAAACACTTTAAGGATTTCTAAATATAGTGCAAGCATTATTCAATAATGTAAATATCAACTGTATAAGAGAAAATATTAAATGGATGAAGATAGGAGGTAAGAAATACATGTGCAACTATTCATTCTGAGATGTTTAAATTATCAAAAATTGCAAATGGAGCAAACATTGCAGAAGACGAAGGGAGTGAAGACAGATTGAGCAGAGGAGAAGGAGGAGGAGGGGGACCAGGAGGATTTTGCTGAAGCAGTCCCCAGCCCCTTTAATTGGTAGGAAACAAGAGGTCTCTGAATAAACAGCCACCACAAGAGAGAGCTTGGCTCATTTTTCCTCTAGTTGCACTATCCCTCTTTTTCTTCCAAGTAGTTTAACTGAAGCTAACTTCCCCTCAAAGATCTTCCTCCTCCTCCTCCTCCTCTCTGCACTTCCCCTTCACTCGTCACCAGCCCCAGCTGTCTATGCTCCATCCTCTCCTGTGTATCTGTCTGTTGCTGGGACGACAACCTAAACACCATCTCAAGATTTCCAAATATAACAACAAACTGCTCTCACAGGCAAGCTGTGATCCCCCTAACTCTGCACCTACCACTCTCCATCTCTGTCTTTTTTTTCTCCCTCCCTCTCACCGCTGGCCTGCAGTCTTACCCTTATGTCTGCTTTTTGGTCTTCTACCTAATTATCTCACGGAGGACGAGGTAGCCCCCTATACCATCCCCCACACCTCCGCAGCCGCTCTACTGAGGAACCCTGATGAATAATTTCACGTTTCTCCAGCCTTCTCTTTCTCTCGTCCTCAAATTGATTATTGTACAGAAGCACAGCTAAAAGAGCAGCCCACTGGGTAATTTGTCTTTCTGACGAGGAGAGTCCATGGATATGTATGGGGGGGAGGGAATTGCAGAGGGCCAAAAATTGATATGCAAAGGAAGAGAGAAAAACATGATTATATGAAAAAAAAAATTGATACTGGATGGATCGCCCCGTCTTGTCTCTGATACCTCATTCCGTTTGATGTTGTGGTCAGGGGCACAATTGGGAAAGAGTGAGCATTTGCATGTAAAAACGTTGCTGGAAAAGTGAGCAAAGTGGTCGACGCACATCCCTGAGATGCATCAGTAATAACACAAAGCCCATTGAAAAATAAACCTAATTAAACAGTGGCTCTGTCATCCTCTTCCTCCATCCCCTCCTGTGTCATTCTCTAAATCCCTATCACAAACACTGCTGCAGCCCTGTGGCTACAAAACATTCATCTGTCAATGTTTGATTCCGTGCAAATACGACTGAGTGATGTGTTGTCTGACGACGCCAGCCTCCAGGCATTTTCAATCCCTTTGACAATGACGCTCCCTTCGGTTGCCGTGCAAGGCTCCGGTGATGACAGAGATGGAGGGTATCATTTGGGCACCACAGGAAAGATCACTAAGTGTGTGCACAGACACCCATGCCTTATCATCAGCATGAGGTGTTCCATGAGTAAGAAATGCTGAAACGCATACACCTGTCCTGGCTCGGTCCGTCTGCAACATTAGATGACTCACCTGACTGGATTGGAGCAAATTAGCAAACCGAGGTGAAGCCAGTAGTGTGCATCACTGACAATGTTGGTTTAAGGCGTGTGCACACTTGTATATGTCTATGCTGTTTTCAGACATGTGCTTTTCACTTTTGAAAATCGCATGAGGACAATGTTATGAGATATTTTGATTATTTTCGTTTTTACCTCCACCAAGAACGTTATGTTTCATCTCCGTTTGTTTATTTGTTAGCCAGCAAAAACTACTCACTAGATTACTACGAACTCTAAGGTACAGTGTGTATAATTTTGCGATATCTAGTATTGAAATTGCATGTTGCAGCTGAACACTCCTCACCTCACCCTCTCCTTCCAAACATGAAAAAGAACCTGTACAAAGAGCCTCATAACAACTCAAAAGGTGTGTAGTTTGTCCAGTCTGGACGACAGTAAAAAAACATGGCGATCTCCTTTGAGAGGGTCCCCTCGATGTAAATATAAAGTAAAGTATATTAAATTTAAATGTGCCTTCACAAGGATGCTGTTGGTTATTAGCGGAGATATGCCCAAGACTGTGTGCCACTCTAGTTTTTAGTTTTGCGTCTGTCTTAGAAACGTCACCGGCACGCCAATTTACTCGCCGTGAATTTCCTGCTGTATTGTCACATGGGCTCACTCAGACATTTTCTAGACATGTTACTAGAGTGCTGGCAGGGAAAAGTTCCAAGACAACTGACTTGGACATTTGTGTTCTCACATACAGAAGGAAAATGTCCAGTCTGAAAGCAGCAGACACTGAACACACAGCTGTACTGTGCGGTTCTCATATGTTCACCATGCTGCTTTGGTTCTCCACCACTCCTAAGTAAGCAGAATCATCCCCCCACCAACTCTACTCCTCATCCCTCTGTCTTCTCCTGCATGTATGGTGCTGCACACCCTCATCACTTTTCATTCTCCCTTGTGTTTTCCCGTCTCCAGCTTCAATCTGTGCTTACTCTTATCTCCTTTGTTTCCTCCAAGATTCAGTATCTCACCATCTCACGAGGCTTTGCTCCTCCCCATCTCTCCTGCCTCAAAAATGCTGAAAAGTCTTGCAGCGACGGAATAGCTCTGCCTCACTGACTTTTAAGGCCCACGCTTCCCTCTTTTTTTTTTTTTTTTTTTCTCTCCCAGTCCTGTTGAGCACACTCCACCTCCACCCCCATCCCTCAAACCCAGCTAATGGATCCCATGTCAGCAGAATACCAGAGTAAACCACACAACTGCACTGTGGCTTCGTGTCTGTCTCTGCCTCGACGTCTTTCTCTTCTATTTATGAAAAGAATTAGAGAGAAAAATGAAAAGAAAAACTGCTGGCTAAACAATTTAGAAAAATGACTCAAAAGAGATTCTGCTTACTTTGTACCTCACATTTTTTAAATTCTGTACATGAGACTATACAGGTGCACATTCTGTCATATAGTGCAATATTTTGTACATTTTATTAGGTTTCATATTGCTGAAGATTGAGTTTTCTTTGTCTGTGCAGCCATGGAAGCTATCACTATACATGATAATTAGCCACGTCCTCCATGTTCCAAAGAAACCAGTGTTGCTTCTGGTAAACGCAGCACTTACTGTGCATGAGGAGATTTTTTCCCCCCATTTATTTTTGTGCCACAACTTGTATCCCAGAGGAAATTATAGGGGAAATGTGCTTAATAAACAGTCCTGTCTCTTAGAGATTACATTTATATGCTGCTAATTTGCAGCAACAAATATGCTTGGATTGAAATGTATTGCTGGACCATATTATCATAACATGGTTAAACATTATTAATAAGCATCTGGCAAGTCCCTCACTGTGATTAGTGAATGTATTTGGAAAATGTTCACTGATATCATCTATCTATTAATTCCCTACAATATTTGTTCTTATAATACAATATGCTTGAGCCTTATGGTTACTGTAAGTTTAGATAACTCCAAGAACTTGGTTAGGGGAAGTTAGGGAAAGATAACAGCCTGGGTAACATTTTGGAATATTCAACAAAAACCTGGAGCACATGTTTACTTTAGCATTAAACTGAAACCACAGTTCTTTTGCTAACCTAAACCAAAGTGTTTTTGTTGCCTAAACCTCACCACAAGTGGGACTCAAACCCACGTCTCTGGTTTTGCACTTTCTTTTTTTATTTAATTATATATTTATTAAGTATTTTGGGGGACATTATATGAATTTGACTGAAAGGGAACGTGGGGTAAGAGAGTACTAACGATATCAGGTTGTCTTGGAGTTGCATATACTTGTAATGCGTCAGTGACACATATCTTGATATGATTATTCCTATAGTATGACCTTATTAAAATTAAGATAATCAGAAAATGCACTTTACATGTCTTATTCAGACTATTGTCGCAATCTGGTCAATACTGGAATACTGGTTCCCATGTAAACATGTCCATAGTCACTATATATTAGTGTAGTATACTATAGTTTTTTTGTCCCTGATATCACATTGGGCTTGTTATTTTTCAATAATAAAACACGCTTAGATGAGTGGATTGTCTTCTTAATTAATTTTTTCAATTTAATTGATTTAATAAATTATGAGCTTTCTTTTGTAACTCGTTTATTAGAAAGAAGAAAAACATACTGTTGAGTAGTGTGCACTTATAAAAGACCACAAATGATTCAATTAAAATAAGACCCTGATTATTTGTTTAAAAACCAATTTGATCCTACTGTCTGATTTTTCTCTTTCAGGATGCAGTCGTCCTCATAGCCTTCATGTAGCTTTTCATTAAAGCAAGACCCTGTCATCATGTGATAAGTTTTTTTAATCCAAAAATGTGTGAGCAGGAAATCAAACAGAGGTAAAGCTCTTTGCCTTGTTCTCTCCTTTGGTGGAGGATTGAGCCAGTTGCTGTGTGTGCAGGGGGCTGGAGCAGGCTCACAAAGACGAGTGTGACAGAGGAGCCGATAAGAGACTGACGGGGACAAACTGTCACCTCTCTGCTGGACCTCGACACTCCACAGGTATATGTTGCATTCCATGCAAAACTGGGCAGTGACAAATGGACCCAATTTCCATTTGCTTATCTGTTGTGTGGAACACAGAACACATGCTGCCCCCCCTATAAATCTTTATCCTTTTAACACAACACCAGTACACCAACACATTAGCGCCACCCACTAGCCATAGACCATTCAAGCATACTGTCACACACAATGGGTAAAAAACCTTTACACATTTGCTGTGAAATTACTGGCAAACGCACATCAAGGAGACAATTAGAAAATCACTGCAGAGAAGAGGTCTCACTCAAATACAAAAAGTGTAAAACAACATTTGCTATTGTGGAAAGCAGAATGGAAAGGATGCACTCATAGAAATGAAAAAATGCATATATGAGGAGTGACCGTATTTATTTATAACACAATAATAAGATTCCATTTGGAGGGACTGAAAGAAAGCAATGGGGAATGATGGGTTCAGGGACGAGGTGAGGCACACGTCTAAATCGTTTTGGCTTGATAAGGCCTGGAAATTGCTGAGAGAGACACCCACTTCTGGAGCAGCCAGCCAGTCTGACCCCAGCAGGGTCGACTGGGTGAGGAAGCCTCGATTGACATGATGGCTTCTCTGCTATTAACCCCTTACACAGATGTCTATATCATCAGCAGCCAATTTGATTTTCCCATCGACTAATATTATTCTAGAATTAATATTTCTTCTCTGCAGGCCAGGTCCCTCCCCTCTCACTCTTGCACACAAAATTCACTTTACAGCCTTGATCACATCCCCTTGTCTCTCACAGACATCAACATACACGCACATAAACTCTCCCTGCTGCGTCTGTCATATTACCTGACAGAACACCAACAGATTTTTTCGCTCACTGCCAAGCAGCCAGTGGTGTGAATGGCTGAGCCGCTGGATTTAATTAGTGCTGTGCCCATATGGGTAAGCAAAGAGACAGGCACACTCCAGAGCCAAAAGTATGTCATGTTCCCACCTGATCGGCGCTCAATGTTGCCTTCGGTGGCGCGCGTACACAGATGCACACTCAAATGTACTGTGCAGCCCAGAGGGAAAGGAGGGGTTGGGAGGAGACCGAGCAGCTTTATAATCAGGTGATTTCTTTGCCGTAAATTTAATTGGTTTTAGCAGCAGTGCAAAGAAAACGTTCAGGTTGGCTTGCTGCACCACATGCACGGAGACAGCTGCTCTGATGGGCAGGGCGGTGGGAGGAGGCAAAGTGAACATATTGTTAAACAGATTATTTTTTTAAAACCAGCAAGGTTGAGAAATAGCATTCCGTTGATCTGGCAACAGAGAGGGAGATGGATCGAAGGACGTTCACCCACTTGTACCATACTAAGTGAGTGTTCACTTTACCTCTCATTCACTTCTAATGGTGCTATGAATAACACATTTTAAAATGTGGACACACACATTACAAGATACATGACACTGGCAAATATCATAGACTGTATATCAAAATGGCCGACATGACGCCTGCCAAAAAGTGAAGCCAAAGTGTCTTGATTTCCCCCCGGTGGCTGGCTACAGTATAGGTCATAAACCCAGCCTCCTCCATGTTTGTGGATGGGACATCGAGTAAACTAAAAAGTCAAAATACATGTCAAATTCATTTTCACAAGGTGTTTTTTGTCATTTAGGGTAGGCACTGATCAAGCGCTCATTTGCACAGTAGGTTTGGTCGCCATATTTGATGCAATAAAATAGGGTGAAACGTCATGAGCCACAGACGGTGATTGGTCGAATGCATGTAACAGCTGGACGTAGCCACCGTTGCTCCATCCCCTGATCCCTACAGTGCAGACTATGACTCCAAAAGATGCCATTAGTGTAAGATGGAAGCACATCAGCTATATTTTAGCTTCATTCTCAACAGTGGGAGCAGTGGCAGATCTACAAATTATCTAAATCAGGGGCCATAAAGGGCCACAATTTACCCAGAGGGACCAATTGTATGTCCGAGATCTGTGTAGATTACTGATTCAGCAAGGTTCACATTTTCGACTTTCCTTGTTTACTGTTAGCTCTATAGCTTTGAGCAAAGCCTCACGTTGAAAAGATTTTGAAAACTGCTTCTTGTTCAACCACATGTGTGCATGTTCATTGAGTACTTCAAAAGGTTTAGAGAATAGAAATTCTAATTTATTATTAGTACACTTACACTGACACTTCAGGGGCACTTTAGGGGCCAATCAGATATCAGATGAAGCCAGTGCCTGCTAGGCCCTGTCCTTGAAAGGGAGAAGGTGGAGATGCGTTGTCTATCTTTCTATACAGTCTTACTGCATACATCTATTGAGAGTTCTTGGTCGTAAGAATAGGTGGCAGATGTTTTGATCTTGTTTGTTCAGTCCATATTAGGACTGGAGATGGATAATTCTCTTATATACATCTAACTCAATATTTAGCATGCTGTTAGATTAAACACTCAAGGGCTCAAGGGATCAAGAGCCAAACATCACATCTGGCTTTGAAATAAAATCAGTTGGGCTACATGAACATGTGGCTGCGCTTTAACACCTGCCCTCAGCTGCTCTTTACAACTTGTCTTGTGCTGTTGACCATTGATCTACTGCATCGTTGACAATGTGTCGTACCTGAATGGGGATAATTAAAGAAGAGGAGGAAGCAGATTTCCAAGATGACATTTAATAATTCCCTCACCGTCACATAATCAATTCAATTAGTATAACATATATAAAGAAAATGAGTGGATGGAGGGGCAAATGGGAGAGTTTAATGAGGCAGATGAAGCTCTGCTATTTGCTCAAAGGATTTCCTCCACTAACTTGTCTGTCCATCATCCTAAGGCCAGCCAAGAAGTCAAATCTTGCCCTCCTCCTCGAATTAGTTTCACTGATCGATCTGTTACCTGAATGGAACAAGCCATTTCCTCATTTCTGTCCAACAATACCCTCAGTGCACAAAGCTAATGGAGTCATCAATGATGTACAGTCTAAAAAAGGAAGAGAGCTGTAATTGGGTAATAGGGTTTGGTTAGTCTCTACTCTTTCCAAGGCTAAATGCGGTATTCAGTTTCAGCTGCATAAATAGTGAATAACACGTAGCAATATGTGCTACGTAATGTAATGGTGTTTAAGGCATTTTGTCTGGCTAAGCTCTGCATGAATAATAGCGTAATCCGCAGCAATTATGGATAGATAGCTTATAATTAGCTCGCTGTAATCCGTCCAGCTGTCTCTCTCTTAGTAGACTGTCTGGATCCACATAGGAAGAGATGAGAACGAGGGCAGTTAGGGATAGGAATAACCTTTTTCTGGGAAGACACTCCATGACATTGTGGACTCAAAATGAAAAGTCGTCCTTCACAGCCCGTGGAGAGGGAGTTTCTTTCATGTCTCTATAGGCTTCATAGAGAAAAAGTGCATTTAGAGGATGAAATTGAGGTCTAGTCAAGGTCAGTGACTGTCATTTCCACTTGTCTGTGGTTTTACCATCTCACATTCCACACTAAAGACATCTGAGTTCTATTGTATATACAAAGGTTTTCTTTCTGAACATATTTTTTTCATTTCACCATCACATATGGCAGCATGTGTCCAAATTAATTGGTCAGTTGTTGGATGCACAGTTTATTTCCGCTCTGCTTGATATAAAAATGCAGCTGCTCTGGGGTTTGAATAAAAAGTAAAAAGTGGGAGGCCAACATACAAAACCTTCTCGGTAGTATTTACGGTTATTTAAGACGGAAAGGAACAGTTAGGTTTACTGGGACTGAAACCCCTGATTAGACTCAGTAGGTGTCTCTGCTGAAGGTAGCCCATGTGATTAGCATCCATTGAAGCGTACTGACTAACATGGGGCTGTTGGAAGTCCTGGTGTTTGTGAGCTTGTCTTTCTGATCAGAAAGCAAATGGGAGTGAGGGTGGGGGGGCTATTAAACATGGCAGAGTGTGTATACTGTAAACAATGTACAGCACATCCCCTGCTGCGTGTTCATGGGAGTGTGAAGCTTTGCCTACTTCTCCTTCCCAGAAGCAATTTGGTACTGTAGAGTCATCTTGCTGTGCTGTTGCTCCACAAACACACACATTCTGTTTTCTGTCTGCTCCTGCACATACAGGATTAAACTGTAGAAAAAGTGGTGCAGAAAGAATATTTCTTATAATGACAACCCTCACCTGTTTAAGCACTTTGGACAAATTGACTCAAATTACAAAAACATGTTCCCATTCTAGGGATGGTGTGTAATCATAGTTTTGGTTTTATGGCAGCTTCTCCAAGATTCCTTCTGCTGACCCAATCCAATGGAGGTGATTGGAATTTTGTTTGTGGTGTTCATTGACAAAGACAGAGGGGTCCCTTTATACTGATAATCTATCAACTTTCCCTTTTATGTTTATCATTGGACCTACTTTCTTGTAAAATTTGAATCCCTAGAGATGTTCTGATACCGATACCAACGTCTGAAATGCCTGTGATAACACTGAAAATGTATCGAGGGAGCAAGACGAATTACCATTCCGATACCATGTCTTTAAAGTATATTAGTTTCAACCAGATATAACAATTTCCTTCTCCTAGAACAACGCGATGAATACCACAAAATAAAATAACTGACAAACATGTCAAGCTTATTGTGAAATTTATTTTGAAAAGCATTGTTATGGGATTAGTATCTGCCGATCCTCAAGGTCCAGGTATCGATATCAGACAGGGAAAAGGTTTGCACTTTATTATACAAAACAATATTTTTCACTGCTTGAACTCCACATACAGAATTCCATTCTGCTCCATTGTAATGGGGTAGAGGCAGAGTTCTGAGAGACGGATAATCTCAAAACATGAGCATATAAGACCGCAACTGTCTGCATGGATAGATACTACAGTAAGTGAGGAAACATCTATCTTTTTCACTTTGGTCAAGTGACCCTTTAATTTAGTGGTTCCAAACATTCCACATTCAACACGTCACAATGCCTGATATCGCCGGAGGAGACATAATTCAATTAGCTTAAACTAGAAGCATTTGTTATCAGTGGAGTCAAAGGGCTAATCAAACAGATAGGATTTCATTCATATCTGCGAGTAAGAAGCGGATACTCTCATCTTTTGCCCTCTCCCCTATTTCTTCTACTCTATCCCTCCTCACCAACACTCCCTCCATCCCCCATGGCAATGTGAGGCGGGCAACAGTATCCATTCTATTAAGGAACCTCTAGAGATATATACTTTCTCAGTATGCAGCCGGCCTATACAGACGGTAGAACACACACACACACACAAACATACACACACACGATACCTCAGGTCTGAGATAATCAATGCCAATAGAGGAGCAGCAGATCGAGAGGCTGGAGAGAGGCAGTCTTAGGACCAAGGTCTACTCAAACACACAAAAGCCAGAGAGAGAAAATATACAAAGAAAAGATGAGGCATGTCTGTGTACAGTATATTTCATATCAGTTCTTCAGAATGTTAAGTTTATTTATTGCACATAAGCTTATTAAAATGATAGTGCAAATGGACACTGTGCAATTGAGATAAACAAAGAAGCAAAAAGCTTGCAAAGCTACAAGTAAATAAATGCATGAAAAGCTCTAATTAAATCAGATATAATGTCTCAGTCTGGCCCTGAAATACTTTGCTGCCAATGTTTTTTTAGAGGTGCACATGCTGAAAGAAACGCATGCCAACAAAAACACCACATGCCTTTGCCATATAGTCTATTTTTAAATGGCACTTTGCATGAGTGCTGGAGAATAGGTGACAGCCAGTATATAAGACATCAGACTGACAGTGCTCCGACATCACACTCACTGTGTCTGCACACGCTGTCAACAAACTTCAAGGCAAAACTGACAAGATGTGCAGGTGTCTGATGGCTATTACTGTAAAAAACGTCCTTATCTGTCAGAGAGGGGAACCAGTTAGCAAGCCGGCTGTCAATTAAACAACTATTCATCTTGGGAAGCATCTCGCATCTCCGGAGTGGTCGAAAAAAAAAATATGTGTGTGCCTCTGTCTGTTATGTGTGGGTGGGTGTGTTTTACTGCCTGTCGACATTTTGGTGCAAGACCTTTGGCAAGACATTTCTCATGGGAGATGTGAAAAGGGCTTTTACCCCAAAAATTCAGCAGGCAGTCAAAGAGACAGCAGGTAATGTTGCGCAGGAATTTTCATGAGTGTCAGTGGGGATTTCAGTTGTCCAGGCATCATGATTTAGAGGCAGTTTATTTAAAGCTTGCATGGGAAACATTGAAAAATATTCAAGTCTTAAATTTGTGGCTTTTAAATGTTTACAGAATTAGATTAGATTTGCAGAAACTCCAAGTACCTGATCAACCCTATTATCAGCGATGAATCCTGCCTCACTTGTCTTACTTCAAAAGAATTTGGTGAACGTATAATTAGCCAGTTCTGCTTGGATGCTGCTCGGATATCATATAGGAATGTACTTCACACATCCTTATAATCAGTCTGTAAATCTGTCACACGAAGATCTCACGTGATGTTTCTGAGAAAGCATTGAGCATTGATTAAAAACTAAGGTTTGTAGGGTTTGGCAATGACCATTTAGACAATTTGACAACTGGTGAGTGGAAACAGGGAGGTACAGTATATATACAGAGGGATGCTGATGTGAATGAGAACTGCTGTGTGCAGCGGTGGAGCTGACAGCAGGGAGGAAACTGGGCAGAGGTGAGTGGCTGGGTCTAAAATGAAACGAGAGCTTGTTACTTGGGTAACATGCCTACGTGCAGGATTACCATAGAAATCAATTGGTGACATCCTGTAACATATACATTCATAGTGCGTGAGTAGTGTCATTGAGAGGGAAGCAGTAATAGGTCATCTGAGCATTTTGATTTCCCATTTCCACAGAAATGAGTAATCATCAGATGAATAGAATTATTATTTTTGTTATTTGGACAATGAAACCTCTGTTTGCGGTGTTTGCTTGGCCTGTGGTAATGCTGGTTGCAGTTTTCTTTCTGAAACTGTAAAATTGATCTGCAGTAGTTGAGCCAAGACAAGTAAAGAAAGGCTGCTCAGTCCACAGAAACAAAGAGCTGTGTACCAAGTTTGTTGAAACTCATCGTTTTCGTGAACTCGCTGTTGTTGTGAACTCACTGTTGTCGTGATCAACAATGTCACTTATATCTCAGAGTCATACTGCTGCTACAGAGCACTGCTCGCTATTTATTCAAAGTTTATAAATATTAGTATCCATTCAAATTGCACCAAATTTAACGCTGCACTACTTGAGGCCCTTAAAGGTTAAGTGTGGAGAATTTAGTGAGATCTAGTGGTGAAGTTGCATGTTGCAGCTGAATACTCCTCACCTCACCCTCCCCTTCCAAACATGAAAGAGAACCTGTGGTAGCTTCAGTTGTCATAAAAACTCAAAATGTGTTTAGTTTGAAAAAAGAAGTCTGTAAAAAACATGGCAGCCTCCATAGAGAGGACCCACTCCCAATGTCCCAATGTAAAATATTCAAATATAAAAGGCCCATTCTAGGGTAAAGAAAACAACAATTTGTGTAATTTTTATGCGATATCCCTTTCAGCTAAATCTAAATGTGAAGCTGACAAGATGAATGGTTCCTGAGAATCAGGATGTAAGCAACATACAGACAGGCTGAAATTGAATGAACCAAGAATATGAGTGGTGGTGGTGGTGAAAGACATTTCTCATAGTAACAGGTGGTTTTTGTCTCGTCTTCCACTCTTTGACTCTCTCTCACACAGTCACACTCACACACACACACTCATACACACACAAATGTGGTTGCTGACAGTTGCTGACAGGTTGTCAAACATTTGAATCAGCTGTCCCTCCCTCTGACCTCAGAGACCCGTAGCAGAGCTGTGATGATCGCAAGCACCAGGAACAAGCAGTGCGCCATTAGCACCATTTCATCACTGCAGGGTGGCCGTGTGAAAAGTTATGCATGACATTCATTGATCTGTAGAAGTGAATTAGGCCACTAGAAAGAAGGTGATAGATTATGAGCACTGTTTAGACAACATTAGCCAATCCCCTGCCATTTTTGTCCATGAACACATATTACAATGAAATTAGCCTGAAAGATGAGCTGTGAGCTTTCATTGGTGGTGCACATGCACTGGTGTCACTATAGATACAAATAGAGTCACAGCAGGGCAACACCACTAGATTCCAGGAGTTAACAGTTGCACTTGTACCATACACATTTTTCAACTCGACAATAAAACCTACATCTCATTATTCTCCAAGAAATGCAGGATGTTATACTAAACAACATAGAAATAAATATATAATCTCAGCTGAATAATAGCACATTTTTCACGCTTGATTGTGATGAATTGCAAGTAGATTGCTGTTCTGAAAATGAGTTGATTCCAGACGTGCTTTGCATAACTCAACTTAAAGGTACGGGCGGGGTGGAGACACAGATTTATGTCCTGAGCACATCTTTGGCATAGGTACGTGAGAAAGGTATTCAAAGGTGTGTAAATGAATATGAAGAATATGAAGTACTGGTGCTAAGAGCTACTATATCACTCTGATGATCCTTTTAATTATCTCCAGTCCCTCTTCAGTGTCTCTTGGTTTTCCTATACCTCTCGGCTTTATCTTCCCTGCTCCCAGTGGCTCATTTCACACCGTCTGTATTTGTGCTCTTTTTGTTATATCGCTGCAATAGCCTTGACAAGTCTGGGAGACAAAGCAAAGGGAGTTTTCCACCAAGAACCAAAACACAGATTGGGGGAGGTTAGGAGAGAGGATGGTGTTATTGGCAGAGCTCTGCGTAATGAAATATTCCATCTTTTCATAATATGTGGCATTTGAAGACAATATGCTTTAATATCTTTGAGAGTGAAAATTTACAGTAATGGAGCTTGTACATACATCATTCGTCTCACTGTCCCTACCCACATAATAAAAACTGAGACCTTGAAAATTGGCCTTTATTAGAGAGAGAAGGGGAAATTTAGTTTGGTGTTGTGGAAGGAAGCTGCCAGCTCAGCAAACAAAGAGATTGTGAATATGTATTATTACTGCATTCACACACGGTTAATTGGAAAAATATTGAAATTGCCTATTTGAATTCCGCAATGTCAACATCACAAAAGGCTGTTGATCGAAAGATAAAAGGTAGGAAAAGCATAGATGCTTAAAGTGGCAGTGCCGTGCTACATGTCAAGTTCAGCCACAGTGTTTTTAGCCAATCAGTTGTTTTTCAGGTACTGAAAAAAATAATCCAATTCGAATAATTTTAGCCTTTTTAACATGTGGTACAATAGTAAAATGAAAAACTAAAAATATCTCATATTTTTAAGTACAGGACAGAATTCAGACACACCCTTGGTTCACTGTCTGCCTCTGTGCCTTGCACAGATACATACAGTGCATAAAGTGCAATTTGTACACACATCGCGTGCATGCCAGTGTTATAATGGGGAAAACATCACTGGTCACCAAAGCTTTCAGCGAGTGGCTTCAACAACAGCAGCTCCATCACAAACCTGTCTGCTCATTCCAAAGTATTCCCACTGGGGAGAGATGAAGCGATGCTACAGGAGCAGGAGGGAAATGACAGAAAAGAGGGGATGCAGAACTGACAGCCAGGCACCAGGGTGGCTGCAGTGCATTGGAACGGTTCGTCTCATTTTTCAGCTTTCCATTGAGGAACCACCCCTCTCTCTCTAACATTCTTTGTCCTCGATTTTGCTGCATGTTATAAATCACCACATCTGCAAGCCTATTAGAGAAGATAGCAGAGTCTCGGGTTGTGGTGGGTAGGCAATAGAAACAATGCTGCAAAAACAACCTCTCTGCTGCTGCACCAGCAACTTCTATCATCTCAGACTCCAAGTGTACGGCCTTGGTTGTGTACAGTGTGAAATCTGTGTTGTGATACAGTATTTAGTGAAGTGTATTATATCATAACATTGTCCTCCAATGTTTCTTTCATCAGCCTTCATTATGTTGATGATATTTTAAAATGACATCTATTTCCACATCTAAAAAATAATTTAATTTATGGTTTGAACACCTTTCAAATAATTACAGTTTCAACTGGATTTTTGTCAAAGCCCTGCCTCCTATTACAGCATTCCCCATATATATAAATATATACATATATATGTATGTGTATATATATTTTAACTTTTGTCATTTTTATTATTGTCACTGAAATAAAGGTATAAAAAGGGTTATTGCAGAAATTAGTGTGAGAGTGGCTGAGTCAACTAACCTGCACCATATAAATCATGTCCCTGGCGGACAGTGTGTTCTCAGCAGATATTGAATAGGGAGGACCACAACAGCATCTAAATGGACTATAGTGACATTTGCATGCTGTTCACCGGGCCACAGCTGACCAGCTAGTTGAGTATGTAGCCTGCAAACTAATGTTAGCAATGCCATTTATCCTGAAGAATATTTGCTTGAGATTATCCTTCTGAAGAACGAGCCCCTGGATCATCTGTGCTGGCAGCTTATTATGTTTATGTTTTTTGGGTGAAATGTTGGAAGCATTAGTAATTAGGACAGGAAAAGACACAAGGCAGATGAACAGTGTTGCAACTATTGATGAACTGGTGAAGTAACTTTAAGGAGTGTCTTGATACTGGCCATTTTAATAAAGGTCTAATTCATGAGGTGAAAGAGGCTCTGTGCCGTAGTGGATATGGCAAGAGAGCAAAACTGAGTGGTGATGAAAAGATCTATTTCCCTACAGTGAATTGCTTCAACACTGTTTCAAAACAAACAATAAACACTGAGTATAATTTCACTGCACTGCAATTTGGCTGTCTGGTTTTCATTTAGAATATTTGATTATGGTTGGCAGTGACAAAGTAAAAGTGCTCGTCTGTGTTACATCACATAAGAATTTTGATTAGCTTAATGATAGTCCAAAAAGTTGGCATCTGTATCATAAACACTAACACACACAACAAATCATCAAACTACAATTACACAGTGCACATCTGGGTGAGTGATCTTTTTTTTTTCATTTTCACGCCCTGGAGGGACTGTAACTCTAACTTTTACTGGTTGATATGACACCACACAAAGGAGATACTCTGGGAAAGCAGGCAGAGAGCTTGGTCAAATGAAAACAGACGTAAGGCTGAAAAAAAAAAAGCATTAACCCTGAGCACAGTTACGGCTGGTGGATGCTGTTGAGTTTGGTTTACGGAATGACAGATTGGATGGATAAAGCTAATATCAACCAAAACGCTATCCCTCTTCTCTCAGTGACAGCCGGATTATTCAACCATGCTGTGAGCCTTGTGAAAAACTCACAAGTAAAATACAAGACACACTGAGCGTATCATAGTTTATGTCAGTACAGTTGTTTTGCAAGCTGTGACATGATGACGATGTTTCCCTCTTAATTAATCGCAGTTGTTAGAAGCACTTCTTCAGCAAAGCGCATAAGTGCTGGTTATCTGGCCCTACGGGAAGTTTTCTCTTGCTGTGTTGCAGTTCAGCAAACGAGGGAATAAAATGCATATGACATCAGAGTAACCCGACACAACAACCATGGAGTTTTATCGGAAATAGATAAAGTCTCTCTTTATAACAGCTCCGAGGCTGCGGGGAAATGCAACCAGCGCAGAGGTTCAGAAAAGATTTAGTGTGGAGGGGGGAAATGGGGCGAGCTAAACAATATCTCCCCGTCAACAATCCTGAAGTGAATACATTAACCACAAAAAAAAGGCACCCGACATGATTTGAAGCAAGGGGAATGCAGAAGAAATAGAGAGAGGTACCTAATCACATGCATAATGTCACCCACATAGAGGCACAGAGGAGCACGCTACACACAAAAGTCTGTCTTTAACAGACAGATTTGTTGATTTGACTCCCCCAGTCTCTTCCTTTTTCCCTCTTGTCTCATTTCTCCTCGTCAGCAATTTCAGCGTAGTAGTAATGTAGAGGAAACTATAACAGTAATGGTGATTCACAGTGTCTGCCAGTTTATTAACACATATAAAGCTAGATTCAGTAGATTCATTTTGTTTTTCTTGACAAGGGTAAGACACATTTCTATTGCAAAGAGCCTTTTGTCAGAGAAAATTTGTAAAATATCGAGGTTTTACAGTTTTTTCCACCAAGGAGGTTATGTTTTCTTTGTTTGTCTTTTATTTAGCAGGATTATGCAAAAATACAGGACGGACTACCACAAAACTTGGTAAAAGTAGGTGCTATGGGCCAAGGAAAAAAACCTATGATTATGTTGAAGATCTGAATAAATGGGTGGATGCAGGATTTTCATTTCATTTTTAATGCAGCGTTTCTTTTTGTCTGTGTGTTACAGTCATAATGTATAAAAACACTGCACACAGCTATACAGCAGCAATGGAGCAAAATATAGATATCTTATGTTGTTAAGATTAAGTGTTTAATGCTTTTGGGTCATTATAAAACTGGAAGGACACATTTAAAAATGACGGGCCTCCAAAATTGATAGAATTAATAGGAAACACTGACATGGCGAGCTAGGGCATTGGAAGGGGTATGCGAGAATGCCTCAAGGTATAATTCAATGATGTTGTGCATTCCTGACACAATGCACACACAGTCACAAACAAAAGGAACAGCTTTGGATTCTGATAATATTGACATACACCAAGAAGCCATATGGACCTTGTCAGAGTCTCTCGAGCACTTCCCCTCTCCTCTCTCTCCACCGAGCCGCTGCAAGCAAAACAAACTCTTTCCCCATGTCATGACACTCTGGCACAAATCTGGCTCTTGGAAACGCTGAGCCTAGAGGAATATAGTGACTAAAATTGTTTGGATAATACTTGCAGTGCACTCGCCTCAGTCTCCAGACTGTAAACACAATCCAGCTGTCCCCAGAGTGTGATACTTGCTCACTGACTGATCTAACCATAGGCCAACTGGGACAGAACAATGAAGTGGAGACAGGGAGAGAGAGCCTATCGCGGCGTTCACAGACTGTCACAGGCAATTGGAAATAAACAGTGACGTGTGGCTATGGATAAAGATTATTTACAATGTGTCAATGATTGTCTATCAAACAATATCACTCCTCATCCATATAGAGAGATAATGACAACTTTACATACAACTCTACTGCCACTAAGGATCTTTCATTGCATTTATCCACAGCGACTACAGACAGGATGTTGTCAGCATCACTGACAGACATTTGAAGTAGGGAACCCTTAGTTAATGGGTAGGGGCAGGCAGAGAGGGAACCTGACCTCCGAGAATCCGCCTCCCTCTTAACGGCTTCGTACGTCTCCTGCAGCCGCTCGTTTCCAGCCTGAGATTATAATCAAAGAGGAGCAGGCGGGGAGACGAAGCAGGGGTCCCACCTCAAGCTGTCAATCTCAAAATTCGACTGGGCTGTGCATATCCCATGATCCACTTCAGAGAGTATGGTGTTACAGTGAACATGTCTGTCATGTTAATGCATTCGTGTAATTACCGCAAGCCATCACATGTTTTCCAGTAGCTTTCCCTCAAAGCTGCATGCGTTTAGGGTGGTAACATAGAAATACTGAATGGAGAATTGTGTGTTATATTATATAAGATATAGAGAAAGTGTAAGAGACAGAAATAAAAGCCCTGTACCTCGATAAAGATTTGTGGACTATCTTTCTTTTTCATCTACTATTGCTCAATTTACTCCTACGTAAACATATAATTATGTAGATATACTGAATATGTAATTTGATCAAATAAAATAGTATTCCATTTATTTAGCATTTCACTCTTTTCTTTTCTTTCAATGTTGTTGGACTCTTTATTTTGAGCAGAAACAGATATCATCCAAGAATCACCTTCTTTTCAACATGTTCTTCTTCCTTGTCAAACCTGGCATCTAAATCACCCATAATGCAACCTGCCTGGTCAAAGATTGTATGTTATGCAGCTAGTAATGGCTGATGTAGCCTCAGGCAGAGATGAGGGATAAGCTACAGATATCTGCTCTGGCTAAATCCACACCCATTATTTATTTGTTCATCATCTTGTAGCAACTATCTTGTAGCACAACTCACCAAAATGCATCAGACTTTTTGACTGATAAACCAGATTATGAACACATATAAAGATATATTCAGCAGATTCGTTTTGTTTTCATTGACAAGGGCAAAACACATTTCTATGGAAAAGTGCCCTTTGTCAGAGAAAATATATAAAATATCAAGGTTTTATAATTATCTCTGCCAAGGAGGTTATGTTTTCACTTTTTTTGTTTGTTAGTTAGCGGGATTATGCAAAAACTAAGGATAAACCAAAACTTGGTGGAAGGATGCTCTATGGGCGAGGGAAGAATCCATTAAATTTCGGTGAGGATTGAAAAAATGTGAGGATTTTTGTGTCATTTTTTCTGCAGCATTTTCTTATACAGCAGCATTGGAGCTTGTGATCTCTTGTGATGTATAACTTGATATTTCGCTATGATGTTGTGATTAAGTGTGAAATACTTTTGGTTGTATCATAATTAATATAAAGACAGATGGAGAGGGGGTTTCTCTGTCGTTCTCCTCATAAACATGAGCAGTGGTGTGGCTGTATAGTTTTCCTTCCCTGCATGTAGCTCGTTACTTCATCACTGCAGCATTGTGGGCGAACCATCCGCTCTGCCGCAAGCCTCACTTTCTTTCAGCAAATGGCAGCGTCCAATTAGTTTAAGAATAACATTTATTCCTCTCTCCCTTACTGAACATAAAAACAGGTCTACTATTCAATAACCTTTAGAGTACACAGGCTGTGACTTTGCCTTCACCTCAATAAAGCGCTCCATGATTGAATCAAGTGGCCGAGGTCAATAGGACATGTGTTCATTTCCCAGGGTCCTCTAGGATCCCCGCAGGCAGAGGAAAAAAAGAAAATATGCTGAGTGTCTTCTGTGACATTTATTGTAAAGGAACTAAGTTATATGTCTTTTTTTATTCTCTTTCTCATTTCATCTCTTTCACTTTCAGAGAGGGCTCCACTAGCCTGTGCCTGTGCACGTTGTGCTGGTAGCATGTTGTGTGTTAGTATTTCAACCCTGAGGTCACACTTCAGGCACCGCGACATACTACATCTGTCACTGTCTCTACCATGTCACCTCAATTTTGTGCAAACAAGTTTCACTTGTGTGCCTTGAAGGACGGATAGTTCTTCCCCTCTCTCCTCTGTTTCCATCTGTCTCTGTCACTCCTTTCCCTCTCCCATCGCTTTACATCTGTCAGTCACCGACACAGTCTATTGTCAGCAGCATCCCTACTTTTCATCATCTCTCCCTTACTTGGCTTAAATCAAAGAAGCAGTAGAAAATGATACATTAGTAAATTATGAAATGGAATTTAGTTAAGGCTTTTAGAGGTAATTTATTTTCCACTGTAGCTTTCAGATTTAGTTTGTCAATAAGGGATTAAAAGACCAATGCTCTGAGGCAAGGGTGGAGAGCACCTGGCTTTTGTGTTGTATACGGCCCATGAGACAGTCTGGCCTGCAAGGCAATGCATTGATTCAGAAATTTAAAATAAAAAAGATCAAGAAATACAAACAAAATTCACATGACAGCATTTCGTTTTTTTTGTGTTTAAGAGGTTATTCACATCAAATAGTAGACCAATATGTGCTTCAGGGTGGTCCCTTCTGACCTTGACAGATTATGGTGGAACAAGACAAACATGTAGCTGTTGCATTTCATTGCCACAAGCATCATTTAGACTGTCTAGTTTGTAAGGACTCACTCGCTGAGTTTTTGTGTCACATTCTGTCAGAAGCAACATTAAACAGGGACGTTTTGAGGTGAGTGAGCTTAAAGCTGAGATATAATCTCAATCAGAAGGAGAAGTTGTGAATGAGCCTTGCTGCCGCTGCAGAGCTCCTACAAC
This sequence comes from Paralichthys olivaceus, assembly GCF_024713975.1. Taxonomy (NCBI): domain Eukaryota; kingdom Metazoa; phylum Chordata; class Actinopteri; order Pleuronectiformes; family Paralichthyidae; genus Paralichthys; species Paralichthys olivaceus. Next base: position 16,062,415 of record NC_091107.1, on the reverse strand, counting down.
TGGGCAAAGTTAAATTGTTCTTAAGTGTTTCAGTTTCCCTTAAAGAACCATCACAGCACAGACTAATGATTTGGCAGATGATATTGAAAAAACATTGAAAGACACCACAAGAAAAGTCCACTTTAACCTGTGGTGTAACAACAGACATAACAAATACCCACAGCTTACATGCTGTATAATTGTTGCTATTTCCACTTATTTGAGTCACCGGCTCTGTCATCATCACTACCATCTGACATCAGACGTCTCATCAAAGAAAAGCAGTTCAATCCATTGCTTTAGAGAGCTTAGTGTCAGACATGTGTTCATAATTTATTATGGACCTTGGTAGAAAAAGGGTACCCAAGCTCTGCTCCATAGGGAAAGTCAGAGGATCACCAGTCATTTGGATGCATCATCTGGGAGCCCTGAAAATATGTAGAATATTTACGATATGATACGATATGATATACTTTATGGTCCCCGTAGGGAAATTTGTTTTGGATTCAAATGCTGTGGACATATGCTTCCATATTTCAAGGCAAGTGATGGATCCTGATGATTTCGTTCTAGACCTAGGTGGTGGACGGACTGACCAACAGACAGACAGCCATTGGTATAATTAAAATCTGTTGAGGATTGGGATTTAGTTGTGTTGCAGTTGTGTTCCTGATTTCTCAAATGACAACTTAATAAAATATACAACTTTTTAATCTTACTTAAGAATCATTTGAATACTGATTAACGATAAACTGTATTTAGTGGATCTTGACAACAAAGAAATAAATGATGATCATTTATTAGGCATATGTTTCTATGATAGCACTTTTATGATGGAGTTACAGTATAAAATTATTATGACAGATGTAATTCACTTAGCACATGGTGTTAATTTTATATCTGTTCACTCTTCAAGTTATTTTCTTGAATAGTATTGACATTCACAAGTCGGCTCTATTATTAGAGCCTTGTCAGTTTGTGTTATTGCCTCAGTGATTTTTGAGTGACAAATATAATAATTGAAACATGATGGTAATTTGATGAAACTGTTATGTGCATGCACGGGCTATCAAACAAATGTGAATACAGTTTCCTTTCCTTACAAAATAAGCAACTCACACTTTAACAAGACTAGACAAATTATTTGACACGCGGATCGACAGATTAGGGTCAATCCTCCTTTTAACACTCCCCAGTTCCTCAGTCCTTTTCTAAACTCCTTAACTCAGCAGCATTCGCCAAAGGGGATTCTGTTTTACCTTCAAGCCCCTGAGTGACCCATGAATCTGTGTGACCTCTGAGGATGAAGTAGGGAGACATAACTCATCCAGGCAGCTTCAACAAGTCCTCTCTGTTTTGCCTCTCGACCTCAAAACCTGGCAGTAAATTTAGTGAACTTCCAGTAATAAACTCTCCCCCTAGAGGGCTTAGCTTCTCAGGGTAGGAGCGCTGATCTAGCATTACCATCATACCATTTGACCATCTCTTTCATTATAATTCAAAAGGTGAAACGGATACTAGAGGGTTATTATTATTCTAAAACCCTTGCAGAATATCTCCCCAGGAGACCGAGCCTGGGTAGAGCTCTGCGAGCTGACGCAGCTGAGCCGACCAGGGGATCGACAGTGAAGGTTGGGGGAGCTATGCAGTGTGCAGGGGCTTGGCTGCAGTTGTTAACCCTTAACACCATCACTTCCTTCTTTCAGTGCATTCTTCACTCTGTTTACCAGTCTGCTCCCACTGTTTTGGACTTGCGAAACCCCTGTTCTATTGGGACTCACACACCATCTGCACTTACCCTATTCTGACGGTCGTAAACCTTGACCTTTTACCCCCTGCTTCTCCACAGGCCTCATTCCATCACATACAGCTAACCTTTATACACATGCGCACATATGTTTGGTCGCTGCAAGCAACCTGACAGATTCCTGCCTGAGACATACTGCAGCGAAAGGCTGTTAATCTGGTAATGGCACACACTTGACTCTTGCAACTCTGTGATTCAGCGAGTATAGACACCGTCACCTGTTAGGAGCATGCTGGTTTAAACCCTGGGACTAAAGCAGACACACAGCTGTTGCCCTGCTGACAGGTGGATCGCACTGGGAACTTCCACCTGTCCCTCGACCATAAAAATGACCCATATTGTTAAAAAGTAGCAAACTAAAGCAGGCTTTTAGAAGTATCCGTTAGCTGTGTGAAGGCACTCAATATGTTGATTGTTATTGTAATAAGTATACATTTATTTCCAGTGTTAATTATTTTTGCTTTAAGACACTACACAGACTGTCTGATTTACAAAATAATCCTAATTTTCAATTACGACATATATTAATATATGAGCTATCATTATGCACATTGAAAGACTGGAAAATAAATTATCTGGATATTTATGTATTATGCCTGTGTACATTCATTACATTTAATAGAATAGCCAAAATGAACAGCTCTTACTGTGACACACACACCACCACACACCTACACACACCAACAGGACTTACTGGCTACTTCCAGTGAGGCATTGTGACTGATCGCCTGGCCCAGATAGTTTCGGGCCACGCACACGTAGCTGCCATCATCGGGCTTGCTCCGCCGTCCGTGGACAATGCGTAGGAAGAAGAGTGACCCGCTGGGCAGCAGCATACGGTGGGAGCGGGGATTATCGCGGTCCGTCTCGACGCGTTCCCCATCTTTGTACCATTCCACCGTGGGGGTTGGACGGCCCTCTGCCTTACAGTTGAGAGTGGCGGGTTCCCCTTTGGATACAATGAGGTCAGAGGGGTGCTCCACGATGCGAGGAGGGAAGTCTTCCTGGCGAAGACGAGACCCTAGAGGGTTGGAAGGGTGTAGAGGTGATAAAACAAAGATGGCGATCAGTTTCAAGTACACAATTTGTTAACAAATGAGCCATATAACACTTGCTGCACATGCCAATAGAACACAAGAAAACACACTGCAAATAGCCATTGTGAAATCCATCATTCAGTCCCTCTATGCAATAAAGAGGAGTACTAATCAAAACTAATCAAAACAGCAGCAGCTCTAAAGGAATTAGATATGGTGCATTATAACAAGTGCCTTGTATTAAAAATATTGACAGTATAATTACCACCCAGTCACAAAGCATTCATAAAACGTATTGCTTTTGTTTCAGCAGTTGGAACCTCATGAGGCGTTGGAAATAAAACAAAAACAATGCTGACATGTTAAGTCCTCAGTAAGTAATATCTTTCAAAACATGTCTACCCTCAAAGCATTTGCAGAGAAATACGTGTACTGCTTTTTGAGAAAAGCTCCAAGGCTAAATTTATAATGGGATTACAGTGTCTTGTGTGGTTCCACCAATGTGATATTTTACAATTTAAATATCCAATAGTTTTACACATACTGAAACGTCTGCGACTATAGCTAATATTACAGGAAAAGCAAACATTCCCAAATGCATAATGTGTGTGTGTATTTTCACAGTGTAGTTCATAAATGACGAGGGAAACAAACATGGTGGAAAATCTGATATTACATCTATATCTTGTGGTATTTTTTTTTTCTTCTGTAGATGTCTTTACTGATATCCCAAGCAAACTAGCAACGATCTCCATCCTCAGCTGCTGGAGTTACTTGTGTGCATGTGTGTATAACCACTCATGTGTGTGTGTGTGTTTCTCCGTGTGAATTTATGTTACTATTCCGAACCTCTGAAATTGTTAAGCCATGCCATAGAATCAATACTTCCACACTAACAACCACAAAATCGCCTCTAATTCCCTGATACACTGTTGAGATGTCAATCATGCTCTTCTCATGGTCTTTTCAAAGAGTCTGTGTATAACAATGAGTTCCCTGTGAGGCAAAGGACAAAGAAAACCACCCTAATAAGGTCCAGGTACGCAGCTCCAATGCCTCCCTATATCTAGAATTCCATCCCTCTCTTTCCAACCCCCTTACACGGCCAGGTTCAAACACGAGCCCACCACCAACCATGTCCAAACACAGACCCCCTGCTCATTCTTTCACCTCTTTCCCTCCAGTAGTGTATAAGGGCAGGAGAATCTGCTGTGAATTCTACAAAGGAATCGCATATGTTATTGTTTTGGCAATGCACCCGTGGTACTGCTAGAAACTGCTAACAACACAACATATGGAGAGAGTGAAGACAGGCTGGGAAGAGCGCCGGAAGTGTGGCGTTAATGTCAGTCATGCAACCAATGTTTTACCTCTTTTACAGCTGTGGGAACACTTTTTCTGTGCTTTCATGCAGCTGCAAACACTAGCATTACGCAGCCTTCAGCAGGTCATGCTTTAATGTGCCGATGGCCCTGTAAAGCAGATAATCACTACCGTGCTCGACAGTGATGAGCTCCTACACTCCTGCTGCAACCAATAAATCTGACACAGACAAGTGTTTACCCAGATAGAGCACCTCGCACATGACACGGGCGAGATTTTTATCCACTCGGTAGAATGGTGCACTTTTGTGTGTTTGCATAAACCTCTATCTCACACAAGCTTATAATGGAAATTTTGATATTATTTTAGAGGTGTAATTTACCCCCCTTTCTCACACAAAAACACTGGGAAAATCTGGCATGATAAGTGCACAGGCGTAACATAAAAAATACATTGTATGCTGACTGCATGTGTTGCATCCAAAACCATATTACATAGGAAGTAGTACTCAAACTAAAGCAATGTGATGAGATAAGCTCGTCCACTGCCGGATTATTACAATAAAATTATTTCTTTCATTTGTCTCTTTTTGCGTTTATGTTAAGTGATCAAGCTAGCTAAAATGGTACATGCTAATGAACTGAACATCTGACAAAAATTACCAAACCAAACATGCCCCACTTTTTTATACAAATGCAGAATATAATAAAAACACGGGCCATGCATATAGGATTCATTACCTCCGCCAATAAGGTTTTCACAGCTATCTGTTTGTTTGTTGATTTGTTTGTTTGTTTGTTTGTTTGTGTAAGCGTGGTCGGAGTACGCAAGAGGTACAGACAGATTTCCACAAAAACTAGGGAAGAATGAGACATGAACCAAGAAAGCACCCATTAAACTCATGCATCCTCCCCAGTAAAATAGTAGATGAAGAGAATTGAATTAAAACAAGGAGCTAGCACTTTGATGTTGTACCAGTGCTTTGAGCATAATGCTAATGTCACGGCAGTGTGTACAGCTCATAATATCTCATGATTATCACAAAGAAGGCTTACAATTGAGGCTGACAGTGATGCTACTAGTTCTGAATGTATTCAGTGATTTATTAAATGTAGTTATACATTTGATTAACTAAAACACAGGCATAGGTAATAAAACAATATCAATTGTATTAAATATATTTTTCATCAATAGTTATTGATATAATGCTTTTGAATTGTGCAAGCTCAGGACAGCGATATAGCACATAATTGATCTCAGATTCGTAAAATGTTTTGCTCTTTATCAAGTGCTTGTCATTCCTTGCCGATAAGAAAATCAGTCTTTGAAATAAAAAAAGGGACATTTATCAAGACTGATGTTAATTTTTGTTTAGCCATATTGCCACGCCCTACTGAAACAGCACAAAGCCTCTTACCAACAGTTGATGCTGAAAGACTTCTGAATAATTTAGAAAATGGGGGAAAACAATCCTAAACCATGTAAGAAGAAAAACATTTAGGTGTCAAAACTAATGACAAAGAAAAGCCAAATCACTCACGTGGCTGTGGGCAAAAATCTATATTTAAATAAAAATAAATATTTAATTCAAATTGTACACTACGTCTAGACTTTTAAATGTGTAACAGAACAATATAAACAAGGGGGGTCAATGTGGCCTTCGGTCCCTGTTCACAGCCTGCATGTTGCTTTCCTTGTACTTAATTGTGTTGGGCTGATGCCTAAGGGTCCAGGCAGCTCCCTAAGCTTCCTGGCATTACAGAAAGGCAATATCAGCACGCCACAAGTGGGCCCCCAGAAGACCAGGTTTTATCTGCAAAGGGCCAGCAGCCAGCATACAATCAGTATGCAAAAACATGAACACAGATGCACAATGGAGAACATACACACTAAAGGTCATTTGTAGCACCTGTACCCCTACAAATGTGTTTTTTTTTCTTCCTGTCAGTCATCCCTGAGGCAGTTATGTTGTTCAGTGAAGATCTAGGAAATGAAGGAGGATGAAGAGTTACAAACACAAAAGAGAAATGAGCATGTCTGTAGTTTTGTCTCAGTCGGTGAGAAAGGAGGGAGGACGGGGAGTCTGTTTTCTCCAAAAATGTGCATCTCTCTATAGAGAATTAAATAAAACGTGCAGGAGAAAAAAAAGGAGTGAATGGAAAGGCATAGTATGTTGGAATGATAATCTAGGCATTCTGTATTTTATTCAAGTAGGCTTGGTGAATATTTTACAGAAAAGAAAGCATGAGGGGATAAATTATAGGAGGAAGGGAGAAGGAAAGGGAGAGGTTATAATGGGGGAGGGTAGGGGTTTTAAAGCAACAAATCATGAGCACTGAAATTGTAATAACACAATGTGACAAATATGAGTGTAATTTACTGCAACGTTGGTGGTCTTACATCAACCTACCCCAGTGTCATTTACAGTGCTACACTGTATATATTTAGAGTGCATGAAAGGAGGCTACTATGTCTGTTTGGACCCAAACCAAAGAAATATACAGAGAAATATCAAATATCAAAATCAAATTAGCACTGCACCAGCTCCAGCTGTCTGCTTAGTGTAATGAATGACTTTGTACAAAGGTAAAACTCTTAGAAAAGAGAACTACTGACAGATACATAGACACACACATAGACACACCAACACATTTCTGGAACATTGGATTTTTGGGTTCCAGTTTTTAACTCAGATTCTCACATTCACTTCTCAAAGATAGAGAATAATTGTCTGTGTGGTTTTCCCAAACAAGTGAGTACAAGAAGAGCAGTGGGTGACATTTATTAATGTTGAACACCGCAGACTTAGTACCACCCTTTGGTGCAGCTGACAGCTGTGTGACAAACTCAGCTTGTTCGGTGACTCTGACACGAAGCCTACCTGAGCCCCGCTGGTGGAAATGGTAAATATCTCCCTGTAGTGCTGGAGGATTACCTGTACTCGAGTGCCAACAACACTCTGAGAGAGTAGCAGTCAGGCACGGCTATTAAAAGGGACGCTGATTTTTGTGGAAGGGCTTAAGAGTGTGCAATAAATGGAACAGCTATGTCTTGTTACAGCATTCCCTTTGTTTCAGTCTGTGAAAGTCATTTAGTTTTCCTTTTTTGTGACCCGTGGTCTAGACCATGGATCAAAGTCCACACTTTTAATGGTGAGACACAGATTTGCAGAAGCTTCTTAGTTCACAGCATCGCCCTCGTGAGTCAAATGACACCACATGTTTGAACAGACAACTATCCAAGGCCGGATCAACAAGGCAGAGAACCAAAAAGAACAGAGAGCAGACAATAGAGAGTTTCAGAGGCTACAATTACCGTCTCATGGTTGTAAATGTCTGCCAGCAAACTGCAGTTTACATCCATGTCTGCCCAGACTCATAATATATCAAGTGAAGGATTTTAATAAAAGGTGTATTTGAAGAAACATGGTTGTGCAGTTGTTCGCACTATTGCCTCTTCACAGCAAGAAGATTGTCAGTTTGAATCCCGGTTGGTCCAGAGTCTTGCATGTTCTCTGTGTGGGTTTTATCCAGGTTCTCCACATAGTTCAAAGACACTCAGATTGTGTTAGGGTTGATTTGCTCCCCTAATTTGACTGTCGGGTTAAATGGTTGTTTGTCTCTTTGTATGTCGGGCCTGTGACGGACTAGAGACCTGTCCAGGGGATACACCACCTTTCGCCCACTATCAACTGAGAATGACTCCAGTTGACTCCCTATGAGCTTCAAAAGGATAAGCTGTATAAATCATGGGTGTATTTGTACAACACTGATGTTGACCTCTGACCTTTTGGAAATGTCATTATGCCATCATTTTGTCCATTTAGACATTTATGTGACCTTTGACCTACAAAATTTTAATGAATTCATCCTCCAGTCCAACTGGACATTTCTACCAGATGTGATTAAATTTCCCTCAAGGCATTCCTGAAATATCACATTCACAAGAATAGGACAGACGGATACATGGACAGACGGACCACACAAAAAATGATGCCTCGGGCCACGGCTGTCGTCCACGGCTGTCGTCGGCACAGAGTCATAACCAAACACCACCATAGCACCAAAGTGTGCTGCAGGAAAACCTCAACTGAAGTAAGTAAACTTCACAAGTTGTTTTACATTGATTCAGTATTTTGAAATAGATTTTCAGACAGGATGTGGAAACTCCTCCACCTTTTCCTGACATGCACTGAGAGTTAAGTTTCAGTTTCAGAAGTAAAAACAATGTATAGTGCAGAATAAACCTTGTGTCTGCCTGAAAAAAAGTGCTGTCAGCATTTCCATCCTAAAAATGCACTTCACTGATCCAGACTAGACATCCACTCGGTGACACTTTACCCTGAACAACAAAGTATTAGTGTGACAAGTGGGTTATGTTATGCAAGTGCATTGCATAGCTGCACAGCCTTTGGTATTTAAAGCACATCTGATTATACAGATATTTCAAAAAAACATCCAACAAATCCACTCTTCTTAGGCCAAGTTCTGACTAATGTGGATCCAGTGTTACATCAAAGGGGCTTTAAGTGAGACCAGGGACCTGTTTTATAAAACTGTGCAGACTCTGCAATAAAAGGTTATACAACGGTTATTCTGAAAGCCATACACATGTTCAGCTACAACTAACTTCTCCATATTGAATAATAATATGCAGCTTTAGCTTTAAAAGTTTCCAACGATGATATCAGTAATATTCATATTGATCGACTTGTCATTTAAACACTTAAAGGAAAAATAAATGAAGTCAGACCACAGATCAAATAAGAGAAACTGCAAAAAAAAGATGGATGATTCTATTGTTTTGTGGTATAGTCACAATAAGAGCAGTTGTCTTAATGATGGCACTGAAGCATCATGTTGCTAAAATTTAAACGTTTAAGAGAAAAGCTTAAGCGTAAACTTAGATGCCTCTATATTTATTCAATTTGCTACTGAGAATTAGATGAGACCATCAACACTGATTGCATGGGTACTAGATATAGATATAGATGGACAGATAGATAGATAGATAGATAGATATTTAATTGACCCTGAAGGAAATTTAGGCAAATGAAAGTGTTGGACCTCTGCACCACATGAACAGAGACATGGACCCTGGACCATTAGATTGAAAGACTGCTGCTCTACAGGCTAAGCTACCCAGGCTTCCATTAGTTTAATATGAAGCTGCAACCAAGGACACAAACCTGACTTATAATTATTGAGCTTTCAAAGTGCTTATATGAATGTATTTCATTTCTTTTTTAAACATTTGGAGTGAACTATGCAGGCTTTACCCCTTTCCTCAGTCTTAATGCTACTCTATAACTGTGTTTTATATTTATTGAAAATAAATGTGTACAATTTCAATCTTATCATCTAAGTCACTCAGCAATGAAATAAATAGGCCTATTTCTCTACATTTCAAACTATTTCAATAACAAAGAAAAGTGGAAAACAAACCATTTGTGTTGCTCATCCCGTGGAGACACGTTTTCCAAACACACACTCATTCATTTGCAAGGTAAAACACAGGGAACCAATAAATGCCTGACATTCTTTCTCAGGCAGTATAAACTACAATTAAGTGGAACAGTTGAACACTGTCATTCACTCAAGTATGCGGGGGAAGGAATGTGTGTGTGTTTCTATAGGCCTGTGTGTGTCTGGGACGAGGTGTCTGCGACCACACTCTCTAACTCTGCGCTACAACATATGATCTCCTCAATATGCATTTGTACAGGTGGTTTTTAATCACACGGAAGTAGTGTGTTTCTGGGTTTCCTTCTCCTGCGATATCTTTAACAACGGAATGCACAATGTAGCAGTCTCTGGAGGGGAGTCAAGGTCATGGGCAATGATAACGCCTCCTAACTGCAGCACCCAGATGTTCAGTGCAAGATATGAGCTGAGTGAAAATGAGGAAAACGCTTGACAAAGGCTTGATAATTCATATTATAATGTGTAGACTAACAAGTGCTGTCATTATTGATTAATCTGTCCAGTATTTTTATGATTAATCGATTAATCATTCAGTCTTCAAATGTCAGAAAATAGTGAAAAACACTCATTAAAATTTCCAATATCATGTTTTTAAATAACTTGATTGTCCAACCAGCTTATTCAAATTATTGACAATGATTCATCAGTCAATCAAATAATTGATTAAGTGTTCATATTAAATTACTTTATGGAGATCTTTCAGTGACAATTATCTGCAAATAATGGTGTTTATTCATTTTCTAAATAGTTTTAGTATGATTTTTTTTTAAACACTCTCTCAACACAAAACTATAAAAAATAGTCTCTGGCTTGCCATCTGTTAAATGCTCACTGGGAAGGTAACAAGCAATAAAATCCCCAGGGCAGACACGAACCACAACATTGCTGGTGCACGATAAACATCTGAGCCAACTAGGTCACCAGGACATTTTAACTGGAGAATAAATCCATCAGGCTAAATATGATGGACACTACAAATGCTTTTGGTTTAGTTCTTTATACCAAATTCCTACAGTTTATAAGAATGTAATAATAGCTTGCAAGTATATATAGTATATTCCAAGCACTGCTAAAACTGTCGCCTGGTAATGTCAAATATTGTCACCAGGAGTCTACATGTTTGGCTTTTTATATACGGACCAAATCCTGCATGTTGCTTCAACATAGTGCACAAGCAAACATAGGTGGCTGATATTTGTGATGAGAAACACCTTTGGAGCACAACTGCCTGGAAAGGCCAGCAGCCCATCTGAGAGGCTTATCCTCACTCCATTAACTGTTCAGTGGAAAGTAAAGTGGTTGTATAGGCCATTGATTATCACTCAGGCAGAGCTTGAAAGTCAAACTTCCCATGAACAGAGCAGGCGCTGAAATGGCAATGAGATCGTTTGTTGTTAACGAAAAGACAAACCCTCCCTCGGTTAATCTTTTATATTAGTTTCACTTGTGATTCACCGATGCACAGCTCATCAGTTACACATTACAGTTTAGACTACTATCATTTGTATGATCAGCTGAACAGACTGCGTAATGTACGTTTGACCATCTTCAGCCGTGTTTCCGTTATCTCCTCTGAGGCTTGTAAGATATTTAAAACATTTTTGCTAAACTAACCCAATTAATGAATGAATATTACATCAGTTTCATGCTGCATTATTGCATGTCACAAGAGCATGTCTGCATGACCTACATTTATTTTCTGTCTAAATTGCGCCCCTGGTAGTGGCAGTCCAGATGTGAACTGGCTGTCGTACTGTGAAGGCGGAGAGACTTCACCCTGAGCACCAAACCCATCTACAGAAATCATATTTCATAAATGTCTGCATGCAGATACAGAAACGTGCATGTGCTGGACATGCCCATTAAACAATACCACAGATATAAATACAGGAATAAACTGCCAGATTTGACTTTCAACCAGTCTTCTAAAGCTCAATCACAGTTTCTGTAATGAAGTGGCCACAGCTCTGGCTGGTTTTTGAACTGCATTAACACTAAAAGCAATTATGACATTAGCGTAATAGTCTGAGAGGACATTAGTAAGAGCGTACATTGAGCCACAGAGGACTATAGTTCGGTGTTGTGTAGTTTGACTCAGATATTTTTGGCATTGTTTATAACCTGTGTGTACACTTTTGGGGGAAAAAGCAAATACCCATTTGATGGCACTAATAGTATTCTGTCATTAAAGGAGTAGTTCACTGTTTTGGGGAATATGCTTAATCCGTTCTTGCTGAGAGTCAGATGAGCTTATTTTAGCAAAAAGAATGGAACCCTGGGGAAACAACTGGCCTATACTCTGTCCACAGGTAACGAAATCCACCAACCAGCCCCTCTAAAGCTCACTATTTGACACTTTGTGATTGGCTGTCCGTTTGTTAAGTGATACATATCCATATCTGTGTCCAACACCTCAGGTCGTAAGCAATCAACAATGGAAGAACCAGCGACTTTTTTAACCATCATGTCTTTTTAATCCATGATGGATTTTTAGGAGGGTAAAAAAGCAACTAAATTCATTCATATATTTTGTTTCCCAGTCGGGCAGGGCTACACCTAACTCACCCATTTGATCTAAGTCTTAATTATGTCCAGCTTGCTAAATTTAGCATCCACCAGCAAAAGACAAACGTCGTTGAGTGTTGTATTTAATCTATTTCACCATCTGAGACTCACAATTACAGGTAGGGACACAGCTCTGTTTGGACCCACAGCCAGATATCACATGTCATAACTTACATTGCACTCCCTCTCGTGATACTGATGTTCAGTTATGTGTGCTACCTGTCATCCCTTAGCTGTGTGTCTTAGTAAATCCATGCACAAAAACTTTATACAGGATAAATAATAATTTCAAAATCTACTCAAATTATTCTTTGTTGACATCTGAGTAAGTTTAACTCCTCGAATTTGGTGCCCCTCCAATTCAGATCAGACTCTCCAATTGATAAATACTTTAACTTTAATAAAGGAGGCACGAATGAGCATCCTGAGCATTGGCCATATAGTGGCATGATGCCCAGACTTGGATTGTTCCAGTTCAAAGATTCCTGAGAGAAGGAGGAGTCATTTGCCCTCGTCACCATGGCATTGATTGGGACTGCAGACAAGAGGACGGCAGCAACATAATGGCCAATATGTGGAACCAACTGGTGTGATGCCCTGCACCTATTGTTCAATGCCCATGCAGCACCTCAAATGACAGGCACACAGACAAATTGGTTAAAGAGACTGACTGGGACACTTTAATTATTGGACAGTCCATCGATCCACCGATAAGGTGGCCCACCAGCATCTGTCGTGCAGATAGTGAGTCCAACTTGAAACTAACCTGCATGAGGAAACTTAAGTCACAGTGTTATTATAGTTTTATTATATTTGGGACTATACCAACTCTCAAGCTCCGGCACAGCACTATAATAATGTTTAGTTGGAATTTATAAACCGTAATGTCGTTATCAGCTGATATTGACCCTATAGGATTCCACCGTCATCGGTCACATTCTCATTTGGCCAGACTAGATAAAACTTTATTTGTTTTCTTTTGTGGAGTGAAAGTGAGGCAATGAGACAAGGCACAAGGGAGCGAGCTTGAATTTCACATCCTTTGGGTTGAGTCTGTTACAAAGGAATGAGGCCACAGGCTTTTATAGGCAACTGAGAAAGTCAGCAAAGGTTTAATTTTTTAAAGTTACAATACACTACTATGATTTTTACATGTAAATCTTCACAGATGAAAACCCTAATTGGGAGAGAAAACTTACATGCATTTCATTGTTTCTCAAAATCTTTTTGTGTCTTGAGGCAACAGTCTGACGATTTCAAAAACAGTAACGGGTGTCTGACTCATTGGCAGCCGTCAAGCCGAGGAACCAAATGTAAATCTTATCAAAACACAGCTGTTAGTTCCGCTCCTGCTGCTGCTGCCACATTGTTATGTATTGCACTTGCTTTCAAAAAACTGCATTTGACGGTGCTGACAAAGCCTTAGTATGACTGTGAATTACAGCACAAAAATAAGAACTGGAAGTGTCTAAACATTTTGGAAAGATTCTAAAATTGTAGTTTATAAGAGGAAACCCAATTCTTATGTTTGTTTTCAGACACAAGCACGACCTGCAAAGACAGTTACACTACAAGCTGCAATAAAGCACTATGGTGGAAACAGCCGCGAAGTCAGGAGTTCAACGTGGATGAGCACCAGCGCCTGGAACTCCATAATATCTTGACCCCTTCTTCACAGCAATCCTGCTTGTGTCAGTCACTTCCACTGGGCAAATATCCTTCGAGCCACGTTCCTGACAAATTGCTTTTCACTTCCTTTTAGCGATGAAGGAGCAAATTCTTTATGAACAGACTTCAATCCTTTTTTTTCCCCCTATGAAATGTTTGGAGCTTCAATAAGCTCTTTTTAAAGAGGTGATTAAAAGTGCTCATCTGGCAGTGATGTGTGAATTTATCTGTATGAACAGCTTTTGATTTGGCCTCATGTGCGGTGCTGCTGTTGATCGCTCGTTGGCACAGAGGCCTCTGTTGGTTGTGGACATAAAGTATGGCCCAGCTCTTTAGCCTGGTTTGCTCTGTTGTGTAGAATTGAGTTTAAGGGTGTGGGTCTGCACGTCTCTCTGTTTCGTAACTATTGCTACATAAATGCTTTAAGTGTTGTTTCTGATGTAAACTGTTATTTGCTGTGCTCTAAATAATTGTGTTGAGAGTGCAACACTTTCCCTTCAATTTGAAAAAGGTTGTGATTATGCCGGTTAAATAGCTGTTCCATTCGACTGTTAAATATAATTGCAATGATATGAAGAAAAAACCCATGATTGCAATAAAGCAGTTTTAAAATCAGATTGCAGACAGCAGCGGATGCCGATCTTGCATGTCACAGTAAAGCTGCTCCTTGATGTGAGGAAATAGCGCAGGTATTTGGATGATTAGAAGTTAAGCTGGAGCCTTCTCCTTCAGTTCTTATTGCAGTGAAAAATAAGAACAAAATGTCTGCAGGATTCATGACTGTCTGAAGTTTCTTTTTATCTCTGTGTTCAAACATACATATTCCGAACATGAGCTAATTAATGCATCTCAAAACGCAGCCACCACAGATTGCACTTCCTTTGACTCCGTACCTGTCCACATTCTTTACTCCCTCATTAACCTGAGGCAGTTTTCTATAAAAATGACAGGATTTCAGTGGCTATGCTTCCACAGTGCTATACCCCCAGTTATACTTCCAAAAGAAAGTCCTCTGCTGCACTGTAACCCAGCACAACAGGAGAGAAAATGGAATGTAGGCTCAGAAAAAACAGATCGAAGAGGCTTTCTTTTTTTCCATTCCTTTTGACGTTAAATGTTTCTTATGTGTCTTGAGTCTTGATAACACAAACTCAAGAATTAAAATTCTCGATTCTTTCTTCTGAAGTGGTCGTGGGAAATACCAGAATGAAGTAAAATAAATGAATACGTAAGTATGACACTCAGTAGAATGCATTAAAGAAAGTGGGAAAAAATTCCAGGGATCTGCACCAAAATTGAATGAGCCCTTTTTGGGTCACAAAATTTATTGGGAATGAGTTGAGTAATTTTTGCATAATCCTGCAAACAACAAACTAATTAATCCAAATCAATATAGATTCCAATAAGCATATACTGCAATGATGGTCACTATAACAACAGAATATCATATGGCATGTCATACGTCAAAAGGGATATATAAATAAAATATAAAATTAAATATATATGTTTAGCGCTAACTGCAAATTACTTTTAGCTGCTATTTGTTCATGTATCAAACCAATTAAGCAAAAAAAAGTTTTACGGCGCTGCAATTTTGCTTCAGTTCATCATGGTGAATGAAAGAAATAAGCTTTAGATACTAAGAAAACCAATCTGATACAGGATCTGTCTTGGTCAACATGCTCCCTTTACACTGTCATTCATAGGTGAGACATCATACGACTCCTGCATAGTATAAATATCTCCTTCCAGCTAATGAGTCAAAATGCCTGAGATGCCATGAGAGTGTGCCTTCCGACATCAGCCTCTTTTTAATTAAGGTAACTAGTAGGTTCTCTCTCTCCCACTAAGCAGGAAAGGCCACTCAGACTGGCCTGTTGATCCACCTGCTCTCTTCATCTTGTTACTGGAGGCTTACTGGGATGTGAAGCACTGGGTTTGGTTTAGACGAACTCTGATCAGGGCTGTCAGAATCATTTTTTTTTAGAAAAGGCTGCTCCTCAACCGCTCTCCCAAGATGTTTGGTGCATGATCAAATTCATCTTCGTGAAAAACATTACTTAAAGCCAAAGCTAGTCTCTAGATATTTTCACAGCACGTTGTTCATACTGTGCTACTTCCATTCATAGTACATTATGTCAAATTCACATTTATAAGCTAGTCAGTTTTCAAACATGATTTAAATGTGGATTGTTTTATTGCACAGAGACATTTGGAGGTTTATAAGCATGACAACTACATGCCACATACATTGGAAAACAATAACACAACATTATAAACATTATAAAGTAATTTTTGTATTATCACATATGTATCTAATACTGAAATACTCCACTTCTGCTTAAATAACAGGTTTATATAAAGGTGTCATGGCTGTATAGTTATAAATCAAAATCTATTAAAACCATCAGCTCTGACATATCATGTGAAATCTAAAGATAGATCTGCTAATTAAAGCAATGTATGCATGTTTTGGGCTGTTCAGCGAGAGGGGCTCTGGTGGGAAAACAGTTCTTTATGCTGCAGTCTTCACATAGTGGGCTCTGAACCCTGTCGGTAATGGTGGGGAGAGATGTGAGTTGAATGAAGGATGAGAAAGACTGAAGGAATGGCAGAGGGCTAATGTGCACGGAGTACTCTCACAATACTGAACCATTCTTTTACCTTAACTAATCTTGTATTTAATTGTCACAGCCAGCCTAATTGATATGAGTGAGAATGCACCCATTGTCTGAGTCTGAAAGTAAAGACAAACAGCAGAAAACCTAAAGCGAAACAAATATCTATACTATTGATTATTAGTCGCCTGACTGGAGATGAGTAGATGGACAGAGTGGTATCCTTGAGAAGCATCTCCGAGGCCATACCATTACGGTGACCTTTAAAGCTGTCCTTTCAAGATATTAATTCTCCCAATTACTCTCCATCAGAAATCCTAAGGGATGCAGCATCACTCTGAAAGACACCACTGCTAGCACAGGAGGCCACAACAGTTTGTTTCAGATAAACAGTTTGTCGAAAACAACATAATCAGCTCACCTTCATGACCAAAGGATGAAACAACACTGATTCGCATATTAACCACAAAATTCAGATGCGGGCGCCTTTGTAATTATTTATGAAAACTCAAGACTATGGAGAGCAGACTTATTTGCAGAAGTCATTATCCAAAGTGCCTCAGCAAACAGTCATAGGACACTGGCCTCAGAGCAGGAAACTAAGGCTAAAGAAGTACAAACAACCCGGAGAAAACCACAGACCCAGGGGAGTTTCTGATCTCAAAAGGCTAGTCATATTTAGATGAGTGGTTCACTATAAGGATCTCTTGGCAGTTTATTTGTTTGGCGAGGAACTGAGAGCAGCACCTGGGGGGTGACAAGCACAAGATCTTCAAAAGAGCACAAATAATTAAGCTGTGGTGTTAGTCTACTACTTTAATTTAGTTTTCACAGTGTGCTCTGATGCAAAACCGCATTTTTATCTGTGTAATTAACAGAAACATTGACAATTAAGTGAGGTAGCAGTGACCATGAAACTTCATGTCATTTGTCTGTTTGTTTAGCAAGATAACACAAAAACTTCTGAAAGGCTTGTCTTGGAGCTTGGTGGAAGGGTGGAGTATGAGGCAAGTAAGAAATTGTTGAATTTTGGCGTGGATCTGCAGTCTGTTTTTCTATCACTTTCTTTAACATTGGGAGATAGGGTGTTTTGTTTTTTTTCTTGATTTCCACTGATCTCCCAGAGATGCATGAAATAAACAAGTCATATTTAGGGGAATGATATATATTACCTATTTATAGGTTACAGGTTTATTTAAATGCAGGTATACCTTCTAAAATAAAGCAGTTGACTCCTTTCCAATTGCCAGAGGAGTTCTGTATTTTTCCTATAAGTCATGTTCAATGTCACAAATGAGCCAGAAACTGAGAAGCAATACATTACTGTGCTTTAATAAGACCATGCCAACTTAACCAATTGAAAATGGGGACTAAATAAATTAAATCTGTTTTCTTTTTTCATAGATGAGAAGAAAAGGTTGAAGATAGTAGAAGGGGTGTAGGAGGATCCTCCAGGCAAAAGAACAGCTACCTTTGCTGCAGAGGCATATAGTTATCGATCCATCACAAAACAAGGAGTGTGAATGTATGTGTCTGCCTATGCAAAAGTGTGATGACCTGTGAACTGCAGGCCTGCAGGCACTTGTTAAAGCTCTGAGTATCTCCCCTTCCCCGGGGTTGCAAACCATGCTCACGGCCTCTCAGCACCACAGGAAAACAGAGAGTAAACAAGGGAAGCAATTATGAATCGCAGCTTTCAGCAAACAATTCGAAAGCACACACTGAAAACAAGCTTTCGCTAACATCATTACATATGCATGTATGCACGTTCAGTCAGAACCAAACAATTCCAACAATGTCCACAGGGGTTTGAGAGACAAGAGAGATACAGTCTGAGCTTTTCTACCTTAACAGTTCCTGGTGGAAAAAACCTTCTTCCAAGCTTTTTTCAGGAAATTTCACTGGAATGAAACAATATTCATTTGTAAAATTTCAACATGGACTGACTGTGGATGCTTACAATACTTAGGTTTTTTTTTTTCTTTAAAAAAATTGATGTGTGTGTGTATATGTATATATATATATATATAAAACCATAAACCAGATTTGATGGATCCCAAATATGGATGAGAAAGAAAATGTTACTGCCGGCAGTAAGAAATGAAATCATGCCGTATAATGTAGCAAGAAACCATCATACTTGTAAAAAGAGTAGTTTCAGCAGATTCTCAGTCAGTATGAATGACACATGGAGCAGCCACATGGTGAACACATTTATTTCACTCTATTACTTATCCCTATGTTGGCGTGCTCCACCAAATAAAGAATATTTACTGGAGATGCTCTCCTACTAGAATGGTCTCCAGTGAAGCTTATTAGTTGCATTATTTCTAAGAAAGCACAGAAGAAACCTGACAGTTCCATCCAACACACAAAGGAAACTTGTCGCCATACAAAGATGTCCTATCAGCCCCATCATCCATGGTGAAGAAGTCCTCATTAGCAGCAAGACTCGGCCCATCACTGTCACATGACAAAGGCTATGGGGGGTCTTGTTAGCGTAAGGGACAACACAGCAGGCCAACCCCCCCCCCCCCCCCCCCACCCCCCCGCCCCCAAATAAGCCATCATTACTTAAGGTCCAGCATTCTGTAACTAGTGTTGTGCAGTATTCTGGGTCACAACAGTAAACCTCTTGTAGCCTTGAGTGTCAGTTGCCAAAGCATCACGAGTAAATACATGTGAACTCTGACCTATGCACAACTAACTCCAACAGGCCAGCCAGATGTCTCGGTTAAACTGTTCCCTATGGGGTTGCTGCACACACCAGTGATGGAATTAGGCTGTTCTGCTGGTCTCTGAGCCCCTCTTGTACTTACTTCTCTGCTGGCAACAAATGGATGAGGTGTTCAGGTAAAACAATCCTCGGAGGATCTCGGTCACTTATAGCGAAAGTAATTAGCCCAGTTATTTTCTTTGTCGAGTTATGAAGATATTGACGAAATCCTGTACTCTGATAGTGCAGGTGTGAAACGACCGCCATCAAGAGGAATAGCAGGACGGGCCATTCTTTTATTTTCCCATGTTTCCTTTTTATGGATAATGTTTACAGACCATCAAACAAAGCAGGTAGAACGACGAGCCAACTCGTAGCATCACTCTGGGGATGCATAATTAAGATCCGCAGGACGAAAAGGACAAAGCCATCTCGACACGAGCATATGCTTTTAATGGCAATCATTTAGATTATTATGTATCATCCAATTACCACTGACAGGTTTATTGTGTGGAGATTAAACTCTCAACAGAGGTGCCCCTTAGCTCTGAGTATGATAAAGTTTCTTTAACACCACGGCTCTCATATAATGAGGGACCAGTGTACCTTTTTATGCTGCAGTCAAGATACCATACAAGGAAATGAGTTGGGGAGTATCAAGCACAAACAGGGTGAAAAAGAAAACATGTCATTATTCTGAGTGAAACTTGTTAAGGGGGGATCATTTTCAAGGATGGGCACGTAAACCTGGCAGCTATCCCAGCTACAATGTCCCTGTAATGTATGGGTGGTGGGATGAGGATATGGTAAACACATTCTCTCATAGGTTCAAACAGGGCCACTCCAACGTACAGTTACTATACAGCTTATGACATTTATCCCACCGCACATGTTTTGGCTAAAAACTACATTACTGGGCCAGTCAGTGAGAATCTGTCCACTGCGACTGAAATTCAGTGGTTAAGACGACCACTGAATAGCAAATACTCTTACTCTGTGCTATTTCATGTCAGGGGCCCTCAATGTGAAGAAAATTACTGTTAGCACAAATAAAGGTTGAACTGAACTCTGAGGTCTATGTTGACAGTTTGTGTTTTGAGAAAATATGATGAATAGGTACCAAAGGTGCAACTTTAACTGCAATGAATAAATGTTTAATAATGGTAAAAGGTCAGATGAAATAATTCTGAAAAAAGCTCAAACCTTCTTGAAACTCCCTGAATTGAGCGTCTACCAAGTTTCTCTATTTGGAAATTTAGAAACAACGAAATGGAAAATAGGCGTCATACGTATTTTAGTGCTCTTGATGTGGAGAGGCAAGACTGAGTGTGTTTCCTTTTTCTGAGTTACCACTGATGTTTAAGAGAGGAGTCGCTAAAAGCCTGTCTTATATCCACATGTTAACTTCTCCTGCTCCTCCGGCTCTGGGAAGAACATTATCTTAGTCAAGTCTTATATAAATAAACCTTTTTACAATATGTTAATCCAAGAATTAGGGTGTGTTAAACCCACATGTGTTCTGATGTGGGCAAATTTATTCCAGCCCTCATGATATAAGAGAAAATAAAGCTTAAAGAAATATCTCTCTATTCAGTCAAAGGAATTCTAGCAAGAAAAGGCCATCACTCAGTGTCAGACACGAGCCCTGAAAACAGTTTTTCACTCTGTGGCCGCAGTCAATGTTACTGACAGCTGTCTTTGTCTGACACAGTGAACAAGACTGCTGCCCGCTGGGAATATGAGGGATTCTTGACTTCTGGGTTTTCTTGTGTACTGGAGTTCCTTAAGTCTTTTTTTTTTTTTTTTTTAGATTATTGTTGAATATTATGACAACAACAGGATTGTGTATGTTTTAATTTAATACATCAGGCTAATGCTTTATCTCTGGAATCTATATTGTGGTTTAGCATGTGTTTAAAAGACGGTGGACAGATTTTATCATTATTCCCTATAGGCCTATCAACTATGTGCCTTGTATTCAAATGTCTGCATTATTTAGGGACAATCAATAAACTCCTCCCATAGGTTGAGCCCTTCAAAATTAAAAACAAATAAAATTCTCCAGGCTCAATCACCTTGTTCCCAACACCACATCCAAATATATCAAAAATATGTGTTATTGAAAAGGATCTGGGTTGACGCAATCATTCCCAGCTTTGGATCTCTGGTTCCTGATGTCTTCTGGGGGAGTTCAATGGCTACATCTGCAAAGGGTGGTGCTTGACTGGAACAAAGTGGCTAACATCTGCTGTGACAAAAGTATGTAAATATGTATGTAATTATATTTGCAAAATGTGTTAAGCGCTCCAACCAACACAACATGAAACAAACTTCCTTAGGCAACAGATCTTCTCACAAAATTAGCCCTGCAGTTAAAAAATTGCCGGCTATGTGCATGTATAGACCAATTAAAAATGCATATTTACAATATATCTAAAAGCTAAAGTCACTTATTAGATTTTCTTTTTCTTATTGTTAAACCTTGACAAAGTGAATTTAATTGTGTGTTAATGAATCCAGTGAGGAGAAACAACATGTGGATGCAGTCTTCTTTCTACCCAGTGAAAATAACACACCCTCACTGGTGCAGAGGGAGTATCCAAGGTAAGTCTCTCTGTTCCTCATTAACCTGCAGCTCATGTTAAGTATGCACCCACTGATGCAACCGATTTTATCACACACATTAAAGCAACACACTCTTCACACAAACCTGACTTTTTTTTCCATTTAGAATAACTATTTCCACATGGTGTGATAAGACTTGGAAGAGGCTGTGTCCCACCGTCTGCAGCAATTATAGATAGATGGGTCACTTTCAGCATGCAGGCGGAAAGCAGCATGGGTCAAGGGCCAAATACTGATCCTGCTGCACAGAGGAAAGGTGACCTGAAATATCCACAGGGGGCTGAGACGGATCCAACTTTGCAAATGTATCACCATGACTCACAGGCAGCATAGAAATGGAGATTTCTCAAAAGAAAAGATGTGTTTGGCAATGATCAGCTCATACCTGAACAAATCTGCAGAAGTGCCAGTAGACAGTAAACTGCCCACAGACGGGCAGGCATCCTTCACAGGCAGCTGGAACCGGTGTAAATCCAGAGAGAATGAACCCTGGTTGGTGTCTGTTTCATCTAAATCTCAACTTCTGGCGCTGCGCAGCCGGCGATGGGTTTGTTTCAGGTTGGAGGAGAGTTCCTGAACTCCGCAGTGATACAGAAAATAATGTTCAGAGCTGCTCCCCGGACAGTGGACTGTTGCTGGAACCAAAGTTCACATCAGTCGGGGCCATCGCTGCGGGTTTAATCCACTCGATCCCGCACTTGGATTCTCTATCTCCTGACGAACTCCTCTCTCCAAAATGCTGACAACTTGGCGGAACGCATCGGCCATAAGATGACGCTGTTATAGTTCCATGAGGAGAAGAAGCATCCGCTTGAGTTCACTTTAAGGCTTTAAACGTGTAGTTGTTCCCCCTCTCTTCTCTCTCGCGCCGGGTTTGGTTTGGTGGGACTGGCGCTGGTTGGATGGAGGCGCCGTGCGTCTCTGCGCGCAGCAGCTCTGCTCTGGTTTTCCTACAGAGGATTTTCTGCTGCGCAGTGGAGATTCCTGCGAGTCAGGCACCATCTAACCGCACAAGGATTCACGTGCACAACGCGAGGCTCTGCTGGGTTTCTGCATCAAGCTTGACAAAAGACTCAGCAGCCTCGTACATGTTAAAAAGAATCACTGCAAACGACTTGATGTGGATGTTTCCAGTTTAATGTCTGATGGATGACACATAAAAGACAATGTATCACAACATCCATTCAAATGTAAGTCAAGCTGTTTGCAGAATGGCTGTCAATCATACTGGCTGCACCTCTAAAGCACAAAGCAAGTGAAAAGGCAGATTCCTAAACCAAAAACATACTTTATAGTGTGTCTACTGTTAATATTGTCTATATTATGACCACGATTAATGTTCTATACTATTTATATCCTTCTATTAACAGAGAGAGACGTGCACTCGCAATGTGTCCTTATTAAAAGCTTAAAGGGGAGAAGCT
Organism: Paralichthys olivaceus; assembly: GCF_024713975.1. NCBI lineage: Eukaryota > Metazoa > Chordata > Actinopteri > Pleuronectiformes > Paralichthyidae > Paralichthys > Paralichthys olivaceus. The sequence goes on along the minus strand of NC_091107.1, from coordinate 16,039,170 downwards.
CATGCAACAAATGGAAAAAATTACTAAATTGAGCCATGATGAGCACTGTGGTTGTATCCACTCAGGAAAACATCAGCACTGTGCCATCTTTTTCCCATGAGAAAAAAAATCGATCAGGTTTCCTCACTGTGACCTCTCACCATACCACAGAGGGAATGAGATGGCATTTTAATAGAAATAAATGATCTAATAATGATGCATTGGTATCAAACACATCTGTGATACTGTACTGGAATTAAATATACTTTGAATTGAGAAATATAAATACATTTTAAAGTTAATGGTTAATAGTTTCATCACTGGCAGAACTGAGAGAGAGAGATAGATGTCTTTTGTTTGAGTGAGGAGGTTAGCACTCCCTCTGCTGGCTGCAGAGCTGCAGCACAGTCTGGTGTGAGAGCAACTGGAGCAGCAGGAAAAGCTCACTGTTTAATTCAGGGCAAGATGCCTGCACTGTTGATATCTCCCAATATGCATCCCAGTGTCTGCAGTTTTATAACCACTGCTGTTACAAAGGGTCAAAATCTTTGCTCGGTTTTACTTTGACGTCTAAATACATTTTCCTATTTCTGCCCACACCACAGAAAGATCTGCACAGTCACATAAGAAAAGGCAGACTGCAGGTTGCATGACACTAAATGTTAGTATCACGGTTAGCCATATGAATCCTTTCTACTATAAAAAGCATACACTTGAAAAAGAATTCCTTCACATCTCCAACCAAACTGAGCAACAAAAGATAGAATCAAACAGATTCAAACTGTCTGATTCACTCACACGCCACAGACAAAACAGTGAGGCGTCTGCTCTTTAAAGTCTCATTCAGACCGAACAAAGTTTATGCACTCAGTCCTCCCTGCCCCTCTCGCCTCAAATCCTTGATTCGGTCATTGTGGACCACTCGCAGCTCCGCTGAATGCAGCCAGCTCTCTAAGCAGAGACATCACAGCTTGTAAACAACCAGTAAAACAGGGAGAATTACAGTCCGCCTCATCACAAGCACTTAAGTGGCTTTCTAAAGTATGCACTCCCATCTTCTCTCTTTTTCTTCTTGGATGTTCCTGTTTTTCTTTTCACTATTCAGCAGATGCATTGCTGAAGTATACGTGCTGGTTCTCTTATTGTTCTGGTTTAACTAAGTTATTGCTGCACATTGCTTGTGTGTTTATCCCCCCCTACAGTCTCTGTTAATATTATTTCCATGTTTTACATTTTAGTATCATCCCCACTATATGACTCTGGCAGCCCACTTGGCTGAGACCAACAGAGAACAATAGCACAATAACACTGTAGAGGACAATATGGTCCTGGTCATGTAATGACTACATAATTAGTCTTAAGCCATATCATTATTAGGAATTAGCTAACAACCATAACAGTGGGGCTAAAGAACAAATAACAAGGGGATATGGGTTCACCGGAGGAGCTTTTGCTTTATGCACATGCGGCCTTAACATAACAACAGATGCAGCGCTCACAGCTAAATGCAGGGTTGGTAAAATCCACAGCGCATTTCACAGTTGGTTAAAATCCAAAGCATCTCCAACACCAATATTTCCAGGAACAGATGGTGAAAAATGGACACAAAGACACGCACGTTTTCATGGCAACACGATTCATAAAATGGCAAGGACTTCAATGAGACGGTGCCAAGCACTGAGACCTTTTTTATTTTTTTCATTGAAGTAGTTCTCCAGTTGGTTTTGAGCCAGGGGAGAAAATCTCTACAAAAAACACAGAGCCAAATCTCCAAAAATATTTATGAAGGAATAGATAATTTGGAATCTCCACAGAGCAACACACTTGGCCCTTAGCATCTCCTCTATTAGACACTGCTCTGTCCATTTAAAATACAAAAAGGTTCCTCCCTGGAATCATCTGTCTGCATCAGAATATCAGGCAAGTGGACCGAATGACCTGTGTGGATGTATAAATGGATGGTTGTGTATGTACCACGCCGTCGCCATTAGCGGCTTCTCCCACAGCATTCCATTCCCCACTCTCCCAATTTCGGTATCATTTGTGACAGCTCTTTGGGTCCATCATTTCTCCCCACTTGTTGATGTCTTTGCCTATTTGTCAGCGGCTCTCGCTGCACATCCCCACAGTTGCTCTGGATCACACAAAGTGTCCAAGCGGAATGAGCGTCAGCCGTCACATTCGCCATCCACTGCAGCACGGTGGGGAAAAGCTGATGCAACAGACATGCCGCTGCCTGCTCCTCTTGACCTCCCTCCAAATTGGCAAACTGGCAGCCATCCTGACGGTCTTATTAGCTGTTACGACTTGGACATCCATTCAACTTCTCGCAATGTCACCGCCATCTTTTATTTTTCTGGGTCACAGAGATTTTAGATATAAAAACGGCTTCTCATCTCAATAGAGGAAACGGCTACATCAGATGGAACCCAAGAAGCTCCATTTATTCCATTAAAGTGAAGAGAAAACATCTTTATGGTGTGCATTAAAGGAGGAAAGGCCAAACATATTTAGAAAGACTGTTCAGCATTTAAAGTGAATGTTATAATCTCCCAGCCAAAGAGGCTACAGACGGAAAGAGGAGCTCTTAAACTTAAAGATTTTTTCTATCACAATACGGCCCATATCACAGTCCTTATCAAAGCAAAGGGGCATTGAAGTGCATTGGTTTTGGACACAGCACTCAAGGTCTACCGCTGCTGAACTGGCATTAAGTGGTATTAGAGTCTTTGTCAGCAAAAGGAAACATAGTCCTCTTCCTGGGAATTGGATTCAATATTGTATCTTTCAAAGGACAAATACAGACTCAGCACAACGTAGAGCACCACTTCACTGACTGCAGGCTTCGTCAAGGCTTGATTCAAGGCTTGATTCAGAGATTTCTATAAAACCTTTTAACAACAATATAGCAAATGAATGTGATCAAATTGATCTCTCATTTGGACAAATTCATAAAATCTGAAAAAACAAGACTAAACAGCACATAACTTAACTTGGAGGTGCTAGAGCACAAAACACATCCCGTTGATAATACATGGTATGGTGCAAGTCACCAAACATTGGTGAGTCATATCAACCATTTCTGCACAAATCACAGTTAGAGAAAGGATCCTACCTTTGTATCCAAAGTCTTGCTCGGGTGCAGATGTTTGGGTGACGACTTCACGATTCTCTCTGTGTTTATCTGTATCTGTTCGTATGGGAACAACAACAGTGAGAATTAAAAATAAATTACAGAATTGATTTGCTAACCCATTTGCAACATGGAGTATTTTCAGGTCAAAGTTTTAGTAAATCTTACTCATGTATGAAAAGGGAGAACAAGAAAAACAATTGGCAATCCAAGATTTGTGGGGATTATTGTCTTAAACAGATAAAGTAATGATTTTTTAATTCATTTTAGCAAAGAGAGAAAATCCATGATGACTCATTCAGTTTGTTTGATTGTTTTATGAATACATTAACTTAAATTAATATATAAGGTGAATGTCAATACTGTAATCAATCAAATCTAATGCCACTCACTTCTGAAACTATAGAGTGATGATGGACAATTTTCTAAGAAACCAATAAACTTTATATTTAAGTTGGCAAATTGTAAATAATTTAAATGATATTATTGGAAATATTATTCAGTACATATACAGTTTATAATAAAATGCACCAACTTTAATTTTGAAGTGAGCCAAAATCATTGCTTTCTAATATTTGACTTTATTTCTGGCTGTGGGTTTGGTGAGGTTTAGAGAAATGGATATTGTTAAAGTCTACCACTAGGGGGAGCCACCACTGCATCATAACTTTGGAATGTAACCCAAAGCATAGGACGTTTTTGATATTTACAAGTTGGTGCATGGGTCATGATCTTGAGCTTTAAATTGAATGAAATAAAATCAGACATTTAGCATCTTGAGAGGGAGTAAAACTATTTATATTTCATGTTGCACTTGGATATTTACATTCTCATTATACACATTACAGCAGTTCATTTTATTTGAAATAAATCCAGGCAGATGAATAAAACTTAATGCTCAGCCAAAGACAAAAGGAAACTTGAGATTTGTATAATTAGTCAAAGATCAGCAAGTACAAAAGATTACATTTTGCAAACACACCATTTAACATCATTTGCAACTGAAATGTCACTCCCCTGTGTTTAACTGGGAAACTGAGAGAAAGCATAATTGTATAATGTTTAATTAACCGAGCTCCCCAGCTGCAGTAGATTTGCAAACTATCCCTGAGGATTAATCTTAATTTCCTATTTTATGATCAGATTAAATTAAATAGACAAAAAAAATTAGCAATTATCCAGTACTGTGGCTTAAAGTTCTCACCACAAGAGGGCAGCATTACTGCACCAGCACAGTGCTGAAGTTCTCTCATTCAGATATTATTTTTTGATAAATAAATTGCAATGAATTCAATTTTGCTTTCTTTGATCTTCATATTTCACCTGAGGAAATGTCCGTGGTGTGGCCGCGCTGCAGCTGGCAGACATAAAGCAGGCTGAAGAGAAGGAAGGTGAGGGGTGGTGGTAAAGCCCTCATGGTCCGTAATGGCCCAGCAAGCCTTGAAAAGACCTGAATAAACCTGAGTGAGAGACATAAATATCACATCAGGACATTTTATATTTTCAAACACGAGCGGAACTTGAGATGCTGCAGGAATAATGAATTTTGTGTTTTTGGGGGGGGGTGCATGATTCATGCTTCTATTTTTTTTGATAGAAATCTGAAAAGAGGCTTTGCTCTTCTCTGCTAACCAGTGTTACTGTAAAGATACATTACAGGTGCTATACGTGATGTTACTCTTCTAGTTTCAAGATGGAAGTGGGTTGCGATAGTTGCATTGAGCCATTATTGTGTTTACAAGAAAAACATGTTTTTCCGGGAGATTTCTATGGAAAAGTGACGGTTGGTTAGCATCCTATCTCCAGAAGAAGCATAAAGCTATACTGCATAACCAAAACCAAAACAGTCAGCATTGGCGTTCCTTTCCATTTCTGTCAACGGGTTTTGGGAATAAAGAAGTTATAGTTTCTGTTGAACTGCTAAGTAAGTAGCTTTTAAAGCTAACGTTGATTGCGCAGCATTAGCAAAAATGTACATATAGGTCCTTTAATTCTTTTTTTTGTGAATGGTTCTCATTTGTAGTGAGAGTAAATTATTAAAATATAATAATTGTGTCATTTCACCTACGTTCCATTGCTACAATAATTAATCCGACTCTCTCTATACAGTCTATGGTCTAACCTGCTGTTGAGTGTGTACAATCACGTCGCTGTGTGAAATTCCACTACAAAGAGGAGGGGCAGACAGATGGACTGTCCTCTTATACCCGTCCAGCTTGCTGCTAAACTCTGAGACTGTTTGTTTCAGTCTGATCCAATCCACACATAGCGAGGGAAAGCAGATTACTGGTGCTTCAGTGTTGCTGTTCCTACCATATTCCAACACAGAGTGAGCTGCTACAGTCACACAGCCTACATCTGTAATATGCTGTCTGTGTGCTTTGTGCAAAACCGTGCATGCTTTGTGTTCAAGTTCCCGCATAAAAATTGCATGTGCTCATACATAAACCAAGTCAAACACCCGGCAAACATGCTCACATTTACCTGCTGCATGTCCCATTCTCAACCCCCCAAAACACACAGACACACACACACACACACCCACTCACACAAAACAGAAAACCCTTGTCCGCAAGTGGGAATAGTGATGAGACACAGTGACAGCGCCAGGCGAGAGAAATAGGAAGTCAGTTCTACTGATCAGCCATCTGTGGTACAAACAGATTTGCAACTCATCCTCGCTGTCTGATGGACGGCCAGAATCCTGGGATGTCTTGGCACCCTGTGACCACCGACTCGATGCGCCACTTTAATTGTTCTGAGAAACGCACACCGACAGCCAACATTGTAAATGTGCCAAAACTGCAAAAAGTGAATGTACTGTGCACACAGTAATGAGGAGGGTGGGGCTTTTATTGTTTTGGGAATTGATAAAGCTACTAAATAGGTGTTACGGTGTTAGCTTTGTAAATATAGCAACTACTTTTTCCTGTATATGTACTCATACTCAGTTGAAATGAGACTTAATTAAAATTGAAATAATTGGTATGTCAGCTTTCTTAAAGTCTGAGACACCAATTGGAACCTTTGAAAACTAATGTGAGTTTTTAAAAATATATTATACATCACTGTATGTACAGATTTATATTTCATATGAAGGCCACTATAATATGAATTGTGCTGAAGCTATGACAGAGTGACTTTTATTATATAAGATTATTTAATACACTTTAATTTTAATAATATGCAATCTAAAGATGGAATAAACTGAAATGTCTCCAGATGGACTGCCATGTTCATGGTCCCTACAGAGCATGAGTTGGTGATCACGTGTCTTTTCCTCTAGCACTGCAACTTGCCATAAGGTTGGCATTTCTTAATTTTAGTGCAACGTCACATCAACTATGAGATGAAATGTGGTACAGACATACATGGAATGCAGAATGACTTTTCATCTTGTGAGATTCCCATCTGCCTCAGCTAATCTTTATTTAATGCCAATGGTTTGACAATGGTTACAAAGGTTTAACCCACTAAACACAGATAAGTATTTGCATTGTGAGCATGTTTTCATGCAGACATTAGTATTAATGTCTGAGCACTGGTATGTGTGTGTCACAGACACTAGCTGTGGACTTGTCAGACTTTACGTAGCATCACTTGTATTGGATTTGCCTCATTCTGGATGTAGCCGATGCAGATTTGGCATATTTGTGTTTATGACACAGCAACAATAAAGCAATAAGATCTTTTATAACTTCTCCCACAGACTCCACAGTGTTCGGTCAATCTAGTAAAGATGCTGATGTTTCACAAGATATGAAAGCCAGAACCAATAAGATTCCACACTAATGTAATATTCCAAATGAATAACATTCATATTGAAATCTGCTGTTACAAAACTCTTTACATGGATATATTACTATAATAATGAGTGAGGAAGATTGCATTTTGTTGAGGGCTGAATATTAAATGTGGGCGGTAATAACATTGCATTGCTTATGGTTTTATCCTTGTGACAAGGGGAATGCAGATCGGAGATTGTCAGAAATTGGGTTTAGATGGGACAAAAAACATAATGAATTCAAGATGTAATTCAGAAATATGCAAGCGGGAGAGAAAATTATATGAGTGAAACAGAAAAAGCACTTGAGTGCACAATATGCTGATAACTCCAGTGGAGGAGTGTTATTCTCACACTTATCTGAAATGAAACGAGCAAAAGGAACGGTACAAGGGAGGACACAGAACCAGGTCATGGATGCACAAAGTAAAGATTAGTATAGAAAAGTGTAGTCATTACATACTGAAGTGTAGTACTACTGCTTCATACAGGAAGTTCAATGGACAGAGCATTCTATGTGTGTTGATCTTACTGTCTGTAGAGTAAAAGAACCTGCAGACACCCTGTGACTTCCATCACACTGTGTCATTTATTGTCTACATGCACATTTACACATGCATCACACCGAACACCTGCAAAGTTTCCTTTGACACGACAGTAAAATATCTCATCTGCACAGGCTCTGAGCTAATGGGGAGAGTCTGCAGATCAAAGTAGACAGGACTGCTGATTTCCTCCCTTCCTTCTTCTGTCTACAGGGGAATAATCACAGTTTACCATCTAACATACTGTCAATATGCCAGAGTGGGAACTCTCCCTATACCACCGCAGACAGATCACATACTGTAGAAAGCACTGGAGCATGAACAGAATCAGCTTTCGGCATCTCCCCCCGCCTTTCGTTTTAAGTGCAATCTTCTGCGCTCGTATACACACAAACATGTGCAATGCAATACTTCTTACTAAGTGTAGCGTGTCAAAAGGTGTAGGGAGGATAATTAAAGTTAATGCATATATTTGCTGCAACAGAAAGGAGACATAATTCAATGCACCTGTAAGCATTTGAGGGAATATAATACTAACATGCGTGTAGCATGTCCCGGCATTCTTTTGGCATCATACGCTTGATGTATTTCATGTTACTACACTTTAAATGTAATATTGTATTGTCATAAACATGGTCATGTTCATTCAAATCTGTCTATGTCTATGTGCGCAATATTGACACTATGTGGGGGTAAATCAGAGGCTCTGTCGCACAAGACCAGTGGATGCTGAGTGGAAGCAGGGGGTACAACCAGGAAGTATGATTCACTGAGTATTTTCCTCATGAGATCTGGAGTCTAAATCAAGGCCACAGTGGGAGGTATGTGCAGGGAGATGGTTGCACTGCTGAGACAGTCAGACTCAGATATTTCACATGCTCACAAACCACCTGCATGAAAAAAAATCTCTCAATGGAGTAAAGAGGAGTACTGTAACATCACACGAGGCTCGCTGTCTGCACACGTATAAGACTTGAGAGTCCTTATCAGCACCTGGCAGTTATCGCTGACATGTGGCAGTGTCTTTTGGGGGCAAAAACGATAAGGGAGACAAATACAGACTTTCATCGCTGCCACTGTAACGCATTAAGGGAGCTATCAGAGCAGGACAAGGGAAATTAAAAGTAGGAGAGGCAGTTTCTGGAGCTCATAGTGAAAAGTCACCATTGGCTGCATGAGTAGGCATTGTGGAAGAGGAAAAACTAGGCTGAGGAGTAACAGGTGATGCCAGGAAGCAGCCACAAGAGGCAGTGGTCCCAGATGACTGATGTCGATATCGAAATTCAACAGCTAAACACGCTGTTGGCTGCAATTGACTGTTGAGGCTGGGAACAATGAAGATAATATATGTTTGGTGTAATGTATTAATGACTAATTTGATCAATAATCTGGTTGTTAAGAGGACAGAAGAAAATATTGATGATCAACTGCAGCATAGAAGTTTTATCCCTCTCTGAAAAACACCTAAATTCACAGTTCTAAAACAAATGAATCCATTTTAATATGTCCACTCAGAAGAGCCAGTTAGGTGCAACCTCATATTTACAATTAAGGTCTAGCCAAACACACTAAATCCACCAGATTAAGTGACCCTTTATGTTTGGATTTGTTTGAACGTAATTCTCGCAACTGTTCGGTGCACATCCATCGCTTAATCCCTTCAGGGTTTCAAAACCACTGAAGGATTTTCAGAATCAGAAGCCAGAGAATTAAAGTGGAAAACAGACCGTAAAGAGAGAAAAGGCTGAAGATCTTGATTTTGTAGAAATTCAAACTATTTTACCCTTTAAAAATAACAATTAATAGTTTTACATATAGAATATGGTTATAATATTAATTCAGTACATTTATTGCACCATGTTTCATCCATCAACATTCAAATTAATCAGAATAATTATAAAGTTAAAAAAAATTGTAATTTAGCTTTTTTTTTTTTTTTTACATCAACCTCAACACATATTGACATTTAATGTAATTTCAGCAAATATATGCATGAAAAATCATTGCATTCACTGTATACCTGATAACCACTGCTCATTTGGCAACATGCAATCAACCGATTACTAATAAGATTCATGGCAATTTGTGTTCATGGCAAATAACTTTCAGCACCACAGCACGTGGACAGCATCTGCTCCTGCATGAATCAATGGGCAGGGAAGGGATTCAGTTCTCTGTGGAGCCACCTGCAGCAAAACCATGTGCACTCACGATAGTGAAAATAAACCCAAAGCCTCACAAACGCATAGAACTTTGCAACTTACCCCTCCAGGTTGTTCATCCGGTATTATTGTTCCATTGTCACTGGTGGAACCAAATCTCTGCCCCTGTGTGTTTTGCAGGCGTCCAAGTGCAGCCCAACAATGAGAGCAGGGAGAAAAAGAAAAAAAGGAGGGTATGTTGTGGACCTGTAAAAGGAAAACAATCAAATTATAGAAAAAAAATCAAAAGAAGGAGCCTTATGCCGAAGGAAAAGCCTAAATAATCCATCTGTGTTCCAGGAGACACTATCAGATGGGGTGCATACAAATCACAAACCTACCTCTGCAGCAACCAAGGTCCAATATCCTCAGGGTCCTAAGGCTGCACTCAGACAATTTACTCTCACAGATTACGCCTGACAACTCACACACATCAGAAAGTGCTGAATTCCAACAATACCAAATTATCATTTTCTAATTTTGGTTTTATTGATTTCATCTTCTCAGACTATTGAAAAACTAAATTCTGTGTGTTCGTAGGATAAACACTGTTTTGCATGGCTTGACAGAATTTAGATGTATATATATATATATATATATATATATATATATATATTTACATACAGTACATCTTTGATGGTTTTCCAAATTAAACATCACAGCTCATGCTACCTGCAACAGTCGGTAGAGAATCACAGGATGTTGCTGCAATATGTGGAAACATCTCTTTGTTGTGTTTCAAAATCTGCAGTGAGGTATCCCACAGGGTCCACATTTACCTGCAGCAAAACCATTCTGCCTCTCTCTCTCTCTCTCTCTTATGCTGAGTGAAATTGAAAATGTTTTTTGCCCATTTATTTTTTGCTTGTTGCTTATTCCTATTCAGGTACATACAGTGGAGGGGCGAGAAGGCACCCAATTCATCACAGAGATAGCAAAGACAAACACCGGTATGCCGAAAGTTTTCAGTCCACATGACTTGCATGTCTGTGGAGCTCGGAACATTCCTGCTGTCTCCCACTATCTACAATTATTGTTATTTATTGCAAAAACAATCATGTATGTTTTACATTGTATTGAAAACAGTGTCCACAGTGGCTGATGAATGCATCGTCCTCTGTGTAATGATGTAAGCAGAATTGATCTGCAACACTCCTCAGCAGCTTTTTATTCAGTTCAGTCTACCATGTATATCAGTGTTAGGGGCTCTGGCAATTTAACAGGTATGTTGTTTAGGTATAATGTTTTTTAACGGTTAGTAAGATTACTGTGCTACTGTATTTAGTTTGAGGAAAGCTCGATTCACAATGAAGCATAATCATTCCCAAATTATTTCCAAACCGAAGTTTGATGTAAGACCTGCGCAAAAATATGTAAACCCAAACACACACTAGAAAGGTTAACAGAATTCATTAATATATATGGCAATGGCAATTTTATTTATATAGCACATTTCATTTGAAGAAACTCAATGTGCTTCACTGAGAGAATACAATAAATACATAAATATATATAAAAACAGATGTATATGTTTATACTATAAAATACATGAATATTATACAACAAAGCATACGACAAAGACATCACACATCCATGAACCAATTAGATAAACAACATACAGTAGCACTCGAACTCACACAGTCATAAGAGCAGCTGGACAGACTATGGATACACAAAAAAAGTCACAGGCTTGAGAGAACAGAACTGTTTTAAGTTTGCTTTTGAAAGGTGACACTGTTGTGATGGACCTCTGGTCAACAGGCAGCTTGTTCCAGAGAACAAGACCATAGTAAGTGAAGGCCCCTACGCCAGACCTGGATCTGATTCTGGGTACAGCTAGAAAAGCACTGACAACCACTGACTGGGTTGTATCCGTTGAGCAATTCAGAAATGTGGAGTCAAACCATATAAACATGAACACTTAGCTGTTTGGCTTCTAGGAATTCTCACCTACAGGAGTACAAGTCTGTTGCTGCAATGGGGGAGCATCTGGGCATGTGACCCAAAACAATTTTCTTTTCACCTGCATCCTTATCAGTCGCACCCTTATCGAGATCCTCCATCGAACCCTAGGAGCCCGGTTTTGAATTAACCTCAAATCAATATCGTGGTCATCTATCACGCTGACAGGAGCAGAGTGTGACATTGGACAGATAATCATCTCAAGAGAGAACGTAGTCTCCAGCAGGGGCTGTTGCTCAACTTTTTCAGAATGACCAAGTCAGTTGCGGTAAATCTCAGTATAGATTCAGAAAGACATCATCAAAAAATTAAGTTTCATTGTTGTGGTCCTTACAGTCAGTGTAAATTACATTGTGATATTTGTTAGATTGCAGATACTTTATATTTCTTATTAGTTAAAGACATTCCTGCCCCTTTTCTCAACTTTGACATCCTATCTTTACCCTCATTATTTTGTGAAATATGTTGCCATGGTTACTGTTACCACAACACAACCTCATGAATGATACATCAAAGTTGTTTTGGTGATGTAATCAATAGTACTCAGCGACTACATTTTCCATTTGCAGGATCACATGTTTTTAGTCGTACCTATTAAATTAATGAATATCTTATTATAGAGTCAGGTAACTGAGCCTGAGTACTGATACATAAATACAGATATAAAGATAAATAACTGAAGCTACACAAAGTAGTGCATGGGACTAACACAGCCTGTAAATTATGGTACAGCAGATGTAAGTGAATTTAAAAAAGTGAAAACAGTGCATTACAGTTAAATATAAAATCAGTGATATAAACAATTAAAATAAAATAAAGATAAGCAGAGGCAGTAATGGTGACAGCCTAGCAACATGGATGATGCATTTAATCACTCTCAATATCCTAAATTTATAAAAGGTTAATTTATTGAGAGATTACTGTCAGAGATACACAGCTCTGAAGTAACACATGCTTTTAGACTTGAGCAATCCAGCTGTGGAATCTCACATTTTGTTCTGTTCACAACAAAGGCCCTTGGGAATAATAGCAGTGAGATGAGCAACCTTCTTACTCACATCTGTGAAAGCCTTGGCAAGGTGGTATTTCCCTGTTCTGCCTTCCCCTGTAAGAAAAAGGAAAGAGGTTTGGGTTTAGCTCAACCTGCCAGCCTTGGTCCTGGCCTCACTTTGTCCTGTTCCATCATAGCCGACATACATCCAAGTTCTAATTAAAATGTATTTATCCTGGACACAGTGTACCCTCATCAACTGATCATTACACTTTGACCATATATTGATGAGAAAACAAGGTCGCTCTTCTTTACAATTGATTTGCTCATATCAAACATTGACCGGTGCTTATGCATTCAATATTAGAGTCCTTTTTCCTTCTCCCCCTTTTGGTTGGTGTGACTGACACTTCAGCATCTACACAGTCAGGAAGCCAAACAAAGCTATTTTTATGGATGGACCATTATATGAGAGCTGCACGGGGAAATCTGCGAGAAAGCAATCCAGGTGTCATTGGCCCCTGGTAATCTCTTCCGTCTTTAGGAATTCATTTTCTCAGCAGCTTCCCTTGAAAATGACATTCTGACACCATTTACATGGAAATCACTTCTCCTCTTCATTGGTGGTGGCCTGTGTGCAGACCTCTCTGAGGACTGGACTATTAATGGAAATAAACAAGAAAGAAAGAAAGAAAGAGAGGAAGAAAAAAACAAACAAAGAAAGAGAGATGAAGGAAGGAAGGAAGAATGAATGAAAGGGAGGGAAATAAATTGAAAGAGATGGATAGAGAGAAAGGAAGGAAGAAACAAACAAAGAAAGTGGATAGTAATACCTGGGTTTTTTAAAGGATAAAGTCGAGGTCAGAGCCTCGGGTATTAAGGGATGAAGGGATGGAGACACAGAGGAAAGGACATACCTATTTCTCTACTTCAACATGTGTATCTCTCTGTCTCTCTTACTCACCTTCTATGTCTCTCTTTCTCTCTCTTTCATACATATACACTCACAGACAAAGATGAAGATCTGTTTCTTTCTGAATTTTCTACCGATTCTTCCTGAAAGAATGAGTGAAATCCAAAAGAAAAGATAAGCACACGCTGAGAGGAATCCATAGGTGGTCATACATATTTTCTCTTTTGTTACCTGCATTTTATTTTGTAACACAGTTACTTCTGAATAATTATTTGAGTAATCAATGAGTTGAAAATGTCTCCTTTAAGACCTGTGTTAATGGAATAAAAACAGCCTTATTTCAGTGCAGTCACAACAACCACATCTCCCCCAAACTGCATATAAACGTGACTTCCATATGAAAACCATGCATCACAATGATAAAATTTGAATCGAGATACCTATTCGTATTTTTTGTGTGCTCCCTTCAAATGATTTATGAAACTTAAAACTATGTTGTTGAACTGTGAAATCTGGGGGAAAAGGGTTGAAAACACTTTTATTTGAATGGCTTAACACTGCCCCCAGTTGGCATTACTGGAGCACTACTTAATAAAGAGCTCATGCAAAGGTGTAATAGCCCACACTATTCCTTCTGGTGGTACTTTACGAAAGCTGTAGATTTTTATGCAACACAAATCCATATGATATGATCCATCTGCTTTCTTCTTTTAAAATTGTGCTTCTAGAGTTAGCATATATTTATATAAGTATATGTGCAAACACAAGTAAATACCATTTAATTAATGAGAAATTTACATTATTTATAGGGCAACAAGTATGGTGTGACATGAATACACATGTGCTGTATAATGTCAAAATGAAATATTATGATTTTAAATCAATCTTAACACTGGAACATGTTTTTGCTGACAGTGATGTATCTCTGCAAATGTATATTTCAGTTGCTACAGGGTTTCATTCACCTACTTTATAAGATAAGATGTTTTACTGCACCAATACCAGAACATCTGAAAAAGAGACGCAATCAATAACAAGCAATGGAAGAGAGGTTTAACAATTCAAAAAGCAACTCGTCAGCAATGGACCAGGTAAATATCTTCACGAGCCACATTCAGTCAATTAAGACAAAGCAATAGTAAGACAAACACACCTGAACAACAGCCCAGCTGTGTTAGAGAGAGAGGTCCAGCAGTGGCTGTCACCTGGAAATGGCAAAGGAACAGGAAATGGGTTTTTTCACAGATGAAGTTTGACATGGCTTCTGAGGGAAAAAACAAAGTGTAACTAACAGAATGCAATCAAGCATCTTAGACAGCCATGACAGTGTGACAATGAGTCAGACACCGTACCAGGGCCCTCAGTCATCATTCGATTATTACCTAGGCCAAGAATGATATGTTTCCCCCCTTGTCCATTAACATAAAAACAGCTGCATTGATGCATGGAAGAGCCAGTTTTTTTGGTGCAGATGTGGATCAGGGGACGTAGCCAGGGTTTTTTTTTTTGACAATAGATTTTCATATATTTCTCAGGGACTTATTTGTGGATATAGATGAAATAATTTGACACGATTAGGGAACTGATATCTATATGAGTGTGAAATTTGGTGCAGCTCTATTGAATGGAAGGCTACTGGTGGGCCTTGGCAGGGATATGCGATCTAGTAAGTGCTATTTGAAATAAACTTTATTTTCATAGTGTGAAGCATTGTGAACGCAGCCCAGGTAGTTCAGCAAGACTCCTCCCTAAGCTCCTCCCCCTGCCCAGGTGCAGTATAAAAGGCCTCAGCTGGCTCAGTGGTTACCTGTTGTTCTGCTTTTGTTAGGTTTGCCTTTGTTTGTCTGTTTTGCACTTTGGTCCTGATTTATTAAGTTTGCTTAGTTTAGGTACATTTCTGTTGACTGTTTGTTTTGAGTCTGTATGTTTTGAGATTTTGTTCAATTATCAATTAGGTTGTTGGTTTTGTTAACTTTTTGTTCTCTTTGTTTCAGGAAGTTTCTTTGTTTCTTTCTTTGATTTTCAGTGCGGACTGGGTGTCGTCAAGTGGGGGGGCTAGGCACCGTGGTGAGGGCCTCACTCTTGTTGCGTGCAAGTAGGCACTGGGGAACTTTTAGTGCATGTTTTGCTGTGATTTTTTGTATTGTTGCACCCCAGGCTTGAGGTGAGGCACTTCTCCAATAGTCTGCCTCCCACTGAGGCCCCAGCCCACTGATTTTAGTTTTCTGTTATAGTCATTAGAGCTTTTTGGCTTTAGCCGGCTTACAATTTAGATATTGTATTCTGTTAATAAACTAATTATTGTTTACTTACCTTATATTTGTCTGAACTTTGTTTTTGTCTCCACCAGCTTCAGTTCTTTTCTTCTCTTTTAGGTCCAATCCTGATTTCTTTGAATTATTTGAATCAATAAACATAGTTGCATTATATAATTTGCTGTCTCTGCCTCCTCAGTCATGAACCTGTGTCCCTTTAGGTTTCTTTTCATTAAAATATTTTTTTGATTTACATTATATCCAGGGGTGCAAGGCCCCAGGTGGCGTTGTTGGTCCCTAAATTATTGTTACCTCAGTTATTTCGACCTCTCCCCTTAATTAATTTAAACCACTCCACTCCCTGCCACAAAAGCAAACACAGTTATAATGTGCTTTGAAAATTAAAAATGGGAAATTAAAGGTCAAAATACAACAATATGGTTTAGCTGAACACAATGTTTGCACTTATTCCATTGCATTGGGTCCCAGTGGAGAAGATTAGCAGATTAGATTAGTGATTATCTACTGTTGTGATAAATGGACATTCTCCCAACATTTAAAATATGTTAGCTGTAATTGTACCTTTGTAAAAACACGGATACATGAGTGAATGTATGTCACCCCCCACACATATAAATACACTTTCACCGCTCCATGGCTGTTGTGTTGTTAGCATGTTTGCCACGTTAACGTCTCAAGAGTCAACTTTATGAATCCCTGTTGAATTTTCATGATCGAAGAATTTGTGTTTGGCAAATGAAACGTGACGTCGCCACATTTAAATTATGATTTTGAGACATTTTGTAGTTTTTTGTGATGTGTTGATTAAAACGCCTCACGTAATTCCGACCTTCCCGAGCGCCAGTAAAGGCACCACTGCAATCAAATGTGGCCCGGCTGCTGAATCAACATGTGGAGAAATCATGACTATCAAATTATTATGATAATAAAATGTGTCTTTGAAATATTTAACATCACGCGAGTGGCCGAAGAGTCACAGTTAAGACAGTTTGCGGTTTAATGTTAGGTCTGTAATGTGAACGCCTCGTGTAATTCCGACATTGCCGAGCGCCAGTAAAGGCACCGCGGCAGTCCGGCGTGCCATGCGTGGTCGCTGGATTCATAGGTGGGGGGAGCGTGACGTCATCGCGTACAGCGGGACGTCTTGGAGAAGATAAACAAAAAGGAAGGAAGCCTTCGGACACACAATCGCGGCAAAATCGGTTCAAAATTCGAGGTCTCGAGCCGCAGTTAGCAGCTTGATGTTCCCTTTAACCGCGTAGGTCGCTCCCCGCCGGCGCTCACGATCATGGACGACGCGATAATATTCCGAATGAGCGCGTTCTCCGAGCAGGGAGGGAGGAAATACATGGAGGATGTTGTCGAGATAAAAATCGAGTACGAGCCGACGGCGGCGCCAGCGGAGGATCATCCAAAGTCGCAGCGGCAGCCTGATGGAGGACAGCTGGGGGGAGCGGAGGGCGAAGCCGCCGGACACACCGACACCGAGGCGCGGGATGAACGTGACGTCGCCGCAGAATCTGGTCCCGCTTCTGCGATGTGGGTGGAGAGTTTATCCAACGAGGACAGCGGCGATAACAACAGCGGCGGCGGTAAGGCACCGGAACCGGCCGGGAAAGACGCAGAGCGCGTCGTTGACACGCGCAGGTCCGTGGCGTTCTTCGCCGTGTTCGACGGTCACGGGGGCCGGGAAGCCGCACACTTCGCCCGGGACAATCTGTGGGAGCTGCTGAAGAGGCAGCGCGGCTTCTGGTCGAAGGATCACAGCGAGGTGTGCGCCGCTCTCCGAAAAGGCTTCATCGCATGTCACCACGCCATGTGGAAGGAGCTGCGTAAGTGGAGCGTTCACCTCATGTTTACTGTCAGTGTGGGATCATGATCGTTGCTCAGATAAAAGGGTGAGTGGGTCAGCTCATGTGAGGACCAGTCCTCTGGAGACTCATCACAGTGAGCACCACACGGTTGGCATGACCCCACAGGCAAACCAGTGATCACCATTAAAACCCAGAGACTACAAGGCTGAACAGCTCACACAACAGTATAGATGTCTGGTCTGTGACCTCTGACCTGAAAATATTGTAAATACCTTTTGCATGACAGGCCCGTGAGTGCAGCTGCAGTAAACCGGTGGACATTCATTCTTAACATTACTGTTAGTGGAAGAATATGTAGTTTATTCACTGCTAATTTAACAGACACATTTATTTCCATTTTAATATGAAACACTCTTCAATGCGTAAACATTCAAAAGTACAGCCAGGGTGCTTGCAAAAGCAATTTCACATTTTTTGGAATTCAACACTCAATATCATACAATGCAAGATTCAACATCACACAGTTAGAAGAAGCTCATTCCTCAGATAAGGCCCCAGCAGTCCACTTAGCTTATGTCAAGCTGCACCAAATATCCCACCCTCATAAATGTCTGTCCCCTAAATGTGCCTGATATGTTTCCATCAAGATATGAGTTATTCTCTGGGAAAATGGTGAGAATGTGAAATTTTGCAGTGTTAAAGAAAGCGGAAATCAATCCCTGCATCCACATCAAAATGTAATGGGTTCTTCCCTAAACACACCCTTGCACCAAGTTTAGTGCCATTCCGTGCAGTAGTTTTTTATGTAATCCTGCGAACTAACAAATAATCAAAAGGTTTAACTAGAATAGCACTTAGTAGAGTGTATACCTCCACCAAGGTCCAACAGTCCACTTATGAAACCACATTTAATTTCCCTTGATTCCCTTGGATTTGCACCAAATAACACACACTTAGAATAATCCGTCCCTTTTTTCATCAAGGTATTCTCTGAGAATCTGGATCTTCCCCACCCCTCCGCAAAATTCTATTTAAATAGATTTTTGTTTAATCCTGCTAAATAACAACGTAAGAAATTCAGATGTAAACATAACCTCCTTGGCTCAGGTAATGAACGTTTGGTGTGATCACCCTTTGTGTTTAAAACAACACCAGTTCTTCTTGCTACATTTGCACACAGGTTTATCAAGGTGCTTGGCAGATTGGTTGTTTACAAGCATTTTGAGAACTTCAGGTGTTCAGTTTCCTCTGAATATCATAATTTGCTGTTTATAGCTTCTGAAATGTTGATTACAATCGGATGGTTTTCATAATTGCAAACAAAATCTTTGGGGTTTGTGTGGTTCGTGAGATGAAACAACACATCTGAAGGGATCATATCGGGCTAAGTGCAAAAAAGCATCTAGGAAAATATATAGATATAGGAACGATCAATTAATTGAGAAAAAAAAGGGCAGACTAAGCAACAATGAAAATAATCTTTTGCTTTATTGTCATCGGTCTTTTCATGCAATCCCAGACTGACAGAGATCAGGGCTCTGCGGGGGCCAGACCATCTGCTGCAGGGTGTCCTTGTTCTACTTATTGATGGGGAGATTTTATTTTGTTTTTTACAACCCTGGCTTTGTTGATGAAAATGGTTTCACTCAAAAACTGGTGGAAATGTGGGTTGATTGCTGGGAGCACCAAGAATCCTGAACTGAACCAGGTTGAAGAACCAGAGCTAAATTGTTGGAAATGGTATAAATGGTCTCTGGGTTGAATACATCTCTGATGTGCTTGTACGCTGCAGAGCATCTAGCCCCCCTCAGGTCATCTAGGACAGGAATCAGTATTTCCACAATCAAAACCAAGTATTGTGGGGCAGCTTTCAGTTTCTCTGCTCTTGTGGAACAAGCTCCTTGAAAACCTGAGCTCTGCTTAAATGTATAGTACATTAAAATCAGAGCTTACAACATTATTTGCTGCAGTTTGATAATAATTTACATATGTAAACTCTTTAAAATCTTTAACACATAATTCTTGTTTTTACCTGCGCCAAAGAGGTTTTGTTTTCACCTGTCTGATTCAGCTTCACACCAAAATGTAGTGGGTTCTTCCCTGACCCACACCACATCCTTCCACCTAGTTTCATAGTAATCTGTCAAACAAATAAACAGGGGTAAAAAGCAGGTACTAATTTATGGTTCTTAATGTAAAAATACATGTTTTGTGTGTTCAACTGATAATCTGGATCAAGTGAATTTAAATGTGGGGAATGTTGGGCCTTGGCCAAGGTATGTGCTCAACTGAGAGACATTCTAGTAGTTTTGTTTTTAATAATTTTAATAATAATCACAGATATTTCTTGTATTTTAATGCCACAGGCATGTGTCTGAATGGTGCTATGTAAATAGACTTGCCTCGTCTCAATTTGTGTAGCATGTAAGTGCGACATACTGTAGGTTTAGTCATGTAATTCCTACTTATTTCTATCTGTTGCCAGTGACACTTGTTGCCCCCCCCCACCCCGTGACCATATATTTGACATATAAGTAACTCTTTTTAAATATTTTTTTTTCCCCCTGTACAGCGGAGTGGCCGAAGACCATCACTGGTCTGCCCAGTACATCGGGCACCACAGCCAGCGTGATCGTGATCCGCGGGGTTCACATGTACGTTGCTCATGTCGGGGACTCAGCGGTAGTGGTTGGAGTGAAAGAGAACGAGTCTGATATCACGCTCCAGGCACTTGAAGTAACACAAGACCACAAACCCGAACTCCCGAAAGAAAAAGAGAGGATTGAACGACTGGGTGGCAGGTGAGTTGGTGAAAGTTTGAATTATACCTTAAGTTCAGGTGCTAAGTAGAGATACCGACTCTGATATCTGGATATTGGCTGATACAGAGTAGCGATCTGCTACCAACAACTTGTAGAACATATTAAATGCTACTAACCCAGTATAGAAGTGATGATTGATATTGTTGTATGGCCTGGCTCAGGTTAAACCCCTTTTAAATTGCTGACACTGAGCTAGCTCTGGCTAACACCACATTACCTTCTTCTTCGCTGCTCTAAAAAGGGGCAGAGGCAGTACAGCACAACTGCTGTTTTGCAGCATGAAGAAGTGATTTCTGAGAAAAGAAAATTGTGTGGAACTAATACACTTAAAATACAAAGTACTGGATCAGTACTTAGATTTGGGTACTTGTTGATTAATGGCAGTATTGGAGGCATTCATGATGCTGGTATCGGTATCAGAACAACTCTGGTCACATAACATCACATGGAGTGCAGATATTTTCTTGAACCTCTGTAATATCGCAGTATTTTCTGTCAGGCTTTAAGTAGCTTTTTTGTAATTGTAGTGTAATGAAGAAATCTGGGGTGAACCGTGTCGTGTGGAAGAGGCCTAGACTGACCCATAATGGCCCTGTGAGGAGGAGCACAGTCATCGACCAGATCCCCTTCCTGGCTGTGGCCCGATCCCTTGGTAAAGAAAAATGACCTTTTATTCCTGGGATTAGTTTCCATGAAATGACAATGGATGTTGGAAATCAATATATGTCTGCAATGATTCCTCCAAAAGTGATCTATTGTATTATTTGCTGGTAGGTGATCTCTGGAGCTATGATTTCTACAGTGGGGAGTTTGTGGTGTCGCCAGAGCCTGATACCACTGTAATGACCCTTGACCCCAAGCTGCATCGCTACATCATCCTTGGCAGTGATGGGCTATGGAATATGATGCCACCCAAGAATGCTGTTAATATGTGTTATAGTCATGACAAAATGGTGGTACGTAATGACACTAATACATTTTTTTTGTGTATCAATTATTAGTTTTAGATTTCAAACAGATAAGGTTATTGCACACCGAGTCCTTACTATTTGTCCCAAATGTGACCTGTTGTAAATTAACATGACTCTGAAATCACATAAATTAGTTTTCTTCGTTTAACATGCAGTCTCAGTGCTGGTAGTGTATCAAACTGGACCACTGACATCCTGAAACAGACTTGGAAGCGATCATGATCATTTTGCAGCTCCTTGATCAGCAGATGAGTTTCTCTTTGTTCCTGCAGCTTCTCAGGATCGGATCGACCCAATGTTCTCTTTTTTTTTGTTCAAGAATCGAGAGGATCACAAAATCATCCTCACTGCTCAACTCCATTTTACCTCCTTCTATGAGTTTTCTGAACGAATACAATAATAAAACTCATCAGGACTCGGTGTGCAAGGCTTTAGCGTGTGATGATTTTTATTGTTTGTCTGATTTAAAAAATAAAATAAATGCGAAGCAAAAATAGAAAGACAATGTTGAGAGGATATAATGTTTGCAAACGTTTTGAGAATATGAATATTTTGTTTGATCTTGAAAGCAATTCGATTTAGATTATCATGTGAAATCAACACAAAGGCATTTTTTAAATTGTATTTCTTCATCTGGTTGTTTCTTAAAGGGGCCAAAGGGAATGTCTTGTGCCCGCCGGCTTGGATGCACAGCGCTACTGTTCTGGAAAGAACGCATGCTCCGTGCAGACAACACAACAGTTATTGTCCTGGCCCTGCAGGAGCATGGTGGACCTCCTATCCCTATGCATCGAGATGAGATCGTTGTTGACATGGCCACTGGAATGGACCATGTTCCATACCCGGGTACTCCTTATAACACATGCGAGGTCCCACAGGTCAGTGCCACAGCTTCGTATTGTTTCATTAGGATTTACCAAATGACAGATATTTTCCAAATGCAGAGTGGGTCACTGCTGGGGTTAAGTACCTCAGGGCTGCTCTGACGATGTACAAAATATTTCTGTGTTTGTTTGTTGTTTGCTATTCACTGTATTGTCCTTTTTATTAATTCAGTCCATTTTTATTGTCATTCTAATACTTTCACAGTTAAAATATGATGGTTCACAGACACCGACGGTCACACAGTTTCCGTCCGAGGACCACTCGTTCACCAAATCACTCTTTTGTTTTCGGGGCCAACAGGCGGAGCATGAGGATGGCATGTTTTATGAAGAAGATGAGATATATGGAGAAGAACATGAGGATTGGACATGCCTGGAGTGGTAGTGAGGTGACTGCTCCGTAACAAAAACAGTATCCGAGGTGTCGGCTACATGACCGGCCAGTGACAACATTTACTCATTAGCTCAGTAGCCAGACCCACTAATGAACCTGGCCGAATCACTTTAGCCATTTGGAAGCAAATCAACGACAACCGCTTACATGCGAGTAATCCAATCCAGTTGGAATCGTTGATATTATTAGGTTAATGGTCTGCAACAGAGCTGAAGATTATCTACTCTTCTAGATGTGTTGTTGACTGTTAACTAAAGTTATTGATGAATGTGACACAACCAGTTTAAAAGCAGTAACGTTATCAAGTTTCATCTCCTTGTGGAAATTAAAAACCAAAGGTTTTTATGCCAACAGAAAGCCATGATATTAGCACGCACTGCAGCTAATAGCTAACGAGTCTCAGAAATGTCACTGGTTTCTATATATACCAATACTATATCAGTATTACAGAGTGAAACATTGAACGTTACTGATGTCAGCCTATAGATATCTATTCAAATGGCAGTAATTCCTAAGATGTTGTTATTAAAAGCTTATGACAAAGAAATCTGATTTAGGCTTGATATTTTACACTTTGACAACAAACTTAAAGACTAAACTAAATAACAAGAAAATACAAATATAATCCAAATGTCTAGAAGAATGTGTCATAATTTTAAGAGAATAAAGTCGTAATTGAAAAGAATCATACTTTAACGAGAATAAAGAAAATTTGGAAGTAAGCAGCCAGGAAAACCCATGCTTCTGGATTTAAAATCTTCAATCACTCAGATTGTTTCTTAAAGAAATGACATGTGGCCTAAAATTATGACTTTCTTTTCATATTTTTTGACATTTATTTCCTAAATTATGACTTAATAATATTATGAGTTATTAATATTAAGTTTTTCTTCTTTATGTATGCATACTGTGGATGTGAATTAATACAAGACGGATCATTTTATTGGTGTTAATACCTTTTCATACAACTGACCACATCCTCTAATCCACACAATCACTTAAAAACTCAATGTGGTAGCATGTGAACATATCTTAATCCAACATTGTTTTAAACTATTGTTTATTTCCATGAGTTTAGTTCATGAGTCATTTGCAACGGCTTTCATCTGTGTCTCATTTTTACTGTTAGATTGATGAGTGGCAAGTTGTGTCAAAAATAATTTAAATTAATTTCTATGTATGCATAACAATATGTATTTTATTAGGAATGTACTGGCATTATTAGATAATAATAACGAATAATTAGCATTTGAAGACAAAGATTTTGTTTTTGATTATTTCTGCAGAGTGAAGCAGGGAACACTTCCTCCCGTTTCAGAGCGAGTTGCACGGCTCTGGAGCAGGCGTTAGGGCTGTATGAAGCAGCCTTCTGTGCCACCGCGCAGCTCTTACCTGACGTTGACTCTATTGGGGCCACACTGCCCTCGTCGCACGGCTCAGAGGAAGTTTACGAAAAGCAAGACTCGATTACCCAAGTGGACTGTGGCGCATCTGCTCCGCCATTGAAAAGGTCTCGCCGTTCACTGCACACACACCCGGAACTCGCCCGGTCGCCCGACAAACCTTTGCCCCAGAAGACGCCTTGTAGCAAAGCACCAAGTGAACAATCCCTTGAAACACACGCTCAGAAAGGGGAAAGAAGCTCCTCGGAGGAACTGGCTCTCCTGTCACAGCACCACAACGCTGCCTTGTGTGTGTGCTGAATCTTGTCTTGTTTTCCCAACCCCCCCCTAGACTAGAAAGATAATCGGCATCATGTCAACTTTGCTTATGTACCAGTTGTGCTGCAGGCCTGTTCCTAGATGTATACTTTTTTACAGTCTTTTGTTTTTTTTGTAAATATTTGAGAAATTTGAGATTGTAAATGTGTTGATGTTATTCCTCCTTCCCTCTTCTTCCAACCCCCCTCTTGAAATTTTAGTGTTCAGGACTTTAAGAATTGAAATTTTGGATTTGTTCAATTGACACAATCTATTTTCATACTTATAAGTATGTACAGTATATCCAGAATATGTATTTTGAAAAAGATGGATCACTACAATCTGACGTAACATCAATTGATCCACCTGAATTGTGACGCATGCGTTCTTCCAGTCAACATTTGTATCATTATTACTAATTAAGCGTTTTACATTGTTTTGACTCGTTGGCTGCTGTAACATGTCACTCTTTATAGGGTTAATACCTCAGACCAGTGGTTTCTTGGAACTTGCCTGCTTCTATTGTTGATGCTTAGTTTTCGTCTCCCCTTGTTCCATAGGTTAAAATGTAGGGTGCAAAGTAAAGGAACAGAATTGACAAAAATGGTCCGGGGAAATTATGCGGGTATTGATTTTATTGATTTTTTAAAAAACATTTTTCTTTTCTTTTCTTTATTAGTGGCTGATTATGCACTGTCACGATCTTAACTGTTACTCGGCTATTGGTGAATTGTATGCATAGTGTGTGAGGAAACGTTAAAGTGTCAGTTCACTTAAAAACAGGAAAAAACAATATACATCACATCTCAATTCAAGAGCTGCATCCTTCCGAGGATGTGGCTCATGAAGGAAGCAGTCTTCGGGGGGCTGGGCCAGCTCGTCCCATCCTTATTGCTGTTGCCTAGCAACAGAGCTGAAGTTTGACACACAGAAAGTTTTAATGCACCTGTGATGCAACCCATCAAATGCAGCCCCTGAATTGAAACACAGCTATCCTCTCACTTACCAGAGTGGCATCCGACCACGTGTAGATGTGTGTGATTTGAGTGAACTGACCCTGAAAACTTTGTTCTGTCATTTCTTGGCTGGATAGTCATATTGGTCCATTCCAAGCACATCCTCCATTTATCATCCTCATTGGGCCCGTGTAGAAGTACATTTGTTTTAAAAAGGCAGAAATATTTGCTGTATTGGTCTCGGTAAAATCCAGTATTAATATATTACCTGTACCAAAGTGGAAGGTGACTGATGTTATTTGTAAGGTTCACTTTAGGCAATTTAAAAATGTCTTCCACTTTGTTCTCATATGGTTTGCATCTCTAACTAGTGTTTTGGTACATTTAATACAATAAGTGCCCGATTCGTGTTTTAAAGTAAATTACAAAATGGTCAAAGGTCTTACATGTGTTCATATGGCAGCTCAACTACTCGTTAGCTGATGTGTTTGCCTTATTTTTAAAAAGAAGTTTCATTGTTGCCTTAGCACAAATTAGTCAGAGGTGCTTTCACATGAATTTTACAACCCCCCCCCCCCCCCCCCCCCCCCCCCCCCCCCAAACAGGTGCAAATCTCTCGGATATGTCGATGTACTTGGGGCCTTGACCTTCATCTCTTCACCACCGTCATCTTTACCATTCCTACTGCAGCATACTGAACCCGTTCCACAAGGTTAATGTTTTCCAGTTGTACTACAGAGCAGTTTGTCAATGTTTGTACAGTGAGTCCATATGCAATAGAAGTCTGTACAGTACACTATTATGCAAAGTGATTGGTCGTGAGGAGTCTGGCATGCTCAGATCTGCTCTGTATATTGTGAAAGTGTCCGGAGGTGATGGATGTTCATGAGCATGTGGTGTATTTTGACAGTTACAATACTTGGGTCTGGCTTCATTTCCACTGGAGCTAGTTGTCAGGTCGAATATATATATATATATATATATATATATAATACATACTGTACTTTACATGCTTTGACCAGATATACAGTTTCTGTGTTGTAATAAAGTTCTCATTTTCCAATTGCTACTGTCTTCTCTGCTTTGGTGTCCGCACAAGTATCAGCACGTTTCTGTTCAGTAACCTGTCTTGTAAACTCTATCAGCTTTGTTAAAATAGAGCTTGTGTGCAATTTGAATGTCAAGGTCATTTGTCACAGTTGTGCACTGGCAGTTACATGATCTACCAGCAGATGGCAGTGATGTGAAGTGATTGAACTTGCCTCTATGATATTTTATCCTACAGCTTTTAATCGATCAACTACTGATTTAATAAGTCTTTATCAACAACATGCAGCAGCAGTTTATCTTGATTTCAATGCATGAAATAAAAAGATTAAATTATTGATTTAAGTTGCCTTAATTTTTACAAACTTTGTAAGTCAGTCATGGCATATTTCCATTGTTTGTTTTGATTTTTATTCAATGAAGCATTCCCGGAAAATAATTTCAATGATAAACACAGGAAACATATATTATATTATGGTCCCTAGCCTCGCGACTGAAGGACGATGACATATTTGAAGAAAACATATCTGACATTACAGCTGCTTGAAGGTTCTTGGCAAGACATCTATTGGTAGAAATTGAATATAAAATAATACTATTGTTTTCACTAGTGTGTTTCATCTAAATTGTATGAATTGTTGTTTTCTTTACCCCCGAATGGATCCTTTATATATAAATTCCTAATCTTTATATCTCGGGCGGGTCCTCTCTACAGAGGCCTCCATGTTTTTTTCAGGAGCCCAAACTGAACAAACTAAACACCTTTTGACTTTTTATGACAAGTGAAGGCTACCACAGGTTTCATGTTTATAAGGGGAGGGTGAGGTGAGGGGTGTTCAGCTGCAAAATGAAACCTCACCACTAGATGTCACTAAATTCTACACACTGCACATTTTAGTGTAAAACACTGCATGTCCTGCTATAACCAGGGGGTGCTATGACTATTATTGAATATTATCATATGGAGCTATTCAGGGCGGGACCTTTGTTGTACATGTGGGTGTGGATACGAAAGTATTTCTCCCACATGTGAAAAAGCAAAAAATCACGCCAATTCTTTTTCCATCCAAAATGGCCAACTTCATGTTTGGTGTGGTGAAGAGTGTCAAGGGCGTCTGGGCATGATACATATGTTTGCAGATTTTCAATTCTCAAGGTGAAAGTAAAAGGGTAGTAAAAGGGTAACCTACATGGGAGGGAGAGGTCCTCAAAGTGTAGTGATAAAGATCTTGTGATATGCTTGACAGCTCCAGAACATGTAAATGATCTTCGCTTTAAATAGAGTTAAGTTGTAACCTCTGTCCATTTGTTTGCTTGTGAGCTCACTCATATTTCTCCCATGCATGGGTTATTACACTGTGTAGATATAGCCTTTTACATATAACAACAACGGTATGCTTCTGATACTGGATTTATGCAGATTAAAGTATTTGGAGACACAAATGGCTCTTTGTCAATTGTCCGACTTCCTTTAGGTGAGCATAAGAAGCTCTTTAGACACCTGTTGAAATCCCTTGAAGATTTAGAGAAAGGTGTTGTCATCCGATTTTATTTAATCCGAAGCTGGAGCTAATGAGTTTGTGTCCCAATCATCCCCCTGCTTTGTCCTTAAACCTGGTCTCACCTAAATGAAAAACATCCCTAGTCATTTTTCTTCCTCGTGACGTGACGACCCTGTGACATTTACCGTATTTAAAGAACACATTTCTCTTACTCTGTTTTTCTGAAACACGCAGACATCAGATCTATGATCGCAATGTCACGACTTGAATATTTCATTGACTGTCAGCTCAGCATCTGCTGACCTACCTAACATGCGACATTCCCCTCTTACTGCAGACAGTCTGTCAGTGTGGATCAGCCAGCAGAGCGTCACAGTGTCCAGCACCTCTCCCACTGCTCCCCCTCCATGCCTCTCCTGCAGATAAGCACCATCGCAGCGAACTACAAGGGACTTTGAGAGCAAAGCAAATGTGACAAATACACATGCACTTCTGAGTCTCCATTTTTTTTCTGCTGATGGTGTTAAACCTGTTATTTTCTTCATATTCATGACATGTGATGCATTTATTGGAAAGATACTGTATGTAGATGAATGCAATCCCAGCAACAAGGCTCAAGGATCCAGCCTCCTACCTTCTCCACTACAGAATACTCAATTATTTCAGTTTGCACAGACACACACACTTGAATCTCCATGATTTCAGAGGAAATTACTGTACATTGACTCACAATGGTTTCCTACTCTAACCTTAACCATAGTAACCTCTTGTCTAACTGAAACCTTAACTTTAATTTTAACTGAACCTTAAAACATGTCTTCGGCTTATTTCATGATTTTGTCATGGGGACTTTCTTTTTGTCCCCATATTGAAGACAAGTCCCCATAATGTGTCTGTGTAATTAGATTTAGGTCCCCACAATATGAGTAATAACCTGGCCATGCACACACAGCCATATCAACTATCAACTTGTTTTTTGTGTGTGTGGTTGGGCAGATTCATGAGTGATGACAAAGGCTAATTTAGTGGGGTCACAGAACAAATATAAAGGAGACTGGATATTTTCCAGAGTTATTTTTACTAGTAAGTGTTTGGTTGGTGGATGGACACATGGGGGTGAAAAGCAGGGTAACAAAATTGGGCTGGGTTTGATTAGGAGAGGTATAAGTCTTTAAAGAGGTGCCCATTAGGCAAAGGTCAGCAATTGCCTTGGGCCCTGAACTTCCAGGGACCCGATAAAGTTCAGTTCAGTTCATACAGATGAAAATGAACTAGTTCATATTCATTATCTCAGTTTTTTATTGGGATTATTTAGATGATGATCATGTGTTTAGTTTTTAATCGATGGTGTTGGATCATGAATCTGTGTCGGTCCGGTCACTTTAACTCTGAGTCCTGTTTGTGTCACCTCTCATGTTGTACTGAGCACACACATTATGTGTCATGATGTTTAAATGCAACCTCATAAACTCTGGAATCAAACAGACACTGAGTTACTTCATGTACTGATCACTAGGTCCTGATCACTACTGATGAGTGTTTATTGGTTAAAGGTAGAGCAGGTCAGAGTGGAAGAGGAAACAAACTCCAGCTCGGTACAAACCAACTGCAGCTTCTGCTCTGATCATGAAGCAACTGATCACTGAGCAGCTGTGACCAGAGAAACTCTGTGTTTTCCACTGTTCTTCAAGTAAGTCTCTGACCTGCTGCTTCATGAACGAGCTCTGATCTCACTGTGTGTGTGTGTGTGTGTGTGTGTGTGTGTGTGTTGCTCTGAGAGAGTGAGCGGGGCATCTATTTGCATCACACACAAACACATTTTCACTCACTCCTATAATTTCACATGATGGCCTTTATGATGATGATTAAAAAATCGTGAGCATTTTAGGAGAAAGACATGAAAATAAAAACACTCAAGGGAGCAGAAGACAGGGACAAAGAGAAATGGTAATCATTTTTAAAAGTATATTTCTGGAACTCCATAATTTACCTCCTATTTCCATGTGTGTTATCTTCTCACTTAGTTAAAACAAGATATAAGACAGAGGCCTATCATCAACTTACTGATTCAGAGATCCTCCTGAAGACGACAGATGTTCCATGTGAATGGACAATACGGTTCATTCTTATTGTACAGAGATCATATTGTTCATGAAAATAAGTTATATATAAGCCATATATTTATTTAAGTACACAAGCAGAATAAGTTGTGTTATCTATGAAGAGATTCTGCATGTGAATATAGAGTCTGTCAGCGAGGGACAAAAAGTTTGGGGGTGGAAGCCTATTTTTTAATTCATCTGCATTCATAAGCAGATAGCTGTTATTAGTGAAAGTTTCATCTGGACCTGAAGATTAAGAGACGTTCCACTCTTGAGAGGACCTAGTTGGACATGTTGGTGGTCCTGCTGTGGCTGCCAATGAAACTTGCAGCCATACATGAAATACTTGCATTCACTAATGATTTCACTGCTAATGAAAGCAACAGGATGGATGCAGAGGTTTACAGGAGCAGTCTGTTTCCTCAGATTCAGTCAAATGCATCGAAGGTCATTGGGTGACATATCATCATTCAGCAGGACAATGATCTTAAACATACGGCCAAAGCCCTGTCTGCACTGTCAGTGTGTATGATTTATAAAGGGATCATTGCTTTCAGGTGTGTGCGCGCACGGTTTTATAAATCTGAATCTTTTTTTACATATGCCGTTTTCAGCATTTGTTCACAATTACCCTTTTAGTATGACTCCTACACAGTTTTATAAATGAGTCCCCTGGCAGCAGAGCATCTCCATGAGCTGTATGCATTGGCTTCTTGTTTTTTTTTTTTATCTTTAGAGTTTAGTTTAATCACTGAAAAATTTCAGATATTGTGTAGGCCCATGTGTAAGCCAATCAGGTTTTCTATTGGATCTTAATTTTATATAAAAAAATCGAATTATTTGAGATGAATAAAGATGAATGGAGGGAAACGGAAATAAGAGCATGTTAAGGTTTTAAATAGGGATCGGGCTGAGAAAAGAGGAAGGTTATTTTTCATGAGTTACATTGAAGAAATATGAGAAAAAGTCTAATTCTCATTTTGATCAAGTTCAGCTCAGTTATCTTATTAGGGAGAAAGGGGCAAGACAAAAAGAGATCTTATTTTAAATGTTCCTTTCCTCTGGTGGTTGATTGTCTCTATACGTCGGCTGATGGATGGAAAAATGTGCATACTGTATATTTTAACAGGTAGAAAATGCATTTATTAATATACAATAGAAACAAGACATAATGTCTAAAGATTTTCACTTTCAACCCACCGATGCTTCCATACGAGGCATCATGGGTTTCATAGATACGAGATCCAACATCCACAACATTTACATGTAGCTTCCAACCCCCCATGTTCCCCCAAAAGATTGTCCCATGAATTTCCAATGATTAAATTAGACGGCACCTCTCCACTCGTGATTCAGACAGTAGTGGTGTGAGAGTGTCACAGCCTTCGGAGACGTCTCCTGTCTCTTTCTGACAGTATCAGTAGTGTTTCAACAGCCTTTTAATGGCTTGCCCTCTGCCACTCTTGGGAGGCTCTGGAGTAAGTGCTATGAAGAGAGAAACTGCTCCACATGATGGGAGGTGACGTGCCCTCCTTTTCTCCCTGGCTCTGACTCAAATAAGCCAGAAAAGATTGTGATGAAATACGATTTTCATCATGAAAATTCTTATTTAATTTTTCGCTGTAGACTAACAACAAATTCCCAGACTTACGACTCTCCTTTAATTACGATTTTTATGAATGTGCTGCTGTAATTAAACTCTTCGTGGCACCAATGTGGTTGATGTGCATCTCGTGGTGAATCAGAATTATTACGTTGATTAGCTGATGTTGACGATAGTCGATGAATAGATGGACTTGTTGCAACACAATGGCTTCCCTTGGTGGGAGGTCATGAGGTCTGGCACCACAGAGACGCCTCTGGTTAGTATGGTATATGTTGTTGGCAAGGATCACATGAACCGTTCCCATATTAATGCACTTCCACGATACTGTATATCGTTTGATCAGACAAGAGTCACTCATTCAGATGGATGGCACCTTCACTCCTTATACAGTACCATCATCACCATGGGGTTACATTTTATGATCGCCACCATCTCCATCTCTCTGTATAGCCCCAAACAGCCTAGTTTTGATAATCACTCAAAGCATTCTCCCATCCACTCATCCTGAGGGGAATGCAGAACAAGCAAATTGGTCAAACCAATTTTGTAACAGGTTCGACTCCGACTCCATTGTAATATATTCCAGTCCAACCCTGGATGCAGAGGGCTCATGGCTTACTCAAAGTCCGTAGGCCCTCTTGGCATTCTGTCCTTTCCAGGAACGAGCGAACAGAAAAGGTTTGTCTGCTGATCACTAAATCCAATCACCAAATCCATTTAATTCTGAAACAGGAGAGCACAAGGGGCATTTTCCACCGAGGCATCCTGGTCCGGAACCAATTCTTTGTGTTTCATTGGCCAAAGAACTGGGGCTTGGGGCGGGGTTATCATGACCAACAAGACCAAAAAGAAAAGATTAAACTGGTTCTTAGAAGGTTTGCAGGGTCAACCAGCTCTGAACCAGTACTAGCACCAGCACTAGCACTCGGTTCAATTCAGTGGAAAGGGGGTATCAAGGCCCCTAAAGAGTTGAATTAGAATTTGTAATGTGGGGTGAGAGGCTTTGTGCTAAACTGGGTTTGGGTCTGTTTAAAGTTTAAACGGAAACTATTTCTATGAAAAACAGGGCAAAGACTTAGCGCTAGTTCATTTGATTATTTAACCTTTAAATTAACCCTTTGCCTCTCTGAACTTTTCCATTCACCTCATTAAGCCTTCTGTCTGACTGACTGATATGTGCCTGACTGACATTGGCTTATGTCTGCTTTTAGGGAAACCCTTTAAAGATAACCTTGAAAACCCTTCCACTGGTCTAACTTTCACATGGTCTTACACCTTATTTATATTCTTACAGTCACAAAGAAAATGTGTTTTCATCATTTTTTTAATCGAGTGTTAGATGTCACCCAAGATAGTTTGCTCTCATTTTGGAACTGGATTTAGAGGTTTGATGGGGTTAAGATTCTTATCTGTCTTTAAATCCTGTGGTTGTTTCACTTCAAAATCAATTTCACACACACACACACACAGGGCGTGGTCAAGGGAGATTTTTAGGTCCAGGTTTAAGGATGGATCTAATAATCGGCCAACATCTGTAAGAAACACCGTACACGTTTTTAGCAAATTAAGACAATGACCGGAATGATCCATTAAAGTTTGTTATATCTGGTATCTTGGTATTTAGTCAACAATGAATAAAGAACATGAAAAAGTTTTTTTTTTTAAATCACAGTTTAGCATAAGGTATGTACAATACACAGCAACATACAGATATTGGATAAATATACACAATTAATAATATAATAATAATAATAAAATAGTAATAATATTAATACAATTGATTGTATGGCACTTGAAGAATATGTTTACAAACTGCTTCACAGACATAAAAACAGAAATTATCTTTATACATTATGTGAAGAGATTTTTCAAGAGGAAAAAAACAATATTTGTTGGAATTGTAATCTTAGTTACTATAGATTTATTCCATATTATAAAATAAATAGTGTAATATTATCTTAGAATTCTGTTTATTATATGATTAATTGTTGTTTTCAAATGTCAATATGTTTTATCAGGTTTTGGGGGAAAATGCATTGAAACGTGTGATACGCAAAGAGTAGTACATAGTTTGCAGGTGTGGACTAAATAGGATTGCGTGAAGAATCTTGTGACACGATGATAAGTAGCCCGGAGGTGACCTGCTGACAAGTTTATGGTGTCTGAAGCCAGTAATCATCTGTTTGTCAATGCAGTTTTGTGAGCATATGTAACCATGGCAGAAAATTGTGTTTAATCCTCTGCTAATGTGTCCTACCATGCTCTCCACAACCATCTGACTCCCATTGCTTGTAAAGCTCTTACTCTGATCAAAGCTCTAAAGCCAGGATAATTAACCAGAGGGTCATCATAGTGCACATTAGGTGAGAACAACGATTCTGCCCAACACCCAGATAGAGCACTGTGTTATGTGAAAGGCTGTTTTACTAATCTCAGTGCCCTGATTAAACAGTGTGCAGACCTTAATCTCCTAAATCATTGGCAGCGACTTTGATGTGTCAAGAAGGGACAACGAGCTCCTGGAAATTATGAATGCTGTTGTGGTGTTTTGGCTCAGTGACCTTTGATAGTAAAGATATTTCAACAGTGTGGAATTCAGGAGACATGGGAGTGGCGCTCAAATGTGAAGGCTAAAAAAGACAGGCAAAGGCAAAAGTTAAAAACATCTTATTTAACTAGATTTTATTTAAAAATAGGATTCAAAACAGATAAAGCAGCAGCTCCAAGTCCAGTATTTCATTGTCTCCAATGGAATACTGGCTTGACCGGGGTCTGTCATTGACTCTGAAACTGTTTAAACATGTGGGTCTACCCTAACCCTAACCCCTAACCTCTAACCCCTGAGCCTGACCCGTTTCACTTGTTGTTCAAGACAATGAGTAGCAGCTTCTGTTGCAACTCAGGCAAAATGAGGCTGAGGACGATGAGGTGGGGGTCTCTGAGACCAGAGAAATCATGCAGTGTGCACTTGTGTGTTTGTGTGTGTGTGTCACTGACTGTGCACATGTAACATACTTCAGGTAATTCTTTTATTTCTATGATTTATTTAAAGGCCCTTCAATACAAACAATCTGTAAAATTTGATGAAAACACATAAATATATACAAAAATTAACAAACAAATGTTAAATAAAGTTAATAGTAAAAGAATAGTAGTTAAATAAAAAATGCTAAAAAAGAACCTAATGCATCATATAGAAGGCAAAGAAACTGTAGCATATTTTATACAGACAATATCAGGCATAGACATTTCTAAGGGTAAGTCAGGAACTTTAGTGCTTATTATTATGTTATTGATATGTGCTATACAATATGTAGATTGCAGTGAATGAGAAGTGCTGGTGGTGTGTACAGCTGGATGTGTTAGCAGTGGTGCAGAAATATACTGTCTGTAGTTTATCTGTTAATGTGTTCACTGTGACGTCCAACTTTCCAATACACAAGAAATTGTGTATGAAATAAGTGAATGTATGTTGGTGAGACATGACTCAGCAGTATCGCCTTGGTCAGTGTTAAAGGACCAGTGTGTAAGATTTAGGTGAAAGGGATCTATTGACCAGAAATTGAATGTAGAATAATTCTCATGATGTTTTCACTAGTTCATTTCATCTAAATTGTGTGAATTGTAGTTTTCTTTACCCCAGAAAAGTCCCTTTATATTCAAATATTTTATATTTACATTGAGGGGACCCTCTCTACGGAGGCCGCCATGTTTTTTACATTACTCAGTAGATCAGACGTCATTACCTCTGTGCCTTTTTCATATTCAATTTATTTATTTATTTATTTTTAAACTAGATTTAACTAAATACCTACTCTCATAGGTAGCATAGTCAGAAGCTCTCATATTAAACCCAACAGTTCCCACAATGAGTAAGCCCTTTGTCAACTGTGGAGAGGAAAAACTCCCTCTTTAACTTTGAGAAACCTCTGGCAGAACCAGACTCAGTGTGGGCGGCCATCTGCCTCGACCGGTTGGGGTGAGCGAGGTGAAGAGGTGGGTGGCAATGAGGGAGTAGAATAGAGAGAGAGAGATTGGGTGGTGGGGTCAGGGGAGGGGAGAGAGACCTCAAGAACATCATATATGTGAACTCTATAAGTTTCATTATTGTAGTGAAAGTAATTACAGGTTGCATGTTAGAAATGCTTTCCTGTAAAAATACGTTTGGAGCATTGATTTGAAGATCGGTATTGAGTTTGCGAGCCTAATCTCATCCGGCAGGGAGTTCCTGGTCACCTTGAGTGGCCAGCCTTGACCTAGGGACAGCCATCAGGGACAGGCTGGCTGATCTGAGGTTATGACCGGGATTATAAGGAGTCAAGAGCTGTGAAATGTAGGTTGGGGCCAGCCCATGTTGGGCTTTAAAAGTTATGAAAAGAATCTTAAAATCAATCCTGAATTTAACTGGTAACCAATGAAGGGATGCCAGAAATGGCGTGATATGAGCCCTACGGTTTGTATTTGTTAAAA
The DNA here is from genome assembly GCF_024713975.1 of Paralichthys olivaceus. NCBI lineage: Eukaryota > Metazoa > Chordata > Actinopteri > Pleuronectiformes > Paralichthyidae > Paralichthys > Paralichthys olivaceus. Next base: position 16,003,118 of record NC_091107.1, on the reverse strand, counting down.
TACTAGTAGCAGTGTTCTGAACAAGCTGCAAAAGAGATACCAGGTTTTGGCTAAGGCATGTATACAGGGCGTTGCAATAATCCAGGTGGGAGAAAACAAAGGCATGTCATAGTGATATTTAAGAACTGACAGTTGCATGGCACCAGATGTGCCATTTTTCAGATCAAACTGTGGATTATCAGCAGTGGTGCCATGATGCTAAATATAAAATAAATAGAAAGACTAAAATATAAAGCTGTCTGTTTCATTCATTGACATCAGAGGTAACAAAATTGAATTTGCAGGACTTGATGTTCAGAAAAAAAGGGAATATACACAAAATTAGAAAGATGCGAGCCAGATTCTTCAAAGTGTTAATGAATGATGAATCATCTCTAAAGGAAAAATCTAATAAGATTTTGAGTGAATGTGAAATCATAACAATAAATGTGACAGGAAAGAGACAAATGCTCATTTTATATCAGGTCCTAAAGTGTAAAGAACCCATCCGATAATACAGGAGTGTCTGATCTTCCTTGTTGCTGCTGTTTGTCCTTTACGGTTTGTGTCACTGCTCCAGGTCTTGGTACGTGCACAAACACCCAGACGCTCACAGATGCAAAAACACATAGGAGAGAGTGTTGAAAAGAAACTGTTGAGTCATCTCATTCCTGATTCCCTGCTGGCAATGGGGGCAGCTCTCAAGTCCCTGAAATTGTATCAATAGCATGTGTTGTCTTTTCAGTTTGGATTAAGGTGTGGATGAAGGCGGGGGGGATGTGCTGGAAGCCTGGGAGCTCCTGTGTCATCGCGAGTGTGTCTGCCGCTTTTGCCGCCAACACTTTCACATAGTCAGCACAACACAGAGGATATCTACACAACATACAACCTCTGCTAACCCCCAAAGACCACAAAGCAGCCTTTTTGCAGAGTATCCCCAGGTTTAGTGGCAGGGTGTGACTGAATGTGGACCGCAGTCTGGTGCCCTCATACAAAATCTGAATGGTCTGATGTACACAAAAAAAAACCCTGATTGATTTCTAATGGAACATATTTCAATCAGGAGTAGGTGACTGAAGGAACAGCCTTAAGTGTTGATAAGGTGGCCCCTAAGGACAAAACCCACAAAAGAGGGAAAAGCACAAGCATTAAGAGAGCGCACCAAAAACACAACAAATATGAGAACACACACAATTCTGAAATTGTTGTGTTTCACTCAGAACCACAGACGTCCTCATGTCATGGCAGCTTCTGAGTAAAAGTCACATAAGTCATCAGAGTTGCTCTCAGACACATACTGAACAGCTGAGAATCTGTAAGTGACAAGCTCAGGACTTTCTTCAGTTTCTTTTGCCAGCCTGCAAGTAAAAAAACACCATAGGATTCAGAGGATGATGAGTGAGTGGGCATGTTGATGATGTTTCTAACATGCAAATATTTCAGGATGAAAATGCAGTGCAAAGACATCGGCGTCAAGAGGGACGACGCTGGTGTCGATGTGCTGTGAACAAAAACAAGGGAGTTCAAAAGCTGTTACATCCCGCCTCTGCCTGCTTCACCAACCCGCACCTGAACACTCTAGTGATTGCTGTGTTGTTGTGAACAACCTGCTGCGCTGTTTATGTGGGAAAGGCAAATTCTAGAGAAAGTCCGGACCCAATTGTGTGGACATCCTCCATGGTCCATGTCTGAAAACAGCACAGGATTCAGATATCTCAATCCAATAATTATAAATGAATTGAGACATATCTCAATTTGTTAGGTATTCAATTTGCTGGGTTGGCCGAAATAAAAAAGTCAACCTCTTATTGCTGACAAATTACAGTGAAATTTGTAAACATCAACCTACAACATAAAGTAACCAGATGGGAGTGTCTGATTTTGCTGAATCCAACCAATGACGGACGAAATAATTCAGGATTCTTCATCAGATTGGTGCAAGAAAATCCAAAAGAGTAAAACTTCCTGACAAACAGATTGAGAATGTGACTTGTACACAAATGAACCAGAGTGGAATACATAACAGGTTAACAGACTGGACCTAAGCCCGATCACAAGGGCAAGGTGTGGCAGTGGGCTGCATCAGGCACTGACATGACAGCTAATAAGGGCTTTTGAAAAATCTGTTAAAACAGATTTTAACAGAACTTTTGGGTCACGTTGGTTGATGGTTGGATGGTACTCCATTTTAAGGTATTGCTAAAGTGTCCCTTTTGATAAAATAATGCTTTTATCACCATGTCGTATTGTTCTGCCAGTGTGTTTTGATAATCCACCTCCTCAGAGGTGACTAAATAGTTGTATATTGTGTGAATCTTTAGGTAATCTTGTTGCCTTGGGGGTACAGGGTCATTGGTGGTCAATCCCCGTCACCTGAAATGAGGAACCAAGTTAAGAAGGGTCATACTAGGACTCCAATTAGGTGACGCAAATAATCGGATGCAGTGCAACATGCAATAGTGGTCACACTGTCAACATGTGCAGGCAACTCCTCACGGACACAGGAAGATAAAGCATTGAGACAACAAATGAGGACGATTCCTCGTCTTTGAGGTCTCGAGTTGATGTATAATTAGATATATATAATTATCCATTAAAAGATTATTGTATATATATTTTGAATATATGCGCAAAGACAATTGGTTTTGGTATTTCATATATGTTGTTAACTTTTTTCTTCATATATCTACAGTGGTGTATATATGTGATGAAAATGTATTACCCTCTAGGTAACGTATATGGGAGCATCCCTCTTGTTATAGGGACATACCTTTTATCATATTACATTTCTCTATAGGCTAACATGCCCTACCCTGTGGCATCTCTACAGCTCTAAAATAAAGGATGGAAATCAAATGGAGGCACATTGTCAATCTCTAAACAACCTCTGTACTTGTATCGTTTTATCCAGCTAAACACTTAACACACACAAACACACATAAAAGCCTGAACCGAATCTGGGCCAAAACATAAAGCAGACGTGCCCCCCTCTGTGTGTGTGTCACGGAAACACCCGATTAGTTCAGTTGCGTGCAATGACTCAGATGTCAATGTCCAATGTAGATATTTTTTCCCTCTACTGTAGTTTAATCTCTTTGCCTGATTTAACTCCTTTAGTCGGATTTGGAGGTGACGGCTGAGACATCTCAGCTGATTCTGAATTGTTACAAGATTCTGCATATAAAATATATATTATATATCTATACAAACACTCACACACACACATTTAAATCATCCGAGCAAGTCGTCTCCGGGCCATCTTTAAATGGTCCAGAATGCTGCAGGAGTGATGCTGACCAAGGTGACCCACTTCACATCTTAAATTTTTGACATTGGCTTTCCAGTATGTTCAGGATTCAGTTTAAGGTTCGTATTCTAACATACAGAGCCATCCACCTCTGTACGTCTCTGATCCACTTCAACTGTAAAAAAAACAGCAAGGCACTTAGGTCTCTTGACAAGGGCTTAAGGGGATTAAAACACTAAAGGTGACGCCTTTAAAAAGAAGCTGAAAACGCATGTGTTCAAAGTGACTATTATTGTTTTTGTAAGTTGTGCAGGTGTTTCATTGATGGGTACTTTTATTGCTTATTTGTTAAAAAGTTTGTACCCTCTACAATCAGCATCTGTCCCAAAAATCCAGTAATTATCATCAGAATAATCTTTGTTAAATATACATAGCAATTTGAAGATCACACAACATAAGATACAGAAATATTAAAACGCTACAGATGAGAAAAGAGCAAAAAGAAGATAAATTCAAACATAATGATATGAAACAAAATCCAGGAGGTACATGTTTTATTAATGATATATATTACAGAATTACTATTGTATGAAGGAATTTGACAATTTGTACATCATTGATTTATATTTTTAATAAAAACAAGCCATTTGATGTATTTTCTTTTATCTGCAAATAAAGTATTGATGTAATTGAATTAAGAAAGAACTGGGTTAAGGTTAGAAATCAGCTTAAATGTGACAGCATTAAAAAGTATTTTGACTCAGTGTCAAAGTTGAGCACCACACACGGTCGTCAGTTACGGCTCAGACTGTCAGTCCATCTGATATCCTGCTAAATGAATTTGTAGCAAAACACTTCTTCCTGTAAATCCAATAAATCTAAACAAACAAAGTCATAGCCGTGCGACAGTGGCTTAATGGGGAGTCAACTCTATTGAGCATTAGACTGAGTTCCAACATAAAAAGTCTGTCTGCCATGCCAATGAGTCAACCGTTTAACTAGTTTAGGAAGTAAAAATATTTCTTAATTCCATTAAGCGGACAAAAGATGGGTTTTTTTATGAGCCATTGGACATTTTGAAGGCAATGCCACTTTGCACTGGGAGTTCACGAGGCTTTAAAATGGTTAGAATTGACTGGCGTCTCTTACAGTGTGTCTATTAGGCCCTAATTTGATTTGAGACTATATATTTATAGTCCCTGCAGCAAGAACAGTGACTTGGCCCCTCTCTTTGTAATTAGTTGTGTCTCTGCCTCTGTGTCATTAGATTAGGTTGGAATCCCAGACGCTCAGACTCTGTACTTTGAACACCACTGCAAATGGGTTAATGCAACTCAAAATTCATTACTACAGCATTAGGTTTATCTGGTAGACGAAGCGTCTCTCTCTCGTTCTCTCTGTCACACGGGCCAGTGGACAAACACACAAACAGACACACACACACACACACACACACACACATTTGACATTTGCACTAAATTTCACATAATGTCAAATGATGTAAGAGCTCTCTCCTTTCTGTCTGTCTAAACTTCTGGGCACAAAGCTATATTTTATAAGAAAATGATTAAAAAAAACAGACTTATTAGATTATGAATTATGAGGTAAAGGCTTTTGTACATTCCTATTTTTAAAAGTCAGACTATAGATGCCAATAAACACATGTGTTGGAAGTCGGTGTACAAAAAAAAACTTGTGGTGTTAAACCAAGCTGCTTTGATGAAGTTGATCATTTCAATCCACTATGTTTAATTGCTCGATTGACAAGAAGAATATAAATCCTGGTGGGGAGCAAGAATCACAATGCAATTATAACACAATAGCACTTCAATAGACATACAATTACTAAGACACCACAGATATGTGTGTTCAGTAATTTTTGTGTAATTGCAGAGATTTTTGTGGAAACACTGTTGACTGATTTCTAACATTGTCCACCTAATTATGTACCGGAGCAACAATAATAAAGCAATATTATGAGTCTACAGCTCCACTGGGGCTTTGGGATTCTGTTCTGGGCACAATCACACATAAATGAATGAGAAGTGAGCATCACAGGTCAAAGTTCACCAGAGTTGAACTCCACACAAAGCCACGCTGTGTTTTGCCTCGCCGCAGGAAGTAAGTGTTTCATTTGCCCCCTCGCTCACACAGATTGAAAGTAAATGGTAAATTTCTGTATTTATATACTTTTCTCGATTACCTCTCAGCTGTCAGTAATTTGAATATATTGCCCAGAGATACTTTGAGTAGGGGAGATGAAAATTGAACCACTATCCTCACTGATTCCAGAAGTCGGGACAGGTGAGTGCTCCGGCTGTCAGAATCCACTTCCAGCAGCCTCAGCACACAGATGTTGTGGCATGAACTGCTCTTTGTACACCACAGCAGGCTGGATGAGCTGATTGTCGAGTGATTAGGTGTTTTGTTGAAATGGTGGAAAAATGGGGAACACCCACATCCTGAAAACAGCAGGGAAAACGGAGTCAACACAAAAGAACACGTCAGTCTCATACTCTTTTTCTGAGTTGTATTTACTGGTTATTCACAAAATATTGATTGCATGTATTGTTGTATCTATATGTTTTGTGGTTTAGATTACTAGAATTGAAGGCCTCTATAAATGAGACTTATAGAACCAGAGTAATACCATTATTATACCAAAATAAGTAGGTATATAATTTTTTTTAAATTGACATTGCCGGTGGAGTTTGCCTCCATCATCATGTTTAATGTCACAAACTCACCGGAAACCAACACATCGTCAACCAGTGCCTGAAGCAGGAAAACATTCCCATCGCACACAATTGGCAGATGTTAGTGGGTGTTGGTGGGTTTTTTGACCATTGGGAGAGGAGCTTTAGAGATGTCCCTGAAGATGGTGATAAATCTGAGATGGACATTTAGGACAAGTACAGAGACAGGAAATGCCCCTTCCATGTTACAATAAGTCTGTAATGGACAAGTTCTGTTTTCACTCCATATAGGCTACTTTATGTCCCCCTGTAAATCAAGAAAACAGTGTAGTGTAATTAACCATGCATTTGTCATGATGTCATTCTACAATAAATCTTCAGTAAGAGATTTTCTCCATCTGGCTTTTTAATGTAAATTTTAAATAATTTGTATGTATCCTTGCGGTATAACATGCTGGATGAAAGAATAAAAAAACCTTAATATTATAATGAAATACTCAATAAGTGTGGACATTTCCATGTATCCACACACATGTAGAATCATCTGTATTATGTATTATTGAAAAAAAAAGTTTTTGTGGTAAATCAGCCTCCTTTTTCCTCCGTTTCAGAGCAACTATAATCCCAGCATCTTGATCTCCTAGTCAAGATAAACAGATCCATATGTTGTGTCTATTAAATTACCAATATGATGTCAGGGTTAGAAAACAAGATACTACAGAGCCAAGACAACACTTGAGGTTCCAGGTCCAGAGACTCTCTGCTCAGCCTTAAATCCAGAGAATCATCTTCATCCTCTTCCTTGTCATTGACAACCTTCAGATGTACTTTACTTGCTTGTCCTCTGCTTGACTTGTCAGGAACCCCTCAGTGGCCCAACATTCTTCTGCATTGTCCCAGGTGTGACCAGAGAGGTGAAATTCATGCACCATCACTCACATTGATCGTCTCCTTCCTGTTCTGCATCTTCTCTCATGCTGTCGGTAACAGAGGGGGAAAAAATGGTGGAGTGTGTCACATTGTATCTCATATTATAGCGCTGATTGAGAAAAAGCAGACCCGACCATCACTGTCACTCTCCTCTCTGACCCCAAAACTTACAGAACAGTGTTGTGTGAGCAGCCACATGGCAACCTCATGCATGTGAGGAAGGAGGGAAGGAAATATACACTGATGTCCTCTAACCCTTCTCTCCAACATGCTTTTCTGCTCATGTCCTGTGCTCTGATTACAAGTTATTACCCTTTACCATCTTGGGAAACGTTCATCTTTTTGTGCGAAGTTAGATCGCTCCCTGCCCTGAGAGTTACAGATCACAAACCATTCAGCTGTTTTTGCCTGTATTACCTAAACGAATCCCATGTTTCATTTACATTATTTCTACTTATTTTCATACCATTTAAATCTGTATATATACACATATGCAGTACTTTAAGATATTGTATCTGTATGGCAGCAAATAGTGCTTTATTTACATACTCATGTCTCATTTCGAAACCTAGCAGGCAAATTATACCATTGATTATATTACATTACATTCCACACAAAAAAAAGAAAAAATAATCCTAATGGTGCAAAGCAAAAGTGCAAAAAAAATTACATCTTATGATTTATAGTTAGCTTAACAATGTAAAATGGTAAATTCAGAATGTGAGAGTGAGAGAGGGTGGAAAGAGCTTCACTAAAGCCACAGTGGAGCTCAAACTTTGCATCCAATGCATCTGTGACTCTCTGTTTCAGTTTCAAGAGGCAGAAAAACACCCAGATGTTTATATACTAGCTGTAAAGTCAGAGATCAAATTAAACAATATAGTCTCTCCATTCACGTAGTTATGAGATTAACAAAGTCACACAAGTGCCATGACTTTCCTGTTAATTACTAACACTGATCATAAGGATTTCCAGTTGAATTAAAGTAAATGACATGTTTGGTCATAGACACATCCCATCTTATTTTAAATAATATTTTTTTAAAAAGGAAAAGTTACAAGAAAATAAATATAACCTATTTCCTCACTTTATGCAGTGATTCCAAAACGCAATCAGGGACATTAAAGATGTGGAGGTTTTAATATAGATTTTTAATTCAACTCTGATAATAAAACTATCAAAATAAGAAAATTCAAACTGCTGTTGAATTTAAATTGTATGTGTTTATTATTGTATTAAAAATAGGCTCTCTCAAGATAATTAAACATTGAAAAACCTTTCACATTTCACCAACTCAGATAAATGAATAATATCATGGTCTAAAACAAGAAGGATTTTTTTGTAATAATAATCCACTGCGAAAAAATGGGGTTTTATTAAGCATTATTGAAGCCACCTCAAACCAACACTGAATTAAATGGCTCTAATGTATTTCTCCTGAAGTCCATGACTTCCTCCATGTCTGCTGCTGCCTCCTGTACATTCTTGGATGTGTTCATTATTGATACAGTCTCTCTCTCTCCTGGTTCACAGAGCCCACAGCAGTGTGGCTCGTGGGCTGCACCGGGAGGAAAAGTGGAACAGGCAACATGAGGATTTGGAGAGTTGCTCAAATGTGAAGTGACAGGTTCGAGAGCCCCCTCGGCTCTTTGTGGGATGGCAGTAAAGCGGCGCCGAGTCCCCCTAAATCAACACGCCCCATGCGCTCCCACCTCATCAAACACATAGGCCTATTCACATTTACATGTTTTGTTTTTGCTTACTTCACAGTTTCACGTGATGTAAGTTGCTGGAAGTGTAAGTGTAGGACAGGGAAATCGATTATAGTAAATTTAACAATCCAATAACATTTTCGTGAAATTAGAGGTAAATTAGCATCATATGTAGGATGATCACCTCTATAATAATAATAATAATAAACAATTGAAAATTTAGATTGCTGCCTGTGTTTTAAAAAAAAGAGGAATACTTATTATAATATATATATATATATATATTTATACCGTTGTGGCACAGTGATGGCTTATAATTAATATATGTATATATATTGAAAGCTTAATGTTATAAATGCATGAAGAAAGAAATTGTCTCATATGCATAATATTCATAACGTTGTGGCACAGAGGTAATTCATATTTGTGTGTATATACAACTTTATAAATAGACGAAATTACTTCAGATATATTTGTTACCAGTCGCAAAGACATCAGGGCTGGTGTTGTTTTCACCTTGTGCGTGCATGCGTGTGGCTGTGTGTGCCATCATGGTCGAATGTGGTCCTGCAGACCTAGTGTGGAGTATTTCGTTGGTGTGGGTCTGTCTGTGCAGACTTTGTGTCTTAAAACTTACAGATGCAGCCAGGAAACTTAACAGATGTGTAAAAGATAGTCAAGGTATCTGGAGACTTCCCTGCCCCCAATAGAGGTCATGTTATGACCTGGGTGCTTCTGGGGGGTCAGAACGTCAACATGTTGACAAGTGTCGCAGGGTGGTCACCAGTTCTTTTATCCACGCTGTGCTATTAGACTATTTGCGCGCGCTGTCCCCATCTGATCCTCAAATCCCTCTGTAGTCCTCGAGCCTGAGCGCTGCAAACCCCGCCCAGCGCCTCTGTAATTGGAGAAATAGAGTAAAGAGACGATGAGAAATCTTTATTGCATCAGTGTGTCCGTGCGTGTGCTGGGAAGGACAGAAGTGTGACAGATTAAACACCATCACCTTCCCTCTCTCTGTGCGCACTCTCTGCTGTTTGGCACATGGTTCCAAAGTGCGCACTCCTCTCCTCGGTTGTACCAGCGAATATACTAGGATTATTCTTGCTTTTGCTCCAGTATCTTTCCTCTCATGACCTCTTTACCATGCAAAACACAAACTCTTAAAGCAGTTTGGATTTAGACGCGTGCAGCAGCAGCAGCAAGTGGGGCTGACACCTGTCTGATCGGATGTCCCGATGAGAGATCCAGTTGACAACCAGCGGCTGCAATGGCGTACAATACCTTCCAAGCTCGTCGACCTGGTGCCTTGCCCCTGTCAGCCTTCCTGACCGCCGCCCAGCCCTCGTTTTTCACCGCGCTGGCTTTCCCAGACGTCGCCTCTCTCACCGAGCCCGTCCCGGAGCAGGTTGCCCCTGACGCGGGGCTGCGCGCAGCTCTGCGCCGCCAGCATCCTACCCTCCAACCGCGGTCCACGACGAGCCTGCAGCCAGAGGTGGCGGCGCTGGATGATGACCCGAGCGTCACTCTGGAGTCGAAGAGTTTGTGGAATGAATTTCACAAAATGGGAACTGAAATGGTCATTACAAAGTCTGGAAGGTAGGCTCAGCAAACTCCTATTCATTCATTCAGAGAAAGTGCCGCAATGGAAACTTAAAGTCAGATACAGCACTGGGGCTGCTCGATAAGTGACACCAAATATTATCCTAAAATAGTTTTCACCAATAGCGATACAGCAATGGTTCAATTATCTTAACTTATATTGGGACAATGCACATTAATTGACATACGTACTCAAGTTCAACATGTAAATGTACAGGCTCATTTCATCTGCAGTCCCTGGCACACAAAAAACAAATTCAGTTCTATAAAAACACAGAAAAAGGCACAAAACACAAATTATCAGTAAAAAATATATTGCTTGGCATTGTGCAAGCACATTGATGGGATAAGATGCATAATTGTTTTTAATACTCCACCTCTGATTTGTAGAATATTTAGCTGTTTATCAAGTGTTTGTCATTATCTGTTCAAAAACAAGAGTTTAAAATCTCAACCTTCACCTTAACAAAAATAATATATTATTTATCAATGATTTATCATGATAATTATTGATATTCACTAAAATGACCATTTTTATCCATAACACTTTTTGGCCAAAGCCCCCAATACTCCAATCATCACATATTCTGTACAAATGAGAATAATTTAACAAGGTCAATGATACAAACACTATATAGGAATAGTTAAAAAAGTTATATTACAGTTACACTACAATGTTAAATTCTCATGTAATCCGGCCTCTAAATCTTTAAGGATTAATGATAAATCCCAAATTACACAAAGTCAGAATTATTTCAAACACAACCCATCAGTTTCATGGGTGACTCTTCACCACAGGAGGATGTTCCCGCCTTTCAAAGTGAGGGTGGAGGGGCTCGATAAAGCAGCCAAGTACATCCTGCTGATGGACATCATCGCCGTCGACAACTGCCGCTACAAGTTCCACAGCTCCCGCTGGACGGTGGCCGGGAAGGCTGACCCAGAGATGGCAAAGCGCATGTACATCCACCCAGACAGCCCGTCCAAAGGGGAGCAGTGGATGAGCAAGCCCGTCGCTTTCCATAAACTCAAACTCACCAATAATATTTCGGATAAGCACGGATTTGTAAGTTGCATGGCCTACTTATTGAAATTTGAATTGCTTTGGCTTATGGGACTTTTATTCCAGTAAAACTCACAATGTTGATTAGCTTGTTCCCTATTTTTTTCAATATTATATCACTAACCTATAATAATTTGAATCATGTGTCTCATGTCTTCAACTTCTCAGACAATTTTGAACTCGATGCATAAATACCAGCTCAGGTTTCACATCGTCAGGGCCAACGACATAATGAAGCTTCCGTACAGCACCTTTCGGACTTATGTTTTCCCTGAGACAGAGTTCATCGCTGTCACTGCCTATCAGAATGAAAAGGTAAACCCCCGCCCTCCCCCATCTCCGCCCCACCATCCTCTCCCCTCCCCTGCCCTTTCACATGCACGCCCACACACAGTCACAGCAGACCTGATCTATTGTTGCACGCAGTTATAACACGAGTCCAGAGTCCTTTGGGAAAATGGGCCTTTACTGGCCTCACATTTGTGCATAATAATGCTTCTCTTAATCTGTCAGCCTGTTTTTGAAATGACTAACTTTCAGTATTGTCTTTTCTCTCCATGAGATTACGCAGCTGAAAATTGACAATAACCCCTTTGCCAAAGGATTCCGAGACACTGGGAATGGGAAGCGAGAAAAGAGGTGATTGTTTTGCCACCACAAAGCACATGCAGCACCTGTATATAAGGCTTTATTTAACATAGACGTGTACTCCGCAGGAATAATCAGCTGAACATGTCTATGGTGCATGAGAGCCAGAGCAGAGTGGACCGGGACAGTGCAGATTCTGAGAACTCGTGTGAGCAGCCCTGTACCGGTGATTCCTTCTGTCCCCCTCTGGAGCTGGTGAGCAGCCCCCTGATGTCCACCCCAACCTGCTTTGGTGGGTTAACCTGCAGTTTTTAATGCCGTTATCAAGCCGAAATAGCAGCATGTCTGTGAACCCAAATCATTTTACATAGGAATGTGTTGATCCAATATATTTAAAACGACACTGCAATATTATGCTTCACAAACTAGCAATGTTACATTTTAATAAATATATTTCCTAAGAATTTTCAGGGTGTACAAAAACACCCCCTGAATATTAAGTTTGAGATGTTTTTAATAATAATAATAATTTAACAACATTTGGAGGAAAATCACTGAAAAGCTCCATTATGATTATTTATATGGACATTAGAAACATAATTTGTGACCACTTGATTCCTTTATCTCAATGAATGCTGAAAATATTGATTTCAGACATACAAAATGTCAATTAAATTGTGTGTCAGCATGTATTGTATATACGCTTCACTGATAAAAACAAAGTCAATGTGTTTTGATCAGCAATAGAAGAAACATGTACTACTTAGAAACTATTATGATTCAACATGGACTCTTCAACACTGGCTACTAGGTACATATTTAAAATGAAGCATGTTATTTCCCTGCAGATGAGAACAACACTGAATGTGATTCAGAACAGGAGGACAGTGCAGAAGCCAGCTGCTCCAGGGATGAACATGCCTCTACTCTGAGTCTGAGAGGTGAGGAGCTGCTGCGGAACATGTCAGCTCCTTGCAAGAGTAACGACAATCCGGATGCAACAAAAGACAGAGCAGCGTGTAGAACCTCGGATGAGATGTACCGCGTGGAGATGGACTCTTCAAAAAAGCACCTGAGTGATATTGAAGACGGGCTCGTGCCTGTGATGTCACAAGCGCAGAGTCCATCCTCCCTCAGGGACAGTCACCATCAGACTTTGGATTTTGCAGGTGCACATGCCCAACAGTTTCTTAAGCTTGGGGCACCCTTGTTGTTTCATCCGGGACAGAAACCCGAGAGTTTCCCAGCTGCGGGTATGGGACATCTATTTTCCTCTTTGTCTGGACTAAATGAACTAGAAAACGGAGGCCTGTCTCCCCAGAGCGTCACCTCTCCATCTCCCTTCATGTTCCACCTGTCACAGCACATGCTGGCATCTCAGGTACCATTCTGAACTCTAACATCACACATAGAGAAATAGATATCAAAAATTGTATTGCTCGCTATGGGATGAGTACACCTAAGTTATGAAAAGCGTTCAGACTTTTGGGTTTTAGGCAAACTGTTTGAGAGAACATTGGAATCAGAAAATGAAGTCCATGTACAGACCCTTTGCATTTTTTAAGTGCTTGATGACGTAATGCTTTCAGTTTTAATGGGTGGCACAGTGGAGCGGTGGTTAGCACTTTCGCCTCACAGCAAGAATGTTTCTAGTTTCAATCTCAATCCAAAGGTTGAAAACTGTATGTGGCCCTTTGATTTGCTGGCCGCCTCTCCAGGGTGTACCTCGCCCAATTGTCAACTGGATTAACCTAAAAAAAAAAAGGTTGGAAAATAATATTTAGAAGTATTTGCTCTCATTCAGTAGAGAAAAAAATGATCCAAGAGTTGTTGAAGAAGTTACTTTAACAAAAATATATAACGAGCAGAGCTGCGAGTGCCTGGTAGCGTGAACATGCAGCAGCTATAGGTTCAGCTACTGTAACTAATATAGTTTGGGCTGAAAGGCTCAAGTAAGGAGATCAGCTTGATTCCTGGTAAGACAGGATGTGAATTAACAGTTTGCACGGTGGGCTTGTTGCTGTGTTGCAACTAATTTGATTCTTTCATTCAGGGACTCGCACTGTCACCGTTTGGAGGATTGCTGTCGTATCCGTACCACTACATGGCAGCACCTGCAGTGATCAACCCGGCTCTGCCCACTTCTACCCGAAACCACTGTTTCCGCAGCTCCCGGTCGCCTTGGTTGCGTTTCAGCCCCTATCACATCCCTACTTCTGCCACCTCAAGCCAAAGCCTGTTTACGGACAGATCATCTTGTGGTTCTAACTCATTATCCGAGCTGTCCAAGTCAGGCAGCAGGCGGTCGGGTCCGCTGTGCAACAATCACAGCCACAAAACCACGGCTAAGCAGAGGACTCCTCCACATAAAAGCACTGTTAAGGGTTCAATGGATGAACTGCAGAACATATATAATGTGGTTATTGATAAAGCACATACTCCTTAAAAAACTATTTTATCATTTGACACGATATGGACTTAAATAAAGATTTCACTGACAAAAACACAGAGAATATTTGAGGTTGCACATAATAACGACCTCTGTGCGTTGCTGCTTTTTAACATCTCATGATATAATTGACAAAACTAACTTGAGGTTCAATGAAAGTTTTTAACCTTGTTAACATATCTACATGTTTTTTTTATAGAATACAACACATATATTATGAGCAAGATGAGCATTCAACGCCATACCTGAGTATTTCCACCTTGACAGTCTCAAAAGAAGAATTCGGACAGCGAGGGTTTCGTCTTCTTAATCTTTCGGAGTTGGTTTCCGATTCCAATGTGTACAATATACATGAATTACTCCTATTGCTGTAGCAATAGTGTAACGTACAGTAAGCGAGTGGCTGAAGGGTGGATGGAGATAGAGGTGGGTCAGTTTTCATGATTATAAACATGTTAAAGAGAGGACAAAGCTTTTCCTTGCTTCTGAAACAATGTTTATTTTTAAGCTATAGACGTCACTTACTCAAGTAAATTTCAGACCCATCCACGCCCCTCTGCCAGATAACCCCATGCTGGATATTCCACCCCTGCACACATCTGTTCCCATCCACCTACCCATCTGTGACCTCTGTACATTTACTGTATCTCTGTGTTTCCACTCATCAGTTGTCAGATTGTCTTCGTGCTCATTGCCAATCTCCTAAGTTTTCCTGCTCCCGACTGTTTGCCGGGCCTGCTTGACTTTGACTCTGACTGCCTGTCACCCTTTTGTACTGTTGCCTGCTTTGTTTGCCTTGTTTTAACAGTAAAGACGCTTTGTTGGCCATCATTGATTCTGTTGTGCTTTAGGATCTTGAATTTTGTGAGTTAATTGATTCATTTACCCCACCTAGATCAATCAGTTATTGGAAGTTAAAAAATCTGAATATGAAAGATGCATATTGGAAAGATTTTTGCAACTGAACCTAAACTATATAAGAACAATAATGTGCTTTAAGGGATAAAACATACATTTTCAAATTGTTTTATACTGAACGATTGTCCGATTCTCTTTGAGACACGACTGATCCAAGCCTTCAACCTGCCAATTTCAACGCAGGATTTTTTTTTTTACGAGCACTTACAGAAAAATGTCTTCAATAAAGGTCATCTTGCAGGTTGTCTGACAAGTTATCTGACTAAAGTGTGTTTGTTTCTTTCACAATTTAAATAAAGACACTGTACACATACATTTAATTGTGTTCACACACGTATGTGTATAGCATAGTTGAAGTTAAAATGTTTGCTATCTTAATACAAATACTTTCTTTCTTCTGTCTCATGGCCACGTACACAATAACACTGTTGCATAATGTGGCTTCCAAAACACTTTTGAATGATTCTCTGCAAATTGTCATGGATGCAACTGAAAAAAGAGGAAGTACATGCACTGTACAAGTGTACTGTGTTCAACACTGTTCTGAGACTCTGGATTGGTAATCACCTGCTATAGCAGCCTGGAGCAAAATAAAGGTAAATCCTTAATAACACTGTTGAATACAGAAATGATACTGTTACTTATCAATGGTTTCTCCTGTGTTGTATTTAACAGACAATTAACAAATCGTTATATTCTATGATTTATTGTTTATGTTGATTTTGCTTTTAGACGTGCAGCGCTTTGCCTCCCAGCATCATTTCTTCTGTCTTCTTCTCCTTCATCATTTTTCTTTACAGGCAGTCAAATATAAAGAAAAGACAAATATGAAGCTAATGATCATTGTTCTGATGTCATCCTGTAATCCTTTAGGACAGCAGTCTTAGGAAACTGTGATACTATGATACAGCAGTAATTGATGAATCCTATAACCAAATTCAGAGACACACACAGGGAGTTATGATGCACAATTATATTTATTTCATGATATGATATATGGTTTGGTTTATATAATTTACATTGGGAAAGTTCACCCAGAAATAAAAATGCACTCATTATCTTCTAACCACTATGTCGATGGAGGGGTGGGTGAAGTGTTTGAGTCCACAAAACACTTTAGGAGTCTCAGAGCTAAACAGTGTTCCAAACAACACATGTGGTGTCATCCAAGTGTCTGCAAGCCCCGACATTCAAATTTGAGTGGAAACAGTTATATCGTGTTTTTAGCCTAAAAGTCCACCAGAAGTGGCTAAGCTAACAGACGTTAGCATTCCGACTGTCTCTAAATGCACCTTGTAGTCGAATTGAATTTGAATGTGGAGAGCTCCATGTTAGGATTGAGAGAAGCATGAAAAACTCAGATGGTATTTCTTCTATTATCCTTGCATGACACAGTGTCATAGCAATACTGCTGGAAAATGTTCAGCACGCTCTAAATTATTTGGAAGTAAATGGTGGGATAAGAATGTCAACATAAAGAGAATAGATAGTCATCTGTAACTTGCTACATGAATAATTCACTTTACAGGGATATCATCTAAAAGCTGGTGTGATCATGAATAAAGCACTCGTGTGTCTGCTGGGGGGGTTATAGGAGTGTGTAGATGCTCACCATTGTGTGTTCAGTATGCAATCAACACACATAAAGAGGGTGACCTTTTGGAGACCATACAAATATCATATCAAATCAGACTTCCATCCATCATCCATCCATGAAGCGTACATTTCTTATTCATTGTCTCTAAAGAAGTTCCAGAAGGAAAAAATTTTGGAAATCAGACAAAATGCAGAGGTACAAAACTGTGTTTATAATTGTTTAAGGAGTGGAGGAACTACACTTCCCATAAACCTTTGCAAATTATCCCTTTCCAATGACTTTCAGCAAGTTAGTTCTTATACTTAACCTTGCTGTTGATATAATGTTGCAATACATAGTAGTTTGAGTCTTGTATGTATAACGTTTCATGTGTGTATGTATATATATATATATATATATATATATGTATGTGCACGGTGTAGCAACCTATTATTAAGCTAATAAAGTTTTGATAAACATTTCTATGGGAACAGCAAGCTCCACAAATAAAAGACCTTGCTATTAAACCTGCAGATTGTGAGTATAGTAGTATTTCTCCATGACATTGAAAATAAAACTGTTTTATCTTAAAACACAGTTGATATCATACATACACGATAATTATATTTTTCTTTCAACAAAAAGTAGTAGTTGCAGTAAGAAGGAGATTCCCACACTAAGTGGTTCTTCAGAACCAGGGACCGCTGCCAAGAAAGTAGTGGCATATGTATTGATCTATATTTGTTGCTCTAACTGTGGTATATATACATATCTGTGTCTGTGTGGTATCGTTTTGATGGTTAAAGTCCAGATAAGGGGCTAGGGAATGCATTATATGTATGCATATGTGTGTATATGGGTCTATGTGTGTGTACACTTTCCATACTATCACCACCATATCCCTCCCTTAACGTAAACATGGAGATATGTCCCTGTATAACTCAGTTCTCTTGTTATCAGCTCACAGGCCAAGTGAATTAAAAATGGAAGACGATGTCAGATTATATAAATTCAAAGGTAAATTATTCACCGTTAGGAGCACGGCACCACTGATGGTAAAACAAAATGTCAGGGCTTAAATACCAATGAATTAATAATGTGAAGTTATGTAGCTCATATGGGATGATGTCCAGTGTGTAAGGAGAGTTCACAGGTTGTTAGCACAAACAATATTCATGTGAAATATTGAAATACTGTCAAGTGACCACTGCTAAGACACACACAGGGGGAAAATGCCTGGAAGTTAAATATATAGCTTTTACTTGTATAAAGTAAATCATGCAATATCAACCTATAGAAGATATACAATTATCTTTTCAGGGGGGGACGTAGATTTATTTAATCTGCCATTGCCCAATTGCATGAATAGATGGCAAACTAGGCCGAACTGGGCCACTAGGGCCATCTAGTGGATCAGAAATACAACTACGCTACATTTTTGACAGGGGTCTCACTCTAATATTTCAAAGTGGCATTGTTTAAGTCGAGGATCAGGTTTCAGCACTGACACTAACAGCCAAGAATATTGAGACGTCTCAGAAGAATACTGTATCTTTCTGTTGTTTACAAACCATAAATGTCCAACTTTTACAGCTGCACGTTTATATGAATCTACATTGTTATCTTAATTGTTGGTGATTCGAGAGAGACACCTCTGCAGGCAATATATGGCTGCACGAAATGATTGCTTCTTAGTCTCTTTAGTTATCTATCTAAACGACCTCGACCTCAGCCAGCAGGATTAATCTGATGCTTTCAACTTGTGATCAGCTGATTTTGGTGCAATGCTCGGTTTATCCATGGCTGCAAAAAGAGATAAACACATACAGCTCAAAATGTTCAATTTGCAGACTACGCTCACTGTTTCTCTCACGTTTGATGTACTGGACAAACTGAGCACTGTCCCTCTGCTCTTTGATTCTTGTCATTTCTGCACGATATCAAGTGGATCACTGCGGTGGAATAGTTTATACATCGTGTGAGCAAATGCGCGTGTTGACAACTGCAAACATAACTCTCTCACAACGCACGTGAGGGATCAGTGCACCGGCTCCATTCACCAGCTCTGCAGCAGACAGGCTGCACATGCTCCTGGAAGACCCGCCTCCTTCGGGTCCGGCCTCCATGACAACCGTGTTAAACACGCCCACAAATATTCTAGGAATCTCATTGGTTCTCTCTGAAGAGACCGTCCTAGATCTATGATAAAATAGATCGAGAGAAAGAGACGGAAGCGTCAAAATCCAAAGCCTTCATATCGTATTTTAATTCTAACAGGGTCGTATTTTAATTTTAAGAGCTAGAGAAATAACAATAATACTGTTAAAATGATAATAATGATAATGATTTTAAACTAACCAAAGATATTTGAGCACCTTCAGGGTATTTGAGCAATTTGCGAAAATGTGTAATTTTATTTAAATATGACATCATTTAACATATTACTAATTCAAATGTGATTTTTTTATTGTTTACATTAACAGGAAGTTGGTACAATCAAATCAACCAGAGTTAGCTAGCAGCTAGTTTGCATTTACGTCCAGGCACAACAGCAGAATAATAATAATAATAATAAAAACTTAAAACATGTATTTAACTGAACAATAACAACAACAACGTTATATAGGATGTGCAATACAAAGTGGCTATCAATATGAACTTTTCATTATATAAGGCACCATATCATACTGTAATATGATGTAATGTCATGTAATAATATATAATACAATAAAAACACGTCTCGGTGGTGTGAAGTCTTTTCTAGCGGCTGTGGATCTGCAGCGGAAGCCGGGGGTCGGAGGTCATTGTCCAGGAGTAACCTGCAGCAGCAGCAGCGTCACATCACCCCACTCTCTGCTGTTAGCGTCTGATGGAGCTGTGACCTCATCGTGATGTGACTTCTACCTCCTCCTCGTCGCTGCGATCGGAGATGTCTGACACACACAGTTAGTTCCTCAGACCCTTGGACTCCGCTGTGTCAGGATTACGTGTCGGTTCATCTCCACCGGTGAGTTGTTTATCTCGGATCGTGTTACCTGTGTGTGTGTGTGTTTACGGTTCAGTGGAGCGCAGGGCATGTGGAGCACGCTGCGGCACAGTACACACCGGCACCGGCAGCAGTGCTGTCTGTCAGCGGGACAGTATTAGCGCCGGGACCGTGGCATTATAATTGTATTAGCTAATGACCGGTAAGCTAGCTAACACCTGCGTTATTAGCACCCGCGCCTCGGCTAAGCTAGCTCGGATTTGACAGGTAGCGTTAGCTCACTGTGAGTGTAGCTCCACTGGACGGACATTCCTCCGGTCCTGTCGGTGATATAACGTGGTTTACGACGGAGGTTTGTGTCAGTTAAATGTCGTCACCGGCTCACGATGCTGCCCTGGCTCATGTTCGCTGTGGCTGCGGTGCTCGGCTTGTTTTTCTGGTCCCGCCAGCAGCTGTCGACAGGTAAGGTGTGCCTTCACTGAGACTGACAGGCGAGGGGCTGCAGCTAGCTGTTATTTTAACCATGTGTAGGACATCCCGTGTTATTCAACGAGAAACCTAGAGAGAGGTTCAAGACAAGAGCAGGTAATGTTCGTCTTTCCTGTTTCAAATACGCACTGATTTCTGCAACTGGCAGTGCTTCTTTGTGCTGTTCACTTCCACCTAAAGTGTCAGGGTTGTAAATAAATCTGTTTTACAGATTACAAATGTCAGTGCGATTTTTAACAGAGTGCAGATATTTGAAGAGAAGATGCTTCTCAAATGGGGTTTGATGTGTCAGGGGTTGCAATTATATCAGTGCAGTATAAACAGCATCATAACCAGATGCTAAAGTTTTATTCTTCTTCAGTTCTTAATTTCTGCATCACGCAAGAGCATTTATCACATCCCCTTTTACAAGACACCCCTAATTTACAGAAAAAACATCATCTACTGTTTTAAACCATGTAAAACATGTGGCATCAAAGAGTAAGACAGTTACCCACACATCTATACATTTATTGAACACATATGTTTGGCTTTGGTCTATGTTTTTTATTCAACAAAGTTTAGCATTTTTATTTACATTTATTAACTATTTGCAAAGCCTTTCACCATTATATTTACTCAACTCAACTTTTTTTCCTAAGATTGTTTTGTTATCTTCAGTCACAGGGATTCTGCACACAATGTACCGATGCACCCAGTGTGGGTGCAAGTGTTGCAATGTCAAGACACCTGAGTTTGTGCAACCCACTGTTGCAATATGACAAATATCCTCACATGCCAGCCAGGAGGGGGTCTCGTGTCACACTGTATCATAGTTTCATACTGTTTGGACTCTGAATCTCCTTTATAACCCACTGCCTCTGCTCTTCTTCTTTTCAGTGTTTGCAGCCTGTTCGTGTCGTCCAGCAATGGCACAGCAGAACAGTGCTGCCAAGAAGAACCCGGCTGTAGCGGCGCTGCACTCGCACTTCATCGTGGGGTCGGTGTCGGAGGAGAACTCGGAGGATGAAATTCAAGGGAAGCTGGAGATGCAGCTGGAGGAGAAGGAGCCTCGCTCGTTGTCTCCGTCCTCCGGGAGCTCGGACAGCACTTGCGATATGGGCTTCGACCACATCGATGGCCCCATGCACAATCTGAGGTGAGAATCCACTCCTGGTCAGTCTGCAGCACCTCTGGTGTGTCAGTGTTTATTTTTCCACTCACGACGGCCAAAAACATTTTTACTGAATACAGTGATTGAGAAACTAGTGACTATCATGGAGACATGTGTTTAATGTGTATTAATTTGGGAAATATTACAGGTGTTTAAGGGTTTTAATTCAATATTCAATAATGTTTGGATCATTTACTTTTGTTTTGTAATTTTTAAACTGCTTTATATAATTATTTAGTTTACTTTTGCATATCTTGAAGATATAACCTTTGGCAGCCCATAATTAACTCTGTGGTTATCAAATATGGAAATTTGACATACAAATTGGGTACGTGAAATGCTATCTTACCTGGAGTACACTTGGATTTGTGTTCTCCTTCACTGGGTTCCTCTTTTATACAGCATGTGTGAAAATGTGGTTTCAACAGCAGCACACTGCTAAAGGGTTTCTCTGTGCCCTGAATCTGTGAGGCCAGCCTGCAGTCTAGTTTGAGGGAAAGTTGGAAAATCTTCACACAGAAATTCTTAGTCGAAAGGAGCTATTCAGCATGGACAGAGCTGCGGTCTTTAGTCTGTCATCTAGCCCTCAGGTCTTTCACTGGGCTTCTCTGACCTCTCCTTTAACTATAAAGTTACTTTTTTCTCAAAGCATTGCACAAGATTTGTCTCTCAACCTTTGAGATTCAAATAAAGTCATGCTGATGTTTTCTAGTGTACATTATATTATGCAACCATTCATGTGGACAGTGGTGTTTTTGCCCACTGACTCACTTTACGTGATTGTCTGAAAAGCTTTTTTTTTTTGCATTTTCTTAGCACTATATAAACATCTGGATCGCTTAAAAAGCCCAGACAGTTTCCATGTCCAGTTTTTAGTGGTTAGTTTCTCGTGGACAGAGGGGATGAGAGCCAAGGAGGGGGTTTCAACAGAAAGATATTTGGATTGCAGATTTAAAACTAGAAATACTGGATGTCACTAATAGGCCAGAACAAACTGTCTACACTTTCACAGCTGGATTGAAATTGGAACCCTCCATTCACTCGGAGCTCATTTGTCTCGTGCCAGTAACCCCGACAGTGATGCAATAATACAGTATCAGGCCATAGAATCCAGCCAGCCAAACGAGCCGAGGCGCTGCCACACCCTCCAGTCAAAAGTCATAGTCCTCCCCTCGAGTTCCCACTCCCCCATGGGTCTCTCTGGGGTGGAGCTTGATTTAAAGAGCTGTTTGAAGCGTTTGCTCAAGCCTGAAGGCACGTTTGAGGAGTTATGCACAGATTTGTTCTTTCAGATGTTCTTTTATGAGCACGATGAGAAACACTTTTTTATCCTGAAAAAAATCACACTTGTGAGGTTTTAAAAATTACCAGAAATTATTAACTCATCATCATTCCATTACTGCTGTAAGTTCGTCCACAAGCCATAAAGTTGAAGATACGATACAGCAGTATAATCTTCGGCTGTAAAATGCATTTAAAGCACAGCTGCTGCTCAAATACTCAGGTGTGAAGGGTTCATTCCTGCACAAAATGGTTTTCCCAGTTAAAAATCAGAGCACTTTATTTCCTTGTCATGAGCAGCCTCTTTAACTGACACCCTGTTCTTTCTAAACCTGGAGCTGTATTTCCACACACAGACCAAGTATGTCAGGGCTGCACCTGGTGAAGCAAGGCAGAGATCGCCGGCGTATTGATCTGCAGAGGGACTTCACCGTGGCTTCCCCCGCTGAATTTGTCACGCGATTCGGTGGCAACAAGGTCATCGAGAAGGTAATGATTTTTACATAGCAGTCCGGAAGACATACTAAAAGGGCTCATCATTCAAGCTGACAAGGATTCAAAAACAAAACCCCTGAAATGTAATGACTATTGCACTATACAGTCATTATATATAGATGGTGATATCTTGCAGTTGACTTGAACACTTAGCAAAATAATAATTTACTAGTCCAGATCACATTTGTTCTGAAAATCATTAGAAATGTATCCTCAGCTTTTTCTGCCACCACAAGGCACGGTGGGATAATTTTCATAAAATGATAAGAAGCATTTCTATGAATGTTTTATGCTCCATAACTCTTATGCTGTGACACAATTAGACTAGCCAGTATTAATGATAGAGTATTTTGATCTCTCTTCTCTAGGTGCTTATTGCCAACAATGGTATCGCAGCAGTCAAATGCATGCGCTCCATCCGCAGATGGGCCTACGAGATGTTTCGTAATGAAAGGGCGATCCGCTTTGTTGTCATGGTGACCCCAGAGGACTTGAAGGCCAATGCAGGTAAGGTTTTTCATGATTTTTTTCAAACAAGAATTTCTTCTTATTAATGCCCCTTTATCAGGAATCATTTTATACTTCAAGAATTTTCAGTCTTTTAATAAATTCGGGTTTTGTGTTTCTGTCTTCCATAGAGTACATAAAAATGGCAGATCATTACGTACCTGTGCCCGGAGGGACTAACAACAACAATTATGCCAATGTGGAGCTCATTCTGGACATTGCTAAACGCATACCTGTACAGGCTGTGTGGGCTGGTTGGGGTCATGCCTCAGAGAACCCCAAACTCCCAGAGCTGCTGCATAAGAATGGCATCGCTTTCATGGGTTAGAGAACATTCCTACTTTTTGTTTTGACTCTAAAGCTTCAAGTCAGTTTAT
Source organism: Paralichthys olivaceus (assembly GCF_024713975.1). Lineage (NCBI taxonomy): Eukaryota > Metazoa > Chordata > Actinopteri > Pleuronectiformes > Paralichthyidae > Paralichthys > Paralichthys olivaceus. The sequence continues at coordinate 15,979,070 of NC_091107.1, read as the reverse complement.
TTGATTAAAAGCTTTATGTGAATTAATTTTTCACTCCTTCCTCAGGTCCCCCAAGTCAGGCTATGTGGGCTTTAGGAGACAAGATTGCCTCCTCTATTGTTGCTCAGACGGCTGGGATTCCAACTCTGCCCTGGAGTGGAACAGGTTGGTCGAAGTTTGAGTTGTGTCTACAAATAGTCGTATGTATAATTAAATTGGATGAAGTAAATAGGTATTTATATTGTTCTAAAAAAAACTATGCTTTCTAAATGTCTCAAGAACCCAAATATGTATAGTGGGTGCACAGTCTTAGCTATTTTTGAAACTGTGGTGTTCTAGTGAGATGAAGAGGTCAGAAAAGAGAGTTACTAACATCACACAATGTCATGGAAATCTAAGAACATGTTTGTGTCACCTGTTTGTTATTCTCAGGCCTGACAGTAGAATGGACAGAAAACGACCAAAAGAAGAAGACCATCAACGTTCCTCAGGACGTGTATGAGCTTGGCTGCATCGAGGATGTAGAGGATGGCCTGAAAGTAAGTCACCTGATGTTTATTATACCAAATCAATGTCACATGTGCTTTATTATAAAGTACAGTCTGGCATGTATGCTGAAAATGTGTGTTTTTCAATTGCCAGGCTGCTGAGAAGGTCGGCTACCCTCTCATGGTGAAGGCCTCAGAGGGCGGTGGAGGAAAAGGGATCCGTAAAGTCAATACTGCTGAGGATTTCCCAAACCTCTTCAGACAGGTTAGTGGAAACCAACATTTGATTCAAAACATCATGAGGGACTTGACACATTGTATATGCTGGGATTCAGTGGGGTGGGGGGTGGGAGTAAGAAGATTTTGAAAAGATATCATTTCTCAACATCATGGATTTACTCTTTTGTTCTCCAGGTCCAGGCTGAAGTCCCAGGATCGCCCATATTCGTCATGCAGCTAGCCAAGCATGCCCGCCACTTGGAGGTCCAGATCTTGGCTGATCAGTATGGCAACGCCATTTCACTGTTTGGTAGAGACTGTTCTGTGCAGCGACGACACCAGAAAATTATTGAAGAAGCTCCTGCAACCATCGCCACTTCTGATGTGTTTGAGGATATGGAAAATGTACAAACACTTTAGCATCATAAATATATGCTGATAATGGAGCACCAACATGTTTCAACTTTGATATGAACAGACCTGTCCTCTCCCCTCAGTGTGCTGTGAAGCTGGCTAAGATGGTGGGTTACGTCAGTGCAGGAACAGTGGAGTACCTCTACAGCCAGAATGGCAGCTTCTACTTTCTGGAGCTCAACCCTCGTCTCCAGGTGGAACACCCCTGTACTGAGATGGTGGCTGATGTAAACTTACCTTCCGCTCAACTGCAGGTCAGTCTCAAGCCAATTTCAGACGTGAACTGCATGACATGAAATGAATTTGGTCTGGACATAATGCAGAGTTTGCCTTTCACATATGAAGTAAGCAGGAGATTGTCCAGGTCAGATGATTTCACAATAACAGGAAAATGTCTGAAACAAGTTGACATCTTCATGTCCATCTTCTACGTGTATGATATCTGATTTTCATCCTGAGCCGTTGTATTATTCCAGTATCACTACACGTCATGCTTTTGAGTGTGTGACAGACAAAGCTTGCATGCTTCACTGCCTTCACTGCTCTGCACTAGACGGGTTCCATGTCGCCAGGCAACCGCCTGCAAAAGAGGGAGGTCACGTGCAGAATCGTGTAGTGGGATCTAGTGGTAGCAGCAGGGTGTCATGTGGTCTGGGCGGCAGTGTTTAGGATTGTGTGTAAATAGGTCAGTGGCAGAGAGGCTGAAGGGCAGTGTTGCTGAGAATGCAGTGTAGTCAAGCTGATTGGGTGTTACAGTGGGAGTGTCACACACTCACACACTGGTGTCTTAACAGGGAACAATGGGACATGGTCTGTCTGCAAGATATTTCTAGACATTCAGTTGTCTAGAAAATTTAAAACACACTGACATCAATTTGATAAGCATGCAAGACAGAAGTTATGTGATAACACTCATAATAGACATATGAGCTGTAATGTGATTTAGCTCTGTTAGTTCAGGGCCTGTGAGCCTGTGTTCTGTATGAGTTTAAACTTGTTTTGATCCCACTTTCTCCTGTCAGATTGCAATGGGTATTCCTCTTCACCGGATCAAAGACATCAGGATGCTTTATGGGGTCCAGCCCTGGGGAGACAGCCTCATTGACTTTGAGGGTCTATCCAATGCCCCTTCCCCACGGGGCCATGTCATTGCAGCACGTATCACTAGTGAAAACCCTGACGAGGTATGAAATGTTACATAAACCCCATGATTTCTGGTGATTTTCCTTTCCTTTTGATTTTGTCAATTTAACACTTAATCGTTGTGTTTTACCCATAATAAAAGTCAATCGTTATTACATCAGAATGATACCGATGCTTAAATATCAAGTTAGCTGTTTTTGGTTCAGCTTATGAAGAAGATGAAGTGTGATGTCCGTGTCTGATTGCAGGGTTTCAAGCCGAGCTCCGGAACAGTGCAAGAGCTGAATTTCCGCAGCAATAAGAACGTGTGGGGCTACTTCAGTGTAGCAGCTGCTGGGGGTCTGCACGAGTTTGCTGACTCCCAGTTTGGACACTGCTTCTCCTGGGGGGAGAATCGTGAAGAAGCCATCTCGTGAGTACACGTCAGAGATAAATGGTCATTTTCTTCAGATCAGATGTTTTTATATTTGTCTCATTTGGTTATGTCTTAATTATTTTCAAGCAATATGGTGGTGGCTCTGAAGGAGTTGTCTATCAGAGGCGACTTTAGGACCACAGTGGAATACCTCATTAAGCTTCTGGAGACAGAAAGCTTCCAGCACAACAGCATTGACACTGGCTGGCTGGATAGGCTCATCTCAGAGAAGATGCAGGTATGTTGACATGTTCCAGCTGTGGCCACTGGATGTGAGAAAACTATAAAAAGAAAAGTTTATGTTTGAAACAAGTGCAGGGATCATTTCTAAGACCTTGTGGCTTATCTTCCTGTGACCATGACATTGGAATTTAAGCTTAAATGTTAAACATTTTCCTGACTGGGAGGTAAAGTGAAAGTTTTTTGCAGGCAGAGCGCCCTGATACCATGCTTGGAATTGTGAGTGGAGCCCTTCATGTGGCAGATGTAAATCTGAGGAACAGTGTGTCCAATTTCCTGCATTCTCTTGAAAGGTAATGACCATGGCACAGTGATCAGTGTCGATCAGCAGCTTGAGGTGTGTTTGAGTATAAAATATGTGACACTCTCTGCTCTGATCAGGGGCCAGGTGCTGCCAGCACACACACTACTCAATACTGTGGATGTGGAGCTGATATATGAAGGTATGAAGTACGTCCTGACAGTGACGCGCCAGTCTCCCAACTCCTACGTGGTCATCATGAACAGCACCTCAGCTGAGGTTGACGTCCATCGGCTCAGTGATGGAGGACTTTTGCTGTCGTATGATGGCAGCAGCTACACTACATACATGAAGGAGGAGGTTGACAGGTTAGACAAAAAAAAATTGTGACTGACATTTCTATTACTTATTAAGTGTAGGATGAAAAAATAATTATTGGCATATTTCTTCCGCGCAGGTATCGCATCACAATTGGCAATAAGACTTGCGTTTTTGAAAAGGAGAACGATCCTTCACTGCTACGTTCTCCATCAGCTGGAAAAATCATTCAGTACACAGTTGAGGACGGCGGACACGTCTTCTCTGGCCAGTGCTATGCTGAGATAGAGGTACAGCACAGCATGTTCACACTCGTGTGTGTTGACCACAAGAAAGACTGAATCAGTTTTAACTTGGTTTATGTTTGTTATGGATGGTTAAGGTGTAAACGCTGATGTTTTTAAATTCCAGGTAATGAAGATGGTGATGACTCTCACAGCTGCAGAGTCTGGGTGTATCCACTATGTTAAGAGAGCTGGAGCAGCACTGGAGCCCGGCTGTGTCATTGCCAAGCTACAGCTGGATGACCCGAGCAGAGTGCAACAGGTACTTCACTTAGTATGACAACTGGGATTCTCCATATACCTGCTACTAAGTCAACCGTGTTGTGCATTATGTCTTGTTTACTTCAAAAGACCAGTTTTAATCTGATCCCTTTGCCAAGCGCTCGCACTTACCAAACACAACAGCCTATTGCACTATGCCCCAAAGAGGACAAGAGACAGTGTCTATGAAAATTCCATAACAACTCTGAGCCTTGAATTTTGGTTATTTGGGTTATGTGGGAAAGTGATGATAACTCTTGGACTCAGATATTCCTTTGTATCTGTTGTAATTTACATATGTCATACATTTCATTTTTAATGTTCTTAAAAAGACTTGAATTTACCTTGTTGAAACCTGAGGAAACCATGTTTAATAATAACCCTGATTATTCAATCAAATTTGATTTGTATAGCCCATATTCACAAATCACAACTTGTCTCATTATTCAGGATAGTATTGTTTAGAAGTGGTAGCTTGTTTCTTTCAGAGTATACCCACCACAGCTATACTACTCAATTTGCAATGCCTGTATGTGTAACAGCTTTGCAGTAGTAGGTAAGTATGTATTCATTTTTTTTGTATCTTTGTCTTACAGGCAGAGCTGCACACAGGGGCCCTGCCTTCTATCCAGGCAGTAGCTCTGAGAGGGGAGAAGCTGCACAGAGTCTTCCACAACACACTTGATCACCTTGTGCACATCATGAATGGCTTCTGTCTTCCTGAGCCTTTCTTCAGTGCTAAGGTGAGAATTCATACAGACCTGAGAACACACCAGCATCAACACTCCCAACTTTAAGCTGATTCCTAAATATATTGTGTTCCTCCTGTGTCTTTCCTAGTTGAAAGAATGGGTGGAAAGGCTGATGAAAACCATGCGTGATCCCTCTCTGCCGCTGCTGGAGCTTCAAGACATCATGACCAGTGTGTCAGGTCGCATCCCCCCTGCTGTGGAGAAGGCCATCAAGAAGGAGATGGCTCAGTATGCCAGCAACATCACCTCTGTGCTCTGCCAGTTCCCCAGCCAGCAGGTGACACATTACGCATGCACACACCATTCTAACATATGTCCACTACCTTGTCTTCTATGGTAAAAATACCTGTCAAGTAACTCACTGTTTTTTAAAGCCAGCAATGAGTAGTACTAATAGTTTCCATTGTAACCCCAGTTCAGACATTTATGAATATATTGCACATTTGATTTTGCCACATTAGATTTACAAAACAACAACAACTAGAGGTTTGTTTGAAAAAAGGTGGTATAGTTTTCCAGCAATTGCTTCCTTCCTTTGGCTTAAATATGAATTCTCACCTGTATTGTCCTGTTTCACTTGGATTTTCAAGTCTTTTCAAAAATTACTATCAACCTGCATTTCTCTGCACAGTTTCTTGTGCAAACAATAGATTTCTAAACATTAATCATATTAAAAGGGTAAGAAGAAATCTAAGTGCTTTCTCTGTCTCTCACACACACATTCAGAGAAAGTGGGTAATATTTATTCAATTTAAATCTGTAATGAGAAAAATGTTTTTCTTTTGATTACACTGGATTAGATTCCCTATTGCTCAGAAAACTGATAGATACATGTATGCATATTTTATGAATTTGATATTCCTGCCTTGGAGTGAAAAGTGAAAGGTTGCCGTCACACTTCAAAACATTTAACTAGTTTTTCTCACCTATTTCACACCTGTCAGCATCTCATATTTTCTGTCGGGTCCCTGACAATAGCCGAGGGGTCATCTGTGCTCCACAGATTACATGCTTATTAGTGTCCGCTGTTGTTGGGATTAAATGCTTATATGGTTTATCTCCTTTGTTTCCAGATTGCAAACATCCTAGATAGCCACGCTGCTACTCTTAACAAGAAGTCAGAGAGAGAGGTCTTCTTCATGAACACTCAAAGCATTGTACAGCTGGTACAGAAGTGAGTATCGCAGTCAAAGTAATGAAAGGTGTCGCACATTGATCATTGTATTTGATGACACTCAGTGTCAATATTTTGGTTGTTTTCGTAGTCATTGTATCTCCTGATTAGTGGATATATGTTTTTGCCTAATGCCTACTGAGTTCTATGGTGCACTTTTCTTTGTTTAAGACCAGAGCATTGTTATTTTCTCTCTCCAACAGGTATCGCAGTGGTATCCGCGGACACATGAAGGCGGTGGTGATGGACCTGCTCAGACAATACCTGAAAGTAGAGATCCAGTTTCAGAATGGTGAGGAACAGGAGCCACCCACTGACTTTATTGGTTTCAAGGTTTCATAGTGGTGACATGTTTGAACATGCAGGCGTAACAAGGTTTAACTTTGCTTTGCAACACAAATTGGGCGGGAGAAATGCATTTCCTTGTTCTCACCTTTTTGTGTAGTTCTTTCACAATAAACCTCTTGTGCATCTTCAATTCAATTCAATGCCTTTATTGACATTGAAGAGTGAAATTAAGTGTCCCAGTGGTACAGAAGGTTACATACATACAAGTAGACACACAATTAGTAGAATAAAACATAAAACAGATGAGTGAATGTGTTCAAACTCGTTATGTTGCACATTGCAAATGAAAGTATTGCACATTTAGGATAGTGTTGCACTTGGGCAAGTTTCTAATGGTACTTGGATAAAAGCTTCTCAAGATTCTGGAAAGTGAAAGTTTTTAAGGGACCTGATCTTCTAAAGAGTAGCATTCTGTGACTCTGCACTTCATCTGTACAGTATTGACCAAAGCTCTTTGGTTTACAGGACACTATGACAAATGTGTTTTTGCTCTGCGTGAGGAAAACAAAGGAGACATGGCCAATGTGCTTAACTACATCTTCTCCCATGCCCAAGTCACCAAGAAGAACCTGTTGGTTACAATGCTGATAGTAAGTGATGGTGATGGATTTTTTCACTTAAGACTTCTCTTTTATAACTTAAACTTATTTTCATGATAGTTATGATGATGGTAAGGTAGATGAAGAAAGCTGATATATGTATATGTTTATGCATATGCAACAATGTGTGTTATAGACTTATATTTCACTTTACAATTATGGTGCAATTCCATTATTTGTTATTCAATAAAGCAAGTAATTGCTTAATGCAATTTCTGAAAATCAATCACGTAAACTGTCTTTATTGGAAATGCTGATGATATGAATGTAATATTAATGTGTAGATATTCCTTGATTCTTCTTCTTTTTCTAAAGTAGATTGTTTGGAATATCAAACTAACTGTATTCTCCTGTGTGCAGGACCAGTTGTGTGGCCGTGATCCCACACTGACAGATGAACTGATGGCCATCTTGACCGAACTCACACAGCTCAGCAAGACAACCAATGCCAAGGTGGCACTGCGTGCTCGACAGGTCAAGATGTTTGACAAATTTATTTAAATTTTTAAAAGATTCTTTATTCAACATTCAGAAACAACTAAAAAGTACAATGCATTATAAAAATCTATCATTGGCAGAAAGACTATGAAAGTATCAGTCGTTAAACTGGAAGTAGTAGTTACAGGACTCGTACAGCTGTTCAAACATATTAGTTGTGATTTTTTTAATAAATGAACTGGTATCGGTTCAGTACTTGGTATCGGCAGACATGCCAAGTCCAGGTATTGGAATTGGTATCTGATAGGGAAAAATGGAATTGAAATATTTCTTCTCATAATCTGACAAATATAAGTCCTCAAATCTTCTGCTGAATGTTCACTGAACATGTAATATCTACTTTTCAAGTTTTTCTCCATGAGTCATAGTGAGAATATCACCACTAGATGTCGCCGTTTACTCTCCTATGGCAGTTATTTGTTAGGAAAAAAATAAAACGAGAGATTTGAAGATTTTTAGACATTAAACATTTTAAAGGTGGAGCTGAATCTGTACTGATAGAGACTCAACAGTGAGACATATAATAATCACATATGTAACCTATGTTTTTACTCCTAATGTGGAAGGTTATCTCCATGTTTACCCTCTACAGGTGCTAATAGCTTCCCACCTTCCCTCTTATGAGCTACGACACAACCAGGTGGAGTCCATCTTCCTCTCTGCCATTGATATGTACGGACACCAATTCTGCATTGAGAACCTGCAGGTTGGTTAAAAAAGGAGTCGAGGAGCAGTTGTGGCTTGATTTATTGTTTTGATAATTGACAGTGTTGAAGATATCTATACATCAATTTTCTCTCTAGAAACTGATCCTCTCAGAAACATCCATCTTTGATGTTCTGCCCAACTTCTTCTACCACAGTAATCAGGTGGTCAGGATGGCTGCCCTGGAGGTGAGACTCAACATGATTTCGCTCTACAAATCAAACTGCTTTGATGTACTTTTAAGAAATAATCCCTAAGCACATACCTAAGTAATATTTTCGGTGGTTTCCTCCCTGATAACTTCAGGTTTACGTGCGCAGAGCGTACATCGCCTACGAGCTCAATAGCGTCCAGCATCGACAGCTGAAGGACAAGACATGTATAGTAGAGTTCCAGTTCATGCTGCCTACGTCGCATCCTAACAGGTATCACAAGCTCAAAATACCTTCAAAGCCACGTGGTGTGTCTCACCTCTCCTGCCCTCTCCTCCCCAAATGGCACTGTGGACAGGAATCAATGCTTATAACAGGGAAAGATCCAGAATTTGGCAGCACAGTGATATGTTTTTGTCCCATCTTTAAGTATATACTTGCAGCCATCCTCTGTTGTCATCATCGAGTTCACATTACACGACTTTCAAAGTTCGTATTGAGTACAGCTGGGGCTGCATTTTTCTTTCTGAGCCTCTCTAATCATGTTTTTGAAGAGTTCACAATGACTGCTGACCGAGCACCAATCAGGGGCTTTTTGTCAGCACTGACAACACTTCAACACCTACAAATAATTTTGTCCACAATCTTTATGTCCTCCACGGTGCCACACCTCCTCTGCTCCCTCTCCCAGCTCTGTCCTTGTTTTTCTCCACGTAAATGCTCGTCATGTGCAAAAGAAGATCTTTTTGCTAAACGTGTGAGTGACATGAGCAGCAAAGCTCAAAGCATCAGGAATATCATGTCAGCTTCTCTACCTATGTAAGTCCTGGGAAAAAAAATCTCATATCCTCTCATTAAACTTTGGAATCAGAGAGAAACCAGAAACAAACCATTGTACATGCTTAGCATTTGGATGAAATAAAGCTTGTAGCACAGCACTGCAGCATTTCTGCTGCACTGGCATCCTGCATCCCACCAGTGTGATTGTGTTTGTCTCTGCGTGAGTGTTTGCATGTTTCTGTGTATGTGCTTGGTGTAGCTTTTCAGTGCTTGCATTTTTTTTTTGCATTGTTTTGTTGAGTTTGTGGTAGACGTCCTTTATGTCATCATACGCACGTTTTATTGCATGCTTGTGATTTAATGAATCTGAATTAACCTTCACAATGAGAATGATCCCATGTCTTTGTTCGGAGTGAATCTCAGGACAAGGAGGCTTTAGGATCTGATGATGCATGTTGTAAAGGGAGCAGTCACTGTGCGGTTTTTTTTTCATTCTTTAATTTCATCCATGTAGATACTGATGAATACAAAACTTGCACGCACGCACAAAAGCACATACACACATTACTACACTTTACTACACTTTGACTGTCTCCCTCCCCTGATGCCTGCCACTAACCACTTAGTAATCAATGTTGTTTAATTGCAGAGGGAACATCCCCACACTAAACAGGTATTGTAAACATTCTTTCTATTGCATTCACTACTAGTGACTGTAGATAAGCTAGACGCATGGTCAAAGAAAAAATAATGATTCATCTGGTGATTAAGTCGTCAACCTGTTTGGTTGCATAACAGTGTCATGGTGCTTTAAAATGTCCCTAAATCAAGCTGAATGCAGCAACTGGGGTGTAGGCTTGTTGAAAAGCTCGATGTTTATTTCTGTCAACAGCATGGTATTTGGCATTTAGCCTCTGTGTCAGATATTTGTCTGTTTGTGAAAGTGTGTTATGTTTCTATTTTCTATTTTCTATTTATTGTTTGTGTGTGTGTCTGTGTGCGTGTGTGCTTCAGTATTGTAAAGAAATGGAAAAACATTTGAAAAAAATGTTGTACACAAGTGCAAATCTCCTTAACTGAAACCTGTAACTGTCCTGGCAGGAAACTGTCTGCTCCAATCCTGGACATTGTAAAAGCCATGGAAACTAAATTAGAGGAAACAAAACCCCAGGACCTTAAAGCACAGGATAGTAAATCTAAGGATGATGATGCTGAGAGGAAAAAAGCCTCAGAATCGGAAACTGTGGACAGGTTTGACACACATAAACCTCTTTTTGAGTACTTTCAGTGGGTGTACCTTCAGGAAAGGCCTCCTACAATCAAAAGAACTAACGCCCAACAAAATGAAATGGGTGAATCTTTTAAAAGGGATTTCCTGGTGGATTTATGTTTCCTTGTTCCTGTGAAAGGAATATTGTCTTTGGTTTAATTTGACTAACCTGTGATCTATCTTAAAAATCCGGTGGCTGAGGAACATCTTTACAAAGCAAGTCTAGTGGTTTGTCAGATTCCCTTAATAACTGCTCTCTGTCAACACCCTAGGATGTCATTCTCATCCAACCTGAACCACTACGGAATGGTGCATGTAGCCAGCGTCAGTGATGTTCTGCTTGACACATCCTTTACACCACCTTGTCAACGCATGGGAGCCATGGTCGCTTTCCGCTCTTTCCAGGAGTTCACCAGGTCAGTCCTTGTGTAAAATGGATCTTAACTTAAGTACATTTTGTTCGTCACTGAAGATGACATCATGTGTTATTAATGACGTGTGATTTCCCTCCTTCATAGGAACATAACAGACGTGCTTAGCTGCTTCTCTGACTCTCCTCCCTCAAGTCCAACCTTCCCAGAGGGAGGTAATCCTGTCTTGTATGGCGAAGAGGACAACAAGGTGATAGGAACAGACTTCTGATAGGCCCTGCTCATAGCTGGCATTAAAATGTGCATTTTGTGATTCAATCACAAGTGAGAAGCTCCAAGTACAGATGTGAAAATGCACCAAAGATGGATTAAGAACTCCTTGATTGCCCAGATATTCAAAGGGTGTCTGGGCTACTTGTAGCCATATTCTTTGAGCAATTTATATACACATTTGCCTGGGGCCGCATTGAAGGGCCGGTTACTCAACCTACGTTCTATCCATAACAAGAAGCATTCATGCATGTCCTCAAATGGCAGATGGTGGCTTTGTCCAAGAAATGTGAGATTTTTGAATAGCCCATAGAGATACTGTGAGTGCAGCTCAGGCAGTTTGGTTTACATTAGACCCAACGTATATTATCTTCTCTTTTTAATTTCTTGCAGGCTAGGCAGAGAAAATGTGCTGCTACCTTCCTGCGGTTAAAACACCATAAAATATAATCCTCCTTTTGGGTGTACAGAGCAGGGAAGTGAGATCTGATGTCAAGTTGTTGGTTGAGACAAATTCTAATGCCAGGAGTGAACAGGAGTGGACGTATTAGAGCTTTCCACTTGTGATCAGATCACCAAGAGACATGTAATGCCAGGTATGAACAGGACCATATAACTGACTTGATGATGGTACATCTTTTAGAATGAAATGTCTTTTGCTTTTTCACCCAGAATGTCCAGGATGAACCAATCCATATCCTGAATGTGGCGATAAAGACAGACAGTGACATCGATGATGACGGCCTGGCAGCCGTCTTCCGGGACTTCACTCACTCGAAGGTTGGGGGGGGAGCTGTCTACATTATTTCTGTTTTATCTAGATTTCAGTAGAGAAATTTAAATGTTTTTAGATGTTTCAGAAAGATCTTCTGATCTTTTTTTTTTTTTTTTTTTTTTAGAAATCCCTGCTGTTTGAACATGGCATCAGACGGCTGACTTTCCTTGTTGCTCAGAAGGTGAGTGCCATAGTTAATGTTTAGTAAATCAACTACCCGTCTTCACAATAAGTTACCATGCATGTCACCTATTCAGTATTTATGAATAGCATGTATCAAAATGATACAATTGAACTGTCCTGCATCTTTCTTTTTGCAATTACTAATACTTTATTAGACGAATTATGTGGGATGACATTACTGTTGTAATTGTTATGATTTGCATTTGAAATCTAGCTTATTTTCCTGTTTGTCTCTGTATCTCTTCCTGCATGCCTTGCTTTTGCTGCATTTATGATGGCAGGATTTCAGGAAGCAAGTCAACTGTGAGGTGGACCAAAGGTTTCATGTAAGTAGAGGCTGAAAAAAATAAAAAAGGACAGGTGGCCAATTATCGATGCATTTATTCTTCTTGCAAAAAACAGTTCTGGCACTAAAAAGGAAAAAGACCATTAAATATACAGCCAGTCAGTGTCTTCATTCCAAATTGTATCTTATTTAATCTGTTGTGCCAGCATAAATAAGGATAGTAACCTAACCCATCATTGTCCAGAATCAATACAAGTTGAGTTTAACAGCAGATTTTTTTTGTTCGATAGACCTATTAAAGCCACAGAAACATACGCGGATTTTTAAAATAGAGACATGAAGGAATCGAACCACCAATCTTGGCAGTTTCATGTTTGTACCCTGCTGATTGTTAAAACGATAATGACAGGGATTGAGGACAGGATTAGATTCTGAGAAATTCCCTGCTCTTTTGTCTCCGCTTTCATTTGGACAATAGCCTTTGATTTTTTTCTTTGATGGTTCCACAATCAATGATGAGAGCAAATCATGCTAACTGGTGTCACCGTCATTATGTGGCCCTTGTTACATGAAGACTTGTTTTTTGAGTAGTGTGCAGTGCACCATTCTGTTTCCTCCAAATTTTTTTCCCCCCTCAGTTCACTACATTGTGAATTTGATGTGTAATCAGTGTCAAATCATGGCTGCAGAGGCTTTCAGTGTGTGTACTATTGACGTACTCTCGTTATCATGTAGCCTGCGAGGTGACGAGAGCATCTCCAATTGGTCTGGCATTGTTTTGGCAAGTGTGACACTTCATCTGATAACGTCAAACACGGCTACCGGGCATTATTCAGAGGATCAAATGTCTTTAAGAAGAAGGAAATGTTTTATTCATTAGCATAGTGAATAGTGCTTTATATGTGTAGCCTATTACCATTATTATGTGAGCGTGCTGTCCGAGTGAATACGCAGTGATTCCAGGAGTAACAGGAGAAGAGGGTCCACTGCATGTAGAACAAGCTGCTGACCATCACTGCTTAATACCCCACACTTAATCATGTTGCAATTCCAGTAGAGCTCAGAACAGCTTAATTTCACTTGCTGTGATTAGGTTTAAAGTCGATGCATGTTCTAACTGATTTGGTATCCTTACAAATTAACTGCCATATTTACAACCAAGGTTTTTTTGATAAAGAAGACATTATTTTGATTTGTATTCTTGTTATTTATGGTTTCCTCACAGAGAGAATTCCCCAAATTTTTCACATTCCGTGCCAGAGACAAGGTGAGTGTCCACATTTCACAAACTTTGTGTCAAATGATCACTTTCACTCAAGATTTTCTAAATGTTGAATGAGCTGTGCCATGTCTTTCTGTTAAAAGGATGGGGGATATATATACTGTATATACGTTTATGTTCATATATCAAATTATTATGATTGACATCAAACAACAGATAAATAAAATTCCCTTTGCTCAAAACCATTTGTGGTCATTAGACAACAACTTTCCACCCCCTTGGCAATTCTGAATTTCACTCTATCACAATCAGCGTTACCCCTTCGTTCCCCCTGATAGTTTCACTTTAGCGATATCCACCAAAACTCATTAAAGTAATGAACTCTTTAACTATTTCTTCCATTTAAGAGAAATTACGCCCATTAGCAGCTTTCTGAGAACGAGATTGCCCGTGATTTCATTTACTTAATACAGTGTGTGGCTCACAGGCATCTCTCTACTCTTATATCAACTGAGTGCTCCTGAAATTGCCAATTTGAATTACTTTACTACATTACTATGTTAATTAAAAAGATGATGGCAGAGAAGCCCAACTTTAAAGAAAGAAAAAAACAATCTTCAGGAAAGTCTGTGAACAAGCTCGATTAAAACACTTAAGTGTTGTATTGCAGTTTGTGATCATGCCCTTTTTTTTGTCCTGATAGTTTGAAGAGGACAGGATCTACCGTCATTTGGAGCCTGCTCTAGCTTTCCAGTTGGAGCTCAACCGCATGCGCAATTTTGCCTTAACTGCCATCCCTTGTGCCAACCACAAGATGCACCTGTACCTGGGTGCAGCCCGCGTCGAGGTGGGCACAGAGGTTACGGACTACCGTTTCTTTGTTCGAGCCATTATCCGACACTCTGATCTGGTTACAAAGGTAAGAATACAAACGAGCAAGGATCTTTTTATGTGTAATGAACGTTTTGCTTTAAATTCTTGAAAGTTTTTTTCAGTATATTTGCACATAGGCCCAAGAGTCTAATAACAAGCCTCATAACTAAAGCCACATTATATTTCTCAGCATTATATTGGTGCCTTTTACAGGTTTCTAGCCCTGTTTGATACCACATTTAAATCCAAGACTTTCAGATTTTTATTTGGATCTGTACAAAAGTGTGCACATTCAATGATACAAAGCCTCTAAATTTGTCTGAGTTTTTCATTAATATTCAAATATAATTCTCAGAGAAATCAACAAATGTGTAGAAAAATGCTATGTTAAATAAAGTTTCTGCATCTGCCCCCTGATCAACATCAAAATCAAATGGGTTCTTCTCACCCATACCACATCCTTCCGGCAAATTTCATGGCAATCCGTCCTGTAGTTTTTGCATCAATAAAACAACTTCCTTAGTGGAGGGAGTCCTACCCACCCATTTTTTTCTCTCTCTCTGTTCCATCACTAGGAGGCCTCGTTTGAGTACCTCCACAATGAGGCAGAGCGTCTGCTGCTGGAAGCCATGGATGAGCTGGAGGTGGCATTCAACAACACAACTGTGCGAACTGACTGTAATCATATCTTCCTCAACTTTGTCCCTACTGTCATCATGGACCCATCAAAGGTATGTTGGGGGGGAAAAAAAATACACATACACTCTCATACAGCTCTCATTTTTATTGATCTAATCTTCCCTTTACAAACTTCAGATTGAGGAGTCTGTCCGCTCCATGGTCATGCGTTACGGCAGCCGCCTGTGGAAGCTGCGCGTCCTGCAGGCCGAGCTGAAAATTAACATCCGCCTAACTCCGACAGGAAAGCAAATCCCAATCCGCCTCTTTCTCACCAATGAATCAGGTTACTACCTGGACATCAGCCTCTACAAGGAGGTCACTGATTCCCGAACGGGACAGGTGGGGCCCAAAGACCGACAGGTGGGGCACTCATACATCTTCCATCACATCTGCATATTGTCCAGTCACAGGCAAAGGGCTTCAGCTCCATCCTGGAAACCTCAAATCACAGAATTTGCCTACATCCCTCCATCTCAAGTAATTGTAATTTTTACACAGTAGAATATAAATGTTCTGGCTTCAAAATGTATTGATGTGAAGAAGAGACCCAGAGTGGTGCCTTGCCCTTTGCTTGATGGACAATCCTTTTAGTAAAATGTTTCTTCTCACAGCGGATCAGGTAAGTAACATCCCATCCCTCAATCCCTCCATCCCTCCATCCCTCCATCCATCCATCCATCCAAAGCTAATGTTAAATCTACACGGAACATGAAAGAATGGGGGGGAAACCATTGAGACCATTCACACTCATTTTATGTATTATTTTTCAGTCTCCTTTTTTGTTGAGTGGTTGCTTTATAAGTTCTATTACAGTGAATATAAGCAGCGAGGTGTCACATTTGCTGAGATATGATTGAGGAAGAACTATTTGATTTTCACCAGTTCCTATGTACATTCTTCTTCACCACTTGTGCTTCTTTGAATGTGTATTAGGCTTTGTGTTGGTTTAAGGGCATAGTCATCATCATCATCATCATTATCATCATCATCATCATCATCATCATGATGCACAAAATGAGGATTTCTGTTACCTTAATCCCAAGGTTGTTAAAAAAGGCAAAATATCTGTTAAGTGACTGTTGTTTCTTCTCTATTAAGATCATGTTCCAAGCCTATGGAGACAAGCAGGGTCCACTGCACGGCATGCTCATTAACACACCCTACGTCACCAAGGACCTGCTGCAGTCGAAGCGCTTCCAAGCACAATCTCTGGGCACCACCTACGTCTACGACTTCCCAGAAATGTTCAGACAGGTACAGTTAAAATAGAAACTTACTTCTTGACCATCATGCTTAGATTCGGCGAATGAATACTAAATAATTAGTCTTTTTTTTTGGGCTATTTCTTTTCTTTCTCCAGGCTCTGAAAAAGGTGTGGCATTCAAGTCAGGCCTTTGCCTACTTACCCAAATGCCCTCTTCCCTCTGAGCTGCTCACCTTCACCGAGCTGGTTCTCGACGCCCAAGGTCAACTGGTGCAGATGAACCGACTGCCAGGAGGCAACGAGGTCCATATATTTTATTTGACACAGATATAAAAAAAACATAATACCCATGTACTTTGACATGACCTTTTTCTTTATTTCTCCATCCCCCTTTCAAAATGTGTAATTTCCTTTTTACTCCCTAGGTGTCTCTGTGTTTCTTTGACTGTGTGCTTGAGTTTCTTGAGTCTGTTGTGGAATGGATTAACTTAATGTATCAATGCGTGTACTGCGAAACAATATGTTTGTCTTCTGATTATTTTTTTTATATGATAAAATACTCTGTCATAGAGCATAACACGTGGAACATCTAACACTTGCTCTTATCGTCAGCTACAACACTTCAGTAAACACATTACCCTCAAATTCATAAAAGACACCAATGTATTTACGGTATATTTATGATACTGTAGATATAAATGATATTTAGTAATTATTTTGGGCCTCTGCTCTGTCTATCTAGATTGGTATGGTGGCTTGGCGGATGACCCTGCGAACTCCAGAGTATCCAGCCGGACGTGAGATCATCGTTATTAGTAATGACATCACGCACAAGATCGGCTCATTCGGGCCCCAGGAGGACGTGTTGTTCCTGCGAGCCTCCGAAATGGCCAGAGAGAGCGGAATCCCTCGAATCTACATCGCGGCCAACAGCGGTGCCCGCATCGGGCTGGCAGAGGAAATAAGACACATGTTCCATGTGGCATGGCAAGATCCAGCAGACCCATATAAGGTCAGCCACCTTTGTCTCAGTCACAGAGCACTGAAGTTGAAGGCTACCCTAAAAAATTTCTAAAGCATTTTATACTTTCGCTTGTATTTAAACATGATATTGCCTGTATTTATACATGATATATATATATATATAATTTATATATATAACTTATTTACAAATTAATAATTTCCCTTTTTGAATGCTCTAACTTCAGACATCCACCTTTAGTTCAATTATTTATAGTTGTCCATCTGTGTATTTCTTCTTTATGTATCTCTTTTCCTTTTCCCTATTTTTTCCTCTCTTTTCTTTCCCCTTTTCCTTTTTCCTTTCTTCTTTGTATTATTTTCTTCTTTGTAAGACTTATTGTTTTCTGCCCCTATAACTTTGTCTGTCATAACTAAGCAGTCATTGGTTTTTCCCCTTCAGGGTTTCAAGTATCTCTACCTCACACCTCAGGATTACAAGAAGGTCTCAGCCCTGAACTCTGTGCACTGTGAACATGTGGAGGATGAGGGAGAATCCAGGTATGACATTGTTATTACATATAAATTAATCTTACAGCTGCTGTAATATCAGTCAAGTGAGTGTGACTCCAAAGATTTAAGTCCATGAGGATGTGATAGAGGAAACTGCAGCCTGAAAGCTGGTGGAAGGTCACGTCTGGCTCAGAGTGAATGCAGCTCAAGTGTTGTCCAACAGATACAAGATCACTGACATCATTGGAAAGGATGAAGGGCTGGGTGTGGAGAACCTGAGAGGGTCTGGGATGATAGCTGGAGAATCCTCTCTGGCTTATGAGGAGATCATTACCATGAACCTGGTAAGACTGAAGTGGACTCACAGAAAACACACGCACGCATGAAGTCTCCTCGTTATCCCTGATCCCTGCTTCCATGAGATTTCTTAGAGACATACATTATTGCCCTATAGGTCACATGTCGAGCCATAGGAATCGGGGCCTATCTGGTCAGGCTTGGACAGCGAACCATCCAAGTGGACAACTCTCATATTATTCTTACTGGAGCTGGAGCTCTCAACAAGGTAAAATCATCCACAAATATTCTCTAATATAAATGTGTTTTTCAGTTCAATACAAAGAGTATTTTAAAGTTGAAAACACAATCCTGTTGTTTGCCTGCACAGTTTTCTCTAATACTGAATGAGCACCTAATGAATTGTTTCTGAATTTGCACAATTGATGCATCTGCATTTTAATGAGGAATTTACTATACATTTTATATTTATTAGCTGGCTTTTTAAATGTTTCTGCTGAAATGAGAGGAAGGGCTATTTGCGCGCTCAATGTGTTTCATTTTTATAATAAATCAACAAAATATGAATGGTCAGGGTAGAATTAACAGTTTTTTTATAAATTACATTCATATCCAAGAAATTTAAAAAACAGAAAATGATGCTATGATATTGTAATGCTCTGCTAGGATTCTCTTTCCCGGTCCCAATGACAGGCCCGCCTGCCACTCATATAGTGGAATAATTGAAAGCGAACCATGAAGTTGTATTTGCATAGAAATAGAGTGACATGCCAGAGGCTACAATGCAGGACACCCATATCATTTGTTTTTAATCAAAATGAAGTTTTGCTGAGGCAAATTGTTTTCTGAATGCAGCTTGTGTGTGTGTGTGTGTGTGTGTGTGTGTGTGTGTGTGTGTGTGTGTGTGTGTGTGTGTGTGTGTGTGTGTGTGTGTGTGTGTGTGTGTGTGTGTGTGTGTGTGTGTGTGTGTGTGTGTCTTTACGCTTCACTCCCTGCTATCATCTTACTTTTCATTCTTTGTCCTTGTCAGTGAATTAAGATGACTCCATTTCAAATTAGATAACGGGTTGCAACATGACAATTCATGTAAATGGCCCAATAATGGCACAGCTATTTGCTGGAATAGCAATTGTTTTTATATGGCACCCGCTGTCAAGCTGTATTTGTGCGATTACACTCGTAGTCATGATTACAGACAAGTGTCTACATAGTGTAGGCAATGCATTGCAGTATAGTGCATCATGTGTTTGTTTTAAAATGGTACAGATCTCACAAGCGACACAGGCAAGAAGGGTAGTTTTTTTCCTTCTCATTTATCATGTGGTTTCTCGGCTATTAACTGAAACCTAATAAAGCGCAGGAGGCTGCCACGCAGAGATCATCATTTCATTATCTGCTAAAAAACTCATATTTTCATGGGGACTGGATAGTAACTACTCGCGTAAATACCCCAGTGAGCTGTTACATCCAGTTGGCCTCTGCTTTCCTCCCAGCCGTCTCCCTCTGTCCCTCCTCCTATATCCCATCCTCTCCCCTCTGCTGTAGAATCTTAATGAAGCCGGTGACGGCCAGAGGCACCGGGGTTTTGTGTATGTCAAGGTGATTGCAATGTTTCTCAGGCCCGCAGGCTTTCCTGACAGCTTTAGGAGAGCGCCCTAGATTTGTAGCCAGATACATAACCATTAATGGTAATAAAGAAAGTAAATGATGGCTGAAAAGGTGAGAGCCGAGGGTAGGGTTTGAGCTTCTCCCTGATTTTTATGGAAGCATGTCAGGACTGTGCCACCTGTTCTAAGCTGCTTATGAAAATAGGGTGGGCTGAGAGAGAATGTTTTATGGCTTGGGGTTGGCAATGTTCTGCACCCTCTCTATCAGTGTTACACAATAGCCTCCATCAGTTCTTCTGTGAGCAGAATACAGCAACAGGGAATGTCAGCCAGTTGCTAGCATGTGAGGTAATCAAGTGTTTTTTGGGGGGGGGCGTCTGCCGTGACGGAGAGTTTTGGCTGCTGATCACCTGCATTGACAACAGAGTGGGGCCATGCTGTGTAATTCACGGTCCCAGCTGTTACATAACATGTCTGCGACAGTGTGCGAGGTCATTGATCAGCAGCTCGACAAATGAGAAACTTAGTGATGACACCTCCCGTTGTCTGCCAAGGCTGCCCAACACATATGGTAGATTAATTGTTGCCGCCATCGGAGGCATGAAAGAGGAAGCTTTTAAAGGCCATATCTTCACATAATTGTTTACTACTGTATGTGACTAAGTGGATTGTAAACATGAAAGCCTTGTTTTTTACCATGGTTTATGCCTTTAAAAGCCAGAGCTTAATGACACACAGTCTGAGAATTGTTCGTTTTGTTGTCCAATGCAAAATCCACACCAATTTGGCATCTGTGGCTCAGGGGATAGAGTGGGTTGTCCACTCACCAAAGACTTTGTGGTTCGATCGCCTGTGTCCTTGGGCAAGACACAGAACTCTAAATTGCTCCCCACAGCTGTGTCGGCAGTGTGTGAGTGATGTGTGAAAGTGCTGCACATAGATTCATTGTATGAAGGGTGAATGGCAAAACTGTACTGTAAAGTGTTGTGAGTTGTCATCAAGACTAGGAAAGCGCAATATTAATACAGATCAATTACCATTACCTTTCTTCCTACAACTCCAGGTGCTGGGCAGAGAAGTGTACACGTCCAACAACCAGCTTGGTGGAATTCAGATCATGCACAACAATGGTGTGACCCACTCTACAGTTTGTGATGACTTTGAGGGAGTCTTTAATATTCTGCAGTGGCTCGCCTACATGCCCAAGGTAATTTAGCAGTTCTTTTGAAAAATATGCTTAATCCTGAATGATTATGAGTCTCCTGATGTGCAGAGTTGTTTTTTTTTTGCAAAGTTAAACAAAAACAATTTCTTCAGTGTACATCCAGTCCAGTGCCCATCCTCAGTGCCAAGGATCCCATAGATCGGCCAGTAGAGTTTGTTCCAACCAAAGCTCCGTATGACCCTCGCTGGATGTTGGCAGGACGTCCCAGCCAGAGTAAGTGGTCTTCTCTATCCATCACCCACTAATCACTGAAGTCTTTTTTCTGTGTTCAGATTGATTGAATAGAATATCTTTGCACTTAAGACTGTTGGTTGGGGAAAATAACTACATACTACACACACAAGCTCAGACTCTCTTATTTTTTACACATGTTAATCTTAATAATTAAAAAAGCTCTGTTTTATATATGTTTAAAATAAATACAAAGATTGATTATTTCATCAAATTTCTGGGTTAATTGTTGAAATAGGTTTCTACTAGAGTCTAGCAGTTGAGAAACAGTGAAGCCAATCACCATGCTGCTAAAGGTGGAACCGATGTGGTGTGTTTTACACTGCAGGTCAGGACTGAGCAGGTTCCACATCAGTGTAATTACAGTGAACGACAGTAAAGAGACCGGTAGACCGTGTGGGAGGCCAGTCAACGTCTCCAGTAGTGATGAGTGGCGAGGTTTAATTGAATGGTAACCTCCCAGGCTGGGCATGTTTCTCAGGGTGTGCAGGCAGTAAAAGAGCTGAGCAAGCTTCCTTATACAGTCATCCATCATGGTAGCTGCCAAGATTACAGATTCAGAAATACACAACTGCCGACTGCATGAGGAATAAAGACAGGGACTGTTTTTTAAGCAGGGAAAGTGATAACGTCTTCTGAAAGTTGATTAATTCCAACTGGCAGTAACCAACTTGTCTCTCCTTCCTGTTTCATTCATCTCTCTGTACATAGCTCCGAAGGGTTCGTGGCAGAGTGGTTTCTTTGACCATGGCTCTTTCATGGAGATAATGCAGCCATGGGCTCAGAGTGTGGTGGTCGGCAGAGCCAGGTAACAAAGCTCTAAACGAAGAGTACACTCTTTACACAATAGATAACTAGAACGCATATCCCCGCCAATAATCCCATTTTGAAACTCCATTTAAAATCTGTCCAAATCCATCCACTTTATCCTGGGAAGTCAATGAAAAAGTAAAACAAAAAACATCTTGCAGTTATAAGTAAAGTGAAAAATAATTCCTGGATCTGCCCCTTTTTCCTAATCTGTTTCAAAATGGAATGTTTTTTCTCTTAGCCCATCACTCTACCAACTTTTGTGGAAATCTGGATTATCCAAAAACTAACGAACTAGAATTGGTAGAGTCTTAAAGATTCATTAATTATTCCCTTGAAAAACACTATTTCGCAATGAAATAGAAAATTGAAATATAATTCCTGGATCTACACAAAAATCTACCTCATCCATCCAACAAGTTTTGTCCATCAAGTAGTTTTTGTGTTATCTCGCTCACAATCAAATTAACCTTCATGGCAGATGTAGTTTTCCTGCCATTATAAAATGTAGTGAAGGTGTTTCATAGATGTCAGTGCTGAAAGTCCTGTCTCCTCAGACTGGGTGGGATACCCACTGGAGTGGTTGCTGTGGAAACCAGGTCAGTGGAGCTGTCGATCCCAGCTGATCCAGCCAATCTGGACTCGGAGGCGAAGGTAAGGGCTCCCTTGATACATATACTCAAGATTGAACTGGTGCCCAAGGGTTGATGATGCTGATGTTTCTGACTTGTGTATTCAGATCATCCAACAGGCAGGACAGGTGTGGTTCCCAGATTCTGCTTTCAAAACTGCCCAGGCCATTAAGGACCTGAACCGAGAAGGCCTACCTCTCATGGTTTTTGCCAACTGGAGGGGCTTTTCTGGAGGAATGAAAGGTACCTCCCCTTTTCTTAACAATGAGTAATTCTTGGGTTTAACTATTTGCTGTGTCTCATTAGATAATGCTCCTCCTTAGATATGTATGACCAGGTGTTGAAGTTCGGCGCCTACATTGTGGACGGGCTGAGGGAGTACAAGCAGCCGGTTCTGGTTTATATTCCCCCGCAGGCTGAGCTGAGGGGGGGCTCCTGGGTGGTCATAGATCCCACCATCAACCCTCGTCACATGGAGATGTACGCCGACAAGGACAGCCGGTGAGTTGGATGAAAAAAGGACAGAATAAGATCATCTTTATCACAGCACCTTTTACTCAATGAAATCATTCTTCACTGTTCAGAGGTGGAGTGTTGGAGCCTGAAGGAACAGTGGAGATCAAGTTTAGGAGGAAGGACTTGGTGAAGACCATGAGAAGAGTCGATCCGGTCTACCTGAGTTTGGCAGAAAGACTGGGTGAGTCCTGTTAAGATCTATTTGAAAGGTGTGTTCACTCAGCCTTGTTCTCATTTGTAGTCCTTCTCACTGCCATCCTGTTTTAGAAAGGAGCCATATATCAGGTGAGAGCATGTGTGCTTTCACTCATGTCCTTTATTTGGTGTTGATTGTATCATCTTCGATGCAGTTCCCCCGGGAGATGTGTCAATCACAGCTCACTCGGATCAATCACCAGCTCTCCTGTCACTCCTGAGCAGGCTATTGATTTCACTCGAGGGGAGCGCAGAGGAACTTTGGTTGTGCTGCGTTGTGTGTGGGGGGGTTCTTGGTGCTTTGGGCAAACTGTTGGAATGATGGTGGGGGTGTTTGAGAGCTAACAGATAGGAATTGACAGTAATCAGTCCTCGGTGACAGCAACCAGGGGTTTGCTGTTAGCAGGAGTTAATTCACAGCTGCATGTAGAAACTGGTCAAGCCGAGGACTGCAATGTTGAGGTTTCCCGTCTGCAAAGTCAGGCAAATGTTTGAATTTTGATTTATGGTTTTATTTTGACACTCCAACAGGAACCCCAGAGCTGAGCCCTCCTGATCGTAAAGAGCTGGAGACCAAGCTGAAGGAGCGTGAGGAGTTCCTGCTGCCCATCTACCACCAGGTGGCTGTGCAGTTTGCAGACCTCCATGACACCCCAGGTCGCATGCAAGAGAAGGGCGTCATCACGGTGAGAACTCTTTTTTCTCTCACTCTCTTTTTATTATTTTTCAAATGCTATTTTTAGTGCATGTATTGCTCCGGTATGAATGTGCGGTATGTGTATAAGCGGAAAAGCCCACAGGGAGGTATCAGTCTAGCTGCTGCTGCACCTGCCCAGTGAATAATGTTTGGTCTCACCGAGCTGCTGAGACTCGTCCTCATAATTATCTTCTGATGACCCTGGTCCATCACCTTAGCAACCGCAGAGCAGCCCCTGGGCAGGTCCCACCTCATTCTGTGCCTTCCCAGTCCCATCCCTCACATACAAACACACACACACACACACACTCTCACTTTGCTCACATGACCAGAAGGGTGTTTCACGGATGGATGGCAGTCAGGGAGATCTTTTTTTTAAATGTGGACTTGCTAAAGACTCACTAACTGAGTAGATGTGTATGTTCACCTTAATTTTATCAGCAGAGAAATGTGTGTTAAAAAATGACATTCTCAGATCTTCAGTCCTCTGTGATAAATTACAGAAAAACAAATATTGTGCTTTAAAAGATTTACACTTTCATAGAAAATATCCCCAATTAAATAAACAAATTTCCCATATTCTTGTTTTCAGCTCAATTTTTCATTAAACCGAATCAGACCCTTTTATATTGAGTTTGGTTTCTTTCGTCCAGGGGCTGTGTAACCAAGAAAATAAACAGCTAATCAACCCACATGTACTGCACATACTTCCTAAATGAGCTTTACCTTAGTGAGACATTATGTGGATTAGCTCAGGAGTAACATTTTCCATATTCCACCTTATCTTCACATAATGAAGTACTCCTTTGTATGTGTAGGCGTTGAAAAATGTTTAAAAAGTGGGTGGTAGTTGCTCTCAATAACATTAACGCTTGTCTTCTGCATTTCTCAGGATATCCTGGAGTGGCAAACGTCGCGTCACTTCTTCTACTGGCGTCTGCGGCGTCTGCTGCTAGAGGACACGGTGAAGAGTAAGATCCAGGCCGCCAACAGTGAGCTGACAGACGGCCAGATCCAGGCCATGCTGCGCCGCTGGTTTGTGGAGGCCGAGGGGGCCGTCAAGGTAAAACCCACTGCATACTTACCACGGTTGTTCTATAGACTCTTGAGTAGGAAACAAAAATGAATATCTCTTTGAAATGGAAGCTTATGATTTTGTCATCAACTTTGAATATTAACCTTTCATGCAATATTGAGTATTCTGTTATTTCTGTTGTCTCTAAATTGATTCATCTGGGCTACAATTTAAACATACAATATGTGAATAAAAACTAGAATGGCCCTCATTAGAGTGCATACCTCCTCCCAACAGTTCAAAAACCACATTTAAATGAA
Source organism: Paralichthys olivaceus (assembly GCF_024713975.1). Taxonomy (NCBI): domain Eukaryota; kingdom Metazoa; phylum Chordata; class Actinopteri; order Pleuronectiformes; family Paralichthyidae; genus Paralichthys; species Paralichthys olivaceus. Next base: position 15,953,907 of record NC_091107.1, on the reverse strand, counting down.
CTAGATCTAGGTTTTTATTTAGATCTCTATCTAATTTCACACACACTGATAAATCAGTCCCCTAAATAAAGCTGTTCTTGAAAAAATTAATAAATCAATGAATTATTCTATTAGAAACCAATGGAAATGTTAAAAACGCAAATCTCACAATGTTAAAGAAAGTGGAAAATAAAGATTTTCTCAGATACAACCCCTCATTTAGATCCACACCAAAGATCATGGTTATCCATCCAGCAGTTTTGGTGTAATCTTGTTCACAGACAACCTGGAATTTGATACTCTACATCTCAAAGGAGTTTTGTTAGACTCTACGACAAACAGAAGTCAGTTAGTTCAAGTGTCAGCCTTTGTTAGCACAGCTGAAGTGCCAAAAAGTCAAAATTCAAATCAACATAAAAATTACACCAAACTTCTTGCATTATAAAAATCTAAGAGACTGAATGAAAAGGAGGAACAGTATCAGTTGTATATTAAACCTTTTCATCAGATTTCCTCACAACCACTGGACAAAAACCACTCATTGCTATTTTTTAGACTTCATACATTGTATCTGCTCATATCCAAAGTCATCATTATATCCAGTCTTTTTTAATGAGTAACCGTGTGACTCTTTAATAAGTGCCTTATCTCTTAATCCAGGGTTAAACGGCTCATTCTTCACTCAAATCTGAGGCTTGTATTCAGGAAAGTGTGTAGCTTCATTAAAGTAAACACCTTGTTAGCTCGTAGGAATAATTACAGAGGCAGTTTTTTTTTAAATCCCAGAACTCCCATCCGTTTTCCCACAAGGTGTGCCAGTAAAAAAAAAAAAAGTAGTCATCATTCCTTTTTGAATGATTGTCATTAATAAAAATAAACATCCCTCAGAGATCCATAAATACTGTGGTTCCCTCTGGCCCAGTCTCGGGCTCAGAGAACGAGCCGTGGGGGGGGTGACATGAGCTGGCCCCAGCATCGGAGATCTCCTAAGACGTGGCCTTCTTGTTTGCTGATATAATATCCCCAATCAGGACTGGCTGTCTTAAGCCACAATTAATCACAGCCCTGGCACGTGCAGATAGGAGAGCAACACACTGTTTCTTAATTAAAAGCAAACAGATTAAAAATGATTAATAACGGCATTAGATGTTCTCGTGGACCTCAAGCAGGACTGCTCATAAAAAAGGCAAGAGCCCATTAAACTCCTCCACCCCCAAATCTTTGCTAAGCCCTCCAGCCTGGCTTTGTTTGGAATCAGAGATGCCGGCTCTCATGAATGCTAATTTTTACTGTCAGGTCCAGTCAACAAAACATCAGGGCTCCATCTCTTTGTGTCCATCCAGCTCTTTTGTTGTTGTTATTTATTTGTTAAATCGTAATATTTTGACTGCCTATACTGTCCGTACTGTATTTATGCAAAATTTTACATTTATTTACACCCAAACCATAATAAAAGCTTTGATTTCTCTGCTTTATTATTTCTCCCTGCATTATTTAGGCCTATCTGTGGGATAACAACGAAGAGGTGGTGGGATGGCTGGAGAGGCATTTAGCTGAAGAGGAGGGGGCCAGGTCTGTCATCGACGAGAACATCAAGTACATCCGCCGTGATCACATCCTCAAACAGATTCGCAGGTGATGATTCTAAAGAGTTAACTTATTTGCACCCTCCTTCACACGTGGGAAATCTTGCAGGTTTTTAAAGTTGCTTTCTTTTGTTTCTCCTCCATTTTCAGCCTCGTCCAAGCCAACCCAGAGGTCGCCATGGATTCCATTGTGCACATGACCCAACACATCTCACCCACGCAGAGAGCAGAGGTGGTGCGTATCCTGTCCTCCATGGAGACGTCGGCCTCCTCCTAGTTGGAGGCCTGGCCTCTCCTCCCTTCTCTTGCCTGTCTGAATCACAGCTCAGGCCATGACAACAGCCAAACAAAAAAAAAAAGAAAGAGCCTGGCTCAGCCGTTGCTACTAAAGCCCGCACTCTTCACTGTGGCTGGAGGAGCCAGCGAGATGGCCTTTGCTGCTGCCAGGTCACTAATGAAGCGTTGGAGATTGTTCTCACTAAATAAAAGACGACTGACATCATTGATAACATTTTTAGTTTGTCTTACATGTAGAGGGTGTCTTTAGATGAATCTATGTACTTTGTATTTAAGTGCAATTGAAAGATGAGTAAAGAAATATCTAGAGACTAATATTACACTTATGGAGTTTACACAGTCGGCTCTAATGGATGTTAGATAATCAGTGGCCTCCATCTTTTTGAACTGGAGCGAGCACAACAATAAATACAGAACGTTGTCATATTATAAATGCATCTTGGTTTGTGACATATGCTTGTTAAGATTTGCAAGTGTTTTGATGACCAGCTCAACAATGACAACACATTACCCAGGGGGCATGGGCAGGAAAGAAAAGGGGGTTTTAAACTCCACCGTAGGGAGCACTTAGTTAATGAACAAAGACGGGGAACACTGCAGCAGATTTGGACAGGAGAGCCCCGCAGGGAGCAGGGGCAGGGTCCCTTTTTAGACCCTGACTGTTTCACAGTTACCCCGCAGTGAGCCATGGGCCGCTCGCCTCGCAACAAAACACACAGCTGTCCCTTCTGTTCTCCCTCACACAGTACACACATGCTGCTGTACGTGCACTTTACTGAAAACTGTTTCCTTACACTGCAGCCAGAAATAAACCTCGAGCATTGACTACAGGTGCACACACACACACACACACACACACACACACACACACACACACACACACAAGCATACACATACACATACACACACACACACACGCAAGTGATGTAAAATGTGATACACTGAGTGGATGATAGTATAAATGGGATTTGATAATGGCGGTACTCAGAGTGGATAATAGCATGCTTGTTTTAATAGTCTTTTTCACCTTTAGGTTATATCTTTTTCGGTATCTTATTTTTTTATTCCTAACCAATTATTTTTTCTTTTTTAACTAAAAATATTTTTGACTGAGCAGACCTCTACTGTATGTTACAAGTCAGAAATTTAATTTCACAGAAATTTAATTTCACTGTAATCCACACTAACTGTTCTATTTAATGTTTGTACCTTTTGTTTATATGACATATTACTTATTGTTAATATTTGTTTGAAAACAAAACTTGAATCTTATTCTCCACTTGAGCTGGATAGACGGGAAATCGTGAAAAGTGAATAATAAGTGTTTTCTTTTCTTTCTTTAAGAATAGAGTATATGTAACAAGCAAAACAGCAGCGTCATGTTGAATTCAATCCACTATGTCAGATGTTATGCTGAGAAAAGCGATGTTGGCAATGTGAAATGGCTTCATGGTCGATGCTGTCCCTCTAATGTGCCTATATGTTGACATGTAATCCAATTGCTTTATAAGTAACTGGATGTTTCTATATACAAATGGAGAAGAATTTACAGTGAGAAGCTCTATATGTGTCTAAAACTTTAATAAAGCTTATCCAACTTAGTCTGAATTGTATTTTTGCAGAAACATTAAATTTAAACTAATTTTTGTATTCCTTGAAAAACATATCCATAATCGGATTTAACAAAATTCAAGTTTTCAAGAATTTGCAGTAATTTAATTTGTCATTTATTTTTTCATGTATTGATGATCCTCAGGACTGATAATCATGTCACTGGAAACCTCATTAATTCAAGCAGTCGGAGCAAAGTCTATTACTCTGGGGAGACGTTTTCTGATTACTCGAAAACGATAGACTTCCGATTTCCTCAATCCACAGACGATTAAAGTGCCGTTTTCTTTCCTGGCTTTTAAACTTCAACCGTCTTAAGGAGGATGAAGAGGATCAAACAAATATTGAGGGATCTATCTCATCCTTTTTTATTTTTTTATTTTGTCTCGTTCATTCTTATCATCCCCTCGGCTCTGTCAACTCTATTACCGCCCTACCAACAAATATGTAAGACAAATTGAGTTGCAAGCACCCAATACCCACCACAATTATACAAGGCCCAATAAGAAAATGAGTCATTTGGTGGTATAATTGGAATTGTGCCTTGCTTGGTCTCTGCGGTCTCCCAGAGGGTTTTGCTCATTTCTGGTGGCATGCTAGGCCGGCTAATTCTTTTAATCAGTGGCGAACTGCAGAATCAGGTTGGTTCTCAACCACTGAAGTGGAGAGGGAGATTTGGTGTGTATTATTTTACACCTGCATAGATCAACTGTTCAGGTTGTTATGGAAAGTTACATGTAATGAACATTTAATTCAATTTGGGTTTTGTACAAATTATTATTTTGGACATTTGAGGTGAAAGATCAGTAAAATATTTTGAATTACCACGCTGAGGTTGTCTCAACCACCCAGTGCAGTTTCAGTCAACAAACATTTGTTTTTCCAGACTCATGAGGTCTGTGTGAGCATTGACCACTGAAATCTTATCTGTTAATCTATGATCTCAAGTGAATATTTGTACCAATTTTTAAGAAATACCCTCAAGGCCTTCATGAGATATAGCGTTCAGAAGGATAGCACGGATGGACACTGGACAGATTAGATGTAGAGAGGGACAGACAACCTAAAAAACACAATACCTCTGGCCACTGGCTGTCACCCTCATGGAGGCATAATTACTGAAAGTTAGTCAATATATCAGTAATGGATTGCTCTACTGTGTACACACACACACACACACACACACACATATATACACACGTATATCCTGTTATAGTCTCTGACCTCTGAGATGCTCTCCTTCAAAGTGGGTGACCGCAGCTTGTGATGGTGGCAGCCATAGTGGAGGTGTGCAGTTAAAAGAAAAATCTATATATTTTTTATAACTACTGCTGAATCCCAGTGATGGCCGACCTCAGACAGAACAGAAAAAAAAAGGACAACATCGGTTATGTGATGAGATTGAAATGGAGGCATTAACATGGTGCAGGGGGGAGACTCAATCATGCATCCGAAGGAGACCGTAATTCCACATTCATGCATCTCGGTGACTTGACAGCACTTGAGAGACAATGGCCGTGACCCAGTTGCAGGATTCCAATTAGCGGGCTGTGTGCAACAGTTGAGATGAAAAGCGAACAGGGTCTTTACAGAGCCCCAGGGCTGTCTGATTACTGCCTGAAAACAAGTCTTTTGGCCGTGACAAAGAGTGGAGCGACACAGAGGGAGCGCCAGGCCCCAGCTGTCCTCCTCTCCAGGCTGAAGATTCTGAAGAGCTCATCTCGCCTCTGCTCCGTCTGCCTTCCTCTTCACGTTTCACCCATATTGTAAAGTGTGTATGGCTGCACAGTCACAATCAGACACTTTTCAAACAGTGTCTTATTAGTTCTGAAAATGTTGGTGGGCTTCTGCTCCCTGTCTGTGAAGGAAACCGATCACCTCTGGCTCATCAACCTGCATCTATTAACTCAAGACAATTCATTTCACAACTTTGTGGCCTGATAGCTGCTTCCAAACTATGTTCAATCCACATAAAAAGAAAACAGATCTATCATTAAAAAAAGTAGTATGCATTTCCATCTGTAGAGTATCAGCCTATTGACAGCATATGAATTTGGTTCAATGATTCTGATCTGAAAAAACAACATTCCTTGATATGTGGGTAAACACAGTACTGTCCTCATAATCAAATTCACATTTTAATAGTTATCAATATGATGTAAATTAAATCTTAGTAGTCTTCTACTATTAAATCGAAGCAGTATAATGAAGTTGCACATCAGTGTGTATAGTGTATTGTTAAATACATTAGTAGGTATAAAAAAAAAAATTAAAAAAAATATAGAGCTAATTTGTAAATTAGAATATACGTAATTTGAATTTTGATGGGTTTTAACTAAAGTAACAATGTATATTCAAACATAAAGTTGACTTAATTATTACTTTAAGTTCTATAGTTAGTTGGTTAGTTAATCGTCACCTCCAAGGAGGTTGTGTTTACACTCCTATCTGTAGGTTTGTTTGCAAGATTACACAAAAACTACTGGATATATTTCACCAAAATGTAGTTGAATGATTGGATATAAATCAGGAAAGAACCATTAACTGTGCAATGTGAAAAGTCATTCAAATGCTGATATACATCCATACAATAATGGAAATGTTGCTTACTGGTACAGATCGACAGTCACAGGTGGAGTGTTTTAAGGTAAAAGGTATATCTGCACCCACATTGGAGAAGAATTTGGTCTATATTACCTCCACAACATTTGTTCAGTGCCACAGAACAATGAATCTGATTTAGGTTCAGCATGGCAGATTGCACATTTATGTTCTTTGAACCTAAATCTAAGTTGTCTCCTTGTTTTTCCTACATATCAGATGTCCCATTTGCTGCATGCAATAAGGCAGATAACCATTACGGAGCTCCACGTTATCAGTTCTTTGATTTTATACTCATGTATAAGTTGAAGGAGTGAAATAATACGAATAAAATAGATAGAAATGTGTAAAATAATAAAATAAGATAAAAATGCAGTCACAATATGACCTTAGATTTTGTAAAATAGTTTAGTTAAGAGTACTTGTGAATAAGAATCTGGATTTAAAAACTGCAATGGATGGGATATTCCTACAACCATCAGTCAGTTGGTTCCAGTAATAAAACCAGGCTGTATTTCCTTGTTTAGATGGTTATGAAAGCTGTTTAAACATTTCATTTAAGGCCCAGAACAAAGCTGCCATAGAGTTTATCTTAGATTCCATGGGGTCCCAGACTAGGTGGAGTTAAGCTGAACCTCTGATAGGAATTAAAGCAATGTAATCATACTATTGGCTTTGTTTGCATATAGTTTTATGGTGGCAGTGCTTAACAGTGAGATTTCCCTATGCAGGCCAGGCTTTCATGATTTATAATGCTCGATAGACCTAAATTATCAAGATCAACCCAACTTCTGAAAGGCAATTTCCATCAATAGATGAAAGTAAATGATGTATTGTATCTTCAATGCTGGGAGGCCAGTCCTGCAGAGTTACAGCCTGGTAGTGAATCTCTCCAGGGGCACGGAGGCGGCCTGTCAGCCGGCCGCACGAGAGACTCCATCTCTGATCGGCTGCTTGAATGTGCCACAGAGGGGTCAGAGATCACAGCATCCTGTCATCAGAAGGAGGCATCAGAAGTTACGAGCTCCTCATATACAAAATATTTAAATCATGACTTCTCATTAAAAAAATGATGGTGTGCAAGTCTATGCATCTTCAAGAATAAATCAATAGCATACTGTAGCTGAGTGCACATTTGCTATTTGTCCCTGATTCGCCTGCTGCTCAAGCGCTTGACTCTAATTTTGTCTCAGATAGTAGAAACAAAGATTAGCCAGAATAAAAAAGCTCCTCGTAACCATGAGCATTGCAGAGCAGGTGAATCTGCTCCACGTACCACGTAGCCTTCCCTCCCCTCTCCTCACATTCCCTACCCCCCTGGTCCGACATTAACATTCATGGAACCACTGGAGTGTGGCGAGCCGCGTACGTCAAGCCGCCGCCGCTGATACGCGAGGAACAAGAGGGGAGAGAGAGGGAGGACGAAGGAATGGGAGGGGTGGGGCCTATGGTGGTGAAGGTTGCTCAATGTGGGGAATGTGGGGAAAGGTCAGCAACCAAAGGTGCCACATGCACGAGTCATACATCACAATTATTACTGTAGGTCATTGACTGTTATGAAAATTATGAGAGTAGATCCATAATGCTGGAAGAGTGGACGAGGACGGGCCAGCAGGAAGCTGCTGTATCTCTTAGTTAATGTCAGTAAATTCAGATTCAGATGAAACTACTCCATAAGTAACCTGTGTGTTATGGATCCATAATTGTTTGAGCCTCTTTGTCCTCTGGTCATAATTAGTAGTGAAATGTTTCTTGTCCACCCTTGTTTCCTGTTGTTCTACTGTCTTGTACAGTTTAAATCCATTGCACATAGGGGTCACTCTTATTTTGCTAGTTTCTGGTCGTCTGTTGTTAATTGTATGTCTGTTTGTGTGAGTACACTGAGCGCAACTGTACCGGAGTCAAAACACTAGTATGTTTACATGGCAAATAAATCAGATTCTGATTCTAAATTTATACCAATGATGATTGTTCCACATTGGTTATGTTATGTTATGGACTCATAATCTTGTGTTTGGACTCTGTTTTGTATTTTGTGATATGCCTCTTATTCCACATTAAGTTCTTTATTTCCTTTTTTATTTTGAAACTTTTAGTACTTCTGTGTCTCCCCTGCTTTACTTCCTGTCTTTGTCTCGCCTTGTTGATTACTGGTCCCACCTTAATTAGATTCACCTGCAGTGTCTTGTTAGCTTGTGTATAAAGGCCTTGTCGACACAAATGCAGACATTTTGTCTTGGTGTATGTATGGACAGGTCAATAGTCTCGCTGTTCCCCTTTGTCAGTTCATCTGTTCTTGTCAGTTACTCGGTTTTCTTGTGTTTTCTTCATGTTCAGAGTGTTCATGTTATTTTTCACCTTGCTTTTTACCTTTGTGTTTTGGAAGCTGCTTCTCAACCTCCTGAGCTGTTCTCCATACCCATTATTCCTATCAAAGACAGTTTGTCCATCGATAACCTGTCATCTGCACTCGGGTCTTCACATATTCCGGGATGTTACAGATCCCTTGATTTTTCCTTTAGTGCAAGTTTTTGTTTTTATCCATCTCAAAAACATTGAATAAGAATAATGGAGAAATTTGAGAGAGTTCCTGGTCCGCAGCAGATGGAAGTGTCATAACTTTGCTCCCCACTCCTTTGATCAGCCACCACGATTAGGGTCAAATGACCAAAATCTTTTGCCGTCCTGCCTGAGCTCAATTTGATGCTAATCAGCAAATGATTGCTCACTAGAATGCTAAACTAATAGAAGCATGCCTTCTGAACACCAATATGCTCACAATGTGATTATGAGCATATTAATCTTCATAAACAGATTCTGTATGTGATGCAGAGTCTGTAGGTGAGGGACAGGCTTTTCAGACCGACAGACAGTTTCTGCATGTGAGAAGGCAGATAACATTAATGGAGTTTCTGTTTCTAGTTTGACAGAAATGCATCGACAATCAGCTTTTTTTTAATTCATCTGCATTCATGTGCAGATAGCTAAAACAGAGACTATAGCCAAAGTGTTGTGTGTGGGGAAATGTTTGTCTCATATTAAACTAGTCTTATTGTAAACAGTACTGTGACTGGAAGATGTTTTGGCCTGGGTATTTACCGTCCACACCAGGAGCCCCAAAATATTGGCTGTATGTAATAAGTGGTACTCCTTTGAATCATTTGTGTATGTGCAGCTAGTGGTGCTATTTTGAGTTTTCTTTAATATTGCAACCTATCTGGTGTCAAAATATAAAGTGCATGTCAAGTGAGTGGTGGGTATGTTGATTGATTGATTGGTGGCCGCGCTGAAGAGGCTGCAGTCTGCTGCGTACACATGCGCCACATTCTAATTCTCAGTTATGGTTCGCACAGAGTTGCTGACGAAAAGAGTTGAGCTGAATGCAAACATCAGTCCGGCAAGGGCCCATTCTGAGAGGTGTGCCACATTAAAATTCATACATTACATTGCATAGCAGTGGAGCGTTTAAAGCCAACTCCCTGTGGAACTGTTGGTTTACTGCTTCTCATGGGGCCTGTGGAATGGCTGGATTTGTGACCAGCAGTGTCCTCTGTCTCTGAAGGACGAAGGCAACCAACCGGGGAAATCACTGCGCTCCACAACAAGGCATAGTGGCATCGAACAGTGTTGGCGTCCAACATTTAGGCTGATAATTTAGTTGTAGGAAGCATCAACCTTCTGTGTGTCATGTGCTATTCCTCCATGTTTTTAGTATCACACTGGTTAGAGGCAGAACCCAGAGGCAGGATCTGACTCAGAAAAGGTTCTTTATTGCTGGAGGGTTTAATGCACAGGTACAAAGATGGCAGAAAAAAATAAGAAAATGGAATTAAACACATGTAGGGTCAAGACTGATTAATGCTGGCACCCTGTACACAAAGTAACAAGATGAACTGGCAAAGTAAGGAGGGGAACGCTCAGACTTTCTACCAGAAGGGAGACGAGATGGAAACACAAGAAGTGAAGAGACTGAAATCAGAGATTTGTTCAGTGTCAAAAACATACATCGCTCATCCAGTATGAGGCTTGGCTGAGGAGCTGGAGTATAAAAGAAAAATCAAAGTGAGTTAGGAAAAGAAGCATCACTCATATCTGTACAAATATATTTAGTCAGAGACAAACAATTATATTTGGAACAATTTATGTTCTTTCTTTTGACAAAACATTCAAGTGCTTTACACAGCAAACAGAAAGAACCCCAAAAAACAACATGCACAGTGGCAGATCTAGGATTTCTCTCGATCCTGGGCCAATTATAAATACAACATCCCTGCACCATTCCTGCTTCAGTAAGATGCACATTCAAGTCCTTCCTTGTTTACTGTTAGCTCTATAACTTTGAGCACAGCCACACATCGTTCAAGCACTTTGGAAACTTCAAAAGTTTAGATAATGAATATTCTTTACAAATTGTCTATATTGTATTGTCATCATTGATCGTCAAGTCTACCAACAGCACAGGGGTGCCCCAGGGGTCGATCAGATTCAGCTGGGGCCAGTGCCCCCTGCTCCTCCCGTTGATTCACACCTGAACATGCAAAACATCAATTTTTGGTTTCGAGCAAATGAAATAGATTTACATTGATTTGAGTGTGTGGATGATGATGACAGAAAGACTACATCTATACATTTTAGTAGTACATTTTACTACTGCTACGTTTACACATACCATCCACGCTAATCCCACGCTTATGAGAGCCTAAGATGGATAAGTTAAGAAATGCAGTTGGCCCCGTTTAAGCTTGAAATCTCCAGGGGCTGCACAGCAGCATGGATGTGTAAACACAGACATTTGAGAAGGATGTTGTAGTCGTCTGCATTCGCCTCCTTATTGCTTTTATCAGTCACACCTCTGCTGCAGGCGGTGGAAGCAAAACCTTGCAAATATTTACTGTCGCCATGAGGTAGCAGTTCCACCTCATTGTGGGTACAAAAAACAAACCCCTGCTCTACTTTTCACCTTTATCGTTTCTCATTTGTTGTCATTTCTGTGACTAAGCAGCAAACTACAGAGGAGACGATTGGCTTCCTGTGTGCATCAATGGTCACAGATGTTTTCAGGAGTGTTTTGACATGCATTGGGGATTATTACTGATGCAGACCTACAACTCTCATGTGGACAAAGAATTGTTTTAGTGTTAAAACCAAAATATATTAGTATGTGTGTTTACATGACCTCTGTGAATGTCCAACAATTCCATATTATCAAAATACCAAGAGTTGCAGTACAGGTAGATCCTAGAATAACACAAAATATTATAGTATGTTCATTATATACTCGACGTGCACATCTTCTGTATAAAGAAACGACTTGTCAATATCTATAACAAGCTGAAATCTTCTTTGCACTTGGCCTTTACAGAAGAAGCAGTGCAGGAGAAGAGAGTAGGTGGGGAACTCGTATGATTCTGTCCTCTTCAACTTTAATCAAAAGTACACTGACATGCTGTGGCCCCCTCCTCCTCCTCTTTCATAATAATGGGCCGCTAAAAATTCAGGAGGCAGGCTCCACATCAATCACTCGCCAGATTTGAGTCCAATGCAATAAATATGTAAATGAGGAGAAGCCAATGTCTCGTAGCTTTGAGATCAGCGCGAGGAGAGAGAGAAAGAAAAGAGGAGGGGGGGTTGTATTAATTGCCCATGGCCAGAGGAATCCTATTACTGTGGGCATTGATTATAAAATTGTATGTGTGAATGATTTTCATGCAAAAAGTGGACTACAGCAAGCCTCCAGCAAAAAGTGAAGAAAGAGGGGAAATTAGTGAATTGGGCCAGACTGTGCACGAGAACAAAAAGGAAACGGCAGCCACGAAATGTCAAACGCCAAATCTCAGTCCAAACAAGATTTAGATTATTAGGTTAAGAATTAGATAGAGAGAAGTTAAAGAGAATTTCCACTCCAACACGATAATATATTATTATAAAATGTACCAGTAATAATAAAAAATATGTATTCAGCTGTATATTACGTGTGTGTGTGTGTGTGTGTGTGTGTTAAACAGGAACATACTTAACACTCGTCTAAAAAGCACAATGGTCAATTCCAAATATTTTTGGAAGCAGTTAAAATCAATTTTGTAGCAAACGTAAGCATCCAAATCATTCCTCAGAAGACAAATAATATTTATTGTAGGTGGTTTATCTAACAGTGATCACTAGCAGGTATAGATTCAAATTGATTAGCTGTATGGCCTCCTGTTTGACTTGCAGATCTCTCTCTTAATCAAAGCATTTTGTTGAGATAAACAGGGATTAGGCTGATTAACAGAGAAGAGAACATTCAAACATGAGGCTTCACAGGCTTTAATTCACAGAATGTGACAAAGTTTAAAACAGGGAATGCAATTTTGTATTTCCATACATATTCTGTTGAGCTGTACTTTAAACTTCTGCATCTCAGTATTATTTAGAAAACAAAATCTATGTTGTGTGTAACATATTTAATCACCATGATAATATTCCCAACGAGTTACTATGCAAAGACACTTTTAATCTTATGTGCTTAAGGTTGAATATTACCAGTAGCAGCTAAAGGGAAAATAGACTCTTGGATATAGTGTATGTCTTTTTATGACTTTGATTTTATTTTTCATTGATAGGAATAAGAGTGGCTCAGATTGCTCAACAGACAAGTGCTTTTCTTGTACACTGCACCAGTGAGAACAATGAGACGGTGGTTGATGAGCTCAGGGTCCCAGAGAAGATGCTTCATGTGCAGCTGAACAAGGCTCGAGACGCAGCCTGAGAGTCATTAACACACCTCAGTGGTTGATGGGTTTTTGTAGAGACAAAAGAAACAGAATGGGGAACACAGACTGAAATTCCTGTCAGAAATGAAAAGGTATTTATGCTGTAAAAAAAAATGTAACCGTTACTGATGACTGAGTTAAAGAAATTGCTCAAAGTTTTGGAGCTGATTGATAAAGGTTAAAAAAATCAAATTTTCACAGACATGGCTGCTGATAGTTGAGACAATCTTGAGCTTATACTGAGCAGACCATCATTCCCTGTCACGTATGTGATGTCATGAAGAAATCAGGAAAAGGCATCATGCATTATAATTGCATAGTATGTACAGACACGTTCTAAAGCTTTTTTGAAAAAAAACTAATGTACGATCTTATAAATCACACAACTGTGAAGTCTCAAAACTGTCATATGGTGAAGTAATGCAGAAGCTTTTACAACCAATAAGATCAGAGATATGATCCACAGCTTTTTATGGGTTTAACCAATCATTTGCGATCATATTGTACAAATGATGTCATAATGGCGTCATTATGAGAAGGCTTGATTACAATATAAAACACTGGCATTGCCTGATTGGGTAACATTGCAGGGCACATTGTTTTGGTTCCAAATATCCCATGAAAAGCCCGAAACCAACAATAAATCAACCAACAAGTATGTACCTCAGTTCCTCTGTGCTAGATGTGTCCATTTTATCTAAAAGCCATCAAAAACACATCAGTGTGGTACATTAAATTACATCAACATGTTTTATTTGACGCTCTCCCACATACACTGTCCATAAATACTCATTAGCACACCAAATGTGGATCACTCCACCGCTGTAAATAACAATTTGAATATTTCCTTCACTTTGAATGTTTGCTTTAAAGGTTCAGTGTGTAGAATCTAGTGACCCCTCACCTCACCCTCCCCTTCGAAACATGAAAATGAACCTGTGGAAACATTCAGTTATCAGGAAGTTTAGTTTGTCCAATTTGTACTAATAAAAAAAAACATGGCGGCCTCTGTAGAGAGGAACCACTCTACTCAGTATTTTCATTTAAAGGGGTCATTCTAGGGTAAAGAAAACAATAATTTGTACAAAAAGATGAAACACACTAGAGATTATTTTACATTCAATTTCTGCCAATAGATCCCGGTCACCTAAATCTTGCACACTGGACCTTTAAACAGTGTTCATCTGCTTAGGAAACGACAGAGGGTGTTTAAAATGAAACTACCAGCGATTTGTTTATTATGAAGATTAAGTCTGTTAATGGGCATGGACAGAGTGGGCAAGTAACGGAGCAGTCAAATGAATTTACTTGCTGTTGTGCCTGGTTTGGTTTTCTTATATGGTGTCTTTTAAAAAGAGTATCTCTGGCCTAAACCTTTTAATTTCACTTCCATTGTGTGTTTGGCGTCAACAAGGGCAAGTAAATGCTTATAAGTATCTAATTTTTTCAGCCATAATACTTCCACAAGTTTTTCTGACTTTATTGCCACCATTTCACCATATTTGTATTTTTTAACTGATAAGATTGTAAAAACTATTCCACCAGAAACATAAATGATGAGTTACTAACACATCCATGTGTTCTACAATCGACCCTCCCTGTCTCTCCTGCCCCTCCCCCCTGGACAGCTCCACTGATTCGCTCCCTCACCGCTCGCCGCTCGATATTCGATGTTGGTCCTGTCCCCCTTCATGCTCCTCACCTTTCCCTGACTCTAAAATATTCACTCTGTCACCAGCCATTTCTCCTCTGCTAACAGAGAGGCCTCGACCCATGACTTAAGTGGTATTTTCAGACCAGCTTTATTATTTGCAGATCCACATGTCCCTGCAGAGCTGCTTTCTAAATTATCTGGAAAATACCCAGAAAATTGACAAGATGAAACCCCTTTGTATAAACATGCACGTTCAAAACCACATAGCATATTGTGTGCATTGAATGCCTCATGTAGATCAGCCAGCACTGTCACTAACAGCACAGTTAGAAGCTCCAGCTTTGTTGATGCTGCAGCAGAAATAGAACCTACAAACCTCTTCAGTGAACATGTATTCTTTTCAAAATGTTGTACCAACAGGACAAACTTAGAGTTGCAGCATTTAGTTCTGACTGTGGACAGAATGAAGAGCCTTGAATGTACAATGTACATGATTTAAAGTATTTTCTCCATTTATCAAGAACGAACTGTCTGCCTGTCACTGTTTCCTAGAGACCAGTGTAATGTCTTTATCTCTCTTTTAAGCCCAAGATTTTTGTGACACAAAAGCTTTAACCTCACAACCAGACAACGCATACTCTTTGGTTAATAAAACATTTAAATGATCAGTTTGTAAGTAAAGGAGCTGATAATGAATTTCCTCTCAATCAAGTAAGGTGTGTATGTGTTTGTGTGTGTGTGTGTGTGTGTGCGTGCACATCCCAGTGTTAAAACCTTTGTTGTGAGAACACTTGGTGGTCCCCAATTGCTCTTTAGGGTTAAAATCAAGTGGTTTTTAAGATGATGAAGATGATATTAAAGTTAGGTTAAGATGTGTGTACGTGTGTGTGACACAAATGCATGTGTCCTATATTTGTGTCACACCATGCTGATCTTTTTGTGTGTAAAAAAAATATAATTTTATCCTTAATAACCTTCTGTAGGTTGTCACACAGCAAATCAAAATATACATATTTACTGGGGCTCTAATTATTAATAGTAGCAACAAGAATTATTACAAATCACTGAATAAATTGATTTCCTGGGAGACAGATGCTAAATTGTATGTAGGTATATTCTTCAGTAACTGTGTACTGCTGATTAAAGTTACTGCAACTGTTTTTCATCAGCTCTCAGATGAGGGTGTATAACTTACACTCTCACATAATACACAGGTCTGTGTCCTGCAGGGAAACCCTCACATTTTGATCTGTGAAAAAGATGCTTCAATCAACTCCTGCCCATTTACATTCAAATACATCAAGAAACTATACCAATCTCACACTTGAATGAACAAGTACTGTAATTCACCTCCCAAATCATTAATCCAACAATAATGATGTGTTTTATTAAACAGTGAATGGCCCGACACATCAGTCCCTTAAAATTAATTTGTACAATCACGTTATTATCTCAAGAAAAACATTGATGCCATTGTTGGCGGCTCATGAGACATCAATATAAATAATTTGACATTTTTATCACTGAACAAACTATTAGAGTCTTGGATGTTTTGGCTAAATTGGAAACACCATGTATTACGCAGACATCCTCAGAGCATTAGAAGAGAGCTGTCACTTGGCAACAGTTTATTAGTATTTTCTGTTTTTTTTATTTTCAATGAGGACATAATACAAACTACCACAGTGAGCGACCACAGAAATAACAGCTACAAAAATTTGGTTTTGTTTGCATTGAGTCTGAATCAAGTTTTTTTTTTATATATACAGCTGAAATTCAAACCCCTGCATACTTGAGCGCTACGTAAACAACCGACTGTTCTGTACAATTGTCCATTATTCCATATATAAGATTGGACTTGTGTCACGTGAAAGTCAAATCATTTTCTATTCCATATAAAATTTGCAGATTTATAAAGATATCCTTTTGAAGGCAAACATGTGTTGACAATCAAATAATTAAAAAGGAACATGCCTGGCAAATGAAAAAGAAAAGACCAATACAAATGCTTCCACGGTCCTGAGAGAGGTTTTTGGTCAAACCTATTAAACATCACAATCATAATCTGTTATTAAATGATGAAATCTTTTATTACATGTGATGAAAGAGAGAGAGAGAGAGAGAGAGGGTGCTGCTCGTCAGTAAAACACTGAAACGTGGTAAAACTGCTGCCATGCACCTTCACATTAACACTTTAAGTCAAATACGTTGCAGAAATTCTCCAGCAATCAATGAAAAAAAACACTTTTCTGCAAACTATAAATGTATTTGTTTTTATTGCTTGATCTGTGTAGCCCAGCATTACGAATGTAATGAGTCAAATTCAAACTGTTAATCGGCTGGTCAATAAACAATCATACCAACATACAAATATAGAGATTTATAAATACAGACAGCTTAGCAGAAATGAAAGCAAATAAATATGTAATTCATTAAATAAATAACTGAATAAATAGATAAATAAAAGTGCATTTCATAACAAACAAAAAAAGACACTGATTTGCCTTCAAAATCCAAGTGTGCCTTGTAGTTGCAGTTTCAGCTGCATCACCAGACAGTGCCTTCACTCATCTCTGAGGAGGGCTGTGACAGCTGGTTGGTGTATCCATTGTCACTGAGGGACACAGTGGTGTAGGGCGTGCTGGGCCCACACATCTCGCTGGAGATGCTGTGCATGGAGCCCGGCCCGCTAGGCTCCGGACTGGGTGAGTCCACAGGGGGATGGGGCGCCGGGTCGGAGAAGCACTGCACCTCTCCCGGACAGTGGTGGCCCGGGTGGTGATGGTGGTGGTGGTGGTGGTCCATGGCTCCTAGTGGAGTGCCGGCGGGGACAGAGGAGGGTACGAAGCCCAGGTCTGCTGGAGTCTGAGCCTGGGACGGTGGGCCCTGGTAGTACTCGTAATTCCCTCCTGAGCCATAATACTCCCCATAATCTGTGTTCATGAAAATAAAAAAATATGTGGATTAGTGCAAGACAAAGGTCTAAGTCTGAATTTAAATAGAAGAAACATAACCAATATTAACTTCTGTTTTTTATAATAACGACAAAAAATATATAACAAAACAATAAATGAATTGAATTAATTAGTGAGTTACATAAAGAACCAAATTTCATGCATTGATATTCTAATGAGCCTGTTCATCAAAAGACCATCAACTTCAAATCAGGAAACGCACCATCCCTCCATCCCCCTCAACAAATACCGTGACTCACCTCCATAATAAGAGAAGTGTCCGAGCTCTCCAGGCTCCAGTCGCTCCCCGAGCGCCCTCATCCTCCTCGGACCGCGGAAAAACACGTGCCTCCGTGTGCCCAGTGCGCTCAGCTGCTTCATGCGTCTCTCTTTAGACCTCCGGTTCTGGAACCAGACCTTCAAGACGCACAGAGAACAAGCGAGGGTAAGAGACCACGAGCAGCATGGAGGAGACAAGCAGGGAAGGCAGAGAGCAACTTTTCAGAACTGTAAAAGCCCTATTAGATGACGTTATCTTACAAACTCAGAAGTAAATAGGCTCATATTATTTTGTATTTTATTTCAGTAATTCAAATTACTAACCTGGAAAAGATATTCCTGTGCGTAAAAAGTAAATTTGGGCACGAACTGATGCTCTGCGCACTGAAAAACCATTCACTTTTAAGGCATTTCCCATTTATTACAGGGAGCTTTTTACATGGGCCTTAGAGCTCAGTGACGCCTGCGTTTAATGGGTGTGATATACGTGCGTCATTGGAAGAGTAGGGATTAGGGGTTAAAATATTTGGGGGGTTTTTAAAGTGAAAGGAAGAAAAATTTGAAAATCGGCAGAGGATGAGGACAGATTCTCTCAGGGTGTCTGCAAGAAAGAGGCACCAGCCACTGCATTGATGATTTGTGTCCATGGAAAGGTCGTTAATGCGCATTGGCTGTGGATAATTTGGACCTTGACTATTCTCTGTCATGAAGGACCTGTTTGGCTAGATTTGTATGGCTGTCCGATAATGCGTGCAAAGTGGTCACATGGCATATAATAAACACTCTCTTTGTTTTTAACGTTTTTATCTCTGTTTTTCCCCATTATTTTCTTCTTACTTGGATGACTCTCATGGTCAGGCCCGTCTCCTGCGACAGCTGCTCCCGGATGTGCCTGGTGGGCTTCGGCGTGGCCGTGAAAGCCGCCTTCAGCGTCTCCAGCTGCTTGGCTTTTATCGTGGTGCGCGGCCCGCGTCGCTTCCCGACGGCGCCCTGCTCCTCGTTCTCGTTGCCGTTGTCTTTGTCGGACAGGTGTCCCGTCTCCGAGTCCTTCCCGTCGTCCTGCGGGTCCTGGGGGTCCGGGGACAGGCTCGGGTCGCTGGACGTCGTGACTGTCGTGAGAATAAAAAACGGATTAAATCGTGCACCCGCAAAACCCCATAGAAATAAACCAAACATTTAAAGCAGATCATCAATACAGAACAAAGTAAATATGAAAGAATTGTAATAATAAATATCTATAAATATTATTGGATTTAGAAAATATTAATTATAGTAATAATCGTATTTTTGAAATATTTGATTTTGAAAATTAAATAATATAATATTAAACACAAAATACAATATTGCTTTATTATTAGTATTATTATTAGTATTTATGTTTGTACATATAGGCCCATACCTGAGAGGACAATGGTGTCCTTGCCGTTGTTGTTCTGATAGTCCTCTTTGCAAACGAACTTGAACTCGTCCAGGATGTAGAGCTCCTCTCCCGTGGACAGCTGCTTGTTGCACATCACGCAGGTGAAGCAGTTCAGGTGGAACACTTTGCTCTTGGCCCTGCGCACCAGATCGCTGGGTAAAATCCCCTGAGCGCAGCCGCCACACTTGGTCCCAAACCTCCTGCATGTTCGAAAGGGAGAGGGGCGGTCAGTGCACATATAGGTGGGATATAAGCATGACTCGGATTGAGGTGAATTTCTGCTGGTTTTACAGTTTGGCACAACCGACACTATAGGCCAGAGGTCTCAAAAGACACCAGGAGCTGTTATAGGGTCAGTTGATCGACAAATACACCAAATTAACCATCAGATATGTTACTGGTTATTTTTGCAGGCCTGTGTTAAAGCGCTTTGTTGGGGAATAATTTTCGTCCCTGACTTTACTTGGATTTGGATGGTCCGATAATGGGTGCAGGTGACATATACTAAACCTCCCCTCCATATTTTGAACGTTTTTATTCCACCTTTAAAAAAAATCCTTTTCCACTTTTCTTGTTATGGGTGACTCATGTTGAGGCCGATTAAAGTTTTATACTACTCAGAACCAATGCCTCACGTCCTATGAAATTCCATGGAACCTAAAATAACAATGTATTATATAAAATTATACATTTGCAGACAATGTTTTTTTCCAACCTACATTTTTTTTTGTAATTTTGTAATAATGTATTCTCAAACGTATAGACTATCAGCACCCACAGTTGAAGTCCCACCAGGAGTGCTATATCTTAAATTACTTCATTTTTATATATGTTTTGCAACTTACCTTGCAGGATCAAATTCCACGTCCTGTTTGTTTCTAATTGTCTAAACAGAAATTTAATTTGTGACAAACTTTTGTTTTGCATTTTCTCAGCGTAATTTTCTTTTTTTCATTTTCTTTTTCTTGGCTGCTTACCTAAAGAAGTCGTTCTTACAGTACAGCCTCCCCTCCCGTGAGAAGCACTTCTCTGTCAGGCTGCATTTGCACTCGCAGCACTGGACACACTGGATGTGCCACGGTCTGTCCAAGACTTTGAGCAGGAACCTATCGACGATAGGCTTCTCGCAGCTGGCACACTGCAGCATCCTCCGGAGTTATCCCCACCCTGGTAAACACGCTGCGTCTGTCCCCGACGCGTCAGCCTGGGTGTATATAAATGATCCAGCGAATCCAAAATGCATCCAAGCTGATCTCAGAGTAATAACATCACCATCCGCGAGGTTAGACTCAGCTTCTCCGACAACGATCCACATGTGGCTGTGGCAGATCCAAACAAGAGGTCAGCTGCAGCGGGGGAACAACATCAGGCAGCAGAGATCACAGGCTGGGGATCATGATCCGAAGATATAGGTACAATAAAAAGAGAAGAAAAGACTATGTACCCATTGGTGGCGATTGCATCAACTCAATATAT
Organism: Paralichthys olivaceus; assembly: GCF_024713975.1. Lineage (NCBI taxonomy): Eukaryota > Metazoa > Chordata > Actinopteri > Pleuronectiformes > Paralichthyidae > Paralichthys > Paralichthys olivaceus. The sequence continues at coordinate 15,933,298 of NC_091107.1, read as the reverse complement.
CCTGAGGAAAATAATGCGCCATCAGTGCGCTGAGCTTTGTTTGTGTCCCTTTACGCTCCGAGCTGCTCAGTGTGAGACAAACGTGGAAATGAGCGCACCTCTTAAAGCTCAGCCTATTGGCTATGGAGAACAATGTGACGTCAGAGCCAGGAAACACCTATAGGAGGACGTTTCCGTTCGCACCAATGTGCACTTCAGTATTAAAAATGCCAATGTTTTATTTTATTCTGACAACCAACGCACTCCAGTATTATTAGGGTGTGTGAAGGAAAATCTAAATACGCAGGGTGAGAATAGATAAAATAAAAAAAGAAATAAAATGAAACAATAACCTAAAAAAATAACATGGACTAGAATAAAAATAAAATAAATAAATGACTCCATCAATAAGATAAATAAAATAAAAAATCAATGGGAGTCCCAGCCAACTGTTCATCACAGATTACTATCGTCCTTTATTTCAACAATAACGTTGTTTTTTTTTTTATCTGTATCAGTGTGAGGGAAAAGAGTCACTGATTATATCACATGAATAAATTATTTCTCCTGCAGCCTGGTTAGAATAAGACTTCATCAGATACCATGGGCCTGCTGCAGCAGCAGCAACCATGTGGACACATGGACGTGCACGGAACACCAGCTTCTTTTTTCACCACAATGATTATTAATGTTGTGGCCCATGTGGCGTTATTCTTCATTTGGTGTGAAGGGACAAGGGTCACTAATGGTTATAATCTGCGGCTGATAGGAGGCCTCTCACAGATCTTATCGCACCGTGATGGTGTTGCTGTGCGCGGAGATAGCGCGTTTCCCACACTGGCTCCCAGCTCTGGTAGTCCCTGATATAACAAAGAAAAAATAACTCACATCCAGACACCAAACAATCAAAATAATTGGAGGAGTTGATATTTCTCATTAATGCTTTTCTACCTACCAAAGTATAAATTATTTGAACACTGGCTCGTTTGTTTTAATATTTTTTGTGAAGATCTGTCTGTTTTTCGTTCACTTTCAAATCTATTAATTTGGAAAAGACTGCATTGATCTGTGCCAAACCAATAACTCAAAATCAATCAAATAATCCAACATAAACAAGAAAAAATATGAAGCCATTAAATGAACCTATGAATCTCAGAAATGTGTTGTGACAAAAATGGAGAGTAATACCTCTTATGATCATGAATAAAAAACCATGCAGCCCCCCCCAGCAAATGTCTAATATATACTAGTGTGTCATTATGTTTTTGTGTTGTTAAAAAAAAACAAAAAACAAGGCATTTGTCAATGAAAGCCTCAAGTTACTCAGTAAGCTCCTCATTTCCTATATGATGCTCAATATACGTTTCTTCTTTGTGCCACTTTTGCTGTAGACAGTCACGCTTCATGAACTCACACTTTTTCTAACAACTAACAACATAGGAGCATGGGCAGAAATCTTGTGGTGAATGATTTGAGTTGGTATTTGTGTCAGTCTTTCCTTAAATCTGGAAAGAAGCTGATAAAGAGGCTGCATGCAGGCTAATATGTTTTTAAACCTCTTACTCACATCCATCTGAGATAGCATTTCTCTATGTGTTCTCTAAACACTGGAGGTGGATAAAACTCAGTAGAGAGAATCAGCAGTCCCTCCATAAATAATGAATAATGGATGATGCGTCATAATGTTAAGATATGGGAAATCATAGTGGCTAAATACGTTGAAGGAAACATTTTGATGTAAAGGCAGTATTTATACAGACAAATAGAAGATTTTCTGTAATTCAGTTTTCTCTGTCAGTTGTATTTGTTTTGTTGTCTGTCTCTGATTTGCCACTGAACCAGAGAGGCACAAATTACAGGGGACGGCTGAACTGCACAAGAAAAGTGAAATGACCATTTTCACCATTTGAAAGTGTAGAACGTGTGTTTGGTTTCGTACAAAACCAAACAGAAAACAAAGCTCCATGTTGCCCTGAGCACAGACCTCAGATGACTTACCAACAATGATACTAAAGACTTCTCGTACATCTACTCTTCAATCTGATCTCTGATGTGACAATGAGAGGACCAGGGTGAGAGTCATTATCTCAGTGGTGAATGGTGTGGATAAGTGTCTCCTTCTGGGTTTGCGTCTCACCATGAGAGGTGTTGATTAGAGCCTGGCCCAGTGAGCTGGCCCCCAGCATCACTCCAACACACGAGAGGGCTCAGTGCAGCGCTGGAATCTGGCAGGGTGCACGCTGTTTGTTTTGGACTGGAAAAAAGAAAAGAAAGCATGTCATTAGTATTTGTTAATTGCAGCTAATTGGCCCTGACGAGATGAACAAGACCACCCACTGGGAATATTCATACAAATAATATGTAGACAACAAAATTAATTACTAGATGCTAATTAAAGTCAATTAAAAGCGATTAGGAAGCAGTGCAAGTTACAGAGAGGAGGGTAACACCTAAGCTCTTGGAGCTCCCTGATGCAAAGAACCAGTGGCCTTTATAGCTTATAGACATCTCCAGTGTCTGATGGTGATGATTATAGTTATACTACACAATGTCTAATTAAGAAGGTAGATTATTAACTTAAAGACACAGTTTGCTCCAAGTTTCACTTTACTTTTACTTTGAATGAGCGTCTGCACCATTTGGTGGAGCAGGTTTTTTGCTGGTATTTTGTTGACCTTAGATCAGCCTTATTCAGCATCTCTACAGCTCAGTTTAAGATCACATTTTAGTGATTTTTATCAAGGAACTTAGTTTCTTTTTAGTTTCAGAGGTTTTAGCTTGATGCTGTAAGTAGAGGCCAATTTTTGATCCCTTTCTTTAAATAATTATACTTAAAAAACCGCCTTATTATAACTCATTCTCAATATGCAACCAGAAACTAGTGTTATTCAGTTTTGTATTTGTTTAAAATAGAAAAAATAAAAATGACCAGTTATCTGTTTTATGCATTCATCAACTGCCATTGTACTCATGTCAATTCAGGATATATTTAATAAATTTAAGCTTAAGGACATTGAGGACTTTGCTCTGATCTCCAGCAGTGGTACAACTTCATATTTTGCCCACAGGATATAACAACATTAAAAGGCATTATTTCAGCAACTCTGAGACCTCTGCTAAGGCTAAGGCCAAATATACGGCATACATTAAAGAAAATAAAGAATATATATGTTTGATCCACTCTTAAATTAAATGGGTTAGGGTTTTTGATAATCCTAACCTCGTTGTTGGAGGTAATAACTTCATGAAGGTAGGAGTTAATGCAGAACTGTAACCTCTGCCAAGGAGATTATGTTTTCACCCCTCAGTTTGTTTGTTGGTTGGTTTTTGTTACAGTATGAGTCAGGGAACCCAATACGTTTTGGTACAGATCTGTTTCAAAGAGCATTCCAGAAGTTTTATTTTCCACTTAAATTTTTCTAAATTCGCCCCATTTTGATAGTTTGTGGATCTTTATGAAAAAAAAAAAAGATATTTGTTAGTGTGTGAAATTCGGTGCAGCTTGATTGAATGCATGGGGACTGTTGGGCCTTGGTGCGGTATGAGCTCTACTTAGTGCTATTCTAGTTTTAATTCACATATATTGCATTTTTAAATTATAGCTGAGCTGAATAAACTGTACGACCACATCCAAACTGAAACTATACAATGAAAGGTCAACATTTTGTCAAAGCTGACCTCAAGTTCGTAATTTTACAAATTTAAGTCATTCTACTTGTAATAGACTTATTAGTTTTTAGCAATACCTGACCAGAACTAGGATTAACTGATCAGTAGTCAGCCTTTAACATGAAGCAATGTTTAAAATGAATGTCATGGAAAAGGAACAATTCATCTGCTCCTCCTCTGCTCAGCCACTGACCTCAAAACCTTCACAAGTGTAATGTTTGCAGAAATGTTCATGGTCATATTTAACGACTGGTTATTATCCATCTGGCAGTTGCAAACAAAAGGCTGAAGATGATTCCATTTACAAAGGGTGACAATATGTACACACTGGCAGACAGGTGGCTTCTCCACGTGCCAAACACACATTACTGGAACAGTAAATCCCATCAGTGCAGACTGACTGCCACAGAGAGAGGAGTAATCCACAGTGACCACCTCTACGCTGACCTGCCCGCTCATATCAGGGATTGTAGTCTCATGCACACATGTGGCTTCATCAGTCAAACAACTATGAATTTACTGCTGATGGTTTGCACTGCTCCTGTCATCTTTACAGCTGCAGCGACACAGAGGGAGAGGAGATAACTCTGCTAAATCATATCCTAATTCCTCCCGGAGAGAGTCGTGTGAATTAAGCTCATGTAAAACCTCCCATGTGTATAATCAAACAGCTATTATGATGAATAGAGAGGAATCAGTCCTGCTGATCATTGGTCTTTTTTTTTTTTGTCAGAACAAAACTTGTTCCTCAGTTAGTCTGCGCTGTACTGAAGCATTGAGATGGTCATTTCATGCACAGTACTTGATTATCGAGATTGACGAAAGGATAGCGGCGAGTGGTGGGGGTTCGAGCAGCGTTGTGGTGTCTCTGTGAGTGGGAAGAGGGGATGCACAGAGAGGGAATCCTAGAGAGTGAGAGTGATCTGCCTGAGGGGGCCGTTCAGAGAGAGGGCCCATGGGACGGTGTGGCCCCCGGCCCTGCGGTGATGATGGTGATTGATGCAGGCACAATTCAGACACCTCAGACGCCGCAGCAAATTAAAAGGCTATTTTGTAAAGTTGTAAAGGAGCTGAATGGCAGACGGGAGCGATGAGCCGCCCCCTCCACCACCTCCACCACCTCTTCGCCTCCCTCCACCCCAACCCACCGCTCTGTCACACCATCAACTTCTGTTTAGTTTCCTTGGTGCCATCAGTCCCTCGAGGGAGGAGAGCTATTACGAGGCCTTTCGCGTTCTCTCCTACTGGAATACACCGCCGAAGCTGCCTGTGCACACAGCGTAAGTGTGTGTGCAAGGAGGGTAAATATAGATCCACGCACAATGGAGAGACTGTAAAGCGATCCATGAGTCAGTGGAAGAAAGAAAACAAGTAAATATTGATCTTGGTATGAATGAATGACTAAAGTCTCCACTTCCAACCACATCCTGTGCATCCTTCCTTTTCTGTACATAATTTACAAATAATTAATCCTCAAGTTGAATTTAATTGACCTGACTGACCCGGGGATGCACCCGTTGCTGTGTGTGTGTGTGTCTGTGTGTGTCCTGCCCAGGAGCTGTGTGTGTGTGTGTGTGTGTGAAGGGGAGATAGAGAGACACTCTGTGCGAGGCTATAGAGCAGAGCAGCCTTCTGGGAGGACGACTCTCATGCCAGAGGTCAAACCAGTGTCAAGTGGGGAGTGGGCCCAGCTGAGCTGCCTTGTCCCACCCATTGTGCTCATCAATGCAGCTGCTGTCAGTTATCAGGAGTGGCCGGGGGTGGGGGGGCGCACGCAGGCGGCGTTGACAGAAAGGAACGTGCCTGTGTGTACATTTGGGGGAAGCGGAGGGGTAAGCAGGGGGGGTTGTTGGAGCTTGGGGGCATATGGTCCTCTTACCCGAGGAAAAAGGGCCCATTTCCACGCAACACATGCCGAGTCTCTCACAAGCCGGTCACCTGCCCAACGTTTCACATCACGAGCTGCTGAGAACAGACGTTTGAATTTGTTCTAAATGTGTTGGACTTGAATTATTCTTACAATTAGGAACAAAAGTTCCAAACATGCATTGTGGTCAACAACTACTGTACATTTGACTTTTCAAACTTTATTTCTATTTTTCAAAACACTGAAAAACATTGGTCGCCTAAGTAATCCCAAAGACATGGTTTGAACATCAGTCACAACTCTTGTATCCGCTCAGTCTTTGTTGGAGGCTCGGACTGTATTCATGTTGCAGCTTTATTACTGGCCGCTAAAACTGCTGCACATATTTATTTTTGTGAAATTGCCAGATTATGATTTTAACCCTTGTATTATGTTGAGAAAAAATTACATTTATTATGTTGCGGGTCATTTTGACCCGTATTGTGTAAATCCACTCAAAACAGTCAAAAATGAAGTTAAACCAATAAGAACTTAATTTTAGATTAAACAAACATTTATAAGAGATGAAAAGAAGAGATATACAATTCCAACAATATATTAAAGAGCTCCTGATTTCAATTATTCCCTCTTCACTTTTCATTTAACTTGCCCCATTATTTCCCGATTTTCAATGTTCAACATTTTCAGTGTTCCCCACATGATGGACAGAATGTGACTATGTGCTTTATGCAGATGTACCACTTGCACCTCACACAACAGGTACTTGTTTTACTGTCATCTCGGGAGGGACAGACTTGGCATCTTTTGCGTTTCTTTGCACCTGTATCCAAAGGATCCATTGTGGGTTGGTCAGATGCCCTGCCCTGGACCTTTGCGGTGACAGCTGCAGCTGCTGGGTATCGAGCTGGCCTGGCCCGGTTCTGGATCTTGGGAGTGATGAGTGCTTTGCCTAGTTCTTCCAGGAAAAGTTGACGTCGGTACAGTTTGCTGGCATTCCACTGCTGTTGCTGTGACTTTGTCAAGATTGTCAACTCAATTGTTGTAACCAATTGGAGTTGTAATCCAGGATAATTTGCTGCTTCATGTCCTCTCTTGTGCTCAGAGATGCATCTTTGTGCATTGTGCTCATCACAAGAACATTCTTGTTTCTCTTTGGGTAGTAAGAAACAAGTGTTGTTTTGTCATGGATTATCTTCTCTATGGGTTTGGATATGTAGAGCTGAAATGCTGATTCAATATCATCAACTCTTGCGACAGCAAATCTTGTCGGACCAGGAGTCATTTTGATGACATTAGAAGATGACAATCTGTCTCTGCTTTGGTGTGGTGATGTTGATCATTTTATTTTACCATCTTTACATGTACATGTCCCCTCTGTGGATGACAATTGTTGCGTTTCTTGGTTTTCATGTGATGAAGGGACACCGGCAGAATCCTCCTCTGAATCCTCCTCATCGTGGGAAAATTGACAATCTGGATCATCATTGGCATTGTCCTCTGTCTCTGAAATCTCTTCCTCTACATCACTTTCCCAGTTCATAAGCTGCGGTAAAACTTCTTCAGCTGTAAATCGCCTGGAGCTCATTTTTGTTGTAGTTCTCAAAGAAAGGGCATGGAAACAGTGACAAGGAAAGGGGAGAGAAAGTCCCTCTTCCACACACACCTGGTTCTGAATGGCTATTCAGAGGCAATCAAATTAAAGTTTATCAAAGAGACATGTTTATTTTGGATTTTAACAGCTACTTTGTGTCCGGGTCAAAATGACCCGCAACATCATCTTTGTATACAAACTCTGTGCAGACACTCCGCAACACATCTAAGTGTCCAGATTTTACACAGCAGTTCATGACCCTAGATGAGGAAAAGTCATAAAATTTCATGAAAAAAAAATAAGGATAACCTACACTTTGGTCAACACAAAAATTGAAATGGGTCAAATTGACCCTTAACATAACATAAGGGTTAAAGAACTAAATAAGAAGTAGAATGTGCCTCAGTGGAGCACATACCTCAGTTTAAATTCATTCAATCAGGATTTTTATTTGGATGTGCACCAAATTGCACACACTCATAAATATCAGCCCCCTAATCATGGCTGGAATTTTTTCATCAAATTAAAATGATTCTCTTAGAAATCAAGGAAAATGTTGAAAAACTCAATCTCATAACGTAAAAGAAAGCACCACATTTTAATGGTTTCTGACCCATACCACATCCGTCCAACATTTTTGTGAGAACCCATCCAGTAGTTTTTACGTTCAAACAACACACCAAATAACCAACAAACGAAAAGGGGTAAAAACATAACCTTGTTGGCTGAGGTGATAAAATTAGATCAGAGAAATACATTTACTGTTGAGTAAAATAGGGGGAAGGGAAAAATACATTTTAAGACACTGAAATGAAACAATTTTTCAAAGCAAATTTGAATGCAGAAGAAAAAAAAGAAACACGGAGACTCAGTATGTTTGCTCCCAGTGTTTGCTGTCTGATTATTATCATCTCCTGTGTGGCTGCTGTGATCTCAGTCAGGGGTGATATGCTCCAGGCTGCAGTGTGGAGGCTTGAGGCGCTCAGACCCGGCAGCCCCGGCTGAGGATATAATCAGCCCTGCTGCAGTAGGGTCACGACTCTTCCCGGAATGGTTCGCCGGTCCTACAGCAGCTTATCACCTGCTCCCACTCTGCCCGGCTCATAACACTGACAATAAGGATGGGGTAGCCCACTGTATATGAATTGATTTGCGCTCACACAGATTTGCACGTCCCGCTAAGAGATGGCCGTGGCTGGTTAATGTGTACACTGTCGAGTCAATATGAAAATATTAGCCAAACAGCTTAGCAGAGAGGTGAACAAGAGGCCGTACGCATGAAAGGATGGACGTGTCCCAGTCTGCTTCCCCCTGGTGCATCTGTCAGTCTCTGATCTCTGAGTCGTATGCAAGCAGGGAGAGACGGAGCGGCTGCATTAGAATAAGAGTGGACTGCAGGAGCGCCGCAGACAGACTGCGTCCTGATGCTGCCGCCCACCCTTGTTCTTTCAGCTGGGCCTTCTCATGCTCACCCTTTCATTCCAGCAGCTCTTTGGGACCAGGCACGTCCCAATGCACTAAACAGATGGGCGTCTCACAAAGGGCCTGGCTTCTTGGCAAGCTGGTGTCCTACATGGCTGATTACACCTAAATACCGAACCCAGAATTGATACAGTGGCTCGTGGTCACGTCGGGCAGTGGGGTTACAGAGTGGAGAGAGAACACAAACACAGAAAAAAAGAATGCAGTGTGACACCTATTTGTATCGCTGTCAAAAATTACTTTAGAGAAATGTTTAGGAGCTGCTGGAAGACGTACATCATATCACAGATTTGTGAAAAAGAGTGCAACACACAGATTATATTCATTATGCTTTAAAGGAATTTTATGTCAATAATGTGATATTTGCTTGAAATACTATAAAAATTGTGGATTTCTCTTTTTCCTTGTGTCGAATACACAAGAATTTCACATGTTTCAACTCAGACTTTATTTTGTGCATATTGACCGTAAATAAAGACGGACATGTATATCCCACATGCAAATGCCGCCATCTTGCCAACTTGGAGCTTGGAGTCTGCGCAGTAGTGATCGGAGGATTGAGCCTCAGTAAGTAGGTCCCGTCGATACCCATGCTCGACCAATCACGAGTTAGTCTCAGCTTTCGCCCTGTTTCACAGCATCAAATAAGTAAATACACCAAACACCAGAAAAATCTATTGGTGGTTGAGGTTACCTAAAATGGCTGAAAAAAATTATTTGACATGTACTTTTCATTTTGGTCCATGTCCCATTCACTAACATGGATGAGGTGGGATTTAATCACCTATACTGCAGCCAGTCACCAGGTAGAAGTTAGCCAAGAGGATAGTTTTTATTTGTAGTCGCTGGACAGGTGCAAAGTCGGCTTCCTAAAACGACAAATCTAAAGCTTAAAACTGATATCATGTTGCAGACATTATAAATGGAGTAAAATCTAAATCCATGTAAATACAGGATCAGCTCCTGGTTTTGATTAGTGTAAGTTCAGTGAGTCCTCAACAAAATCATCAGTCACACAATCAGTGTTTCATGGTTACAAGTAAAAACACCATTGTCCCTTCTGTTCACTGAAGTAATTTCATAGCTCTGCCATCATTAATAGCTACTGGATGGATTTTTGTATCGGATTTTTACGCAATTACTATGTTCACATGGTCACCGGTATCACTATTGATCTTATTCAGACTAAGACATTATTTAGATTTTGTTGTTTACAGGTAGAAAATTCTATTCATTTTCCTGTTCATGTGTTATAGAGCCTTGTCCAACTCAAGTTATTATACGTCTGATGTTATTTTGACATATTTAAATAGTTTAATGTGTAATGTTTACTTTTTTGGATGTTTTGTTTTGTGTAAATTTCTCATATTAATGTCTCCAATAGGATGTTATAATGTGAATAAAAGACATGTACACATCTACATAGTGCGAGTGAGTTCAGAATACTCATGTCTTCATTTGATTGTTGAGAGTATGACCTCATTCAGGTTAAGGTAATCAGAAAATGCAGTTTACACAGCAGTGTCATATTCAGACTATTGTCCCAATCGGGTAAAGATCGGAATATTGGTGTCCATGTAAACATAGTCAGTGTTACACATTAAAAAAATATTTTGTTCTAAATATTTATTTTTCTTTATATTTATTATTTTCATATAGGTGCAGAAATACACAAGTGCATCTTCCATAAAGAGGTGTGAGGAATGTTTCCCTTTTAAAGCCAATGTTTCCTATAGTCTTGATTTTTTCCCAGAGACCACCTTGATTTGAGGCAGCAACAAGTTCTCCAACCTGAATGTCCATATAGGGGGGACAGTCTCGAATCCTGTGTGTGTGTGTGTGTGTGTGTGTGTGTGTGTATGTACGTGAGATAGAGAGGACCACAGAGAGGGGAGTGAGTACATGCCTGTAGCCAGACTTCCTGCATTTTTCACCAACATGAAGAAGAAGAGAAAAAACACAAACTGGGCTCCTTATCAGCAGCTGTGTCCTTTCCTTCCTCCCGTCCCTGTCTGGCCGCCCAGATATGCTAATCACTATGTAAGAATATCCTGTTGGATAATTACCATACATTACCCCGTGCTCATCTCCGGATTAATTCTCCACGTGCATAATCGTGTGCTGGCTCTGTCTCTGGCCCAGTGTTAAAGGTGGCATGTGGGTAAATATAATTTATACCGGTGGAATATTATGGTATGGAATGTGTCACCTCTGGGACATTGTCTGCAGACTGAGCCGGCTGAATGAGGAGGATTATCGCCTTAGTCATAAACTTAGAGAGTTGTAATACCAGCACCCGAGGCTAGTTTTAGTTGTGGATATCCTCAAATTAACCTGTGTTATTATATTGGTTTTATATTTGTAAATCCATGTTTTAGTATTGATCTCTTTCACTGTAATTGTCAACATAAAGCACCCGCTCATAGCTCAAATAAAGACTTTTATTATTCGTTTTGTGTCTGTTCCAGGGGTGCAGATTTACAGACAGTATGTCTGAATTATTTGTTGTTGTAAGAGGTTCATGTTCAGTCATTAAATAAATGCATACCAAATAAATCAATTATTCATTCCTTTTAATAAACACGGTCGTACAAATAGATATTTTACTGACACATAATATTCACTATTTCACTTTTCTCATTTAGAAATTACAGACCTGACATAAGTCAGTAATTCATGATGATAAACTTGATTTGGCTTTTGATTATATTGAAGGAGGAAAATGAATTAGCTGAAGTCATTCAAGACTTCCAAACTATGTTTCCCAAATCGTTTCTAGATATTTAAATGTCTTCTCAAATCTTAAATCATGCCTGGTCAGTGGACTGATCAACTGGGACCGTCCCTGTATTGATAGCCCCTCCCCTATTCTTTATGTCTTGTTTGAATATATTGAGTGGACCATCTGTAAGCCATTTATCTACATCAAGACACCATTAGAGGTGCAGTCTCCTCCCCCCCGGCTCTGCCTCCAGCCCAGTCAGCACAATCAAACCAAAACATACATGTTTATGTTGCTGTGTACAAGTGATTATACACAAATATGCAAACACAAAAAACAAACATATTAAGCAATGATTTGCAGGATGCGATGATTTTGTTCTTCACCGTTGAAATGTTTGAGTTCTGCAATGCCTAACATTCACCCTTGTCCACTGACATATAGGAAGCTGCTTTAATATGATCCTGCTGACAACTGATGCCTGTGTCTCTGTCTGCAGACCTTTCAACAGGAGACCTGCTGCAGCGGGCGCACACATGACCCTTGAGAACAAACCATAAAAGCACTATTACAAGAGTAATGACCAAATTTAACAGTTTGCCTCAGCACACCTGGGTTCCCCTGACAAGCACCGTATATTTCCTCTGACAGTCCCAACATCTCTGCTGTGCACAGCCAACCAGAAACTTAACCGGCAGGGTCAATATCCCTGGAGAGAAAGAGACCACTGCTTTAAAGAAATGGTGTGTGTTTGTGCGTTTTCATTTGTTGCTGCATTAAGGCCCCAGAGGGCAGAGAGGGGGACCGGCAGAGCTCTCTGTTAATTCCTACAACTCTGGAATGAAGCAGTCAACAATATTATGAAACCATGTAATATGAAAGGGGTTTTTATTAGATATTGGTCCGGTAAAGTTGTGTCCTTCCTCAGTCCTCTAAAAATACCACCTGGTTCTCAATGGTTATCAAGATTCATTCAAGATTTGGAAAATCCTGGATCCGTCCCTTTGTCAGGATCTACCTTACTGAGTTCTGTTTTGACCCAGATGTCATCTTTTTACCAAGTTTTGTAGGAATCAGTTCACTCGTTATTTTGTAATCCTGCTGATAAATAAACCAACAAACAAACCAGCTAAAAATAATTAGCCAGACCTTTGTGGATCTTGTGCTTTTAATACAGAATGGAAGAGTTTGATATGGAGACCTTTTTCTTTTCATGCAAAAGGTGATGTTTAATTCTGGTGATGCCAGTGTGCAGCAGTTTGTTTAATAGTCCAGCAGGGCCTGAGGCAGAGCCGGAGGTCTTCATTTAGCCCCTATACAATGTCTAATCCAATGTGTTAAGCCCGAAGCTGTACACAGCCACAGAATCTCTTTGGTTAATTGGTCACGCCATAGCAAGAATGCCAAATAACCAATAAATAAAGATTCAGTCCTTTAAACTATATTTAAGCTTTACACCAGAAATTTTTTTTTTTAACTCTGGAGGATACAGTTATATTAAACCCAGAAATCAATCAGGTGACAACTTGTAACTCTGGCAGATGTATCTTGTAAATATGATATAGATGATAATCGTATTTTATTGATATGACATTTGACCCTCTGAGCTCGCAGAGTGATGGGACAGTGAGGCAGGGGACAGTGGGGCAGTGGGTGGGGGAGTCAGGGGAGCAGAAAGGTGCTAATTGATTGACACAGCGGAGCAGATGATCACAGCTCTCAGCACCTATCAAGCCGCAAGGCTTCCCGACTCTAAGATATATGCTCTTAACAAAACACTTTGCAACAGTCTCCAGGCTCACACCCATAAACACACCACACACTTTGTCCTTCCACGAAAACACCTAACTGAGAGATGGGAGAAGGCTCTATCACAACCTGGGACACAGAAAAATGATTCAGGTAATCAATATATTTAAATAGCTGAATATAGAAATCAAACAGCGACGAAGCAACGTGAATATTTTACACATTACAACATTTATTTAATAATAATAGAACCAATTCTGCAGATATCGTCCTGAACAGCTTCTGACTTATTTTTTTCTGAACAAAGACCCAAATTTGAGTCTGATCATGCTAATCTGCATTTGGGGTCCTCTCTTGTCTCAAATGTGATCATGGTTATGTATAGGTGACAGACAGTGGCGAGAGAATGAAATAATCACACTGATCTTCCACCCCTGTGGGTCATACTGTGGGCTGATCAAATCTACTTCATCGTCACTGCCACACCAACTTTTTGTCCAAACAGCTTCACCAGTGCCAGTGCAGATGTCACAGTTGTCATGTCAATAAAGCTATTTGCAGGTAATTGATCAGTTGTAACCTCTTGATTGAAGAGACTAGAAGAAGAAGCAAGAGTCCCTGATTCTTCACATGTGACCTGAGATAACATCACAAGGCCTGTGATCAGCTTTTCACCGGGCTGCAGCCTCTCTCGACTCCTCTCAGCAGAGATAGTGAGAGATCCAATAAACCATGGCACAGTTCCTTCCCTCGTCAGGAGTTGTCAGAGATCAGCTCTTGGGAGAAAGAAGAGTTTCTGTGGATAAAACCAGTCTCTGAACATCACCGGCCTGGTAGAAAGGTAGATCCACTCTTTGGCGTTCTTCCAGGCGATCAAACACATCACTGCATTCTGCTTACCCAGAATGCTTTCGGGCACCGCAACCTTAGGTAAGAAGGAAGACATATTTGTCAGCTGAACAAAGCTTTCCTGTTTTTTTCCTTCCAGAAAAGGGGAAAAATCAATGTCTATCTCCAGTTTGTGGAAGCACAATCAATTTTGTGTGGACCTCAACCTCTCATTGGCGATGGGAGAACAATAACGCTCTACGGTCATTTCATGGTCACAGAAGAGTCGGGGAGACGGCCTTTGGTTGAGGGTCTTGTGCCAGATCCCAGGTGTTGTGGTCTGTATTGATTTCTTCTTTATGCTCCGTGTCTCTGAGAACATGGGCTCGTTCTCACAGAGAGTAAACAAATCAGCCCCTCATGGCTGCTCAACTGTCTGTCTCTAAAATACCTAATACCACCAGAGAGATTATGTTTTCATTGTTGTTCATCTGACAAATTTTCTTGATTCAGTGTCCACACTAATGCGGATATTTTGCGAATCAAACTTTTTCCTCTGCATTTGGGCATTAAAGTAACCAAAGTAGTTTTACAAACGCTAAAGTGTACAGTTTTTCAAAACCTCTGTTTATCCATGTGTACATGTCTAACTGACTATTTTTGGAAGCAATTGCAGTTTACAACAGTTTACTTTACACATGCCCACTGTTGCTTTCTGAAACGACCATGCACCAAAAACAACAACAATAGGTATGTTTGGTAAGCTCTTAAGGCCAATTCATGCTTCTGTGTCGTAGGTACACACTTAGCCTCCGCACAGGGCCCAGCATTCATTGTTGTGTGTAGGTGTGTGTGAGATGCGCTGCAATTACACCGGGGAAACACTACCGATGTGCTGGTGTGGTGCTGAGTGTCTAAGTTTCCATTCCACTTATTTACACCTTCTCTGGCATTTCTACTTTCCTTCAGAACAAAAGTAAGTGGTTCATGTTAGAGTTGGAGGTGTGAGTGAAAGAGCAGTTATTTTATTATCTTAAAGAGCAGCAACGAAGAAAAGAAAGACGTCATCTGTGTTCGTTCCTTCAACTCAATTAAAAAATGGCCTTGATTCTGCCGAACCAAGCGGAACAATAACAGCTCTTGCTCTTGTCTGTGTTGTCTCGAAGCGTAGTTACATTATTGGGGAGGGGCATGTCAGGGTACGACACATGGCTCTGCGTAGGGAACACGTCTACGCTAGACTATCACGTAGCATCAACAAACTACATTACCTCACGGGATTCACATGGAGCCGGCGGGTCGAATCTTAATCGGACCACAGGGTTATTCTCTGGTATTTGATGGATCTTTGATATAAGATTTATTGACATATACTGGCTCTGCATGCTTGTTTGAGAGATTGTGGTCTGTTTTAGTGTTCTCAATATTTTGTTGAACGAAGGTTGAATGTTGGAGCTGGGGGTGGTCCGGGATTTTTTTTTAATTCACTTTCTTTTGAATTGTAAGACAGCATGACACTTTTGTGAATTTCTCAAGAAATAGTAGGGGTTCTAAATGTATTAGAAAAGGACCAATCCTGCACAGAATATTTTTAATTAAAAATAATTCTAATAGATAAATGAAGCATGATGAAAAATCAATATTGAAATAATGTTATGAATAGTGTCACATAGTATGAACTTTTAAAATTCATTGAGGTGGAGCTTGTACGATTTCCATTTTAATTTCTATCAATCCCCCAAAAAATATTTAAATTCTATTTCTCACCCAGAAGATTAAGCTGCTTTATTTCACTGCCTCTGTTGTCCTGTGATTTATTACACCCCATGCCGGCCTGCAACCAAAAAAAAAAATATTGTGATTGGTTTGAAATCTCTTTTTGAACCCCAGATAATCCATGATTGGCATAGTATGATCCTTTAAAGCATTAACATGTGCGAGCAGAGCTTTAAAAATGATTCCTCATGTAAATCCATCTGCGCTGGGATGCGTTCAGTAATACCGCCGGTGTGATTCCAATGATGTAAGCCACAGTCAAACTTCCCTGGGTGATGCGAGTACATCGGCAGGCGATGCATCATATCACACAGGGATTTGCATCAAGCAGGTGGGCTGTCTGGGCCCTGAATCCACCACAGAGACCTGCAGCTCTCAAGATTTGTAACTACTACTGGTCCAGAATCAGATACGGCTTTTGTGTGAACCACAGAATCTTTTGTTTTGATTATCTACCAAACAGTGGCAGGAACTGACTGATACTATAGCCTCTTATCACTTCCATATCAGATATCTTTTGCATAAGGATGACAATGCAGCAAACCTTGGTCAAACCAGAAGCAGACCATCCTACACTAAGATGAAGTTAAAAGTAAATGTCTCAACCTGGACCAGACTTTTTTTGTAACAATGGGTCTCAGTGTTAACTGCAGAGAAACAGGCTTAAAAACCTTCTACAAATTACATTCATGTATTAGAACATAAAGTGGTTCCTCTCTAATTCCTCAGGCAAAGGAGGTTATGTTTTCACCCCGACTGCTTGTTTTCTTGTTTGTAAGCAAGATTACGCAAAAGCTGCAGGATGCGATATTCATCATAAAAAAAGTTGTTGATATACATGCAGATCCAGAACCTATTTTTTTCCCCCGTCCTTGTTCAAAATTGCAAGGACGTTTTCCCACATTTCTGATTCTCAGATAACAATCCATGGATCTTGATGAAGAATGTGGAGTATGAGCAATTTAATGCAGCTAGATTACAGGGATTTGGCAGAGGAAGCTATGCTCTGCGTGTCATTCTAGTTTATTTGATTGTCAGTAGGATTAGTCCAAAACTATTTAATGGATTTCCACAAAACATGATGAGAAGATAGGCCAAAAGAGAACCCATTCTCACCTGGTGCGGAATTTTTTTACTTATTCAATTTTTTATGATTTTATTACCAAATTTTCCAGAAGTAACCAATGGATCCATGGTTTTAAAAAAAGTATGCACATTTAAGAAACTTAAATATCTCATATCCATGAGTGTGTAATATTTAAATTGAATTTAAGTGGACTGTTTGGCTTTGGTGGAGGTAGAGGTTTAGTTGTTCTTTTTGGGACAAACTTTCAATTGTGCAGGTTGTTTTCTTGTGTGGAAAGCTAGAGTCAACCTACAAAATATAGAAGGACGCAGAATAGACAGATAGAAAATGAGAAGTGGGACCATCTGTCGGGAAGAGTGGAAACGTGTTTCTCTCAGGTGACGTTTCTCTGATCGGTCATGTTTTGCATATTTGTGGCAAATTGCTCCATCAGACATTGCCAGCACCTGTCCGTCAGACAAAGGGGAAGTCTGATGTCTCACAGACAGGTGAGTGACGAGGACGAGCTCGGGGGAGAAAACCGACCATAGGCAGTGGTGCTAAAGCAAAGAGGAGAGAGAGAAAAAAAAGGGAGGAGGGTGAGAAAAGCCGGGGAGTCTTTTGTACTTATATTCCCTCGGGTGAAGCAGTATGAGTCGGTCCGGGGCTAATTCATGTCAGAGTGGATATGTTGTTTCCTTCAGAGGGCGAGCAGAAGGTTGATAAGATTCAAGTGGAAATGAAGTTGGTTGCATGAGTGGACAGATGTTACATCAGAGAACAGGACAGAGAAGCTGTGACTTTTCTAGATATTTCCCTGATGTTGGACCTGATTATATTTGGAAGAACCTGCTCGGCACAATGAAATGTTAACATGGGTCAATACATGTTTAAGTAAAAAAAGGTTTGTTTGAGGATTCTGAAATTTTGATTGTTCAATTTCAAAATGCAAGGAGTGATTTGCATCTATCCTCCATCACAAGCATCTTTTCAGTTGACTTTTTAAAGAAGAATATCAGCAAATTTGAGATAAATGGAAGAAAAACATGCAATGAAAATCAGTTTCAGTGTTATGGTAGTTCCATCATAAAGTTCTTGTTATAATAAAATTAGCAACCTGCATAAAAATAATGTTGATAAACTATGTCAAGGTGAAAAAATAATGATCTAATGTGCTGAAATAAAAAGATAACAAACAATAATCGTTAATATAATAATCATCAGTGTGGTATATAAAGAGAAAGCATTAAACAGCCAAAATAGCCCTTGACTCACCAGAGTTAAATTGTGTACAAAACTAAATTGCATAAATAGATTGGGAAATATCTCTAATGTAATTCTTTGACAGTGAAAACACACAGAATAACAGGAGCTATCTAGAATAAAAAAAAGAGAGTGGCAGTTAGAGGCAGGTGAGAAAATAAAACAGATGGTGAGGTCGGGGCTCTGTGTCGAGTGCATAATGCGGCCTTAGGCCCGGGAAAGCGATGTCTAAATTAATATGATTTGTCCACCTTTGATATGTAAGAGGATTATACCTTATGTTCCAACACAGGGCTCTGAATAACCTGGGATGAAAAGTGACACACAGCCGAATAGAATTAGCGGCTCCTGAAGGACTTCTTCATTCTTTGTTAACTTCTCCCCTAATCCTTATTAGGACGTGCAGGTCTGAGGGAGCTGCTTGTGACTGCGGGGACATGTGCCCCTATTGTGCGTGTGATGGTTAATCATGCTGTCATGGCAGGAGGAGGGGCAAGCAAATGGGAAGAGAATGAGGGATCAAGCAAATGCATAAAGGCCCCCTGCTCTTCATGGTCGTTACCCAGTCTGGCTGAGCTCTGATCCGCCTCCACGGCATTAAATATGAAGTGCAGAGCACAGGCGCTGGGTCACAGCATGAGCTCATGGAGTAGATCACATATGTGTTCACGCACTCATCAACCTGCAAATTTTAAGCACGACTATTAAAGAAAAAAAATTTTTGGTGCACATGGGACCTCAGTGGCATCATTGAACATAGTTTCCATAAAAACTATTTGAAATATTTGATTTCAGATGACCCCCTCTTTCTTCTTTTAAAATGATTATGCACTTTGCACAACAAGACAAATACACAGATCTATCTTACTGTAGTGTTAAATGTTGACTTTCTCTCCACGTACCTGTATATCAGTGTAATTTGATGTTTTCGTATATATGTCTCTTACCTGTCCAATTTCAACATCTTCTACACACGTGTGAGAAGCCTCTCCTCCTCCTGCTCATTGCTGTGACCTCTTTCTTTGCCTCTCAGCAGGGATCAACACCATGGAAACACAGCGTGCACAGCAGTCCACCTCATTTCAATGTTCAGAGTAAAAGTCAGATATCGACTAATAATTTTTTTTCTCTGTCATTGTCGGTGTTATTTCTTTTCAGGGTTTTCTGCTGCAGACGTATAGGCCCATGACTCACTATGTGTTGACCTATTTGTTGGGTTTTGAATAATTTGAATTTGACGTTATTACAAATCTGTTATCTGGACATGTGTTTTTCTTCATCATCACAGCTGTCATTATAGTTGAAAGACATGAGAAACTGAATTCAATGTTTGAATGCATGCAAACTAGAATGGCATTTAGTAGAGAGCATACTTCTCAACAGTCCCCTTAAATTCAATGAAGCTGCAAAACATTCCCTGCATGCATAGATTTAGTTTTTTTGCATCAAGATCCCTGGGAAAATTGTGAAAATTTGGACAGTCCTGTATTGAATTTTTAAAGAAAGTGAAAATACAAAATCCTGGATCTGCCCCCCTGATCCAGAACCACAACAAATAAGAAATATATCTAGTTGTTCTTGTGTATAATCTTTCCAGGCCCTGAATCTGTCGTCTCTATTGACAGGTCAATGTGAACAGTCTGTGGATATGTCTGTGAGTCTCATGCATGCAGATGCTGTCAGGACATTTACTGATATGTTGTATGATTTGAGAATCAACAGACATTAATACTGATCAAAAAAGCTGCAATGTAATCAAGCGTGCTAAGCAATTAGCAGCAATATACAGTCCCACTAATGTCCCTGCTGCAGAAATTAGAGGTATTTGCATATGCTCCTGCTGTATAGAGATCTCTTCTATTGTCAATGAGATGCACTAAAGGCCGGAGCCATGTGTCTGACCAGAAATGTGCGTGGTGTTATCTTCTCAGATAAGAACTGAGCAACATGAATGTTAAATGTTACTCGTATTCCTCGAGGTGTTCACCTGCCCCCTCACCCCTCAACCTGCAAACCCCACTCTCCCCAACACCAACCGGCTTTCATCAGATTCTACAGTGCACAGGTCTGACCCCATGCAGCACGCTCACATAAACACTGTGGCAACACCGACATGTAAATGAAGCCAGAGCCTTTGGGAGACCTTTTTATTTTTTTATCAGAAACACTCCTGCCAGAGCGGCTCACCATTGTCCGTTCACACCAGTGCGCAGAGAGCGTGCAGGAGTCATATTCACAGAACCAAAGGTCACCACCAATTCTGATGCACACAGAGACGCATACACAAAAGGCAATTCAGTTGTTGTTGTCGTGCTCTGTGGGTCCTCTTTCTAATTCCTATAAGACAAGGAGATATTACATACAAATTAAATCCAGCATTATTCAGTTTTTCCTTTCCTATATTCTCCGTTTCACGTTTGACATTTATAATAAACAAAAAGAGACAAAAAGCCACTGGTGTTGGGAAATAATAACAGTTCATATGGGCAGTATTAATACAAAGAAAACAGCTGCAGATTATTTGTAAATCCACTCCCCTCCACTGTCTGAACTGTCCCGACACACCTAACAGTGCATTATTTCAGCGATGGCAGAGCTCACCGTTAAGACCTTATTAAATTATGAACTGATAAACAGCGGGCTCGTCACGCCTGTTTGTTTGTCCATTTATTAGAAGCAGAGAGTTTCCATCCTCCCCCCCTGCACAGTTATACTGCAGTAGCTTTGAATCAAAGCTTGGAACATACCGTCTTCCCTGATTTTACATAATTCTAGTTCTTATTATTGTAATGGGTGGTCATGTTTAAAGTTCTGTCACAGTAATAAAAGAATAAAAACACTAAACCTGTGTTTTTATTGGTTTTAAATTAATTTGTAGGTTTTTACTTTTTATTCGTAAGACACTTTGTAACTTTGTTTTGAGAAGAGTTGTATGAATAAAGATATAATTATTTTTATTATTATTCTAACATGAGGCGCTTAACAGTATTGGTCTGGATGGAAATGAACCAGTAATCAGTCAAATGTTTGGTTTGCCAAGTAGCAATACATTGTCAAATCATACAGACCCGATGGAAAATGGTTTGTAAAGGAATTTAGAATAAAATTTGAATGGAAACCTCATATTTGTATTTGTATTGTTACATTATCAATAGTATATGAAGAAGAGCAATGTTTGATTTCCCACTGTGTTGACTGGAATGAGGCTTACTTGGTCTTTTGTCGCCAAAGGTCTGCCAGATGATGATTTTTAGGTGACTTGAGAACCGTTGCCTGTTTCCTGTCTTTTTGCTGGAACTGCTGGTGCTACTGCTGCTCTAATGGAAACAGAAGAGAAGTTGCCATGTTGCAGTCAATTTCCATCATCAACATGCAAAACATTATTAGAATCTGAGAGTAAGTTTGAAGGCGACAGGGGTTTTAACTGACACGGCAACATGACATCATGAAAAGATAGCCGTTATTTATACCCATTCATCACAGCACATACACTGCATGTGTGTGTTTTATCAGAGGGACAATCTCCAAGAAGTGAATTATCCCTTCAACATCTTTTTATTAGATGAAACAGTAGCTGCTGCGATCAACTTAGCTTTGTAGCTAAGATCTCGATTTGTCCTGTAAGTTAGGACATTTAAATAAGATCACAAATCAATAAAAGAACTTTGTGACTTAAACCCCTACGTTGCTTTAGAAATAACCTTTTTTTGAGTGTTGACATCATTCTTTCAACAATCCATTTTCCTGCTGCTGACTTTTGTGCACCTGCTTGTGTTCTGCTTTTCACAGGAGCCAAACATTTGCCCTGTGTTATGTTTACACACACAAAATTGATGATGCATTATTGTTGAAAAGGGTAAAATAGTTCCAAGTCTAGCAGCAATTCAGCCATGTATTTTTCTTCAACAACTGATGGAAGTTACAATGACACATACTCTTGTTCCCATGTATGTTTTTAAAAAACAGGAATGGCATAATTGTAGTAGTTAGAGCAAATGATTACACTTGTGGGTAAATGTTCTTTAAACTGCCATTAGAGGTGAGGAGGCTTTTCTGCCGACTAGAAAATGGCATGGAGAGCAGGTGGAGGAGCAACAAGGTTCAGCTTCCACAATGTGCCATAATAACCCCCTCCATTAACACCTCCCATCTCCCATTCTCCTGTGTGATTGAAGTGCTTTGACAGTTTCATGTGTTAGGCTGACCACTTTTCTTCTTATCTATCACAACTGTTGTACATTTCAACTTTGTTGTTCAGCATTTTTTTTAAATGTTTTTATAAAATTCTCAATTCTATTCTCAAATAATCGGAAATCATCATATTTACCTGGTTAAGTCAATGTTTTTCCTTTTCAGCCAAAACTGCATTTCATTTTTTTCTTGGAAAGGCACA
This sequence comes from Paralichthys olivaceus, assembly GCF_024713975.1. NCBI lineage: Eukaryota > Metazoa > Chordata > Actinopteri > Pleuronectiformes > Paralichthyidae > Paralichthys > Paralichthys olivaceus. The sequence goes on along the minus strand of NC_091107.1, from coordinate 15,910,913 downwards.
AGCCATCTTTGATTTTCTACAAACAGCAATTTCAGGTTAGTGAGTGGACATTCTGTGCACTGTAAACATCACACGTTTGAATTTCTCTGTAATTAACAGTAAGTGCTCTTCCCTTGAAGAGCGTCACATTTTCTGTGGTCACTCCTCTCAGGTGTGCTAAAATTAGACCAATTACATGAGCAAAGAGGCACTCGGTGCTCAGACAGGAAAAGTGTGCGACTATGACTCCACTTCACACGACGATGAGAGTGGAGTGCTTGGCCATGAACTCTAGTCGGACGTCTGTGGTTTTCCTTGATCTGTTGGATGTTCTCCGATACGATGATGGTCCACTTGTGTCTTCCACTGAAACCCCTCTTCGTCATCATCATCGTACAAAGTGAGTGTAAAAATGTGCATGCACGGAAAGAATTTTTCTAATTATAAAGAGAACTATTGATATGTGGACCATGTAAAATAAAATATCAAGACTTGCAATATTGTATGTTTATGAGACAGAAACTCTGTATGCTATAGTTTGAATAGTGCTCATAATCAGGCTAAATTGTGTGATATGACCCATTGATGCAGACGGTTCTCATTACCCTCATCTTGCATCTCTGCCTCACTCCAGTCGTCCGCTCGAGTGGGCAGGGGTAGGCCTCTTTAAGAAGATGTGTCCCCTTTTTAGGGAGCCGCATAATTTGGAGGCTGAGGCCAAAATTGAAGAGCAATAGCGTCACAGCAGCTTGACAAGACTGTCCCAATTCGAAGGCTCCTCCAAATGCAACCAATAAATGTGTCTTTCCACCCCCCAGGCAACAGAGGCTCCACCAGGTGGATTGTTTGTGGCCCAACATATCCCATGATTCATTGCAATAAGGTAATGGCGCTTGGTAATGTCGGTGTGTCAGGGAGCACCTCCACCTGTACCAGAGGATCAATCAGTGCCACTGCTGGAAGACAGAGGAAGAGAGACACACGAGGAGAGACTGGAAGAGACTGAGCTGAGAAACCTGAAAAGGTTCTAAGTCGGACAATGTATGTTTAGTTTTGACTTTATGATTTGCACCTGGTTAATCAAATAAAAACTATGCTGAAAAGCGACTGGATTGTCTCTGGCTGTGTTCGGGAGACACCGGGTGCATCGCCAATTGCCACAGGCGGCAATAAACCATGCAAAAATGTCTGAAGAACTGTCTTTGAATGTAAATGCTCAAACGAACAGATGAGGTACATATGTAAAAAATCCATCTTTTAAGTGTTTTTAATAACTGGATAACTTCTTCATTCGTAGCTTTGTTGCTAAGTGACGGCTGTAAGGGCGGGACAAGCTGGTGATGCAATAAGCGGACCAGACCGTCTCATTTTGGTACACGGACAATGAAGGCCCCTGAAGACACAGCTCTGACTTGTTCTCTGTAATGGCGTCACAAGGAGCCGACCTGAGCCCCTTCACTGGGTCCTGTAGCTGTAAACTGTGATTTTTTTGGCTGAAGGAAGGGCTCAACAGACAAGATCCACAAGTCTGAACAATAGAAACATGAAATGATTAAAACTCCAGGCCAACCTTAACACAACCTGTGCACATATTTCACTTAGTTGAATTGTCTTTGTTTAAAGACAGGACTTGTTGAAACACTCCTCAACAGAGAGCAACATAAATCCATATATCCTCTAAGAAACCAAGGCTCATATGTATTGTTACGCTCTGTTTAAAGACATTAAGTGTAACTTCACCCCTAAAATTTGCTGAAGTCTTCCTGGAAATCCCAAACATGCTTTAGAAACTGTTCCCTGCAACAATGACACTGCAGCCCCATAACTGGGATCTGGCTGCTGTCTCATGTTATGGCAGTAATCATGGCAAGATATGCTGTCTGATAATAATCTGCTAATTATTAAACAAAAGAGAGCATTTTCCTTCTAATGAGGTTATGTTGGAAAGTGCTGGCGACAGCTAAGGGAGTGTGGAGGTCTGGGCTGTAAAACTAAAGGCCAAAGAGGCAGTTTGAACGAGGGATCCTGGGAGACGCTCATGTTTTATCATTAGGGTAATATGGTCCTTTATCAAAAGCTTGGGCTACTGCAATTACCCCTCCAATCATTTATTTAGGTTCTATGGGCCTCATACTTAATCCTCATATATGTAGTTAAACCTGGGCACCATTAAAATGGCATGTCAGGAGGAAAGTGTGGCTCATCGTACAAAAAACTACTGCTCTCCTTCTGCACAGTCTTCTCTTCTATCCCTAAGTTACTCACTTATGTATATTTATTTAATTGAATTGGATTTAACCTTTAATCAAATATGATAAACTAATGATTGAGTCATGTGTATAATACTGTATCAATAGTGACGTTTCCATTGCAGGATAATGCAGATGCTAAAGGTCAAAGTAACATATTTAACATTAAGATCAAAAAATGAGGTATCACAGAAAATAAAAGTTTAAGTTTCTGCTGTACTTATTTCTTCTATACTGCTGTTCAGTGTGCTGTCATGAAAAATTCAGTCAAATCCTTTCTTTTCATGACAATTTTTTTCATTCCCTTATAATTAAACAGTCGAAATTAGCTGTCATGTAGTATTTAGTCATATAAATTAGCCATAAATTATAATTTGAACAAAACAATGGGGATTTAATGATTATAAATATAACCACAGGAAATTGTTTTGGTAACAGTAATATAATGTTCATTATATGAAAATGTTTACTGACTTTAGCATCAGTGATACAGTGTTTGTGTAGTGTACTATAAAACGGCCAGACAGTTGCAGCAAGTAGGAAAGGAAATTATTTTACCAGTTAACATAAAAATAACACACAGTCATTAAGGAAGTAGAGGACAATCAATAACTAGAGCTAATTAATATTTAGACATCACTCTCCAGAATTCATGCCTAATAGGCTGACACACTCACATTACATTGAAACTGGCACAGTGAATAAATGAGTATTCACAAAGCAGGCTGCTGTCAGAGTCGTCTTCAGGCATTATGAATATAACCATATATCAAACAGTATTGTTTCTACAAATAAGCTCGAGTCCTGTCATATTTAACAGTTCAGGATATATCTTTGCACTAAGGATGTGGAATATGTAGCCTTTGTATTTTAATGAAACATTTTTGAGAATAAAGATTCACATTCTTTCAATGGAAATCTCCTTAATCTTTTCCCGAAACATAATAAAATGACTAATTATAGTATAATTTGAAAATACATTTGCTGCGAAGTGATTAATCAAGACAATGCTATAGTGCCTCCTGGTTAACATATTAAAGAACATGTTAAATTTTAATGTTTAATTATAATAAGATTTCAAATGAAACATTTATGACTTTTAATGATTCAGGTGCTGATTTATATTTTTTTATTTGTGTGTATCTGTAGCTTCCATGTCGACCTATGAGAAACAAAGGTCTTAATTGACAATCGGCTTTTAAATAACATCAGAATAACACTCAAAACTGTATATAGTTTAATTGGCTAATTTTAATAACTCAAATTTGACATATAGATGTATTTTTTTTACTGTTACATGATCTGCGGCTCAAATAGACCTCAGGACAGGTGTGTGCACTGCAGGCTAATGGTTTAATGTGGAGCACTTGACAAATGAGCTTGAACCTCACACCAACTGTGGAGTTATTAATGTTTAAGTACCTGCTCCACTCAGTCAGAGTGATCCGTCCTCTTTGTCCATTTTCTGTAACGCGTCCCTTCTCTATTGCACCTCAATGAGATGCTTTCATTGATAATCAAGATATTGTGATGGATGACACAATGTGCTTTTTTTTTTGTGCATATAGCCACTCATTTCAGGATTCTTGCTGTTTGCACAATAGGGGCGGATTCAAGGGTGGAGCCAGGGAGCAGCTGAAATCCGAGCTGAAATCCCTAAAGTGCCCTTGTCTTGTCAGTAGTCTCTGAAAAAGTCACTAACTGACAATACTAAAAATGTTTTTTTTTTTTTAAGTACACAATGTGTGCAAGCAAGGAACAATTTTCAAAACATATGTAATGGTGTCTGGCTTTGGTCAAAGCCATGGGGCTGACAGTGAACACATGTGCACCTCACTGAATCAGTAATTGTGCATGGCTGTTGGAAATATATTGGCCATCTATGAAAATTCTGGCCCCCTTACAGCTCTGATTAAGATAAATCCTTGATCCGCCACTGTTGCACCTGTATTACTGTTTAGAACATGAACATTTCTTTGGTTAATTCATGAACTTTTAAGATCCTTGTTCAAGTTACCACTTATTTTTCCTATAATAACCATCAACAGGCATAATGTAGAAAATGGGAGCGGACTCTGTCTTGGTATCACATGCATCCATCAAGCAGCGCAAAGACACATTTTACTGACGTCCAACAAATTCCATATCAGTATTGGTAATGATTATGCATCACTGTACTGAGCTGAAATGTGTGAGACGACACTAAAATCAATATGACCTGCAGATCCTTCCCCTCCATGGCAGGAAGGGGATCTACTATGCTGAAATCATGATTTATGTCAACAGTCGGTGGGATGTCAGGTTGAGCAAGGGATGGAGGAGCGAGCCAATGATGATAAATGCCCCCATCCCCAGAGCACGCCTCTGTGACCAGAGGTGAAGCTCCTCAGTGCTTCTCTCCATCCCTCCACCATGGTTCTCTTCAGCATTTGGTGTGGTCTTCTGGTCCCACTCTCTCTTATCCATACCCTTTTTTTTAATCCTACAGTTCCCTCCTCTTCTCTCCCATGCTGCATATCTGTTGTCATCTATCCCATGCGATCTCTCTTTGTGGAGACCAGTGCTACTGCCCATGATGGATTCCAATGATCCAGCGCTTTAGGGAACAAGGAGCGACGCAGTCACCTTTAAGCTGTGGCTGAGCAATCCGTCTCTGTCAGATGCACCCCCTCCCTGTACATTCAACATGGGCCAGACAGACAAGACAGTGAACAAGAGGAAGAGGAGGAGGGTGAGGAAGAGATGCTGTCTGGGATTCTCACGATTGAGATTAAAAAAAAAAAAAAGAATGACGTGAGAAGAAGCCAAATACATTGATCGTCTGCCACAATATTCAAACAACAACGTTTGATTTATTCTTATATCCTACAAACAGTGGGCAGTGTATAGAGTAGTAATGCACCACATGCACTGTGTGGGTTGAAAGAATGCTGCTAAGTGATTCATATTAAAATCAGACTAAATTAAGAAACACTTTAAAGTTGTGTCATCTCAATTTGAAAATATGATGGTGAATAAATATCAAAATTTGTATTATTGACATTTCTGTAATTGGCAATGATTTCATTTTAATTTAATCCTTATTGAGTTCTGCATCAATAAATTCACAACAAACACACTGAAGTGGTCATCAGTGAGGATCAACACATGATGATATTATCCTTTAATAACGCACATTCTTAATAGACCAAAGCTGTTCAAAATAATGCTCACTGGTTACCATGGCCACCCTGACCTGTGTTTGCGTCCTCTGTTAATTTGTGTTTCCTCCAGCGCAGGTCATTTATAAGCCAATAACTGACTGTAAGTGTGAGTGAGGGATTGTGTGGTAAACCTGTGATGGACCCCTCCCCACCGACTTGACCCCCTCCACCAACAGGAATAAGAAAGAACAGATGCACGAATGAAAGCATTTTGTAAAGCCAGCATGTGCTTCAATGTAATGACTGTCTCTACACATTCAGCAGGCGTCTGTTGTGGATGCGTGGTCGCAGTGTGTGGTGGCAGGAGGGCACGAGGCGTCGAGTGTTTAAGTGACGCAGACAGATAGCAGTCAGACGTGATTAGTTCTGGCTTGGTAAGCAGTAGAATCGGCTGACAGGAGTAAACAGAAGTGGAAAGGCAGCAGTGGAAAGACTGTGGGTGTTTGGCAATAGGCCAACCACATACAATCAAAGTATACCTTATATAATGTTAATTGAATGCAGATATTAAAATTCAGCATATACATGGAATATATACAGTTCAGTAAGTGAGATATTCGTTTGTTGTTTGTCAGTTTGTTTGCAGGATTACACAAACCATACTGGACGGGTTACTATGAAACTTGATGGAAGGGAGTGGTGCATTTGGTGCAGATCAAGGGTCAGAGGATTCTTTTTTACCATTGTGAGATACTTTTGACATTTTCATTGATTGTAATTCATGGATGTTGGTGAAAAGAATCTAACATGTTAGCATGATTGATATGTATACATGTGTGCAGTTTGGTGCAGACCCAAAATAAAATCTGGATCTATTTAAATGTGGTTTCGGGACCGTTGTGCCTGAGTTATTTGCTCTCTGATTGCCATTTTACATTATTTTTCTATACTTAAACTCCAGCTATATACGTTGAATGGATTTTCCCAGTTTGACCTTATGTCTGTATTTATGCTTGTTTATGCAACATCTACCACAGTCTGATTTTTACATAATCATTTACATACAACAATGTCCCGGCTGATTGTGAAATAAATGGAATAGAATCTACTTAACATGCTGAGACGCATGAGTAAATAAGAAAGCCTCACTCACCGTGACTCCATATTTGCTATGTGGCCTGACTCCCTGACACCTCCCTGCTCTTAAGCTTCTATAAACAGGATTGTCTGCTGCAAATTTACATATGGGATGAAGCGTTGATATCCCAGCAAACCTGCACACGCCGTTACCTTTCCAATGATAGAAAAATACTGACTACAGAAAAACAAGAGCTTTGGATTACTTTCAATGCATTGAATGTTTTGACACATTTTGGCAACATATTTTTGAAAGTCTTTCTAAAAGACCAATACAGGTCAAAATAGAATATCCACCCAAAAGTGTCTCAAATCAAAAATCTGTATAGTGCTGCAAGATAGCAAAGTCATGGACTTTATAGACAATTCATCTTTTAAAAATGATATTGAATTAAAAAAACAATTTAAAAAGCTGAAAGATGTCAAATAGAATTTCCGTTCCAAGATGAGTTATAGTATTTCAGGTTTACTGGAGCAGGGTGAACAATAGCAGAGGTGCCGGTGCACAAACAGCTGACAAAATGTCTTTTCCGAGCAAGCACATGATCTAAATACTAATCAAACATCATTTACAGCTGGCTTTATTTCAGGCTCCTGTGAGACTGTCCCGTCCCGCTCTCTCACCATGGTAACCGGGGATTCATTTCAGAGGTGTCATGCTGCATTACCGTCTCAGCGGCTCATCCACTCCCCATCCGCCCTCTGGCTCGCTCGCTATTGTCCCCCCACCTCCGTTCAGACCCCCTCAGTCTGGAACCTGCCCTGCATCCTGCGAGGAAAACATCTACCTCAGATAATACAGAGGTGTGATCTTTATGCCACACACACACACACAAAGACGTTCATGCAAAATTATAGAATACAGAGTATAGACACACTTTTGTGCTACTGTCAAACACAAAAACACACATGCCTAAGCAGCTACACATATTTTATCCGATTATTGTGGCACCTGTTTTATGGTTTCGGTCTATTTAATTTCATTCTTTTTCACATATTGTCTTATTTTTAGGCCTCTCTCACAAAGAATGACAGCGCATAGATTAAAATCAGAGGGAGATGTTCTCGAGTTCGGAAGCCAGATACATAACAACTGGAGGGGGGAAAAATCATAATATCTCTGACTTTCTTGGCGACAGACAGAGAAAACCGCAGTGGTTTGGCAACAGGAGCCAAAGTTTCCATACATCAGTCCAATAGAGTAGCTTGAGAATAAATACATCATCCGTCTCAGGAAAAAACTTCTTTCCCTCACAGCACCGATTGAAAGAGAGCAACATGTGATGGTGGAAAAGTAACGAGGTGAATATCTTAAAGGGCGTGCTGGCCTTCTGAGACACTTTCTTCATGAAGATGAGCAAATGTCACATCTTTCATTATATCTCAAACTCCTGATTAACAGTCATTTTTCGATTAACTCCAGGATTTCCCTTTTATTTTCACCCTAATAGAACTTGCCGTGCTAAATGGGTGCATAAAGAATCTTGTCTTGCTTTAGGACACTTCAATATATGAACTGTCAGGGCTGGGGACTGAATCTACTGTGATTGGAGGACTCTTCTTCCTGACTGGCCTGTGTTACAGTCACCTGGTCAATCCACCTTATATGCTGTTTTTGTCCTGGATTACCAGCCTACCTCCTTTCAACCATCATTCAAGCCTTTACCCTGCAGCCTTCTATGGATCCATCCATCCCCTCACTCCTTCATATACTCAATTTATCTCTCAGGTCCATCATCTGGAGCTGAGGTTTTCAAGAAACAGCTTTCCTGTGAGGTTTATCATGAGCAGCCTGCTATGTTTAATACTACTACTACTGCTACTACTACTACTTTTACTACTAATAACACAAATAGAACAAATAAAAACAGTACAAATAAATGCAAATCATCTCCACAAACCTTTGAAGAGAAAGGACATAAGGTTTGATTTCTCCCCCCTCTATATCCAGTCATCCTTACCACAGACTGTCAATGCTACCATGACATCATTGATAATTAATTATTAAGTAGCATATGGCCAATGAATAAAATCTCTTTCTTTGGATTCAAAAAATTTGCAAAACGTGTTTTCTCTTCACTGAATCTCTTCGGTCAAAGCTCACGTCATTGATGCAGAGACGTGAAAGCAAGCAGAGGTGTTTCCTGTCCTTCAGCAGCCGTTCTCGGAGTGGCAGAGGCTAATATAACATACACACAAAAGCAGGTAAAAGAAATTCTTCTTGCCCTATGACAATAAGTATAAAAATACACTGCATAATTCGGTTCTTTCAGTTTGGCTATGAGATATCTGTAAAAGTGCTTCTTTCTAGGCTCATTGTTACTTTTCTTGTAAGATTGTGCCACTTGTGAGTCTACAAGTTGGAGATTCACGCAGTGAGTCGTGGTGATCAGAGTGTCTTAAGGAAGCTCTGACCTCGTGTGGTTGGAGAGTGAGATTTGGCATCTTGCCACATCGAACAACACCAGAGGCGTTCGGAGGCTTCACCCTTTGTTTAGTGCAAAATGGATTCCTGGGGCTGCACTTTGTAATAACAAAGACAGTGAGAGCGCTGTCTGCATGTGTGATTAGGACATAGAATCCCCCCCCCCCCCAGCCACTGCTTCAGGAGTCCTGCAACACATACAGTGCTGTGGCAATACGCATCATTTTCTTAGATTAAAACTTGGTCATGGAAGGAATGATATCATTTTTTGTTCTACAAGAAAAATAAGAAATCAAATTTTTTTTCTTTCCCCAGTGAAGCAGTTAAACTTCTAGTTCAAGATCGGTTCTTACTACTGCCAAGGTTTTCACTGGTTAATAAGCAAGATTACACAAACAACTGGATGTGTTTCTATGAAACTAGATGGAAGGTTGTGGTATTACTCTGAGAAGAACCCATTGAATGTTCCGGATCAGGGGGCAGATCCAGGATTAATTCACAATGTAAGAAATCAGGCATGAGTGTGTGCTCTTCCAAGTGCCATTCTAGTATTCAAATTCTATTACATTTTAGTTTTATGTCCCTACATCAATCGGTTACAAAATAACATTGCATCAGTGATTGTCATGCTTCTTAATCAAAATTGCAAATGTCTTTGTCTGTAAATCTGCATTTTGCAAATGTAGCATAATTATTTAAAGACTAAAGACCATTAAACTTTAAGAGAAGGGTATGTAGGATTTAAAAAAAGACAATAGAAGTCTTAAATATACAGCACGTGTTATATATGGTGCACAGACATGTCTTCTATAAACATGAAGTGTGGTGGCCCGTATACTGCAGGTCTATGTGAACAAAGGTCAGGCGTGAGAGGGTCACAGCCTCAATGGAGCAACCAACCCCTCGCGGCAACCTTCATTTCTTCAGCACCTGGTGCTCCCTCAAAGGTGAGACAGCTTTAACCCGTCCAGGTTCCATTACTGAGTTGACATTTCTCCTGCCATACCTCCTTAATGGCATGTTAACCACACTAATGGAACCCTGCTTCAGGGAAAGAGAGGTTCAGGTAAAAAACAGAAAAGGAAAAATGGAAATAAACTTCATAAATGTGATTGAACTGAGGAACATTTACATTTTTCCTTCGGAAAGTGATTCATTCATTTGTTATCTGGTTAGACCATGTACTACATAACATTTATCATCTTTTTAAATGTATTAATGGGATTGAATATTGCGAATGTTACATTGCAGACTACTGTATCTCCTTTGTCTATGTTCCTCCACCTATTTTACTAAGCATTCAATGGCGCTGAATCTTCTTAAAACCACTACAGCTGAATGCATATTCTACTCTCGACTCTATGAATGGGTCATTACATTAAACTATCCCTCGTAATTTGCATCCCCGTCTCCGTGGTAAACGTCCTGTACGCTGCGGGGCTGCCGACACAGACAGGGAGCTCTAATGGGCTGCTGTATTAGTGGGTTAATTGCCATGTCCCGGTCTCCATTGGATTGTGAGTTGGGGCATTTTAGCTTAATTGTGAACCAACCGCAGCCCACCACCAGTGCATTGTGGGAGAATCAAGTGTTGGAGATGGTCTTCAAGATCCACTTCAGGCAAAGCTGACCCCTCATAGAAAACTGAGGAGAAGACTGCCACCTGCTGGCACTATAATATAACACAGTTCTTTAATGACTGATGACTGAAACACAGACCTGAGTATTGTAGTATGTCACATTTTATTTCTTTATCACAAATTTTGAATCCTCTGTTGCTTCAATGTTCAGTATCTGTATCTGCAATAGAAATACAATGCTCCACACCTCTCTGTTCTTATAGTGTTCTCTCTGCTGTGGTTATCTTTTTGTTTAGTCTTTATCAGAAGCTACTTGTGAAATGTTTATGCTGCTAGATTGTTTTAATAATCATCAGACAATTAGAAAGTGGAGCAATGAGATATCTGTGTTTTTATTGTAACACAACTGCATCACAGTCAGCCTGGTAGTTCATTTAACATGTTCTTAATTGTAAGACTTTTTCAATCTTAAAAGAAAGAGTCAGCGGTTCTATCAAAGTCTTCCCTCTTCCCTTTCCCGAAGTGTCCTTGAGCAAGATACTGGACCCCATATTGCCCCTGAAAGCTGTGCTGCCCCTTCACTGTTCACTGTGATTCACTGTGTAAATGGGCAAATTGCAAAACGCTATACTGTAAGGTGTTTTGAGTGGTCATCAAGACAAGAAAGGCATTATATCATTTACCATTTACAGACCATTTCATTACAAACACGTATTGAATAATGAATTATAAAGCCATTAAGTCTTCTTGAATAACAATCTATTATTAATAATTGTGCTATAACAAAATTTATATTTTTCTCTCACCCCTTCACTTTACATGGGATGAGGAGATGAAGATGATACACACACACACACACACACATACACACACACACACACACACACAGTGTTTTTCCTTTTCACAGACAGCTCAGGAAATTTCCATTTTAATGGCTCAAGCTGCATCAGAGTGAAAGCTCAGCTCAAATCGTGGGTGACTGCCCCCAAACAACCGACCGGGACACACCAGCTCCCATAAACACAAGCAGGAAAAATAACTTGATACGGTCATAAAACTTTATATATAATGAACTATTTTATTACATAAAATGTACTGTTATGGTAATTAAACCAGAGTCTGTGGTCAGGAATAATCTGACAGATTAGATGAATCCCCTCCAGGTTCACATATAATCCACGTGAGTTATACCTTCTTCCACTGTTCCTTTAAACAGTAGAAATGCATACCAAGTATTTGTCAATTGATTCACTTGCATTTACTTGACACTTTAGCTGTTCCACTATGGTAGCAACGGATCTTAGTTTCACACACATAGAAACATCATGAACACCAAATCATACGAGGCATGATTGAAGCAGGTTCCTGTCAGTGGGAATCTAAATAAACTATACATTATAAAAACATGCTGTGTTGTTTATCCATTTGACCAGAAATATGTAGATTCTATTTAAAGTCTAAATCATGTCCCATCATATTAGTCATTGGCACTTTAACCCTGGTTCACTTTTCAACTGTGCAATGTTCATTTTTTGTCTGTGAAATTCAATGACTAACGTGCAATCCATTTCACTACATATTCTGTTTACACTGTATTTATTAGTTTTTTTACATTATAATTATTGCTACTTATAATAAATGTACTGATTATTATTCCTGACTGCCCTCCTGCTGCAAATGTCCCCACTATGGGACTAATAAAGGTTATTTCTGTTCCTTTTAATGAAATGTGAAATGTTAAAGTGCTGTATTAATCTGTTAGTCATGGAGGACTGAGAGTTGGACAGTGAGAAGTATGAACACTACTTCCACAGAACTATCAACATCCACCAGGTAACCAGAGCCTGTATGAATTTACCCCTTGTGCATGCCGCCATCTCGTGGTGAGATGGTGTATGATCAGCTAATATTTGGTGCAACCTTTGTTATGGTTATCAAACAATATTTTCTAAGGTTTTATTTGAATTCTATAATACAAACTGTACGTATTCAAGTAACAACTCTTCTTCTGGTGCTTGTCAAAAAGTGCACTCCAGAATATTTTAAAAACAGCTGTGATTAAACCTGGGATAGAAATGTATCGTGTGAGTTTTTCAAATGATGTGATGATAAGAATAAGAACATTAGCTCTGTTATATTAAAGTGTCTCAGCCTTGTGCGTTACCAGAAACTTTAGTTCTTGCATGATAAAATGTCCCCGTGTAAAAAGGGCCCTTGTGAATATCATGCTGCTGGGAAACAAACACGACAACACTTTAAACAACAATTAATTTTATTATTAATCAGAGGATTATAGATATGTGGAGCTGATTTTGGTTTCCTGGATGTGGCTGCACCAGCTGTGGTGCTGAGAAAAATATTTGTTAGAGCGTAAAGAAGATGCACAAATGATACAAGGTCTATCTACAAAATTTAACACAAGCAGATGCACCACAACAACCCAAAGGAATTTTTAAAAACCCATGCATACTGCAGGATTTTATTGGCTAAATTGCAATTGTGTCAGTCTGCATTGATAAATTGGAAACAAACATTAAAATAATCATGTATTTCAGTGAGTTTTATTTGTGCTGATGTTGAGGTGCAACCACATTTTGGAACACACACAAATGTACAACTACTACTTATTCTTTGAGGCAGACTTGACAGTGTGACGTTAAGCACAGCTTATGCTTCCCATGTGAATCCTCTGAGGCGATATGCAGTGGGAACCAGTCGTCAGCTATGGTGGGAAAATTATCCAGCATCTTTTGGTTTTGTGTGCGATGGGAAAAAAACGGAGCACACTCGCAGTGCTGAGAATGTCAGGCACAAAATAAAAGTCGAATGAAAGATTAACAAACATTTTCACATGTGATTTGTCAGGTTTTAGTCAGTCGTGAGGCACTCATATTGGACAGGCAGTTTATTTACAAATAGCAGACCCATACATACAAAAACAAAGTGATCATGGCGATTATCCCAAAGAATGTTGGGTATAATGGGGAATTTGAAGCCAACACATCTCGATCGCTGACTGCTACTGGCTCAAGTCGTCAAAAAGTTGTCAAAAACATGTAATCACCAACGGTCATCAGCAATTTACTTTATAAAAATATCACCATGGTGACCCACAGATTCACAGTTGACCGTGGAGACAAAGACATATTTACAGGAATCCACACAAAGGGAAATATGGAAAGAATATCATCATTTGCAGACAAAAAGAAAAACATTGGAGGGAAAGATGAGCAGTGCAGAGAGGGTCCCAAAAGGCAAAGCTTGAGCAACTCTTGCTTTAAGGTCTCTATATGGACACCTCTTAAATCTTTTTTTTCATTTGTCCTGTAAAGACCAGACAAAACAGATCAGTCAAAAACAGGATTCATAAACTTTTTGAGAGCAGAAGATCCTTGTTTACAATATGATACAAACAAACAGCAATATCACAACAAATGAATTGCACATTTTGAATTTCTGTATTTGTATTTTAGATGAAAATGACCCATGGAAGTTTTAACGAAAGGAAAGGTACTTTGTAATATAGATATGTGTCGTATGAGGTGATTATTCAACAGATACTAGTATATGTTCAGATGTGATGCTGGTTGATATGTTGCTATTTTACTATAGTGTGGAAAGTGATCAACTGTTCCTCATCATAAGAATCATCACACCAGTGTTATTGGTGCCTTTTCTTTGGTACGTCATAAATAGCCTATCTTTATTTCATTTATTTCTTATCTTTTCCACAGTTATTTGTGTTTTCACTTATCATTAAGCTACTTCAGTTACTGGTTCAAACACAGTAATAATAAAAATAATAATAATAATGTTCTATATACTAAAGCAGTGGATCCCAAACTTTTCAACTCACAATCACAATCACTTCTGGAGTCACACAGAGACTAAGGAAATCAGAAGGCTGATAATTATTTTCATTTTTCTAACATTTGGAAAACTTATGGCTAAAGTATGATTTTACAAATAGTTTTTAAATTGATCAACATGTGACTAGTGTGCAGGAGACATTTATGTTGCAAACACATAACTATTAAATAGCTTCTTCTATTTTATCCTTAATTCTATACAGAGATGTATGACTGGATGTTGTTGTTATAGAAACAATGCCCATAAAGTGCTGATGGAAGGGGGGGGGGCAGTGAGTGAGAGGGTTCTCTCAGCAGCAGGAGGAGGAGATCTCACCTCATAGCTGTTCTGCAGTTCACAGTCAAATGTGGGCACACTGACTGGGATTAGTATCTATGAGTCTGCTGGTGCTGGAGGAGCGGGGGGGGGGGGGGAGATTAGGACTTGTCAGCAATTGACGAAGCACAAATAAAATACACAAACATAATGAACTGTAATGCTTCAGTATATAAAGTCACTAGTTACACTGCAGCCTGTGGCTTAACACGGGTCTAATGTACACACACTGTAAATATATTGTGACTCAGAAACACTGGATGATAACATATAAAGATTTTTTTTAATTAAATCACAATTTTATCTGTCTATTTGCGTAACTATTTATTTTAAATAAATAAATACAATGTGTGAACGGATAATACTGTTGTTTAAAAAAAAATAAAAACCACAGTCTTATTTTTGCAGATTAGTTTAGACTAGAAAAGTGCATTTACCCTTCCTGGTGAATGAAGCATGAAAAATGATACATGCACATGAGATGAGAGTACAAACCAACATGTTGATGACATATGACACACATCAGGTTACAGTTAGTGGATGGAGGATGTAAATAACCTCTGACATCTGCGTAGGATGATGGGAAAGTGTTCTTTTCTTTAATACATGAGCATCGTCATCAGCTAAACCTCCAGGTCTCACTGATGATGGACATGGTGGGGGGGGAGATGGGGGTGGATGGCCCCCTCTGCTGGTGAAACATGAGATGACGACAGGGTGATGGCCAGATGGGAGAGGATCAGGACAGCACACTGGTGTTGTGTGAATCCACGTCCTGCATGTTCATGACATCTGTACTTACTCCACTCTCGTATATTGGGTTGTCGAAAGCCGACTCTTCCGTCATGTTGTCGTACGGCGGCGAGGACGTCGGCATCCTGATCGACTTCCCCTGCAGTCTGAGAAACAAAGAGAAGAAACAGGAGAGGAACGTCCTGTAAAGATTCATTTGATGATTGCAAGTGAAAACAAATCAAGCTACAAAAGTCAGAGCTTACTTTGCAAAGTAGACATAAATCCCAAGGACAACCACCAAGATGATTGCTGTTGGAATAAAAACTGCAAGGGCAACGTTGGTTCCCTCCATCGCATAATCCCTATCAACAACTAAAGGAAAAAAAACACATTATTTCTGTGAAATATGTGAAAAAAGGAAAGTTAATTATAACAATATTTCAAAACTCACCGTCCAGCCTGCGTTCATTCTCATACTGGGTTGAAGATGCTACAAAGACACAGGTGCAGTTTAGTCTGAGCATATATTACACTAAATGGATACAAAGTCTTCACATTTACAAGTGTGTTGTGGTTTACCTCTGCAGGCAGGGGGAGTGCTGTTCCACTGTGACGGGTGTCCGGGGATGCAGTAGATGGAGGCCTCGCCCTGCAGCTCGTAGCCCGAGTGGCAGGAGAAGGTCAGCGTCTCTCCTGCCTGGTAAAAGGCCTTTTCAGAGCTCTGCACGCTGGTGGAGGCAGCGCCGGGGTTCCTGCACGGCTCGTACTTTTCAGCTGAGAGAAGGGACACTGTCTTACGTCACAGAAAATATTTGTATGCCTCTTTCCACAGTAGAAATACTGCACTACAGTTATATGTCCAACATTTGCAGTTTCAGTCTACATACATGTATTTTTCAGACTCGTGAGGTCACCATGACCTTGTCCTTTGACCACTAACCAAAATAATCTTGTCTAAGGGACAACTTTTTACCTTTGACCCCCTTATTCTAATCAGTTAATCCGTGGGTCCGAATGAATGTTTGTGCCGGATGTAATAAACGGGAACCATCAGACCTTTGTTCTTTGACCACCAAAATGTGATCAGTTCATCTTTGAGTCCAAGTGAACGTTTTTATTCCAAATCTGAAGAAATTCCCTCAAGGTGTTTCTAAATCAACGCATTCACAAGCAACTTTGACCTTTTACTAACAAAATCGAATACGTTTATTTTTGACTCCCACTGATGTTTTTGTTCCTGATTTGAAAAAAGACATCCTCAGATATTGTGTTCACAAGAATGGGACAGAAGGACGGACATGTATCAAGACCTGTAAGATTCTGTGCAAAAATATGAGCAGCACAAATACGATTAAATCACACTGTCCATTCAACAGTGTATATAGCCCTAGCACATTGTGTAGGAGTATGTGCACGTGAGTGTGACTTGTGTGACTTACGGACACACTTGGGCAGCCTCTCGCTCCACTTGGGCACGGCTGAGTCTCGGTTGTAGCAGGTGAGGAGGCTGTTGCCGGACAGCACGTAGCCTTTGTTACAGATAAACTGCACCGTGGACCCAACGATGAAGCGACTGCCTGAGACCACTTTACGACTGTGCTCCACATTTCCAGGGTCCCGACATGTCATAACTGCATCACAAAAAACAATCATGATTATTTAACTCTTGTTATCATTCCAATTGTTGGTGGCAGTAGAGGAGTAAAATATATATTTTAAAAGTTACAAAGAACTTTCAAAGAAAGTAATCATTTACACTAGTTATCATATTACTTTTCTAAGATAAATGACAAGCAAATAGAAATAGATACAGACAGATACTTCATGGTCTATAATCCAACACAAGATACTTGAACACTATCCACAGTGACCTCGATTTCGCGCCTCTTCCCTTGATTGCTGCTGCACAGACTCTGACTCTAAATGCTCAAGACAGCAGCTTTCATATGTGGGATATTTTAGCTTCATTTCTGATTAGTGAGAGGAAGTCCGTATATATTTCTGAACAGTCTATGGTTCAAACAGGAGGGTGGAGTCGGCAGTTAGTCATAACCGACAGATAAAAGTAAATCTTCAGAGGAGGGAGTCAAGGTTTGACCTACACTTCAGTCTACAGGGTGTTAAAAATGGCTGCTTCCAGCCGTCCGATTAAATTACGGCTTTGTGGCAGTGTTTGCTTTTGTGAAACAGACACATAATAATGTAAATACAGTATTTCCCTGTTTTATCAGTCTTTATCCAAAACCAAATTAATTTGAATATTTTTAATAGTGAGTATATACACTGTATAAAGTTTGTTTTCTATGCATGGAAGTGATAATGCATTTCCTTTCTTCAGTTCTGTAAATAAATACAAACTGTAGTCTGTTTTTAAAGAGCTTTCTGAAATTAACCTTCCAATTGACTCAGCAGCTATACTGAAAAAAGCAGTAACCATCAAAATCAAAGTTTCCGCTCAAAGAATGAGGATTGCATGATATAATCAAATCTTCTAAACCAAATGAATCCAATGTGCTCACAGCAATACTTGAACCAAATGATTCAGAGAACATAGAACTGTTACGTCTTCCTCTCATTCACACGCTCTTTGCTTCGTGTGCTTTCCTCTCACCTTCCTCACACCTCGGCACATCACCGCTCCAGGTGAGATCCCACTGGCACATGAGGATCTCCGAGCCGACCAGCTCAAATCCAGGATAGCACTGATAGGTGATGACAGTGCCGTGGATCAGATCGGGGTGGGACGTGCTCTTCCAGCCGTTGGTGACCTCCGGCAGCTCTGAACACGTGTCGTTCCTGGGCACCTCTGAGGAGTTTGCGTTTGTAGGGTAGAGGAGATTTAGAGTTAGGAACATTTTAAATGCCAACAATGGGAGGAGGGGAATAATTTAACGCTACACTTTCTTGCATAGTACATATTAAATTATCATTCTTTATACAGGATCTAGATTATAAAAGAGACAGATGAAGATGTTCCTTGAGGAAATCCCAAAACACCTCAAAACAACAGATTCGTCCACAGAGAATTAATATCACTGCGACACTGTCTGTTCAGTTTGCACTAAGCAGCAGCCGGTGTCAGAGGAAGAAGTAAATACGGGCTTGTGATGATTGCTGTGGAGGAACACAGCATGTGGTTTGGCACTAGTCAATCTGTGCCTCTCTTAAATGCAATATACAAGGCCAGAGACACAAAGCACTAGGTCAAACCAGCTGATGTTCAAGTGCAACCTATTATTGTCTCTGTGTGTTTGGTGTTATCTAATCCTGTGCACCTGGGATGAGACAGAAAACAGACTGACGGAGGCACAGCGAGACAAGGAGGCAAAGAAAGGAACAAAGATGCTTTCCTTTCCTAATTGGTAACCTGCTGAGTTCTAGCTATGACTAACATCTTGTATTCCATGCTCATTACCATTTGTAAGGCTTCTTGTGTCTTGCGGAAGAATATTTATTTTTAATTTAAAAAAGAGTATCTCACACAGTTCTAACAAAAACTGAAAATGAAGTTGTATTTAAAAAAGAGCATACCTCGGCCACGCAGATTGACTCTTTATCACCATATTGCATATTGAGATCAGATGCATATACTATGTAAACAGAAATGTTCACATGCAGTGGTAAACAAATCTGTGATATTGCTGAAAGGAATATTTGTAATAGTTACTTACAGCTTCCTCCTACAAGTAATTATTTTGAATCACAAAATCTGAATAATTATCAAAATTGACACCAAATTTCAGCAGTTCATACATATAATACCCATGATTATTTCTTTATAATTCAAAAGAATAAAAAAAAAATGTCACAATGTTAAAGACAGTAGAAGAAATGTGTGGATCCACATCAAAATATAATGGGTTCTTTCCTGACCCATAGTGCATCTATCCACTAAGTTTCGTAGAAATCTGTTCAGCAGTTTTTTGTTAACAAACCAACCAACAACATAACATAACATAACATAACATAACATAACATAACATAACATAACATAACATAACATAACATACCGTAACATAACCTCTTTAGGGGAAACAATGTGCCAAATCTTACCAAAGAAGTGGACCACAAAGCCATTGTTGTAGCCGTATATGTTGGTGGCGGGATCTGACTGAAACTGAATGGTGACGTCGGCCATAGATGTGTAGAGCTTGAAGTGTGGCTTTGTGCCGCTGTATTGACCAAGGATGTTGGCTGTGAGGTCATCGCCATCGTAGAAGGTCAGCAGGTCGTTCTTACCCACGTGGAGACTGGGAAATAAACATAAAAACAAGAGTAGTGTCATGTCGTGCTCATCATATGAATGAACGTTTTTCATATACAGAGTGCAGCTACACAGGACGTCCCATATCTGCAGTTATGTGATGTGTCTGCTGTGTATTTTTAACAGTTAAGTGATGCTACACACTTTGGCAGATGAAAGCAAAAGCTGAAGACAGAAAGCGATGTCAGCAGGACTTGGAAAATATTTCAATCTGTTTATATTGGATGGATCTGATGTGAAGTAAACACTAAATAATTCATAATGTATGATTCCGGCCCCCGAGGGTGGTTCTCATGAATATGTACTGAAGTGTATATGTGCAAATATATGAGCACAATTTCCTTTAGGTCACTAGACTTATACAAAAAGTGTACTGTACAGTACAGAGTAATGTTAACAGACAATTTAACGTATGGCAGCCATGTCGGTCCGACAGAATGTCTGCAGAAAATGATTAACTTAAGAATGCATTAACCTTTTCCATCTGCTGATTCATATGTCCTTGCCCTCTTTATAGAGCATCAGTAAAGCTTGACATTTATTCGCACACAGGGGATGATGAAAAAAAGTAATAAGCCGCAGAAGTTGTATTTCCCTGCTGATATAATAAGCAAGGGAAACTAGTTGCTCCTCATGTGCCTTAAGGCGCGTGTCAAAATAGCTCCGCAGATTGGCTGGATGATGGTTAATATTCACAAGCTGTGCCGCCGAGGACTTAATGGTAATAATTTGCACTGTGCCATTCTTCAAAACAAATGAAGGGGTAATTCTTTGAATCAAATGCCCCCAGTATAAGCTTTTCAGCCGATTGGCACGATGAGGCGACCGATTATGTGCAGTGTTTACTCAGATCGGCAGCAATACTCTCCTGCCGTTCTTTAAATTGCAAGTTGCAATACCTAAAAAAGAAAAATCACATTTCCAGCCCAGGCACCTCGCTGTGATCACACCTTCTTCTCAAATCCTCTGTTATTGTCTTTTCCCTGCATTCATCGCTCTTTGTCACAAATTGACTTTAACTCTGACAAAGAAAATATCCATGATGTTTGGTGTTGACCTTTTTGTGAAGCCAAAGGGTTGCAGAACTGCTTATTTAGGTCGAACTCAAGAAGTCAAAAAGTGAACTAAAAATAGATGTGGCATCAGAGGCTTGTTTCTTTACTCAGATTAAAGAACATGAAGGGAGAAAGATGTGCAATTATAACGCTGATGCTGCGTTTGTGCTTTCAGTTCATGTGATTCTAAATTTTTATTTTTATTTAGTTTGCACTTAAATAAAAAAAGTCACCAAACACCTGACACACACAGATTGACAGACAGGTGATTCAAATCAGTGGGCTCACAATGCAATCGGCACACACATAGAAATAGACTTCACAGGGACGTCAAACTTTGTCGCAGAAGTTCTCATTTCAGGATTTGACAAACTGAAAATAGAAAATTACAGCTTTAAACCGCAAATTCAAAATATCCTTGCAATGCAGTACATTCAAATTCAGATGTAAGTCTGTAGAAAAATATAAAAATCTCAGTAATGAGCAA
Organism: Paralichthys olivaceus; assembly: GCF_024713975.1. Lineage (NCBI taxonomy): Eukaryota > Metazoa > Chordata > Actinopteri > Pleuronectiformes > Paralichthyidae > Paralichthys > Paralichthys olivaceus. The sequence goes on along the minus strand of NC_091107.1, from coordinate 15,889,674 downwards.
AATTTTAAGTGAAACACACAAAGACAAAAGATTTGATATAAATATCCTTCATCCCGGTGTGAAAAATATGAATGTGAATATAAATGCACACTTCACACCACCACAACAATTACAAAGCAAAAACATTTGCAAGCATACGAAAGTATATAAATAATAAAAATGCTAATTCTACAACACAGTGCAATGACGCATCCCCATTAAAGTAGCTGCAAGCAGCAGAAATACATCTCATTTGCATAATGTTTTAAAGATGAGGGAGGAAAATAAGAGTCAAGAATCTTTTTTTTTCTTTTACTGTGGTCATCTGATTAAAAAAAGATTGTGATCCCACTCAAAAACAAGAATATTAACTTTTCATGTCAAATTCAACTCTGAAGACATTTGACCCTATTATTATTCTGTTTGCTGTTTGTTTCTTGCAAAAAAAATTGAGAATATGGATGTTGGAAGGCTGAGGGATCCCTCTAACAGATCTATTTCTACGTTCACACTGATGAGCTCACTGATTCGACTCACCTGTCGACTCACTATATAAGTCAGATTCAAATGTGAGCTGAGTTTCTTGCTTTTAAACTTCAAGAGGGCAAGATGTACTGAAACATTGATGCACATATTGATGAGGCTTAAACCTGAAATGCTCGTAGTCTGCTCCCATGTTCCATTTTCTGGCATTCTCAGATTGACCGGAGCTGAATATTCGCAGACGACGCACATTTTCTTCAGCTTTTGTTGAAACAAACACAGCCGCGCAGAGACTGCGACGGGTCGGCTCTGTCTGTGATTGACTGTGTTTTATGGGAATGAAAGGGAACAAATGACCCGAGTCTGTTTACCTCGCCTCAATCTCTTATTCACTACCTCCCCCACAGAGTCTCCATATAATTTCTGAGCAGAAACAAGCTGCTGTGAAAAATCAAAAGAAACTCAGCCACTGCAGCTCTAATTACCCAGACTACAGGATCAAATGTTAAATATTTATGTTGACTATATCATATATGAAGGAAATCAAATCTCTCAGTTGAGACATTCAAGCTGAGACTTGAGTCCCTCAGGGTGAAATTTTATGGGAGAAAACATTTCAATGCCACAAATTCTGTGCAATGTGCTGCTGTTAAAACTTTAGCCAATAAATTTAGTTGCACCTGACAATGTAAAATATCAGTTTTCCATTTCCTCACTACCACAGGAGAAATATATGCCTGTCATAGGTAAAAAAAAAAGAGCTGAATAATTTTCCTCATGATAATAGGTTAATTTGACTCACTGGGTTTGTCTAAGCACGCCCTGTCTTCTTATTTAGAGATGTACCTTCCTTGTTATTAATGAAGCTTTCACAGTTTATCTTATTATATATTACGCCTGACTAATATATCTGGCGATCCACTAGCACTTTGACCGCCTTGTGCTTATGGCAGTAATATTTTATTAATAAACTTGATCTGTATTTGTCTTTTCGTTTTTCTTTTGTGTGCGTTCGGACCCCTTTGAAAAAGAGATGGCGCATCTCAAGGGGTTTATCCCAATAGAAATTTTTAAAAGAAAAATGAAAATAAACAGGAGATTTCACACTATGGGTTCTACAGTCTTCTGACATATGTTCTAACACCTTTATTTGATGCATACTGTATAATTAAAATGCACCCTGCCCACTAGTGACTGCATGGAATGACCAGAATGGGGCTCTTTCTAAGTCACAGCAGTTTTTATCTGGACTCTGGATGGAGACTAATTCAGTGATCGCTCCACCAAAAGGTTTGCATCTCTTTTCATCTTTTAAAGCTCCATCTTGAACCTGATGCTCATGTCAACAAGGCTAACCCCCTAATCACTGCACTGTGAGGCTTCCCTGCATTCAGACCAGAGGATTTCACCATCCTCCTCTTTGCTCCTGATCATTTACACAGTGCATCCATGCTTTCCTCTTTCTGAACGTATCTAGTGTTGTGTGTCTCTTCTATATCAGAGAGGGAATATTTTTTATTCGTCATGCAAAATATATCAGTGGCTTCATCCCTCAAACGACAGCATCATCACGAAACTACTACTTTTTCTATCTACCAGTGCAGTTGTTCTTTTTCCTCTGAACAAAAACTGAAATCGACAATATTTTTTTCACTCCCGTTCAAGAATTCTGGTCAGATTTTTAGACAAGATGCAAGGTCAACAGAGTAGCCATGTTGTACCTGCAGAGGAAAATATCCAGATTTATAGTCAACAGCAATAACAAATCCCATGCTTTCCCACTTGACACATCGCAACCTCTCTTCTCAGCCTGGGTTCCTAAATAGCCTCTCCAGTCGCACTAACTCATCACGAATGCTGCAGTGGACCTCTGTTTTTAAATTTTCCAACTGACCCCGGCTGTTTTTGCTCCAGCGTCTGAAGTGTATTTAAAACCCTGGTGACAACAGTGAAGGATGCCAAATGAACAGTGGCTTTTGGTCCAGACTCGCACAGCAGTCTGCGGTGAGTCACTACAGGCTGCTCAGCTCCTTCTACAACCTGGCAATCACTTCGGCCAAATGTCATCCCACCTGGCTCCTTTTTTAAATGGTTTCCCCTGCGGTCAGGAAGGCAATCACTCCCCGTCCTGCGCTGCACACTGGTGTCTAATGATGGTGAGAGAAATTCACACCCTGTCTCCTAATATTCATCTTTCTTTTCTTCTCTTAGAGCGATGTTAATTTCCACAGTCCATAGGTCAGTAAAGGCGGAGGTCTGTTTGAAAAATAACCTTCTTCTAAACTTCCCTGCGACCCAAGGGCAGCCTCAAACCTGAGGAGATGACAGCTGTGTTTTGTTCGAGCCTCTGGGCGTTTTGTCGCCATTCGCTGACCTGTCAAGACGAGTCTAAAAGAAGCCAACAAATCTCCCGTAACTCAAGCGGAATGGAAATTGCTTTTCGTGTTGAGATTTCAACCGCCTGTATCTTCCTTTACAGATATTTAGCATTTGAATTAAAGAGAAAATCAAACACATTTAGTTTCATAAACATCCCACATGGATGGATTTGCTGTTGTAATGGTCACAGTCTCCACTAGAGGACTCTGCAAACCCAACTTGTCCAATATGAGACATCCCTGATTGTGCTTCATGACTGCAAAACAAGACTTTTCCTCACCATCTTGACTTGTAGAACATTTGTGGATCTACGCTGAATGCTAAAATCCACATGTGTACCTTTTTTATTTTTACCTTGCTGCGTTCCACAGGTGGGGATATCAGCTGTAACTCTTGTCTCCAGCTCTTGCTCGGGCCATGCTCCATGCTAATTAGCAAAAAGCCAGCCCTCCTGTTTGGCCTAAATTAATTAATCAGACTTCATTATGCGCACCGCTCCTCTGTAATTGCCAGCACAGACACAGCGATGAATGATAATATAGAAAACCTTCTCATTAATGTGGGAAAGTATGTGCCCACCCTTATAATGAGACAGCTCTCATCCACAAGAGCCTTTTTTTGCCACTTAAACATGCATAGCACACACGCGCAAATAAACACCCGCCCGCCCAAATTACATGTTGACCGTGCGCTATTCTGCAACCTGAGCGGACGAGAGATGGTGGGGGTCCGAGGGGAACAGACAGGCTGTGGGTTTTTCTGCTGCCACGCATGACCAACCTTGAGATGAACTAGCGCCGACCACAGCGCCATTAATTTACAGCGAGTGGCCTCATGTGGCTCAGATTAAAACAAACTTAAGGCCGTGTGCAATTTGAAAAGAAATCTCTGAATGAAAATCAGTTTACCTCGAGTCAAACTTGTTTTCTGCTGCATGGAAAAATCCCCTCTGATCTTTTTTCTTCTTTACCCTATGCACTGGTTGACTTTCAACATCAGTCATTAATCACTGAGTCTTAAGCTCCGGAGAAAAACCGAGAGAAAAGCAAGGCCGCACAAACTCCTGTGTGGCATCCAGACATTGTGTATTATTGTTATCTTCCTTTTGATCTGTGGATCATATTTCAGTGATGGCTCATATCTCAGTGCCTGAAAGCCGAGGAGATAAACAGTTTGAGGGTATTATGTGCATTGTGGTCATGCGGCGGCATACAAAACTGGGCCCGTGAGAAAACATCCACACTTTCTCAAATCTCTCTGACTTTACGCCACAGATATGAGGGAATTCCTTGAACAGTTTTGTTATTGAAAATATGTGCTAGTATTTTTAATATAAAAATAAATAAATATCGCACGCAGAGGCCAATTGAATATCATTGCTTGCTGAATGTGGGCAGAGCAGCGTGTGACACAGCCAAGTAATGTCAACCACACAACTGTTGCTGTTGGTTGATGGTGTGACATGGTCAGTCAAAGTTCACCAAAGTTTAACCCCATGGGAAGCCACGCTGCGGATTTGCTTTGCCACAGGAGGCGGATGTTTTATTTCGCCCCCTCACTCGCACAGATTGGGAAAAAAATGGGAGTCAAATGTTTGCCACTGGGGCCGTGACTTTAGTCAATGTGGTTTAAATGTAATTCAAGAACATTTCTAAAAAATGAATTTCCCTGGAAATTAAATCTAATGCTATTCCAATGTAGTTGTTCAATTATTTTATGTGTTCAGTGGTAATACAGTCATTCATATTAATTTAGTTCTAATTTAATTCTGGAAGTGCTTCATACTAAATTATCCAAAAAAGCCAAATTCAAAACCAGTTAATATTAAAAGGCATCTATCGTCTCTCTCTGATCACGGAGGCCAGATTTAAGAATAAATGAAATGCTTAGTTTTTTGTTTGAATTTAATTGAAGTCAGCAATGATTGGTAAGAACACCACACAAATATGCATCCTACTAATAGTAGAAAATGTTGCACTGCACATTAAAACATCATATACTGAGTAGCTTTTTATTTTGTTTTGATTAATCCTGCGCCCAATGCAAAATGTTCAATATCTCAAATACAAAAAGTCCTCATCTTTTTACTGTTAAAGGGTAAATGGACATTTTAACCATGTGGTAGTGGCTCGATTAAAAAAAAAAAATATTGTGGTTGTCTTCTGGAACTCTTCTGTGTGGACTGCAGCATGTTAAATTATGTCATCACACTTCAGAAACACATACATTCTTACAGTAAGAATGACGTATGAATATTGGAAACACAACCTGGAGAAAAAATGTGTGCATTAATGTCCAACAGCTAACAATAGCCTTGGTTTGAGATTTCAGTGACTCTGTTTCTCTGGAATCCTCAGGCAGTATTCCTGCTGGTTTAATTTTAACCTCTCTTTGCCCTCTTGTGTGCAAGAGCTTCAGGCAATAAACAAATCACTTATGCTGTATGCTTTTTGTGCTCCATAGGATGCATGTTAGCTGAAATATTGTGGGAATCACTCACACAAGGCAAACGGATGAATCTGTATGACGGAGATGAAGATTTTTGTTTGACGAAAGCAAATAAATGTTTTTGTTTGCACTCCAGAGCAATAAGTTGGGCGTGAAAGCAGGGATGTGTGTGAGAGATGGGTGAAATGGAGTGTGTGTGTGCATGTGTCTGTTTTTGAGTGTATGTTGAATTACAGTTGGGGGAAAGCTAAGTGGCTCAGAGAAGTTCACTGCCAGAGCATATTCATTTCAAAGCCAACTCTGAGACACACACTAGGGAAGTGGGAGCAGGGAGGCTTACTGGCTAATCTGGTCAGAGAGTGAGCTGGAAGGTACACAGAATTCTTAATGTAGCGAGTGGTGGAAAAAAAAAAAAAATCTAATTAGCGAGTGCAACTGCTTCCCCAACGTAACATGTAACTGAGAGAAGAAAGGGGAAAAGAAACCAGAGTTGTGTTTGTGTCAGGAGATGTAGTGTTTAACATCTCGAGGTCAATCTGACCTCCTGTCCGATTTCTCCGAGTGACTTCTAGTCTTACACCTGAGTGCAGTCTTACACTTGGATGTCAAGCATGATCCTCTTGTCCTCTTCCACATGGATGCCCCAGATGCAGTCCTGCCCCTTGTCGTAGGCCTCAGGCCAATTGGGAGACAAAACCACGCCGGCAGAGTCTGTGATCTCGCCGCTGCACACAGCTGCAACGCACAAACACATCAGGTTGATGCTGAGAGATACATTTATGCTGAGAATCACTAAGAAAACACCAGTTTAGAACATAATGTGATCAGCAATCTTGGGCCAATATTTTGGGGCTTCTGTAAAAATCCAGGTCAAGACGCCATCTTTCATTCGCAATACACTGTTTATAGTCCAACTAGTTAATTAATGGTTCTTCAGTGATCATTTTTGTCTGTGTTAAAGGTCCTGACTACTCTATCAACGGATATCTGCATATGAATAAAAAAGCAGATAGCCTATTCATTTCAGTTAATGTGTTCCACTTCTTTTGCTCTCTGCACGGACTCTGTACCTGCTGGCAACCAAAACCTGTGATTGGTCAAACTAGAGATAGAAACCAGAAGGATTCCGACCCTCAAATCTTTCCCTTTGCCAACAGATTGCACACATTCACATGTAGAATGTGTTAGTACAGATTATGTGATTGTAATGCAACTCGATGAAAGATACTACAAATATCTACAGTCCTGATAATTGAACTACGACATGACTTCATAGGATGTGACCACAATTTCAATGCTTAAAAAAAACAGCTGAAATGCAGTGTGCAGCTCCTTGACAAATAACTGCATGCTACCACAGAATAGCTTGGTGACCATGACCAAAAGGAACAGAAATTAAATTTCCCCTTATCTATCTTTACTAGAGAGCTTTTCAATTTCACTGTGTGTGGCAAAATGACTATGCTGGCAACAAAGACAGGGAGTAAGGTCAGCGCGTGCGTGAGTGCGTGCGTGTCAAGGGGCTCAGGGCTCGCCCAACGTTTAGTATGATGCTCAGTCTTTTACATGGTGGCAGTTTTCCTCTCAGACTGTGTGCCTTTTAATCTTAAGCTCTTCTAATATCTGCCCTGCTAATACATATATCAAAGTAAATCATTGTAACAGTTTTAAGAGGAAATGTATCATGGATCAGAGGAAAGAGCTTAGGAAGATACAGTTCGCTACCAGTGGTATTTAATATTTGAATAAAGACTTCACTAACCCCTGCGCTGATCAAACAGACAATTAAAAAGGTCCTTAGGCCAGCCATATCTGGCTTGAAGTTCTTCTCCGGAGGAAGCACATTTTTTAAGAAAGATTTAATATTGCATTATTACTCAAGTAGATGAAATCTGTTGACTCACCCCTGCAGGCTGGCTCTGTTTCATTCCACTGAGGGTTTTGTGCGTCCACACACTCGATCACGACGGAGCCTTGCTCTAGCGTGTAGCCAGGGTCACATGAGAATTCAACCACTGCACCCAAGCCGTAAGTGGAGTCGCTGCTGCTGAAGTTGCCATATTTCACAAAGGGCTCGTAACACATGCCTGTGGCAAAAGCTGTGTAGAAAAAAAGGCATCAATACATTGCAGGGGAAAAAAAACTGACAAGTAGTGCGCATTATTGTATGTTAGCTAAATCTGCATGTTCAGCTTGCCTTCATATCTGATGGCTGCACCAGTGGAGGTTACTGTCCCGTCTGTGGTGAACTCTATGAACAGGTAACGTCCAGTACTGAGCACACCCTCGTTGGGCAAGTACTCCACCTCGTAGGAGTCGTACACAGGGGGGGAGTCGATGTTGTTGCCATTCTTGATCAGCAGCCTACACACACAGACACACACACACAGGAACACAGACAGAAGACAGATGTAAAGAGACATTAAGTGAGGCTTGAAAGGTAAAAGAAACATAAAAGTTCCAAGCTATCTAGGAGCTGCTCACTCTTCCAGTGGTGCCTGTAATAACTTTGTGATAACATTCTTCACTACTTGGTAATGAGGTGAATGGCCATGTGTGAAGATAGCCATGTGGATCAGTGAAGGAAAAAAAAATCTAATGCAATTGCAGTTTCCTACCTCTCACTACCTTCTGTAGTCCCTTCACTTCACTCGCTTGATAGGACACTGTTCAAGGATTAGAATGATAAAGGGTCCTTTCAAATCCATCTGTCACTCCCTAAAGATTCAGGTTATTTAAAGCCTGTGAAGGTTTTAATGTTCCATCCCGAGGAACTGTTATTCAGAAAATGAGTTTAAAGCCGCGCTGCCATCTATTAGCCAAAAAAAGAACACATTCTCTTCCTGCGCCCTCTTACTCTCAATGTGGTTTTTAGCTTTCTGCATATACACTACCTGTCATCATCCTCTGCCAGAGCCACCTTCTCAAAGTGAATGTGAAGCCGGTGGCCTTCAGGGACCTCCAGGACCCAGTGGCATGTCAGGTTGTTGCTGTAGTTGCCAGGGAAACCAGGTGAGACGATACGACCGTAGGTAGCATTTTTTATCATCCCCCCACAGGATGCTGTACGGGAAGAAATAGTGAGGGGGGAGAAGACAAAGAGTTGAAGGGGATGGTACTAGATGAGAAAAAAGTAATGACACCAGCTATGGTTGAGGTTTTGGAGGAAAAAAAACCCTGTCTGAGCATAGATATCATCAATATCCAGTGGACTGTGGCTGGGCTGTACAGTTGGCGGGCTCACCTGGGTCTAAGAGCGTGTGACTGTGTGTGATGGACTTGTAAAGAGAAAAAACAGCAGCAGTACCACTATCAGTTCAGAGCAGCTGCAGGCAGCCACAAAGAAATGCTGGGAAGCTGGCAGATGAGCCTCTACCAGCAGGAGAAGGATGGTCATGCAGCCCAGTTCTAATTAAGGCAGCAGCTCCAATGGCCTTGTTTTGCCCCGACTCCAAAGAATAGCTCAACGTGCTGCTAATCACATGCAAACACACTCATTTGGCCTCGAACTGTAAGTAATCAACTCAATAGGAGACGACTCGGTGAGAGCTTTTGTTAATCATCATCACCTGCATTGTCGGGGAGAGCCGAAGAGGAAAGGGCTACATCCAATTTTTAAGATGCTTCTATCTATCTACTAGTCAGGCGAATGTCAAGAACGGTTCATCTTACCATGTGTATTGTTAGGGAGCCAAGGAAGTGCAGTGTCAAATTTGGTGCCAGTCGGACATGTGATTGGTTCAGTATTAACAAACCTCCAATAAACAGGCAACTTCATCACTGATTCTCCAGTTTGTGGTTGAGTCGAGCTTCACAGAACTTTGAATAAACTGGTGAACAGATATTTGTGCAGCAGTGGTGCTGCAGCTTTAGGGTTCTTCAGCCGGTCTTCATTTGCCAGTTTTTTATTCTGGAGTGACTTGCAGTATTTGAACTGCGGCAAACAGCATCACCACAGACCAAACAAAAACATTTAAACAAGCAGGTTTATAATGGTCTCTGCACTGGTTATTTAAATTTAAAAAATCACATTCCAAGGAAATGTACTTACCTCTTTGGATATATTTGAACAAAATGAATCACAAATACTTTAAGAAGTCTGCTCTGCATTCAGTGATAACTACCGTAAGGTAAATAAAGAAAACCAAAATGTCAAACTGAGATTTAATTTTCTAACATTGCATTTTGAGCTTTTACAATGTTGCAGTCCAGTAAAGACAGGAACCACACCGGGCTGAGCTCCTTTAGTATCTGTGAGCAAACATGTTTCCAGCTGCTCTTACCTACACACTGGGGCTCCTTCCCACTCCAGTAAGGTGTAGTTGCATTGCGACAGGTGAGCATTTTGGGGCCTTGCAACTTGTAGCCGGTGAAACAGCGGAAGTAGGCCTCACCTCCAGCGTGGAGGTGTGTCACTGTAACTTCCCCACCAGCTGGCTCTTTGGGGAATGCACAGCTCAGCACAAAAGCTACAGAGAAAGAAGGGAAGAGAAAGAATACAACAGTGACTGTATCTATCCTAGAAATAATCTGAATATTAATTGGTGTAATAAAGAGGATGCTTGTTGCAATGTTCTGTCCAGTGTGTATTAGTGATGCCCAACAGTGATTAGATGGAGAGTTTGAAAACTGAAAGCATGATCATCCTCCGATGCAATTACTTCTCTACATCCAATCTCATTTAATTATCCTGATGATCACTTTGAGCCGCTTTGTCCCACTCCATTATTATTATTATTTTGTATTATATCACAATCAGAATATTCATACAGCATTGCGATGCCCTTGGGAAATTTTCATTTTAAAATCAACAAACTAAGTTTTCAGATATAATTTCCCAAGACTCAATGTTTCATTCATGACAGAAGTCCAAATATTGCGAAAAATATACAGGCAGCAAAGAGAACTGGCTCCAAAACATAATCCTCCTTCTCCTGCATTGTGTGGACCTCTTGTTTTTTGTTGCATTGTTGACCATGTTGTCTGTCCAAACCACTGCTGGGCACCCAACACACATTTAGATATTTGTGCGCACAAACACACACACACACACACACACACACACTCACATGCTTTATAACCACCCCTCAACTTTGTTTTTAAACACTCCAGCTCCTAATGAATTGCAGTTTATATTATGCAAATGTGTGGAGACATGTTTACAGCACAACAGTAATTAACGTCGCCGCGTGGTCCGCTGCAAAACACTCTGACAAATGGAAACGTTGCAGATCAGCCTAACATCATAGTGGGTCGGTAATGTGATAGCCAGAAGAGGAATCGCCTCTGTGGCGGTTGTCAAAAGAGTCGTGATTCCAGCCGGGTAAGATCAATGTTCCCGGACTCGCTCTGCATTGTTGTCCTGTCCCTGCTTTAAATCAATGGGCTATGATGGGATGGAGTTTACGTGGATAATGGAGTAAACTAACCAAGTCTGTAATGGAAGCTATTAAACAACCTTCTCTTCCTGTCTAATAACCACACTGTTCTACCTCATTAGTGTGGTCGCTTTAATGACCAGTATAAAAGTTTAAAACTTCTGGAGATGTGCGAACAACATAACAAGCAGCATAATTGGGCCTACTATCCAACCAGTGTGATTGTCCTGCAGCAAAAAAGCAAAGACTTTACTCCCACACTTGCAAAGTTGCATTTCGTGTTTCAGCTTAATGGAGCGCACGTATTACACCTAAATAAGAGTTAATAGTAGAAGTAAACAACAAGGAAAAGGGCAGCTGGAGGACCTGTCTGCATTGAAATCACATTTGCAGCCTTAAAAGCAATTATGATAGTAATCTGGCGTGGGCCATGTAGGGTAAACACATTTAATCTACTTATGTAAATATGATTGAGGTTATTTGGCGTTAACAGAATTAAGATGTGGACAACTTTCGGCTGCATATACTTAAAGGGGTGTTGGCGGGAGCCTGCACAGAAAATTGCAATCGTTTTTTTCCATTCAGCTTGTCATTGCTTGATTCTTATCCGACTTAACTGCATGGTGAATCACTGATGGATGCTCTGTTTGTATAAATCAGCGAGGAAGAACCGGCAACATCTTATCAGCATTTAAAGTTAATATTTGCTACGGAATTTAAAGTCGCAACTCAAAACGGTTACCTCTTGGGTTGTTTATGGCATAGCTGACCCAAAGGCAACATTAGTGAATAGCTAACACATTTCCTTTAACAAAAGAGTTGTTGGAAATGCGGAGAGCAAATCTGACACCTGACAGACGAGGCTTAATGGTGTGCACGTGTGAATACTTGAATATATTTGGGGTCCTGAGGTCTATGTGTGCACAGATGCAGAGCAAGTGGAAGTTAAACCCTGCAAAAGAAGATTGGGACCCTCTGCAGCAGGTTGGATTTGAAGTGCTTTCATTCCAGCCCGCTGTTTGGAAATGATAAACAACACTTTACCGATGTTTCTCATATTACCTTGAAGCTACATTGGATATTCAAAAATACCTCATATATTAAAAATATGAAGTAGAACTCGAGGGAGAACAGGCCCAAATGCATAATGGCAATAAAAGCTTGCAAAACTGCCCCCATCTACTATGTTTAATCTGCCGACTTGAGTTTTTCTTTTACACAAGCCACTGGTTTCCACCATAACGAAACAGGCCTTTTCTTGCGCAGTAAATCAGTGAGCCACGGGGACGAGGCACGCTGCCCCTGGGTCATCCATTCAATTTATAGTTTATCACTATCTCCAATGAACCTAGTTATTGCCATTATCATAGCAGCATTTACATCCCCATTGAGCATGCAGCGAGAGAGCCGGAGGCAAAAAATTGCAGAGCCAATTCCTGAAGTATTAAATTACGCACTGCCTCCATTCCAGTAGATGCGGGGCTGGGCCATAAAGACTGATTGTTTTGCCATTACAAATAATAGATCCACGGCGCAGGCAGGCGGGAAGATTAGCTGCTGCTACAGTAGGGCCAGAGGAAGCAGATGTGAAGCTTATGTCTTTAGTTATTGTTTCCTTTTCAGAAGAAAAGGAATGGCCACATTGGCAATACTCTTTCACAAGGACACTGGTGGAGCAGCATTTCACTTCAAAATGAGACCATATTTTAAACAAAATGACCATTATATATAAGATTGTTGCCAAAGTACTGTGTATTGTACATCTGAAGTATCAATGTGTGCCACTTCCTTCACTTCACACTATTAAGGCAAGGCACTTTTATTTGTAAAGCACCTTTCATATGCAGAGGTAGATTAAATGTGATATTTAGTTGAAGGAGAGGGCAACACTGGTTAAAACATCAAAGCACTGCAGTGTCTTCAAATGTATGGAAAAGCACATAAAAGCATTGGGGATATGAATTAGTTTTCATTTTTTATTTTCAGAAATATTATTTATTTTAATTTAATTAAATCGTCAAAAGTTAAAATCTCATTTATAAAATTATTTATGTCCTTAAACCAGAAACATGGGGCAGAAATTCGCTTCAGCTCCAAACAAGACACTTATGGTGAACAGGACAAAACATTGTAATAACAGATATCACTGTGAACCAGTTGATTATATTTTGATACAATTATTTATTATGACATGTTTTCTGAAATGTTTAAATATGTGCATATACTTTCAGATAAGACATTTAACAAGCCAGGTTCAACGTTTTGTGTCATGTTGCCAACAATAAGTCAATAAACTCCATAAATACATGTGTCCAAGCTTCATGTTTTAATGTCTTTCCAAGTTGTTTAGGTCAGGTGGAGCAGGTTTCCTTCACCTCTCTGTATTTGTAAAACATGTATTATTTTTCTGCATAGCCAGAGCACAGAGAGGCATATATGCAGCTGTGGCTCAGGTGGTATAGCGGCTCATCCACTAACCAGGTCAACAGTTTGATCCCAGTCTCCCCCACCTCATGTGCTGCCCCCAAATTACAGTTTGTGATGTAGTGTGACAGAGAAAGTGCTGCACATAGATGCACTATGAATGTGAGTGAATGGGTGAATGGCAAAAATGACCTGTGGAACGACTTAGAGTGGTCATCATGAAAATTGCTGTATAAATACAGACCATTTACAAATGGAAGGAAAAGAAAGGAAACAAATAAACAGAAAAGAAAATGAATGAATAAGCCATCCTTCAAAAAAATGAAGAAAACACAAGAATTGCCACACTCATTTAAATTAGCCATATGGTAGAAATCCTTAGACAACAAAAAAACAGAATAACACACTGGACACGCAGCTTGATGCATGACAGTTTCTTTTGTAGTTAGAAAGATTTTTTAATGCAGTATGAATCTTGTCTTAACCATTATATAATACTGTCATTTAAACATGTGCTGAAAGTAGTTTTTTCCACTTTATTTTTGTCATTTCACAGAACTTGTTCAGGGGAGTTCAGGAACACAACCTGTCTTACTTTCCTGCTTTTTTTCCTCTCTTGCTTATCGGTGCATCAGCAATATATTTTTTTACTGCATTTTATTGTTTCTGTTTATATTGCTTCCTGCTGTTTCTCACCTATCTGAAATTACAACCTCCTGTGTCCTTGTTTAAAATATGGAACCACAAATCTGTACTAGGGCTTCGATAATGAATAATGGCTTCTTTCAGCCATCTGTCTAAAAGTCGCTGAAGACCAACTTTTGGGAATAATTTAAAGAGAGCCAACAATTTCTAGAATAACTCTTTCACGATAGAACTCCTGCATTCGCTCACACGTTGCTGCCTTAAATGAGCCTTGCTCAGCCGTATGCATGTTTTTCATTTGCTCAAGTACTTCCAAAGGAGAATGCTGCTGTTAAGCCAATAAAGGACCACATTTTGTTGATTGGGCCACACTAAATTAGGTGATGAAGCTAATAATAGCAGGGCACCAACCACATTTTTTACAAACACATAAAATGCATTTAACTTTAATTACTGTTGCACTATTGTTTTTCAAGCCTTGGCTGAATAACTTTTAAAAGAAAGTTGGAATTGGATTAAAGACGAGAGCAGGAGGTAAATGGTAAATGAAACATAAATAAGAATACGGTTGATTGTTGATTAAATGTAATGGTAGTACGAGGACAGAATATTATCCTCCACATGTTGCATTGAGATTTGTTTTCACTGTGCTGATGATTGGTCATATAATCAGCTGTTTTCATGCACCGATGACAACTTTACTATCGCTCTGTCCGAGTGTCTCGTCCACGCTGTGCACCAAAGCGTTTCCTCTTACAGAGAGATCAATAGTGCTGTCTCAGGAAAAGTGATCCACTTGTAGAAAGCCAGACCGATGTTCTGCCATTGCCCATTGATATTTATATGGTTGGGTTAAAAACTAAAATTCAATGGTCATTTACTCGATAAAGTCCATTGAAGAGATATAACTCAGGACTAGAGGCGGCATATTATCAACGCTATTGAGAAATTGTGGCCAATAGTGGATCAAGGCCCGTGGAAGAGGCTCTCTCACCACCCCACTTGTCCACCCATGTATCTTATTAGTTCCAGTTAATACGTAATTTCTGTAAAAGCACCACTCCCTTTGGTCATTCTCTGGTTATATCACAAAACCCTGAAATGTCAATTCAAGCTAATATGATGATGATGAATTCATGGTTAAGATTTCCTCATTTAATGTTGTTTTAAAATGAAGCAGTTCCTGTTAAAGAGCAAAATGGGTCTGGATTTTTCCACAATTGCATGTGCACATTTAATCATCAGTACCTGCAAGGTTCACGCATCAACGTTAGTGCTTCATCAAATTATAGCATTTCTTGACCTGTGTTGGAAATAAACTATATATATTTCACTTTTACTGTAAGAATTTAAATTCTTCTGGTGCTGTAATAAAGCAATTTTTATGCTTTCCGAAGAATGGTAACGATTTAATTTTGTTCAATTGGTTGTAAACACTTGGGATAAAACGTCCTCTCTACAACCCTGCATGCCTTGGGCCACAGTAATTAAATTTTAGGAGTTTAAATTGCAGCCTTGTAACAAATAAAACAAACAAGTTCATCGATCTTACCATTTCAGGTTGCAATGTAATGACATACAGCTAAGAATAGTTGTGTCAGTAATAAAAGTTTATTTGCAGGGTGACTGAAATTTGTCCTGAAGAGTTAAAAACAAACAATAAATGTACATTTTTATCATCTCCAATTTTTTTGTATTCAATTGTAAATCCCCCTCTTTCATATGCGGAAATAGCAAAGAAGGTAAATCAATATATTCATCTGTATTTGTGTTTTGCATTTATGATTATATAATGTGTTTAAAGTAACCGATACTGCAGTATTATACACAGTATTAAAAGTCAGGATGCACTACTTTATTTGTTGTATGTTTTTACATGCATCCACAATTAATTGTAAATGCAGCTACTTGTGCTCTCCGTGGACATAATTGCTAAATGTACAATGGAAAATGGAAAACTTTCCATTGCAGAAGAACAAATGTGTGGACTGAGATAATAAAGATGTAAGAGAGAAGTGGTCCACCCCTCTAGTCCCACATGCCCCCCCACTCTTTACATATAAACAATAAAATGCATCATGTTGAAAGTGTCAGGCTCACTGCTGATGTTATAGAGGCATCAATCAGTCTGCCATCGCGGGCAGAGCCAACGCTACAGCAGATATTAATTACCCTGAGCTGAGATCCATCCCTCCACTATTCTGTGTCCTTCGCCACACTTGTCCAATCACATTTCTCACAGCCCATTATACAGGACAAGGTGATTCGCCAACTCTGCTTACCAAGTAGGAGAACACAAATTGAAATATCTTCTGTGCCTCTGATACGTCCAGTCTTTAAGAAATCTGCTCAGTGCAGTATTTCTCATTAGTGCAACTAAATTTGTACCATCGACTTTCAAAGCAAATAGGTTGTTGGATAAGCAACTGTGCACGTCTTATGTTTTTATAAGCTTCTACTGCTGACAACAATACAACACAGACGCAAGGGATTTATGGAAGACTAATGTGTACACACAATATCCTGGTTATTATCCTAGTTTTCACTATGTTAAAGATGTAATATTGGCATAGGACATCTAGGAAAGACTTGATTATTCATTGTCCTTCATGAAGCACTGTGAGAACACAACTTAAGTCTCAAAACAGCACCCAATATTAATGCATTGTGTGCCGCTGCCCTGTGTGCCTGCAGAGTACTGAATGTGGAACACATAGACAGGTGAATCTGAATGAAGTCTTAACAACACAAATACAAAGTATCCATAAACAAATAAATGATCCTTTTTGCAGAATGCAGAATAATATTCACCAAATGCAAAGCGGAGCAAAGGAGAGTAAAGGAGAAAAGTGCACCTGACGGTGATAAATTGTAGAAATGTGTTGCACTATCTGTCCCCATCTCTGCATCACCCTGTGTGATCTGTGCTGACCTCTCGCTGTCATCATTCAGCCTGACCACACACACACACATGCATCCAACAGCGAGGGGCTGATTTATCTCACGTCAGCAGCACTGTTTTGATGGTGGCTTCCATTTTCGAGCTGATGATTAAAGTGCCATAGTAACGCAGTGGGATGAATGTTTTGTCCACCAGCTTCCACCATCAACTCGAATCGATGGGGCATGTAATTGGTGGCCATTTTGTGTGATTGCTAAGATAAACAGACATTGTTGTGGACACGGAAGATCAATGTCATGCATGAAACAAGCAAGAGTGTGGTGGGGATTTATGGGACATCATGTTCGCCGACAACATACAGTAACTATTTTCTACTGACGGGGTTTGTTGCTGTGTCTCCCACTATAGATAAAATGTGATTCGATTTAATAACGTTTTGATTGAGTGGGACAGTTGATGCCACAAACTGTACAGGAACAACCCATCCTTGTGACAGTTCATGAAGTAGTCTCAAAATGGAATGTGTTTGAGAACATGGTAGTGACAACGACTTTAAAAAACGAATGCATTTTAATCAGAATGGTTTTTGGTCAATATTAGCGGAGATTGTTGGGGTGGATGCCAGGTGTATAAAAGGCACTACTGGTACTTCCAGAGGACAAACTGCTGGGATGTTGGATTGAGAATTTGGGAACATAAATTTTTTTTTAAAAAAAGGGTAATTTGGGTCAATGTTTACGAAAATCAACAGACAAATGTTTCACTTAACTGCTGTGACGTCTCAGCTGAGACAATTGACAGTTTAAGAGATTCTCTTTTGCACAACTCTCATCTGGAGTAAAATAAAGCAAAACCATAAGAACACAGAAAATCTTTCTTCAGCTAGATTAAATAGATGTTTTTTAAATAGACTTTGTGTGAAAACATTTAATGGACATACACATTATGTGACAAATGGTCAAATCTTAAAGTAACTAACTGTGCAGTAGTTTAGTAGAGAACTGCATAAGGATGAGAAGTTTTAAGTCTTTAAGTAAAGTGAGAAAAAGTGTTTATGTTAACTGTATGCAGTGAGCAGTCAGTTCTTTGTATCTCCTCCTCCTTATCTTGCTGGACTTTAGCTGAAACGTGATAAGCAGTGAGGCAGAAGAATCCCTGCTTGCTTGCATTTTAGTAAAGATTGCCTCAGACTCAACTCCAATGATAGAACCTTGGTTGTTGGCACGAGCAAATTCAACTAAATAGTGATGAGAGCTGTTGGCATAAAGACATTGATTGACATCAAAGTCGCCGCCAGTGAGACTTAGATATTTAGAGTGAGTGAGGAACTGTTGGACTGATGGACAGTTTGAATAATCCGACCGCACAGTTCTGGCTCTGGCTCACCTTGGTAATGCAGCAGCAGAAATCCAGAGTTGTGTCGTTGGTCGCTACGGAATCGGATGGAGATCTGGTTGCTCCAGCTGCGCAGTACGAGGCCCCTCATCAAGACCGTCTCGTTGGCAAGGATGAAGGGTTCTCGGCCACCTGTGTCTTCCACTGTCACCTGCTCACCCTCCAGCACACTCACATTTAGCACCTGTAATGAAAAGAGCGCACTTCATATGATTACAGGTCTTTGTTTATACTGACAACGTTAGCCTTTACCAAAGGGTCTCATAGAGTACACATGTCAACTCTTTGAAAAGACCAGTAGGTGAAATTCATTGATTTTTAATCACATTGCTCTTTACTGTTGGTGTTTCATTACACATCAAATGAAATCTTTAGGTTTATTTTGATATTCTTGCCCTATATTGATGTCGATTCCATGTTTTACTGTCCAGAGGCATATCATTTATTCACTAAATTGCATCCTCCTTAATGTGTATAGTCATCATCGTCGAAATTTGCCCTCTGAATTATTTGCTATTTTGCACCATTTATTTATTTATTCACGCCTTAAGACATGCAAAAGTAATAACTAAGATTGACATTCAAACATCTCAAACTAAATTGCCCACATTACATGTTTGAGGAGATAAATACAACAGGCCTCACAAATCTTGCACTCAGATCTAAAATGGACCCCACTCCTGTCTTGAAAGACAAGTGCACCATCAAAGCTAATTCAACCACATCTGCTTCAGCCAGCAGTGTAATTCATGTCGTGCTCTGAAAACTGATGCTGTCATAGACAGCGGGCTTAGGTCTCAGGTAAGCCATGAAGCAGAAAAAGGCTTGTCCTTCATAGGCTGACGTCTCTAAGGTAATATGTGTGCAGGGGTGTTAGTGCATCAGCCTGGAAAAGCTGAAACAGTGGACAGGGCGGACACATTGCACACAAAAGTGGCAGCAAAATGAATTTGGTCATGTTGACGAGCTGTCACTCAGTCGAAGGGGAGCTGACAATGAACACAGCGGGGCTAATGGACAGTCTGAGACTGAGCTTGGAGGTGACTTCTTCCAGAATGATCCATGAGGTCGGCCACTTCAATCGATTTAGATTTTTGTCACAACCAGGATCAGACACAACACCACTCCAAAGAATTTCAGACAAACTCAGAGTGCAGATAAAAAGCAGCACAAACAATCAAACAGCAGATATTCTTATGCTGTGTTTGAGTGACAGAATCATTTCTGTTTGTTTTTAATACATAAAAGCCAGTTTAGGTATTGCTGTTGTGGTTGGAGCCTCATTCAGCAGTGTCACAGTGAGCAATAAAGGGATGTCATATGATTTTAGAATCCCTGTTTCGCAGTTTCTCAAGGGCAACGGCAATGACAAAGCCTGAGGCACAGTTCGTTATACTCACTTCTGCCTTTTTGTCTCAGAGTTAATATGAAGGGCTCAGATGTTTTGCAAATCAGGTTACATTGGTTACACAATATCTCCATAATTCACCGTACACTAAAAGGCTTTCACGTCAGGGACCTGGGTCTAGATTAAATACATTTGACCCCTATATTTGGTTGGTTTGATTAATATCAACACTGTCGTACCCAATCACAAATAATTGTTCCACTAGATACAATGGTCACAAGTTTGGTTCATCTGTAAACTCAGTTTTTGTTAATGTCAGATCACAACCTGAGTGTGTAAATGATTTACTCTGCATAGGACAAAAATCACAAATATGAAAGGTTCAGGCACACTATGAAACAATGGTAGCTTATACGAAAACATCCTAATTTTCCATGAATTAAAAATCCATTCTGAAATATCACAAGAATAATAAATCCTTATTTCACCAACCATAGGTTTAGCGAATTGTAGTAGAAAAATTCAAGATAATTTTCTTTCATAATAAAGCAGTTAATCACTATTGAATCAATCAATAAACCTGTGGCAAATCTTTAATATAAATTATATATAACCTCTATTTTCATCAATGCAAATGCATTTATTGTTCGATCAACCAGTTTGCATGAAAAATACTTGACACAATCACAAAAGAAGTAACAACCAACGTGTGTCAGACAGTGTAGTCCAACACCTCAAAGAGTTTGATCTTTATTCAGTGAACACCTGAACGCACAGGTTTCCCACCTCAGTATGATGTGCTGTCTGTGATACTGCAACAACTTATCATATTCACTGAGGTCAAACAGGCTGTAGGTCCGCTGCGACCTCTCGGTTTAAATATAGCAGGGAGGCTTATGAATGACGCAGGAGCTGATAGTGGACAGTGAACATTCGGACTGATAGATAGTTTGGCCCCAGAAGGCCCTATCATCTGTCAACCACCCTGGGACCTGTCAGTGCAGCCAGCAACAGCTGTCCTGCCACAATTATGAATCATTGGCCATGTCAGGAGACATGAGACTATCCTTATCTTCACCAATGCTACAGCCAAATGCCCAGAGGGACTTCTCTCTCCATGTCTCTCACTCTCTTTCTCACACTCACATACATGCACATGTACACACACACACACACATGCACACACACACACACACACACACACACACACACACACACACACACACACACACACACACACACACACACACACACACTGTCATGTATGTTCCCCTGGACTGTAATGAGAGCAGTCTTTGTGTCCTCCTTGCTGGAATCTCTGCCTCAGCAGATGCAGACTGGGGATTTGGCTGACCAGGCACACATCTGCACCAACCACAACATTATCACAGGATCTTTACAGTGGCTCCATTTTGAGTTTGTATTTAGAAAAGACAGAATGTCTGTTTGTTTCCAGTTTAAGGTAAAAGCTCTAAACATTGCAGCAGATGTAAGATTTCTTCTAGTTAACTAGTTTCCCACTCACAAGCATTTTATCAACCAACCACTGTTGCTTTAAAAAAGAAGTTGAGTAAAAATAAGCAGGGAAGAGGATAATAACTCTCCTCATGCCACTATCTTTTCGATCAAACCAGCATAATGAGCAGACCATCCTGCAAGTATATAGATACTGTATATAATAATATAAAATATATATAGACCTTTATATGCAGACCTTTGTAAAACTATGAGATGACAATGTGCTGCAGTGCTCAACGATGAGAGTGAAGAATGATCAGAGGTGAAAATCCATCTTATCACATAAAAACAGAAAGCACCCTGGCATGTTATTTAATCTGTGACTAGACCCTCTGCCGATACAGACATAGTCCCACATAAGAGATAATCTAATCTGTGCCATGCAATTAGGAAGTTTCTCTAAAAAAAAAAATCCAAGATAATCTTGAAAAAAATTCAATTTGGAAAAAATCAGAAATCTCCCCTAATGCATTTATATAAACAATCTGTCAAATGTCTTTATTCACTCATTTATTAATTTATCCATAAGCACACAGCGTGAGTTAATTACTCTCAATGTAGTATTTTCACTGATAATTTACTGCGGAAAACATCTGGTGGTGCGCCGCGATGAACATTTACGGGGACTCGCAGGAGCCATTGCTGATGCAGAAATGAGCAGTATGTATAATCAAAACGATCCCACTATACATGGTAATTAAATGACCCTGCTGCTGGGGGCAATAAATCAACAGCAACTGGACTCACCAGCTGCAGGTTCATCATTGCTGATGATAAAACCCACCGGCTTCGGGGCCTTCCCCATTGTCCCTGTATCTGAAGCTCATGTTTGAATAGCACCACATCCACTTGGTGTTCTTTTTTTGTGTGCATCTCTTGATAATTTCGCACAAAAAGAGTCGTCTTCAACTGCTCAATATTTGAAAAAACGTTATCTTAATTGAACATTCACCTCTATAAAAAAACGCCAAGGCCATCTTCTGTTTGCCCTGCCGTCTAAAACAATGGATCCTTACCAATCAGCAAAAGCTGCATGTTAATGAGAATATGCTGGAGGCGGTCGGTGAACACAATACTTATTTGCTCTTCGTCACTTATGGGATTTTCATCAAATACCAATGCCACACACTGACCGTCTTCTGGGATATCATCCCTTTATATTCCCTCCATAAACTGAGAGTCAAGCAAACATTAAGACCCTCTGCATTTGAAAACACTTTTCCTGAGATGAGATTCTAACCCTCTGATGAATCAGTCTTTACTTTCTGAGTTGCCTCTTGGGCTTCGACACCTCGGTTTATTTGCTACAGCATGCAATTTTTTGCATGGATTTGAATTCACGCTTTGCTGATTATCCTTCAAATTTTCCTCGCATTGCATCTTTACTCTCACGTCCTCGTCGTGGCGCTGAAGGAGTTGGGAGAGAACATAGCCTCCTGTCAGACAGAGTCTCCTCCCTTTATGACAGCTAAGCTGGGTGGAGGAGCAATTAGTGTCACCTGAAAGCATTTCTCTCAGGATGGCTGGGCTCCATGAAAACTCATCTCGGCAGAGCCCTGACACCCTAAAAAGCTCATCAAGATCAACCTGGCCTTCTTTATGTCCTGCTTTACTCCCCTAAGGCACAACACGATGAAGGCTTCCTTCTGCCTCATCTCTGGTAGATTAAAGGCAGCAAACCTGTCCTGGCCCCCATTACTCAGTCAGCCTCGGCAACATCTCTGCGACATACGCAGCCATTTGTGCTGCTGGAGACCTCAGTCGCATAATCGCCAAAACATGTGCATTACCTTTTTAAAATGCCACTTTACATATGTCAGATAAAAGGAGGAAAGACCACCGGCACTACTGTATTTTTAACGCTTGTTTTTTTTTTTTAAACAAAGGAATCAAGATTGCTTTTGAATGAAACCTTCTTTCTTTCTAATGAAAGCACGAGCAGTCACTGAACACCAACACAACAAATTAAATTCCTTCCCTCAGCCACGCTCAGCCACGGTCAATGCCGTCAGCGTTTTGCTTTTTTTGTAAGAAATACTGAAATTAAAATGAGAGCGCAGGGATCAATATGACAATTCAAGCAGCACCGAGAGGAGGCTGTGTGTCAAGTATTGTTGCAGCTTATTAACATGACTATTGATTGGAGTCAGGGGACCATGGTTGAAGAAGCAGCATCAAATAGCAATCGTTAACCCCCTGGTTGGGGTTAGCTTTAAACACATGGCAAACTCTGTAACATCTCAATCCTTAAAGGGCCAATGGCACTTTATCCTTAGCTTAGGTGTAAACTCATTAGCGCACGTAGCCTTGAGCTCATTCCATGTTTAAGTTTTATTTTGGTTTGTTTGGAATCGTCTGAAACAATATTCAGTCATTTGAGGGTGAAAAACTTGGAGGCTTTGATTTTCCCCCCATGAGACTCAAAGCCTTTGTTTGATATGCATAAGCTTTAATTAACGAAACAAAAGTTGTATGTTATTTTCCTCTTGATGAATAATTCTACATTTACTGTGAAACTCTAAAGGGCTACTTCCAATATTGTAATCAACCATCTCTGGTACAATGTCAATGCTGCTCAACATTTTCACTGTCACCTGTTGTTTTAAAAGAAATATAATCAAATATGCTAAATACTTTACCTTTGCGATGGAGGTTGTATTCCCCTTTGTTTTTGTTGGTTGCTTGTTTTTGTTTGTTCGTAATCAGGATTGGGCAAAAGCAGATTACCACGGAAACGTACGGGTCAGAAGAACCCATTAAGGCTACATCCATACTACTACAGTTTCATTTGAAAAATGTGTTTTCAAACCACTCTGTCCACACCTATCTTTGTGGCTGCTTATCACTTTTAATACCCGTCCATACTAACACCTGAAAAAGCATGTTCCGTAACTACGTAAACACTGTGCATGTGTTGTAATTGATTATCCACGTTTAATTCCACACTGGTAGCTGAGGCTAATGTCGGTTGTTTTCTTTCAGAAGGGGGTCATTTGATAGGAACCTGACAAACGTACAAAGGCTACGTCATGACAGAAAAGGCCCAATCAGCAAGCAGTTGTGTCTATGTCATCATTTCCAAATATATCTATTTCTGCCTGTCCAGACTAAGTAAGAGGGCCGGCAGCTTTCTCCATTTTAGTAGCTTTAAAACTCACAAATCCAGCAGGAGTAGTGTGGACGCCAGGCTTATTGGAGGCAGAGTTGATACCATCACGATCTTTGAAAGAAAACGTAGTAGCGGATTAAGGAATATTTTTCATCAATTGCTTTAACATTGAGGGATATGTTTTTTTTTTTTTTTTATATTTTCACAGATTTCCCTGGTAATAATTCATGGACCTTGATGAAAAATATCAGGCATTTTGAGGATATTGATTTCTTTAAGTGTGTGCAATTTGAATTGAATTTAAGGGCACTTTCTTGGGCCTTGGCGGGAGCATATGTTCTACTGAGTGCCATTCTACTTTGAGAAGGCTTTCTTTTAGCAAGTAAAATGTAAATGTATGCCTGTGTCTTCCTTTATTACCAGGTTCAGCGAAAGACCAGAAAATGATAACCACCGCATAGAGGAGCAAGATTAAATGAGAAGAGGGTGAAAGAGTTTGAAGAGGGATGAAGAAGAAAAGATGGACAGAGTATTGACCTCAATATTCTTCCCGGCCATCCTCTTGAATGGTGCTGCTCTAAACCTGTCAGAAAATAAAAACACTTCCCCAATCAGCCTTTGTGGCAGCAAGAGAAATTGGCCACATCTTGGCTCCTAACCCCTGAAATGTATCAACCACTCTCAGTCGTCATCCAACAATACATTCTCTTTTAGCAAGAGTGCAGGATGGAGCCTCCATGAAACGGAGCCGGGGACAACCTGTGCAAAGCCCTCACACCGCACTAACTCCTCGAGGCCCCGGCAGGTAGATCATTGAGCAAAGGAGATGGAGAAAATCAGAGTGGGACAGATGGTCTGGAAAGAGCTGATAGCCAGCCAACCTACAGGATTTATTTGATCGAATGAAAAAAAAAAAAAAGTTTTAGCGCTTTAATGCCAAAGACCACTTCTGGAAAACGTCCGTCTGTCCTCGACTTAAGTCTGTGGAAAAGCGGAGGAGGAGAGGGATTAAGAGAGCAGAAATAAGATGTGCTCAAGATATCGACAATTCACTTGTAAAATATTTTATTTCCTCTTGTAATTTTACAGTAAAGTGTCAGGCTAACTTGGTACACTTGCATGTAACCACATAACATTTACATCCCTTTAAAGCTAAACCATTAAAAAAAATCTCTGCGGTTGTTATTCAATGATCTAAAACTGAGTGACAGATTTTTTGACACGGGTATGAACAAGGTTTAGTACCCACATAACAAAATGTCTATTTTTACTAATAGCAATGTTAATAATATGATAATACATCACACACAAACCTATGAGTGAATGCTAAGATTGGTTCTTTATAAAGCTGCAGTTTCAAGGACATGAAAAGTGGATGAACTGAACCCTGTAAAAAGCTTTTCTCTTGTAATACAGTAACCCACTCTGACTTTAAAGCAATTCATCATTTCTAACCTTAATATAATAACTGGGAATGTCATACAAAAATCAATACTTCACATCTTTCCTCATAACTGATTGTTTGCACTTTATGTTTTTTCCTTTCATTCACCGATTTAGCATATTTGGCTTCTTTTATTTTCCTAGTTTTTATTACACTATTAGTTTATATCAGTGCTGTTACATCAGCCTCCTAATATTTGTGCAATTACTGTGGAAATAAATCATAATGTGACCAGAGTCACCAGATGGAGTAATGCATTATGTGCTGTTAGCTGTGGCGGAGGGGTTGAACAGTCAGGCTGAGGGCAGTAAATTCTCCTGATACATTTTTCATCCTCGCTCTCCTGCAAACTGCCAGACTGCTAAAAGGAGTATTGACTTAATGCAGGAAAAAGGCTTGGTCTTGTTTTTTCTTCCCAGTCAAATCAGGAGAGTCTCTGACGGAGACTGTCGGCCTGTTACGCTTATTTACTGAACTCTAGGTATGTACACCGACATAAATATTTATAATATAGACGTCGCATCTGTCCTTCAGAGTTTTCCTCTCACCCAATTTCTCTCTTTCAACCTTGTAAGCTGCTGGTCTGTCTGCTGTCATGATGACTCCCTTCCATAACGCCAGCCGACTGCCAAAACAAGAACACGCACCTCAACCATAATGTCCCTCCTACAGCTCCTCTGAAGTGTGCAACACAAGCATCTTTCCTTATGGTAATGTTGAGCGTTGTCAGTGGTATCAAAGCCTGGCTGATCAAAGTGAATACTAAAGACATATGTTCCTGTGTCGAACAGATACAGTGTAACACGGGGGAAAAAAATCAATGGCCACAAATCAACAAACTGTCTATAATCTGACCTGAAATAAACAGAAGGATTTGTGCGATAATGACAAATATGCTCACCACAAAAGTGGAGGAAGTTAATATAGTTGTTGCTATTCATCTACTTCGATATGATTTAAAGGATTATCATCACAAATGGACACATAAAACATGTTAAAGTGGGACTCACACTAACAGGGTGGATTTGTCTAAAACAAATAAGCTTTATGTGTAAAATCCAAAGAAACTGGGAAAACACAACTCTGTATATGTTGACTGCTGCTCTGTGATGAACCCCTTGTTACTGTCTGACTTTGTGAGGGGCATATCGGACTATAGCTGCTTAGCCATGCATTATGCAAATGTAGGGCATTGTGATGTTATGTGACATCAGGGATGCAATATTTTCCTATGTAAGCTTGTTATTACTATAACAGTCTTAACCCTTTAACCTGTCTTATTGTTACACCAGCTGGAGGCCAGTAGGTAGATGATGTAATGGAAACCATAATGTCCCTAGTTCAATTCCTGCTGGGGAGCCTTGATGCATTTCAGCATCATCCTCTATTTATTTCTGGATTCCTAAGGGAATCCCAGAGAGGTGTTACAATTGCAGGTGCATTTCTGCAACTCTCAGATTAGAATTCCAGGTGTCTGCTTACGTGTGTGTGCCGACATAAGTCAAATCAAACAAGTAAATCCCATTGCACAACAGCTCAATGTATATCCACTTCTTCCTGCTTATTTCAAGAACACAGGTGAGCGAAGAGGTTATAAATTGTAAACTGCTGAGAACTAAATGTCCTCCAAACCTAAAAACATGAGAAAAATGAGGAAAAGAGAAATCAGTGTTGCTTGCATAACATTTTCCGTAGCTCCACAAGTCATCTCTTGTGATCTCCTTCATCCCTTTAAAACCTTGAGACCTGGATAGCCTCCAGGCAGAGGAGCTTCACACACTACTGACGAGAAGGTATGACAAATGCTTGACTTCAATTTTATCTTCCTATCGACAGTCAGTTTATATCTTCGCTGGGAAGAGAGAGACTGCGGCTCCCCGTCCTCTTGAGCTGTGCCAAGAAGTTGTCTGTATAGTTTGCCATCAGATCATTATCAGTTTAGCAGTAGGAGGGAGAGAGACAGTGGTCCCATCTGTTCACATTGTGGCGCTGAAGCACATGGCTTCCTCCTTGTTTTGTTTATCGGCCCTGGATGATGTGTGAGGATTAAATGTCTATATGTTCTCCCTTTATAGCTCTGCAGTTTTTTAATGTCTCCAGAGAATTTCAGTGCCATATATGCAGAAGATGTGAAAGTTTAACGCTGACACTCATAAGTGATGAAATGCTTGTGTGTGTGTGTGTGTGCGTGCATGTGTGAGTGCAGGTGAGTGAGTGTGCTTGTGCTTATAAGTGGTTCAAGATTTACTTAAGTTACCCAGAGGAAGCTTTCACGGGGAAAAAAACACACTTTCAAACATATACTCTGTCAAGACTTATCTTGGCCCTCCAGAGGCAGCAAGACAAAGCTCACACATTTGAAAGTCTCCAGTGGTAAATGAGGCGTTTGAAGAATTGCAAATTCGAGAGAACACTCACACACACACACACACATGCACACTGACAGTTAATTTTTATAACCTTTTGCGAATAAGTAAACATTAAACCTGAGACAGACCCTGTCACTTGTGGCCCCATCCACCCCCTCAAACCATCAATTTGCTGCCTGTCTATCTCCATAAACCCATACAACAACAGTAAACACTGTAACAGTTAATAGACTAAACTAAAACACATCAGTACTCCTCAGCGGTGGAATTAAATCTCTCTTATACTTTTACTTTAGTGCCTCATAAAGTAAGGGGCAGCACAGTTCATGGTAAAATGGTTACCATCATTATTCTGACCCCTAACCCTTAGATTAACAATCGATTACAAGTAGTTTTGCTCTTATAGTGAAAAGTCCACAAACTGTTGCCCGATTCTTAAGTTTCTTTCAGCTCTGTTGAGCTTTATAGCATCTTTCGGCTAATTGTTTTAGTTTTATAGCCCAAAACTTGAACGTTTTATTTTGGTCTCAGCACTTTCATTTGTGCCATTTCCAAATAAAGGCAGCTGTTTTCACTGAAAAAAAGCTCTAATAGACTACTCTATTCTGCCTGCTCACCATCAAACAACTAGAGACTTGCTACTGAAACTAGTGGAGCTAGAGGATTTGCAAATAGGTACATGGGTGCCTGCCGTAACGAATTAAAAAGTGATAAAATGTCAATGTTAGAATTACAACTTGTGTCTGCTGGTGGTAAAGGTGGTAAAAAATAATGACCTCATAAAAAGTGATAGTGATAGTAATGGACAGCACGGTGGTGCAGTGGTTAGCACTGTCAACCTCACAGAAAGGTTCCGGGTTGGAACTTGGCTTTGCTGGGGTCAGGTTCTTCTCTCCAAACAGATTCTGTATGTGAATATGTGGAATCTGTAGGTAAGGGTAGCCTTCAGGTTTTTGTTTCTTCTGTGACCAATCATGTTTGAGCAGGCTTTAGTTGCCTGCAGGTAAACAGTCCGTGTGGAGATTAAAAGAGGCGGAACACACTGATCGGCCATCTGCTTTTTAATTTATCTCTTTTCATATGCAGATAGCTGTTAATAGAGATTAGCCAAAATGTCGTCTGGGCCTTAACAACTTCAAATAGTACCGTGGTTTGTGTTTTGTGTGGAGAAACGTTACATTTGTGTCATGTCAGACTGTGAAAAGTGTTTGACAAACAGAAGATATCTCCTGCCCAAATATCGGCCCATACCCTAATTTCTCATCAGACGATAGTCAATGGACATTGAGATTAGGAGTTTTAAATTGACTGAAACTATGACTGTGAGCGTGAACTGTTGTTTCTCTGTATGTTGAACCTGGTATATGCTGACGAGATGTCCAGGGTATACCCCACCTGTCATAATAATAATATAACAATAGGTGACAACTCTAATCATCCATTAGCACTGACCTGAACCTCGATGCCGTATCCCAGGTAAACAGTAATCAAGTAGTTGCACTCTACTCCAGAATCAATTTGCTGCAGGATTTCGATGTTCCCCTCAGGTTCAGTGAAATTCAGACTGCACGGCTCTGTGGAGACAGTAAAGAAGACAAGTGATTCCTTTTTTCCCAGACTACTGATCAGTCTGACTGCTCACCTGTGTCTCCGCGGCCCTGTAACCCTCTAACTATCCCTGCAGATTTCCTCTGCGACACTACTCATCTGAGCCCTCAGCCCTCTGCGGGCATTGGAAAGGATGGGCAGGACACATCAGGGAAAATCAGATTGTTTTTGACACATGAGCAACTCTGTTATCCCTGGTGGAGAGAAGAATGGCTGTGCGCAGCATGTAAAATGAACAGCAGTGACGCTGATGACCTGATGCTTAATTTCCCTGTCCTCTGGAAAGGATGTGTTAAATCTTTGGGGGAAGGAACACTCCGTTTTGAATTTACAATGATGGAAAAAGTAATTTCATTGCTGCTGTTGTTCATTTTAAAGTCACTGGAACGTTTTGAAAGTCAGAGAAAACATGAGCGTGTGCATACCTGATGTTTGTGTGATGGTGGTGGTTGTGATGATGGTTGTAGACATTGTGGTGGTACCCTCTACTCGGGAAACCTCAGTTAGCTTGGTTAGAGGATGATCAGAGCTGCTTTTGTGTTTTAGTGGCGTCTCCCTCGTTTCACCTTTCTCCATCCCAGTTGACAATGATGCAAGGGTGGCGCCTTCAGGGAAAGCGCTACGACTTTGGGGCGGGTTTCTCTGCAAGGTTGAGGTGGCAACTGGGTCGTTTTTGCCACCTGAACCTCTATTATTCTGTGTCACTTGAGTGGTGAGGGAGTCTGTTGTCGGCTCTGCCATTTCTACCCCACTGGGCTTCTCCTTAGGGAGAGACATTGGCGGCCTTGGCGGCGCGGGAGAAAATGTGGTCAGTGAGGTTGTGGCAGCCGGAGTGGCAGTGGTGGCGATGTCTGAGAAGGCAGGGGCATCCTCGTGGGGCACCACTTGAGTGGCAGCATCTCCAAGGTCCAAGGCAGACACGGAGCCTGGCATGGTGGGATACCCAGCCACAGAACCGTCCCTCCTGAAGAAATGCTGGTCCCCCTGGAAGTCCCTTGTAAGCAGATGCTCGTGAAGCAGCATTCCCTTGAGGACGGGCCGGTGGTTGGGGATGTTCATCGGTGAGACGGTGGTAACCAAGTGGACTTCGCTCTCTGTGTCCTGTGTTGGCGAGTGTCTGAAGTAGTCACTGCCTGGTGTTCTCGTACTGACATCTCTGCTTTCATTTGGCCCTGGGAGAAAAAGGAACAAAGATAATGTGGTTGTGTTGAACACATTTTTACAGTCAAGTGAACTGCAGAAGCAACATACAGTGCACAGGAGCAGCAGGAGTTTATGAGAACGATCGAACTATAATCCACTAAATCGATGCCTAATGAGCTGAGCAACAGTTCTTCTGTGTTATTCGTCCACATGTATCCTGTTGCCATTTTAATCAGTTCTTAATGCATGTATGTATATGTGCAGCTTTGGACACAGTTTGATACTCTGTTAATAAAACTTGAACTAGTCTACTGAGTTGACATACTGATCATAGTATACATTTACTATGAAGTATTAAAATCATGATATCAAGTTTCCCTTTAGTACTTGACACCCTATACTGCACATTTCATTAAACACCAGAAAGGACATTCATGTAGAGGTCCTGCATATTTCTACTGTCGGTGTCAGAAGCGGCTTGCAAAGAGCCGGGTTATTATCAAAGATGAATTCCACAATCACAACCCGCAGGCAGTGAAATCTCAGAGCCGAGAAACACTGAGATATAGTCTCGTTACTTAAAGGTAAAAGTCCCATCTTTTTCCAAGTCTCCCTCTATAGGCTGCTATTCTTATTCTCTCTTTTTTTTTTCAAACTCACTAAGACAAACACCTTTTTCAAACACAGTGCAAGCATTGTTAAAAATTCCACAGGAGAAGAACTCAACCACGGAATTTTTACTTGACAATTTAAACTGCAAAACATCCATATATCCAAGCAAAGGTGATAATTGCACCAGTGTAATGACTCAACTTAACAAATAAACAACAGTAGAAATGTGTGTGTATGAATAGAAATCATGTTCGACCAGACGTCGAACCAGAGGTAATGTGTCTGAATTGAAATTGCACAAAATAATTTCTTTTTTTGCACAAAAATCAAACAGTTTACATCATAGATAAGTGATATATTAGTGCATAAGTCACAGAAAGCAGCACAAACCATATTTTTGCATTGTAGACTGAAAAGATTAAAGCTGCACATGTTCGTTAAGCCTGTCTGTGTGACATGTGTCTTATCAGCCTCTAGCATTGTACGGTAAAGGAGACGGCCATCCGTTTGAATGAGGAAGGGGGAGAGGAAAGAGCAGAGGATTCCCCAACTAGAAAGTGACTAGATAAATATAACTCGAGGTACAGTACAGCCTAATATAAAATTCACTGTGAACTCAAATCTATGTCATTGCAAACATCAGCATATTTTTTTACAGCTCTAGAAGGACAAACTGTCAGTTTCAGAGTTTTCTACCATTTTCACCCCATTCTCTGTTGCCTTCACATCAGTTGTTTGGGGAATATTCAATGAGTTTATTTTGTGTAAAATTTTCCAAACAATTCAAAGATGAACTTCTTCATGTGTCCTTGGTGACTTTGATCCTGAAATGATAAAATGTTGTCCAGCTGGTTGCCAGTTAAATTTTTTTCCTCATTTATTGAACCGTTGGGGACTTTGTGAGGTTGTGAAATTCTCTCGTTCTGACTTGCTGTTGTAAAGTGTGAGCTGGGATTTGATTCTACCTTGTTAAGAAAAAGGTGAAAATACAGCAGATTTCTCAGGGTACTGCCGGACTAAATAATAATGAAACATCGATGGCAATCACCGTCATATTAGGACGATGACGGCTGACTCAAAATACAACGGCTGACTGTAAATCTTTCCCTTCATTAATGTAATATCCATCCCTCTGTTTTTGTGAAAATAAATTTGCTTTATAGTGAGAAACCTCAAGGATGGCCATTAGGAGATAATCCCTAAATATATCTCTGCTAAAACCCCACTCACTTAGATGTGGCACAGCTAAAATTCTAATGTTGTGCTATGGATTCCTAGAGGTTTAAGGCAACAGCTCCATGATTGTTATTGGGGATAATATTTTTATTTTGTAGGCAGACACGACATCTTTTATCTATGTTATGTTCCATCTTCATTTACTCTGAAGCTGTAACATCTATACCAATGCTCACATCTTTGCAGACATTTTATTTCAGTGTTCCCTTCATATATATCGAGATCATTAATATCAACCCTGCAGAGGTATACTCCCTTCATTTTTGAGCAGGGGAATGCAAAAAGCACCTGGATACTGCATGGCTAACAGTAGCTTCAAGATGGAAATTTTAATCTAAAATAATTTTACATGTTCTGAAGTACGACATAAAACGTGTCTGTGAAAAATACTGAAAAGACCAAGGGAGTTCATATAATCCTCTTATGCGTCAACGTACATACAAGCGTGTCTACATGAAACAATGCTGTCTGCTTTGACACCTTAATTAGCTTGCATTCTGGGTGACGGTTTGTCTTAATGAGGCAGAGCGGCTGCCAGCACACTTTTCATGCTTGTAGATGAAAGGATGTTGTTGACACAGGCAGCAAATGACTGAGATATCATCACGGTGAGTGTTTCTATTAGCTACAGCGCTCCATGCAGATGAATGAGCCTCAGATGGAGGTCAAAACAGATGTAAGATTCATTTTAAATGGGCTTCAGAGGGAGGTAAATACAATGTTAAAGGTCAGGAATGAAAAATACAATCGTCACACCTGAAGCAGTTCTTAAATGCTTTTTTGGGGCAAATTTATTTGACCTTTTCTTATCCGTGTTTGTGCCTTGAAATTACTTATCGTCTCAGAACCGTAGCATACAACTGGTTGATGGTTCATGGTGTGCAACTATTTATGATTACATTTTAAAGCTTGTGCAGTCTATAATAGACTAGTTTACTAATTCTGCGTGTGAAGATGCAGAATCTGTAGGTGCTAGACTAGATTTTACAGCTGGAAGATTTACATTTCTGCGTCAGCTATCGGCTTTTTCGTTTACCTGCATTCATTTGCAGAAAGCTGTTAATAGAGATAAGCCAAAATGTTGTCTAGACCTAAAAAACCTACGCCTATTGTTGTTTGTGTTTTGTTTGGAGAAACCTTTGACTCATGATAAAAGAAACTAGTCACACTGTAAACAGTGTGTGGCAAACAAGACAGTCTTGGCCTGGATATCTACTGTCTACATCAGAAGCCCTAAGTATTGGCTGTTGCCCCCAGAGGCTAATTCCTTGTCAATAGCCGATGGGATTGACAAGTGACCAGCTAATTGTGGCTGCACTGATTAAAAGTGTAGTTGTTTTTCTAGCTTGGGCTAAAGTTCAAACATTGGAATGCTATAGCAGGAGGCATATACTTAGGTCTTAAATGAGAAATATTAGTGGTGCCACAGGAGAAGCTGCTTTCCTCATAAAACTTTGAAAGCAATTGCGAGCCATTGTAACATTTTTGCTGATAGTAGTTTTACTAACATCCAGCTTGCTAATAAAAGTTTGATCAGCCTATTCAAGAGGAAGAGTAAACCATTTTGCTACAAAGCCTCTCCCGGGCTGACAGAATTGACACATGGTTTTACATTTTACTTGAGGCCGCGACAACCCCACATTTATCTCTCGTGGCGACAGAGGCAATTCAAAGACCTTTTGATGTTCTAAGATGGAGGAGAAACATTTCCTTGTAGCCTTATTCTGTCACAACAAGAGCAGCCAAAGCTGTGCTATAAAGGCAAGCTAAGCATATTTGACATATCTCACTACCAGAGAGAATAAAGTGTGTAAACTGAGGTCTGCATAAATGATTTAAGAATATAAGGCTGCCCTACCCCTCATGACTGGAAAGTAAAGAGGGATATCAAACATATACACACTACAGTAAAACTGGGGGATTATCATTTGGCCAAGATCATAGTTCATATTTTCTTATCTTTGTCACCCTCTTTGTCTTAATTTGTGTTGGTCAGCTTTTGAACATCCATGCTGCCCCTCAGTCAGAATATTGAGTGAAAGTGCAAAGTGAGAGAGAAGAACTGGGTTAAACCTGAGTTTCTCATACGCCGATCAATACAGGATCAATGTGTACAGGTTGGAGACCTCACTGTGGTGATTACAGATGAGCATGTTCTACTGCTGCCATGCACTATTCTTATGTCTGGAACTTAATTGAAGGTTTACAGTTGTAGTGTCAGAGAATGGAGCTAAAAAGAATTGAATTTAAATGTGATTGATATTGAATATAAGTGTAATGTTAACCAATAAATACAAAAAAGGAAATAATGAAAATAAACAAGTGGAGTTTCTTATGAGTCACAGTCATTGGTTGCAAATGTGACATAACATCCTTTCTGTGACTCACTCAACATCTGTGTAAATTGTGTAAAACGCTAACAAATTAAATGAGGATTCAGATGTGAGACTCTATTTATACAGACATAAGCTCAGTGACATCTTTAAAATGCATCAGAGCTAGGAAAATGTCATACAACAATTTATAATAATATAATTTAATTTCAAAGCCTAGTACTGATTCCATACATTTGCAGAGCATGTGAGAGCTAATAGATGATGTTGCTATATCTTTATAAAACATGGTTTCTAGCCAGAGGCTGCAGCAGGGGAATTTGATTGACGCTGATGCAACACCCTACAGGATCCTAAACATGGCAGACAATTAGACAGATGATTAGGTTATCATTGTTCAGGTATTGAGAATATGTCATTTAAAAATGAAAAATGACAACATAGCTTTTAAATGGAAATATGTTTGCCAGTATGTCAGATTCGATTGTTTTGCTCTTCATAAATAAATTGCTTCTTTTAAATATGACCTCCATCAAATTGATACTGTTTCTATAATGAGGGTTTAACTACACTATCTAAAAAAATTCTAAGTTTTGTCCATCCTTGAATTATTGTCAAGTTCAGAAAGTGTTGTAAACACAGGTTCTGTTCTGACCTGTTTCCAGACATAGTTGGAAAATCACACCCTACAGGCAGCCAATTTAAATCTATTGTGCTTGAAGGACCTCAGTCAGTTATGGATGTGCTGTAATATGCTTTCATAACCAGTGTACTGTCACAACAAAGTGTTCTTGATGTGCTCTGTCAAGTTCACACAATAGGTGTCATGCTATCATATGAACTCCTCAAGTCCCAGTGGATGAAACCACAAACTGATCATATGTGTGTGAAAGTTGTGTGTATTGTATTGAACTTAGTGGTCGCAAACGTCTTGCAGCAAGTCTAGTAGACGGAAGCTAATGTGAAATCTAATGTAGCTTGTTACTCTGCAGCACTTTAAAAGTAGATTTACTGTAGTGGAGCTTAAGTTATATACCATGCTGCACATTCAAGAGGTTATATGTGTGTAACCGTGTTTCATTACGCAACGGTGTAGAAGGATAATTAGTGCTAATTCATAAATTAAAGGTGGTAATTAACATGACATGACACTATTCTGAGCCGTGGCACAAATACAATAAAATACCATCAATCGTCCTCGGGGAAATTCACTTAGTGAAGTGCTTCTTCCATGAGCACATTCTGGAGAACACATTTAGGATATGCAGGTCTCAGAGAAAGAAAATGGGACACAGTATCTTCTACAGGAGCCTATTGTGCTCCATCACTTCCAGCAATAATGTCTCACACCATCCTTGTTGCTAATTTGTAACCCTGTTTTAAAACTAGTTTAAATATGCAGCCACCTCCTAGTTATTGATGCAGAAAAATCTGACATGTCATACAATGAAAACTGATCAAGACAAAGGTGAGTGGTAAAGGTGTGGTAAAACTAGTCTGGGTGTCCTGAGGTAAAGCACATGGAAACTTGGTGAGAGACAATAATTACTGTTTTATTCTGTCAGGGCATAATCTTTACAGCATGGCCTTTTAGATTTTGTCAGCCTGATACCAATATTTTCATTAGGAAAGAAGGTATTTCCAACGATATAATGGCTGTTGTATGAACAAAAAATGGCAATGATTCCTGTAATTTAAAACTCTACTACAAAGTAATGTAACTGTAGCTTGATATTTTATAGTTTAAACATTTTTAAAGAATGAATAACTTACAAATGAAAGAATTGTCTTAATAATTAGCAGTTGTCTCTAAATAACTTCTAATAAAAAAGAAAAAACAATATGTAAAACTTGGATGTAGAAAAGAAACATTTAGTAAAAGTGAATTTTACATCTACATTAATGTGCGGATCAGAATACAGAATATAATGTAGAAAAATAAATGAATATACACCAACACTATAAGATTATCTCTATTGGCAACACACAATTTTATTTAATTTGTTCAAATATATTAACTAGTAATATGAATGTGTCTTTTTCCAGTGTAAAATAACAGGATGTTGTCCCATGTCTCAACTGAGCTGCTTGTTTGCTTTTCTTTAGTGAAAGCTTGAGTAAAAGAATCATGAAGCATGTCTGCTCATCTAGTGTTCTAATTGTGAGTGGTCTAAAAGTGCATTGAAAAAGCTCTTATTTTTCACTTGGATAAATTTTATGGATCCTGGAGAATCTCTCAGCCTGCGAAGATGACAGAGTTAGCAATCATAGGGGAATCCTCCTCAAGATGGCTACAGACAGCCTCCTCTCTTCAGTTGCATATCAATGGAGTCATCAGTGAACCCTCAGTGCATGGATGGAGCGCTAATAAGATGGGACAAGGCACACTTGAGGCAGGCTGCTGATTGACATCAATCTCCTTATATCCAGGGGGATTTATTTCCTTATTATTACAGAGAGCCACTAGACAAGCAAATCAATAAGCCGCTTCCGCTGGGCTCAGATACGAAGCCTTCAGATCACTCTACATGACTCCTCCTGGGCTCTTCACTCGAGCTTTACTCTCATGAATTCATTTCAGCACCTAAGGTGAAAATTTCCCGTCGGTGGCATTTGCTGCGATTCCTTGGGCATGTGCCGATCCCACACTTGTTTGCATAAAGCAATGAGGAGAGACTATGGAAAATAATAGGGTGACACTGATAAATGATTCCATTATCCAACTTAATGAATTGATAATTTAATTTGGTTTTCTGGTGTGACAGGTGCATGAAAGTGGAAATACATTTTAAAAGAAATCTCAGGAAGCAAATGAAGAAAATTAAATTAAATGTGCACCGGCTGGAAGAATACGCTTTTCAAAGAACAAACAAAAAATTAATAGGTCACAATTTTCTTCCCTAACACAGTAATTTACAGCCTAAAACCACAATCCCTGGCTGCATAGATATGCCAGAGTCAAAGCTGTCTGGGTTTGGAGTCATGAAGATAAGAGCATATTGAGATGAGACGTGCTCTTATCCTCCATCTGCCCTTTGACTTCATTGAGCGGAACCAAAACTTTTCCCTTTCATTTAATATGGCCTGTCTATGTTCCGGTTCATTGAGCATTGTCCTTCAGACAGGCTTTAAACAAACTGTCTCTTAATGGTGCTGTGGGAAACTCATAAGGCCTGACCTTTAAGCTGGTGCATTATGAAAACAGAGCTACCCGGCACCGCTATTTGCATGAAATCCACTGCAAAGCATTAAAGCTGCGGAGGGTAAATGAGTCGACCTTAAGCAAATCTGAACTGTGTGGTGAAGGGTTGAAGTTTAATTGGTAATAATTTGTGTTTGAATTAATTTGTTATCTGAATGCTGCATTTATTCCTATTTTCTCTGCATCTATACATTTATTTATTTTGTATTTGTAGCAGGGAACTAAAGGATGAGCACATGTCTCCTTGTACAAATGCCAGGTATTAAAATTACATCATTTCTGTAATCATGGCAAACTCTGTCTCGTATAGGAGCCGGATCCTTGTTGTATTTCAATTTACTGACGCGCCGCCTTCTAGAAAATATTGGGAGGAATGTCTCTTTTCACACTTCATTTCCTTCCATTAGAGTAATTTATCTTTTCATTTTCTTCTCATTTACTCCATGGTGGAGTCAATTAGGGAGCTCTGGGTGAAACAAGACCTACAACTTTGAAATCTGTGGCGGATTACTGTGTTGTAAGGATTTCACTAAATGTTTTAGCGGTTGTGGAGGTGTAGGAAAATCTACAAATGAAAGATTAAGTAACTACAATTACTTTTATTATCTTTCTCTCAAAACGTCTCTATGTCCTGCATCACCAGTATCCTCTTAGAGCGCATGTTGTGTCTCTGACTCTCCTCCCTGACGTAACAGACAGTAGCGTTGACATTATGAGCGTGTTGATCGATGGTGGGCTCCATGTCCCTTTTTCAAAACCCTTTCCCAGCCCCAACGGTTCCATCAGCTCAAGGAAAAACACTACCAAAGGACATCACTTGGTGATTTTCAACCTTATCTGTAAGGTGTTATAGATTGACATGCACCATGTACACGATTACACCTGCCAATACCACAGATCTCATACGGGAAACAACTGTTGCACCAGCGAATCAGTCACAGGACATGCGCTGAGGAATTTCTGTCTCAAGAATGTCTCCATTTTCCCCAGCGGAAGCCTTTTGAAAAGCACCAGGTAAACACACTGACAATAACAAGTCTTTGTTGTTCTTCCATGTGTTGCCTCTGTTAACAAATGCAGTCCTCTTGTGTCCATGTTGGCGGCTGTTTGTTAAAGCACGGCTGTGTGTGGCGAGGCCTTTGTGAGAAATCTGTGGGGTGGCCTGCTCGGTGCAGTTTTAGTTGTATTTTATAGCAGCCGAATGGAAGAGAAAACTATAACCAAAACACAATTAATACAAAAGAAAAAGAGGAACAAATCAATTTAACTTCAAAGACACATTAAAATCCAACAGCTCACTTCAATCTGGCTACTATACCTCGCTCCTCACAATAATCACATTGATCACAATTATTCGCCCAAACACCCGTGTAAACTCGAGATCTTACACGATGTGGGAGTCGTCTCCTACAGGGTCACCTTCCTCTCTGAAATAAGCCTCCTGGCATTCTCGGTAAAACAGACACAGTTTCTTGCTTGTGTGCTGTACATCCACACTTCAGAATCAGAACAGTTTACCTTGAGCCCGACCAGCTGTTCCATTTGTTCCTTCATAGTGCGACATACAGTACCACTCCTGTGATCTGTGCTCACAATACAAACCGAGGCTCCGCCGTCACACAAGTTTTTTATCTCACACAAGTCGAGCATACAAAACACAAACACTGGCTCATCTCCATTAAGGGCCAACCAACATAAAATGTATATAATCATGTGTGCAACCAAAAGCAACCAAAGCCTGCTCAGACATGATAGAACTCAAAACATTAGACATGGACACGAAAAGGCTTTTACACCAAAAATCTTGTCCCTCGCCTACAAATTATGCAAATTGACCTGCATAATCTGTTTATAGAAATAACTGACAACCCAAAAACTGGACAAAGCATTAAAATAGGTGTGCTACGTCATGTTAAAGAATGATAGAACGCTGCTTAATGATACTTTCCTCTAACCATCAGGCCCGAGGATTTGATGGGATCAAGTTTGTGGTCCCACTCTTCTGATCTCTGACTTCAGGCCCGTGCTGCTAATTTGCACATATGCTGCCATTAGGAGCTTGTTAGATAATCATGTCATGAATATTATATCTTCATCAGTGATTTATGGGCTGTCAGACGCAGAGTATGCACAGCATGTTATACAGGGAATCTGCTGTGAATTTCTATAAAATTAGTTTTTCCTCTGTTTTGTTACAGTCTCAAAAAAGAAAGCTAGTGATGGAAT
Organism: Paralichthys olivaceus; assembly: GCF_024713975.1. Classification (NCBI taxonomy): domain Eukaryota; kingdom Metazoa; phylum Chordata; class Actinopteri; order Pleuronectiformes; family Paralichthyidae; genus Paralichthys; species Paralichthys olivaceus. Next base: position 15,849,493 of record NC_091107.1, on the reverse strand, counting down.
AGAGAGAAAAAAAACTGGGCTTAATATTGTTGAAGGAGTCCAAAGGAGACTATATTCAAGTGTGAACCGTAACTTTCTCAATTGGTTGGAAGGAGGGGGAGTGAGCAGACTGTCAGACGAAATATACATTTCTTTTGCACTTAGGTCTGCCAGACTCAAATAGCGTTTTTTTTTTTTTTTCTGTGCACTCCTCTGAGGCGAGCAAGCAAAATAAAGCATAATTGGTCAAGGGGGCTAGAAAAGGAGAGAGTGGGAAAGTCAAAAGAGCAGAGACACAATGTGTTTGAAATCGTTGTACGTTTTTGACACATGATGGTTGAATCTCTTTTAAGAAAAGCCAGCCACGCGGCTAAGTTAGAAAGACCCGCCATTAGGTTATCACTCTCTGAGGGAGGTGGTTTTTTTCCCGCTGTAAACATGACAGACACACTTTGGAAAACTGCATCTGATTTCAGAGCCAATATTCACCTAAACATAGAAGTGTTTATTTTTTTGGCTTTGATCTGAACCACAGCCTGAGCCTTCTATTTGAGTGCGTTCAGCCCTCTGGTCGATAGTTTTTTTCTGTCAGTGTCATTTGGATACCTCAGGTAAAAACATTATTTTTTTCACTTTTTAGCCATTTTGGATTCAGACTAATAACACTAGTTGTTGAAATAATACTCTTATCTGTCCTTTTCTTAACAATGAAAATCCATTTAGCATTTACAAATGCTCGATGAAAACTGCCTGGAATCTTTGCAATTTTAACATTTTTCACAACAATCTCAGAACCAGATTCTGAATATAAAATATAAAAATATATAATAATAAGCTAAATCCTGGAGGGAGAGATGAAGGAGAGAGGGAGAGGGAGCGAGAGATGTCTTCGAGCAGAGGCATTTTAATATGCTGGCTGCATGTAATGTTGAAATTAGTTTTATGCTTTTTGGCAGGGGGATGGCAGAGAGCAAAGCCAGGTGAGGGCCTGTGAGTACACAAGTCTGGAAACATAAACGCTGTAAACCCAAACACAAGCTGCCTATTGGGAGGTGAGGGGAAACAATATTAACCCTGACAGTGATGGATGATGCTGCTTCCAGTAGAGGTCTGATAGATACAGGACCCTTCAGAGCTGAGGAGGAAACGTGTTCTAAAGGAGAAAGTGTGTTTCACATACACAGGTAAAACATGTTATTTTTAACTAAAAGGTGTTCAATACTAATGTGCTTTGTTTGTATCAAGATGAATAATGCAAGCTCAACCTTTACTGTACAGTTAATGTTGGATATATCAACATTCATAATATGCAGCACTGCTTGCATTGTCATACACATATGCTTACTGATGTCCGATCTTAAAAACGTATGAACCACCGCTGTGTCATCATGAGTCAGAGTAAATGAGCACCATGTGGTCTATGTCAATCATGTGACATACATCACGTGACATACCTCACTCTCTAAACCATCTACAATACACATCCACCTTATTAGGCAGTCTATTTAAGCAGAGAAAATTTCCCATCACTCCCTTTGCTTGCCCCGCTTCTGCATCAGTATTGCTGCCAGTTGCTTCAACCCCTCCACCACCCCAGCATCCACCTGTAGGCTCCGACGGGGGGAGCCTTACTTTACAGTTAGAGGGTATTTCGCCACAGTTGCTTTAAATCTGCAAATCTCACCTGCGTGTAGCTTATTGCATTAGTAAATGTGATTGACAGAGCAGTGAACTCATGATTGAGTTCACATACTCGGCTCTGAGCCTTTTTAAACTTCTCACAGAATGAGAGGGCCCCACCTCACGGTGCTAGAGCACGTTTTTATGAAGTGCTGTAAATTACCACGCCACGTAATTGGAGAGAATCAGTAGAACCAATAAAGTTGAAGCGCTGGCAGATGGCAAAAACAAAACCCAGATGATGAACTAGTCTCTTGTCAAGCTGTTGTTGCTTTGCAAACAAACTTTACATCAGCACTGTGTACTTTACGTGTACAATCTCAAAAACACCTCTCACTGCACTTAAGTTGCAAAGTTGTTTTCCACTGGACCAAGAAAATGAAAAGAATCATCACAGTTAGTAAACTTTATTTTATTTATTTATTTATTTTGAACTTTATAGCTTCACCAAAATTGGATTTCAAGCCTGGCTACCCTAAGAGGATCTACAAACACATGTGGTGCAAGAGCAAATGTGCGTGGAAGAGCACGGAGTGAAAAAATAAAAGAGTGGAAATTAAAGTGGTTTAGCCTGAGTGGATTTAAGGGCTGGAAAAGACATTTTAGAGCCCAGATCTTCCATCTTTCTCATACCACTGATAATATATATCTTCAAAGGTTTGTCTGCTTCAGCTCGGCAGAATTCTTGAAATGTTCTGTTATGTTGTTTTGCTCTCACCCTCCCTGATGAAGCCAAACTGTTGTGTGGGTGGCATTACATTTTTGCATCATTAATTTAGTTCTATTAATTATAGATTTCTGCAAGCAACAATAATGCATAACCAATCAAAAACATTAATGTACTAGGAGAAAAAAACACTTGAGTTATAATTCATTTTTATCAAACATTTATATTTTGACTGGGATATTATGCACAAAAATTAACAAAGTGGAACAATTTTACTTGAAATTGTATAGCACAGCTGCATATTGCTCATATTTTCAATCTCTCTGGTATTATTCCTATAATTTGGACTACTGCCTATCTCCATCCGTCCATTAATAAATGTAGTGACAGTTCTGATTTAAATGATTGTAGTCCAGTGTCAAATATCCTGTCCTGCCAAATACTGGGTCACTTGTTAATGAATTAAATTATTATCATTATTATCCACACCTTTATTTCCATCTCCTTTATAAGCATAGCACTATTTCTGCTACTTCTTTGCTCATCTATATTCTAAGTATTAGATAACAAAAACATTGTGCTCCTCTATTACTGATTTAAAAGCTTATACATTGATTATATGCAGATGACACCATCCTTTATAGCTCTGCAGGTTTTATTACATGTACAGTTTTCACACTATTTTCTTCAAACTTAAAACTCATCATAAACTGTTCAAAGAGGTGGCCTGCTCCACCCTCAAACTTTAGATGCAGTATAACACTCCTATTGGCATTATTCACTGGGGATAGTTCATGGATTGCCCACTATACCTAAAGAAGCCTGCATGCTAAAAATCAGTGAGGGGGAATCAGCATTTGTTTATGTAACATTTTCTATTTATTATATTGCAAATGTTCTCTCTACATTATGGTTTCTATTTGTTATGCAATTACACATCTACATCCACTTTACAATAGGAATTTACACTGGATTTTGAACCTTAGTCAGATAGTCTTGACTTATTGTTCTACACAGGGTCATATTAACTTATCATTTGCAAGTGTCGATAGAGTCTCAGTGTTACTCCATTCCTGATACAAAATGGGCAGCATACGACTATATTGGAAATTGTGTCGGCCTTTTTGATGTAAATCTACAGTTATTTGCATTGTAAAGCACAATGAATGATTGCTACCATCTGGACCGAACTGCACATAAATAAGAGAAACGTGGAGTATTTAGTGAGAGGCAACACATTACCGACAATTCTCTACCAATGAGGGAAATCTTCACCTTTCAGGTCTCTTTTGTGTGCCACTATTTGAACCCTGTTGAGAAAACCTAGCGCATCTCCTCAAGATCATTTAAAGACAGCAGGTGGTCACAACACCCACGGCTGCGCTAACCCTTGTGCGATCGCACATGCAGGCGACGCACATCAAAGCTGAAGCTTGCATCGGCAGCTGTTTGTTTATTCTGTAGCTATGCGGCGAGATAGGAGATGAACAGCTCTTGATTTTAGCACAGGAAAAACATTAGTTCTCTTCAGCTTAAACACACACAAGTCTCCCTTTCAACTTCAAATCATCCGTGATGTGGTATCGTTATGCTGCAGATTCAAACTTGTGATCATAAAAATAAATACATTGCATTGCTTTAGCATCTGATTTGCCAAGGAAAACATTGTTCATTCCCACGTAATCTCTTTCCTTCCCATGCGTAGGCTTCTATTCATTTTAGACCTGCCAGTAGGCAAAGTGCAGGTTTGTTTTGGTCCTTTTTCAGATTGTGAAATTGTCCACTAGGGGCAGTAAGTAAGATGGATCCATCCATTCATTCATTTTCCATACCGCTTTGCCTTTAATGGTTGTGGGTGAGAGTGGAGCCAATCCCAGCTGACATTGGGAGAGAGGCCTCCAGCGTATCAATTATTCACACTCAAATTCTTAGGCTAATCAAGTTAGGTCAACCCAACCCCAACCTGCATGTTTTTGGACTGTGAGCTGGAGTGTCTGGAAAAAACCCTGGGTAACAACAGAACATGCTCAACACACAAAAACCCCGACCAAACTGATATTTGAATCAGTAACATTCTTGCTGTGAGGAAACGGTGCTGACCACAGCACTACACCGCCTCGTAAGATACATAATATATTTCAATGATATTCTGATTATGTTCTGATGTTTTGTTATTGTTCTCTTGCATTTGTCTTTTCATTCTGCAGTGCAGTGTCACCTTGTTGCTCAAGATGCATCTCGTAATTCTTGTGACAGATTTCATTGGAGGACAGCCTCGCCTGTTCATTCAGTCACATGACAGGGCTATAAAATAGAGTTCAAACCTTGCTTTTCTCACAGATCTGTTCACATTTGAAGCTTTACAGAAAAGTTCAGAGCTAAAACTCTCGATGTTACTCCATGTTCGTATATAACAATGAAAAACCTTATCAGCGCTGATCCGTATCCTCTGGCAGGTTTCACAAACATGACCCAAAAACTTCTCTCTTATCTGCTTTCAAAGTGAAGTGGACCGACAGTGGCAGTATCATGCATGAAGCAGGGTGACTAATTCAGCGTATTTTTTAAAAGCACAAAAGACTCGGAGAGAGTGACAACTTGTCAGCGAGAGATAAAGTGGGCGGATGAATAAGAGATGAAAAACTAAAAACTTGTGCTTCCTGATGTCAATAGACCAGCGTCATCCACTTTCCTGCGGTGTCCTTTTATATGTGTTTAACCTTCTTGTTTTATAATTTTATGTCTTTAAAAGAAACATGCAAAAATCTTCCTGCACAATATTTCAGTTGCTTTTCGCTCAATGTGGAGGTTTCTAGTCGAAACAGGCTTCTAGGTTCTAGAGGTGAAGAGATGGTGACTAACACTGGCTGCTGATGCCTTTGGCCACTATGTGACTCACTTTAGCTGCTATCAAAGTGAACCCTGACCAAGTGTGTCCAACACATCAGCCGCGCGCAGGGCCGAAGGGGGGGCGTTGCAGGAACAAGACAGGAGGGAAAGGGTGCCAAGTGTAACTTAGGGAGAGGCCAGGAGGCAGGTTCTGCTATGATGTGACAGTTTATGGTCACTGCGTTTATCACAAATGTCTGTCCTCATCACTGCTGAGCCCTTTCATAACCCGCATATACAAAGTATTTACAGTAAAGGTCTGGATGAAGGCATCAGTGAAATGGAGTGATTTTTTAAATTTAATTTTGGTCAAGAATAAATGTGACATAATTGCCAGCAATGAAATTCCAGATTCTAGTAAATGAAATGATCATCTATTGTAGGATAATTATAACACAAGTTATATCTCATGCAGAGAGAATAGCCAGGATATAATCGCAACAATGCTTCTCGTCATACTCCAAAATGCAACCACGGAATAAAATAATCTCAATTTTGTTGTTGTGTTTCAGTGAGGATTTGTGCCAGCAAGTGTAGCATGTGTGATTCTCTCATGTTGCATTAACAGCTCAAGGAAAGTACATTTGCATGTGTATTTTTTTTTCATTCATCAATGCTGAATGTTTTCTTCCTGTCCTCTTTTCTTCAGGATTATAGATCGTTTGTAATACTGTTTTATTAACTAAGTGTACATTTCAAGCCTCTGACCTTTGGATTTAAAAGGGCAAAAGAAATCACGATTTTCCATATTAGGCTTAAATGCTGTTGTTTTTTTCTTAATGCATAAAAAGATTTAGTCGCATATTTGTGTAATCAGATATTCTGCTCTTCACAATTGCTCTTCACTGAAGCCTTGTGGGACATAGTTTAAGCACATGTCATTAATATCAGGAGAGAGTTGAAACTGAAAGAAAAGAAAAAGTTAAAATTTGAATTAGAATATAAACTTTCTGACTAACTGAAAAACTGAAATGATTCCTGGCATGAAATTACAAAAAATAGTACCTGAGGTAATAATTAAGTGAGGAGTGAGAATTCTGGAAGTTAATCTGGAAATTATCTGGAGGATCAAATCATCTCTGATCAAATTCTACTGATGCTTTTCTTTTCATGAATGATAAATGACTTTTTAGAATAAAAATCCTTCACTCATGTTTTATATATTTTTTGTGGAAGACAATAGTCTGAAGTTTGCTCCTGCTGTTCACTTTTAACGCTGCTCATAGCGCGATAATAAATTCTTAAGCTCTCTTCTGCGATCCAACATTTTTTGCTATCACACCTTATTTCTGTGGAATATAATGAACATTATCAGTCCTGCACAGGACAGCAAAAACGTACTGTCCCAGAGTGCATCTGGCGAGTGTGAACATTTGCTGGTTAATCTGAGTGGAGAACGGTTGTCACCGCAGTGCAAGGTTAAGCGGTTTGCAGCACCCTAGAAAATAAAACCCGGGTCTAATCCTTTAAATCTTGGCAGATCTACCAGCACCGGGGAAAACATCCCAGCCATCATTAATGGGAACAGATACTATGCGATACACATTGTCTCATTGTTAAATGTTTGATTAGTTCAGCCTCCTGTGGAAAAGAGCTTACCCTGACATTTGTCCCATGTTTTGGCAGAAATAAACGAAACGAACTGCAAGCACCATCTAAATCATCACATTGCTTTAAATATCGCTTTGTTCTGGGGATAAAGATCAGTGTAAAATACTGATTTTATTTTTGAATTTAATTCAGAGTGATTGCAAAATTTGAGTACCCAGCATTTATTAGTTTTGAGTTTAAGTGTCAATTATAAAGCTAGTCTTAAAAAAGCGTCAGTGTCAGAGCAGCCAATGACTTCAACACTTAAATATGACAGGGTCAATGTTAAGGGCTTGTTATAGCATCCGCTGTCATCACCACTGAATCAGCCTGCACCCACACACAGCTCCAGCTATACCTGACTTCTCTGTCCTGTAGGTGGGTTACTAAGTGAGTGGTCTGACACGCCGGTGCGCCGGTGCCGCAGGCGGTGCCAGTCGCAAGGTTAAAGGGACAGCTACCCTTGTGTACGGCTCTTCACATGGAGTTTATGCTAATGCTGATCTTAACCAAGCCTGAATGAGTTGCTGTTTCTCATTTCACAGCAACATATCATCGCGGTTTCAAAGCCTCTCCTGGGGAAACGAACAAATAAAAAAGTATTTTGTATTTGAGAGATTTAGTCTGACTTGGAGCCTGAGAGCATCAGACCTTGTCACCGTTATTTTAATATTCTGGACCCAAATCAAAGACACTTACACACACACAGGAACGGAATGTTTTGAGGTCAAAGTTAAAAAAAAAAGAGGAGAGAATTAAAAAGCAACATGCAAATGACTGGAGGGATTATGAATCTTAATTAAATATGAATATGCAAAATAAAATGGTTTTTTTTCAGACAAAAAGTAAGATTCAATACTCCGACTTTGTTATAATGCATGTTGTAAATTCCTTAGGTCTTATATCGAAGAGTAAGGGTTGATACATTTGTTTTTCCTTTTAGCTTTAAAGATGTTTTGCCCACTGGAATTAATTAGCATCCTGTTCAGCCCATCCTGAAGTATCTGCTTTAGGTTTTAAACAATAAATACATTCTGTGGTTCTTCTCCAATCCAGACCGCAAATCGCTCACTCCACTAAACCGTTTCTTCAATCGATGGGCTCTGCCATCTTGTAATCAAGCTCACTGCTGATGGCTGACTCCCTGGATTGAGGTCTGAGGATGAGGGACATGTCGCACAGTGCACAGTGATAAACCACTAGTGAGGAGGTTCATCCTGAGAGCAGAAACTCAAGGTGGGATATTTAACTTAGAGTTCATACATACAAATACATTCTGTTATTCAAAATACACTTTGAACACTTAAAAATTTAAATAAATGGGGGTGCCTGGTAGCATAGTGGGCTGTGCCGGCACCCCATGTGTAGAGGCTACAGTCCTCGCTGCAGTGGGCCTCAGCTCAAATCCCGCATCAGCTGGCCCCTTACTGCATGTCATTCTCTGCTCCCTGCTTCCTGTCTCTCCTTCACTATACTGTCATTTAAGGCACAAAAGCCCAAAAATATACTTTAAAAATTTAAATAAATGGTCGTTTACTGGGCTCATATCAGTTAATTTTGTGATCAGCCAGACGATCTCACTTCTCCTCTTTTCAATGCTGCACAAATTCAACAGCAGCCCCGACCTGCCGACTGGCCTGTAAAGTGCTCCTCTTATCAGCTCGGAATTTATGTCAGCACATGTATAGTGCAATGGCTACATATACAGATAAAACCATCTATCGCTCTCAGTGTGATGGCTGAGGAGAGAGAGACTTAGGTCATGTTGCTGTTATAGCAGAGAGATAACTGATGAAGCGATGACCCTGCGTCGACACAGAGATTGGCACAGGTGGAGTTTTATGGCCCAGGAAAGGTCACGGGTGCCATAAACAACACCGGGTTGCCGACAGAGCCGGCCAAGGTTGTTGATTAAAACTCTGGGATTTTGCTCATAACTCCGTGGAGAATTTATAAATGAGACACGGACTTATCGAACAATCAGACCATCAGTGTTAGTCAGTGACAAAAGGGCGGTTCAATAGCGTGTTACAGCAGACAAGCAGCTGACATTTGAGACAACAAGTGGCAAAAATAGAGCAGGAATAAATAAAACAGATAGGAACGCTGGCACCATTTATATTGTCTGATACACGATCGGTTGCACAGCTTCCAAAACAGGGCAGATAACTGTCATCAAAGATCCTTCACAGTGCACTGCTGCTTCTCTGAGTTGGTGACATTGCCGTCTGTAAGATTTAGATAAGACGCTGATTGCTTCTTTGTGTCTGTTTTTTTGGGTTTTTTTCTTTGGCTGCTGTCATTCTTAAGACCTGGTCGAGACAACTGCACTTTAGATATGAGTGCATAACTAAAAAACAGAAAACAAAACATGTGATAGCTCGTGTTCCTCATCCAGAGGTGTAGAGGGCAGCTGATGCAGTTAAACTGTCAAACTAAAAAACAGCAGAGAAAATACTTTAATATATAATGTGTTGTTGCGCTGGGATGAAAACTAGAAATTAAGGACATGAAAGTAAAAGTCTCACACACGTCAGGTTAATGACTTTATTAGAAGAAAACACACTTTTTCTCTGAGACTGATGACAGATCAACAGAGAGCATCCATAGATTATATAAGTGCCTGCATTGGTCCAGTGCAATGATTCACAAGATTTGTTGTGAATATTTGAAATTATTATGCTTATTAATTGTCAAACACAGGCTACAGAATTTTCACAGACTTTGCATAGAGCTGATGCTGCAACAGGATGCAAAATGGCATCATTGTGGCACATTTCTCTCAGGCACTTGGCTGCCCTACAATGATTTATATGCTACTGGATAAGATTTTCTGGTTCTGGGTGTATTGTGTCTTTTCTTCACCATTTCATGTCAATCAGATACGCCCCTTGTAATGAAACATTTGAGAAGATTTTGTCAGTTGTGAGAAAATAATAAACTGCTAACAATAAGAAAGGAATGTTGTCAAAGTAAACAGACTGTGTTCTCTTTTTGTCGTACAATAATAAATGACGTCTAAGCCTTGCTGCAGAAGATTTGTGCTGCTGTGGTAGAATAAGAAATTACTTTTAACAGCAAATCAATTCGAGTCAATACACTTCATGTGTTCATCATGTTGTGAATTTGAATATCTGACTCAACCTTTATCAAACACCAGTCGTTCTCTGCCACCTGCCTGTTTTGAAAAGCCCAAAGTAACTATAATTTTCCTTTTCACTTACTGTACACCAGCAAAACCACCAATCTCTGGTTTTATTTCACAAAAAAAAGGAGAAAAAAGCTATTTGTTCTTCCCCCTTATCATCTGCTTGCGCATGAAAAGGACTGTTGTTGTCGAGTTTGAAATCTACTGTAATTGATTAGAACTTCTGAGAGGGACAAAAGGACGAAGAGAGTGAGCGAGACAGACAGTGAGTGATGTTTGGGGGGAGATGACGGCAGGAGAAGCCCTGGCCATCCAGCAGAATTTTAATTACTGCAGGCAGCAGCGATTCTCGCAGACTAATCTCCTCCACAGTAGGATTTATAGGCATTACTGATGCTGACAAAGTGATCGCTCAGGGAGAGATAAAACATTGTAAAATAAAGCATGAAAATGGATATGAATAACACTTCCTCCTCAAGGCAAGGTTGTTTTAATGTTTGTTTCACTAAATGCCATTGCTCATTAACAGATTGTTCTGGATTATTCCATTATGTGAAAAAGTAAGCGGGTGTTTGTGCAGCTGTAAAGGCTTTATGAAAACGATTTTGATTGAATTTCAGACAGTATGCAATCCACTCTGCACTATTTATAGGAGGAAGTTTTTGTTCCAAACAAAGTGGGAACAGACAATTTGGCACCACATGTTTTGAATTTGCCTTCCCGGAAAGGTTAATGCCATTTCAAAGCTGGTGCTAATAATAATGATTCTACTGTGATTTCAAAGGCTCGGAGCCAGGGCATCCCCTCACCCCTCTTCGCCTTTCCTCTTCCCTCTTCCTGACATTTCTATTATTGAGAAAACAGCAACTCAGGGATAGCCCGCTCTGCTACGCCACTACATCCACTCCCGACTTAATCCTCCTAGCATTTCACTAGCCTGCTCTCCTTCCTCACACACGCCAAACTATTTAATATTTAATCCACTTTGGTTGAGATTACCACGCTAAGGGTTAGTTGGAAATTTTGGCAGGGGACAGCCTCATCAATGGCTATGATGCATGCCAATGTTCCTTTTATTTCCCTTTGGCTATGGAACGGAACGTCGGCTGATTGTGCCTGGTGAGTGTGAACAGGGATTGATGAGAGGTCTGAGACTGCAGAGGGAGTTCCTAATGAACAAATAAATCAAACATCTCTCCGAGATTGAGCCGGCGTCTCACGGCGTGGATCGCAAAGTCACAGCACATCAGACTTGCTAAAGAAGATGATCAAGGGCACTAATTGAATTGCGGCATACACACACGTACAGTGGAGTACGCCCCACCCCTGAACAACCAGAGCTATCACCTCGCTGGATACTGCCTTTAATTTCACAGCCTGAAGTCAATTTCACACCCTGCAATCTCCATATGTTTATCTACATAAATTTAATTTCTGTTATTAGTGACAGTCCTTTTGGCCACATGCTCAAGTGCTCCTACGCACATGCCATGAACAACACATACACACACACACACACATATGCCCAGACATAAACATACATACACCCACAAGGTTTAAACACAAACATATTGTATAAATTCAGCGCAAACTGAATGCGCAAACTGAATGCATTCATTTTAGCTGATAGAGAAAATTACTGGCTGATATTTAAAAAACTGTGTGTAAAAAGAACAAGATTTCGAAAAGAAAATACAGATAACTTTGGATCGACATTTAGTTGAAAAGCAGAAGAATATTGTGGCTTTGTTTTGAGCAGTTACGTGGGTGGTTAAAACATAACTTGTAGTATTTCCCTTTAAAGGAGAGCTGAAGCAGAAGTCTCGAGTTATGATTAATGCTTGAGATAAAGCGTCTCCGTATATCTACATCGCTGAGATGTTCCCTTTAATTTCTCAGACTGGCTGTTCGTCTACAGGGAGTCATGCTGGCGTTCTCACAGATGGGGAAGACGGGGATCATTACTGGGGGAAAAAAAAAAATCTGGATTCTTGTGTGATCAAAATAAAAGAAAGGGGCCCTCTGGAGGCTTGTCTGGCTAAGAATAGAAACAGCTCACAATTCTTGTGATGTAAAATTGTGGTGATGGAAATCCAATAGAGCTCTTTTCAAAGCAATCCGTGGTTAACCATTCGACTCTACCACTGTGGTAGCTGCAGCAGAAAAGGATCATTTCTAGTAGAAGGAAAACTAATGTTTTGTGAATATTAATCTCTTGTCATACAAGTGTTATTGTTTAATTGATACCATGAAATCATTTGCATCTGTCTGAAAATATTTAGCAAAAATGTAATTTAATGCATAGAGGTGTGCAAAACTGAAAAGAATGTAAACCAGTGACTAGATATGAATTGAACCTTATAAATGTATGTTTCTATTCCGATTGATTAAAGTAGTGATGCAGTTATGTGAATTTTTGTGTACAGACGGCACATGGCTCACAAGGTTCTCTTACTCCTCCCGTTCCCAAAGTTCTGAAGTCGACATAAGTGAAGAATTTGTGCTAAGTATGCTGATTCTTTTCACCATATCATGATTATTTTGACTGATTCAATCTCGTCAGTGTCACATCTTACAATGCCAGTTTCCTTAACGTAAGCTCACTGGCTGGTTATGTACAGTATGGATGTGTTATGTGTGTCGTGCCAACCCCTCCAGCATTTTTGAACATGGTTCAGAAAACATCAAGTCTCATGTGGAACCTGTAGGAAGGGGGATTTAGATTTGTCGCCAACCAGCCGGTGTGATTATCGTGAAAGTGCGTGAGAGCTGCAGCCCCAGCATGAAGAATGTGATTTAAATGTAGAGATGTGAACCCAATATGACAACACCAAATGTTGGGAGTGTCCACTGGCCTTCTTTCCCAAAGCTTACATACGATAAGCCGCAGCTATCTTGTCCTGAGCCGCCGAGTTGGTATATAACACAGCCTCATCTGGCCAGGGCAGTGGGCTATAACATTTCAACCCCCACTCCCCTCCCCTCCCGAGATCCTTCCTCTGTCTCCTCTCTCTGAAGACCCTGCGGCCCCTGAGAGCAGCGTCAGCATGCGGCAGTCGGCTGAAGCTGATTGAATTAACTGACACAAAATGGATTCTACTTGCTCTACCTGCTGGACAGATGAATGCATCACTGACAGACTTTGAATCCGGGCAATACGAGCACATGTGTACAAGCCTTCACTGGGATACAGTGGCTCACACTGCCATTTGGATCAACACATTCACAGCGGGTACAACTGATGACTGGAAACGATAACAACCCTCGACCTTTGCATGGAGCTCTTCGAGGCTCAGAGGAAGATTTCTTGTTTCTGCACCACTACAAAGAAATGGCGGGATGTTTGAGGTATATTTATGTTTCCTAGCTATGGGTCAGTGGTCGCCTCAGGTTAAGAGAGCAGGTATGTGACTGGGGGGTTGCTTGGAACATCCATGTTGTCTGGGAAATTAATGAGAAATACTTTCCTGTGGTTGCAGCAGGCAGCCCTCAAGCACTGAACGAACACAGTTCCATAAATTGCATATAATCCTCCTTTCCCTGTAACTGTTGCCCCAAGGATGTAAATGAAAGTGAGCAATAAGTCAACATACCTGGCAGAGGAAAATGTAAATTTCCTGTGAAATCTACAACAACACCAACCATTAGTGCCATAAATATGATTGTGGGTTACCCTGAGGAGAGTTACACTATGATCAAATATTCAAGAGCTCTCATGGATGTTTAGACCACTGTTGTTACATTCGGGACACTCGGGGCCACAGGGCAGAGCATACATAGAGGTTCAGAGTTGCTTCAAGCAGGAATTCCTGATCCTCAGTTTCCTGGGTATATTGTTTGGAAAAAAAATAATCCTTTATAAATCAAAGGACGAATATTTTGAGATCTTTGGCATGAGCAGTTTTTGTGCAATCACTTAAATTAATGACCACAGTAGAATAAATTTTCTATCATGTCCTTTAACAGAAAATCACTTTCGTCCTCTCTAAACTTTAGCGCTGCTGCCTCCACAACGAAACATTTAGAGAAGAAATCCACAATGGGAACAATCCTGGAGGATGGGCGAGGGTTCAGCCTCGCGGGTCGACTCATTGATTCCCTTCAGCCCTTGAGTCTGGCTTTAAGAGCCACTAGGCAGGTTTCAAGGGCTCTCATTACCGACGTGCACATGTAAAGCTGTTGACTACCACCTCGAGCTGTCTGCAGGAGAACCCTAAATTGAGCGTTACGGCGAAGGATGATGGATTGTCTTGTCCAGGATACAGATGGCTCCTGCAGAGGGGTCCAGCCCCCCCCCCCTCGGGACGAGTCAGCTGTGCTGAGGACCACATGTTGACAACCAGCTTGGAGATCTAGCCCATCCCTGAGATCTACAACACTACAACCATACGATCAATAAAGCAGTCGAGTGTAACACTAACAGCTCCAGCGTGCATGTTTTCCATTCTTCACTGTGAATGTGTGATATGTGATGTCTTCCCCACAACAAACTATTTACCCAAATAAACCTCATATATTTTGTCTTTAGTTACACATTTAGATTTTTTTTTTGAAAAATATTTGCATTTATTTGTTTAAATCATTTACACATATTTGAACATTATTGATCGCTAATATACAAATGATTAGTATATAACAGTCATTTATAGGCATTACATTGAATATATTTGCCACATTTATATTATATATATTCATATATTTAATGTTTTTAACTAATCATATTCATTATATTTATAATAAATATATTACAAGCATGACATTCAACATATTTAACATACCTTTTTCGTTATATTAATATATGTATTATAAAAATGTTTTGGTATTCTAACTCTATTATTACTATCTGAAATCATTAAAAGCAAAAATGCATGTACATGTCTGCGCTAACAAAGTCTTTTAAGGCCTTTTCTAAATGCAGCCACATGCTTGGAGGGTTACTTTTGCTTCATGTGAAGTTATCACCAGAGCAGAGGAAGAATATCACACTCATAAATGTGCAAGATAAAATCTAAACAAATATCTAATGAAAATGATTTGATCCCGATAGGCAAATTACTCCTCCCTGTATATACTAAGAAGAACCAGTACTATATCCAACCCTCTGAGTGCTACGCTGAATGTGCCGCTACACCTTAAAAACGCAGGGGCAGCCACATAAATAAAAGCGGGCAAGTGCAGGTTTAGTGGTGCTGTAGAAAAGGAGGATCTGCGCTGTATGTCACTTTGACAGAGAGAGCAGGAGGGTGCTGTGTGATGGAGTGCACTTGTGTGAGCGAGGGCTCCGGGGTCACATGTCTTTGTGTCTTGCCCTTAGAACAGGCCTTGCCCTCCTTTTCCTGCTGGCCCTGGCACTCTTGTTGGTACAGGTATGGCTAATCACACACTGTGGCACTGGGTCCACGCAGTCAGCCCTGAATAAAACATGGAGCAAGAAATTTAATCAAGAGAGGGCATCTGCGGCTGTCTCGGGCCGCCGGTACTAACACTCCAGCTATTCACCACATGTGTCCTCATACTAATGACAAGCCTAAAATGAGGCAGAGGGGCAACCTCTTTTCATAATCAAAGTGTTTTTATTCACAACATGTCTATTAATTAGTTTGGAATAGTCGACACCATGTGCTCAGGAGAATTTAAATTGGCTGAAGAGGATTTGCCCTTTCTCTGGTGAGCCAACGATTTCTTGGCCAGTCTTTATAACCGGGGTGGGACAAAGAGGGGGAGAGGACACAAAGATAGAAAGTGTGTGTGCGTGCGTGCACATGTGTGTGTCTGTAAATCACTGGGGGAAACAAAACAGTAACTGTAAGTGCTGTTTGCCTTATTAGAATGTATCTGTGTATATTAATGTTCAAGAACAAACATCCCCAAGTAATATTTGGATCTGAGAAAACCCCTTTAAAAGGAATGCATATTGAAAATAAAATGCATTACAAAAGCTTGAGATAATATCCTTGCAAGAATCTGAGGTTTGAATTTTACTTAGTTAAATGGTTGTCAAGAAATTAAGAAGTATTCAAGTGGCTATGTGTACAACATATTTATATAAATACATAAATAGGATTGTTTGATGTGTAAGCATCTAGGTCTGAAGAGAAAACCTCATGACAAACCTTATCGCTGGATTGCGTGATATCCTTTTAAAGTCCTGCACCAGTGTCTCCCATGTATTACTCCTCCGTAACAATTTGCAAGACCTGGATAATTAAATGCCTTCTCTCGTGGCTTAATCTCATGCACTGTGCGTCTCACCTCCGCAGAGAAGAAGCTATTAATGTTTGTTTTACGTCTCCCGTCATAAGAGCTGCACTTCAACCTCTGTTGCAGTATATTCTGACAAACTATAGCATTTATAGGATTCAATAATGGACACCTCACAAACAACCTGTCCCTGGCACCATTAACAAATAGGCGTACAGTATTGACACTTGTCAAGACATAATCAGCGCTGATGTTTTAGTCATGGTGAAGGATGGAACAGGAGGCAAATTGTTTGCTAATTCTCATTTCACACTCCCAATGTGAAATCAGCCAGGCACGCAGAGCACCAGTTCCTTAACATGCACAATGGCCTGGCTCGCTGCGTAACACCAAATTATCTTTCCCTTGGCTTAATTATTCATTAGGCAAACATAATTAATTTAAGGAGCTTCTCTCACAGGAAGTATTTCAAATAAAGGCCAGAAGGACAGCTTTCTGCTTAATCATTAACTGAAAGCCGTGTATGTCCGAGAACCTGCAAGGGGCCTGAATGCTTTATTGAATGAAATCACAATCCGAGCCGACAGTTTTTTGGGGGGGGGGGCTTGTGAAATTTTCTTGCAATTTTCTTTTTGGTTTAGCTGAGCTCCAATCAAACCTCTCAACTTTAAAATCATTGTGTGCAGGTCAACTTATGTGAGCAGGGAACAAAACCTTGGCACAGAATCTCAGAATGAGTTAAAAAGGAGTGGTGACATTTTCAAGTCCTCACTTGTATACATCATTTATCAGGCCCTTTTTGTCTCAAGGAGTCTAAGGGCCCCCGACACCCGTGTGACAAAGAAGATGCGAAGCCCAGAAAGACGGATTTTCCTTCGCGGCTTTTCTCAGGCAAAACCATCTTCCACTCTTTGACGTATTTACCGTGAAAAAACAATCCTAATTAGACACACCGAATGCACCGGCACACACACACACAGACAAACTTTGCACTCTCCTCTCCTTCTTTATCTCCCCTTCCTTCGCTCAATCTTACCGACCCAAACGGAAGAGAGAAGGCACACGCTTTGATCTACCCCCTCCGTGATTCTGAGCTTTCAGATCAAGGGGTGGTTTGTCTTCAAACTCACTAGATCCTCAAAAGGCCTGAGACAAAGAGCAAACATACTGAAGTGCCTTTCCACATCCATTTGCCTAATGGCAGAACAACGTTAGTTTGTACAGTGTGTGTGTGTGTTGTATTGACCCTTTTCTCTTGCATCCCCTCGAGCATCACTACAGATTCTTTTTGTGCACAATGACACATTTTTATTGTCCCAGTCTATTTTCAGTCTTGATGACATGTTTCAATTGAAGGATTCGTGCTTTTTACCGTTGTCTGAAATTTACCTTATATCAACTAAAGTTCCTTCATTGTCTCAGTCTCTGCAAGCAAACTATCCTCCCTCATATTACCATGGAAACAACAAGATATTTTTTTCCCCGGGGATCTATTAAAACACTTCTATTCAGAGGATCTATTCCTGAGTCAATGGAAAGCGTGAATATGACACCTCCCTGCGATTTTTGCCAGTGAGTCTCCTGGTCAATAATTCTTAGTTTAAAAGGCCTCAAACCACACCGTAACCAAGGAGTGGTGGAGTGTTTTGTTCATAATATATTCTTCAGAAAGTACATCTCACCTTTCAAAGTTTTTCTTAGCTACATTCAACTTTTGTTTTTCAGTTTTGCACTTTTATGTTCAGTCTTAGCTGTTCAGCATCTCCATGAAGACATCCTGTTATTGTTGTTCTATGACATGTCTCGTCTTTTTTCTTAAACCCTCACAAAAATATGGCAAAAAGGCAAAATGAAGAAAAGTTGCTCGAAAAGGATGCTCTCACCAATTAATCAATAAATTACAGCTCTTTTAGATCCTGAGCCTTCAGTCAATTTCATAAAAATAACTCAATGCTGAATATGACCGTGAAAGTGAAGAAACGGCGTCAGATGTTTTGTTCATAACAACACATAACTATGTTAAAACATCACTTTCAATAAGACACAAAAGGACTTTAATATTTGAAAATTTCCATGAAACTTTTTCTCAAGAAAAAATTCATGGACCTTGATGAAAAAAAAATGAAAACATTCTTCACTGATGCCTATGAGTACCTTGGTGCAGCTTGATGAGTTTAAGGTGACTGTTGGGCCTTGGCAGCGGTATGAGCTTTACTGAGTCTCATTCTTGTTTTGTCTGTCTTTTTACCCATCATTCCTCTATGCAGATTATGATTTTGTGATCAGCATTGTTTTGTTGGCTTAGCTATAAGGCTTGATTGAATTTACAGGGACAGTCGGTCCTTGGCGAAGGTATATGCGCTCGACTGAGTTCAATTCTAGTTGTTACAAAGATTTTGTTTTTCTAGACACACATAAATTGAAACAATCAGTTTGCAACGTAATCCCTGCAGATCCATCCCTTTTGCAAGCAGAGGCACAGAAAGTTAAATGAGTGGAGAAAAAAAGAAAAAAAGATTTGTTAACTTTTAGAATCTCTTTGAACTCGTGCCTTAAGATGGCGTCCTCATATTTGCCTTCATAATCAGTTTGGACGGACTGGATTGTGCTGTGAAATGAAATGTGAGCTTCTAAATCCCATTGGCTTGTAGGGTGACAAATCCAGTTGGCTTGAGACCTTTCTCTTATCCCTGATTTCATTTACAGTTGAGTGCAGTAAATATGAAAAAAAATATCCAAAGTCCATCGTCAACTTTGCAGTTTTAACCTTTTCAACTCGAACAGAGAGCACACTCGCAAACGGCAAGGGATGAGACAGAGAGTGCACATACAGACAATAAGAGGAGAGGCTGCAGAATGAAATGACTCCAGAATCACAGCTGACGTTTAATCCAATTTCCTTGGCAGTTGGATCCGTGCAAAAATCACATGCTGCTTTGTCCCCTATAAAACCCATAGAGCTGGCTATATGCCACACGAATAGGAAATTCTCAAGTACCAAATGCAGAATTATTCAACAATCTAACCAGAGACAGATACATTCAAACAGAATGTGTTAGAGCCAGAGGACAGAGGTAGAAATCAGAATATCTAAGTACAAAGAGGAAGGGCAGTGAGGAATGATCCAGACTTTAATTTTTAATTTAACTTGTGTAGTCTTCTCTTGGCTCAGATTTAAAGGTTAAATTGCGGAAGATCAATAAGTTATCGTGTTTTTTTCCCCCTGATGTTCTTTTGTGAATGAAATCCCTCAATATCTTGACTGACTCTGGCTTGGACAAAATGTTAGCTTTAGTAAATATCTCAGATATGGATTTGCCCTGGAATTTAGACCATACATTATCTCATTTTTGTATTTTCTCTCTGGTATACTCACTCACACTATTCAAACTCTCAAACTCCTGGGGGCTGTCTCCTCCCTCCTGTCTCTGCATAACCTTTCATCGCTACACATCAAATGTGCGTCCACATGCAGAGACCGGGGCTCCTGGATCTGGGCCAGAGCCGCGTCCCTGCAGCCTCTCAGCAGAAACAGCTTTGTCAAACTCAGTTAGCCGCCTCTGAGGGGGAAACACCTCTTTCCACAGTAGTACTCCCAACTATTCTCATCATGCCCCCGCCTCTGCCTCAGCCACCTCATCAATCCACACAGCAACAAAGGTAAACAGCCTGGCACCTTCTGAACGGCAGGGCCCCGCGCCGCTTTGTTGACACGGTGTATGTGCGAAACCGCCTGCACAGAGGGCGAGCGCCACGGCAGATAGACTGAGCTTCATTTACAGAAGGTAATTGCACTGGAGCCAAGTGGTGCACTTTTCTGATGAGATTTTTCACAGCTTTGCTAAAACCTTGTCTAGATTTGTTTACCGGCCAGAAGAAAAGCGCCGTGACGGGGACATATAATAAGTTCAGATAAACACAAGCGTGTCACCTTCAAGCGGAAATGGTCACTGACATTGACAGGCTATTTGCCAACAGCGCTCCTTATTGTGTACACCTAGGCATGAAATAACATGACACTTGTCTGGATGCTCAGAATGAAAACACTCATGAATATAAACATTTTGAGCAGTGTGGAGTTCTGTATGCTCTCCTGGTTTTGTTAAGTCACTTTGGATGAAAAGCATCGACAAAATAGTGTTTCTGATGTTATTCGTACAAAAGCATTTAAGGGGACACGATTCCCCACGACTTTGTCTTCATTTTCTGACCTCTTCTCTGTAACTGCTCTCCCTTCTGCACCCTCCTTCTCAAATTGTTTCTAACCTGCTACCTTTCCATGAAAACACGATACACCCCCACAGCTGAAGGTGTGATACTCCTCTCAATGAAATCTACAACTTTAATGCTACATCTTCCTCCATCTGTCTCTGAATTCAGAATGATTCACACACCAGTGCCAAAAAATCACATTCTCCCAGTGTGCAGATGTAATAAGAGACACGCACTATATTCTGGAGGTCTCACCAAGTCATTATTTCAACAGCTGTCTGCACGTTTCGAATTCAGATTTATTCCTTTTGTCCTAGCTGTAATCTGGCTGTAGTGGAACATTTCATGCACAATGCGGCAACAGAAATGGAGAAAAAAACTCAAGGAGCGTATGAGTGTTTGGTAGCAACGGGGACACATGTTCAAAAAACAAAATACTCCTGGATGATCTTTCACGGAATACGTTCTCTCCTTTTTCAATACTGCCATCTGATAAACATCTGGATTTTTTTTGTTCCTGCAGAACAGCCTCCACTAAAGGAAACTAGAGATGTGTTAATGATAGCGAAAAATAAATATATATACTATTAAGAGGGCAGGTGCCCAGGGCAAGAGATTGATTTAAGTATTTTCTATTGTTGATGAGAGATGAAATGGAGTATACAGAGACAACCATATATTCTTCGAAATTGTGCATTTCTCAAAAGCATGGCAGGTCACATTGGTATTGGGATCTGGTTTGTTTCCCTTTGTAGATGCTATGCTGGGATGGATTTACACATCAATCCATCCATTATCTCTATCCTTTGCGGGCTGGGGCCAGTCCTCATGGGTGAGAGGTGGTGTACACCCCCGACAGATCACCAGTCTTTCACAGGCCTAGATTGAGAAATGCTGTCATGTGCTTTTCCTGCTGCTCCAAAGACACCAACCCAAAGCTAACCTGAAAACAAGAGAGTGCCTGTTTCAACTGAGCTAAATAAATGTGGGTGATTCCAGATGAAGGTGTTATTTCACAAAGCAGCTGAGTCACCATATACCACATTTACTAACACCACAAATACTGAATCATGACTAATGTAATATAAATATTTCACTATGTTAAGCATCCAGACCTGCTCAGTTGTTCACTGTGGATTTTTTTTAAAAACGACTTCATGCTACAACAGTTGAACAGAGTGGTGAACACTATGATCTGAGGATTAAAGCCCTGCAGAGCTGAGAAATCAAGACAGGATTAGTAAATGGACGTAATAATCTTCTTATGACAACGGTCAGACTAGATCACTATTCCTGGTGAGACATTAACGTGGGTTTCTACAAAGGTTGCTGGATTGATAATACTGTTTTACCAGGCATGTTGCAATAACCACATGAAAACAACTTCTTACTTATGAAACTTCTTAGGCATGTCTTCTCAAACTAGTGATTTGCTCCATATGGCCATAATGGATTTAAATTACAGTATTTGAAGGACACATTTTCCGTCTTTTTATTCCAATTATGTTCAAATTTCGATGTTTTATACACAAGAGAATCACAGGAGTTGTTGCTACAAATGGCATTACAAAGAAAATCATTTGGCCTCCTGAGCTCCTGAGTTTGCCACAGACAAACTGTGTCAAAGACCTTGTCCGAAGCCCAGCAGAGCTCATCCTCTACTGTCAGAATTCCTTTTCTCTGTTTGCCTTTATAATTCACACATAATCCCATAAAGTACACAGAGCCAGGCTTCACACACTGAATATGTGCTCCCCCCTGAAGCTGTCGAGCTACGTTTTAAATCTCCAGGTCAAATGAGGCGTTTGATAAGGATTTTTAAATATTATGTAATGGTTATGGCATATTCACACTAGAATAATAATAAAAAACTATGTAGACTATAGATGCAACTATAAAACAACAGCATGAAATGTAAAGTAAATTCAGTTCATTTTCTTGTGGTTGACCTTTTACTAATGTCGTGTCATAAAACCCTTTACTCAGTTAAGGGAGAAAAGAGGGAAAGTTACAGAAAGTTACAGCGGAGTGCAATGCTTGAGTAATAACCAATTAATTTATTTACATCATGCTCTGTGGATACATGGGCCTACAGGCTTCAGCAAATCAGCCCCAAAACAACAAGAAGGCAACCAAGAGGAAAGGTTTAACAATATGCACACACATTTCCAAGGCAAATTTAACGGTCTCACATAAAATGATGGATCAAAAGCAAAACCATAAGCAGTTTAATGGAAGAGAGGAACATTTTACCGTGTTTACCGGTGATACTCCCACAGTACAAATGAATTAGTTCACAAAGTTCAGAATGCAAAATAAAAACAAAAGCAGGATTTCTCTCATGCTAGGACATCCAAGTTATTCCTAATAGTAAGTTTTAGGATCTTCAACATAACGACAGTGCTACTCAGACAATGAAGCAAAATAAATGAAAAATGAAAGATCCACCAGTCAATCATTCAGTGTCTCTGCTTTATAGCAGATTGGTTGAATCATGAAAAAACTATTTAGTTGCAGGCCTCTTCTCTCTCAGCTGTGTCCGCAAAGGACAATAATGTTGATGGGCAACTCCAGAGACGGGCACAAAGAGATTATGACAAGAGTCTCCATGATGATCCCCTTATCCCGATCAGCACCAAAACCTAGTCATTCCTTCACTCTCTAAAATTTAGTGTTAGTGGTATTTGCATAATCCTGCTAACTAACAAACAAATAAAGATGAAAACGTCCTTGGCAGAGCTAATTAGTTCAATCACAAGCCGAGGCTGATGGGAAAGTCCTTCTTTTGCAGATATCTGCCTGAAAAACAAATTGTTGGAGAAATGCTGACCTGGTGATTTGACAGGCTGGGGAAAGCGTTAATGATGGTTGTTCAAATTGAATGGTAATAAATCTTAAAGCTGTCAAGACAGTTCACTCAAAACCATAACAAGCGATTCTGAATGGTCAAATTTAATCCTCTGGACACTATGGGTATGTTCACCAAACAGTAGCAGCCAAAAGATATCTCACTGAAAAGAATCAATATTGAGTCGGGGGGGGGGGTCACAAAATTAAGAAGGTTTCATTAGTCAGACTGTAGAAATGGAAATCCATCCACACCTGTCGAAGGTGTTTCAGTTGGTCAGCCTATATATTTTTTACAAACTGATAAGAAAAAGAAACTAAACCAGATATTAAGCGTTCTAGTCACATTATGTTGCAGTGAAAGGTTTTGTCTGCTTCACAAAGCTTCGCTTCCATCAATCGGAAGCCACATTACTTCTTTGTCACATGCGATCTAAATGTCAGAAATGCACAGCCCAGCTTTCACCACTAAGAGCTACAGTCCGGCAATCAATGGCATGGTCTCACAGAGCCCTGCTAAGTAGTCCATTCTTATGGGCAAGTATCCCACTGCTCTGACAGATGAGAACGGCCACAATGAGCTGGCTCCCCATGCAAGAGGGAAGCGGGGGCGGAGGGTCTGCCTTTTAACTGACAGACAATTGCCCGACCACCCGGCAGTCGCTTGGACTGACGTTCGATATTTTGAAGATGGCGGTCGATGTTAGAACGTGAAAATTATAGACAAGGTCCTCTGGGACATTGCCTCAATGTGTCTCACTACAGAGGCTCGCTGTCACATGGCAGCTCTCCTCTCTGCGTCTGTATTGCCTGGACTGAAGACTGTGAAAATGCTCAGGAATGGATGTTATGCTCTGATTCATTTTAGCCAGTGACTTTGACTACACCCATGCGATGTTTTCATTTGAAGGCAGCAAAAAAAATCTCTATCCACATCAGCATTTTGGCACCTTATCAGTTTTAATCCACACATATGCATATCAGGTGACCGCTCAGATATACTGGGCATGCGTGTGCCAGTGTAAACAGGAAGGCATGCGCATCCCGCTGGACACGGAAATGATCGATTGCTCATATAATAGCTTGTCTCCTTTGTATGCAAACAGTTGTATCATTGTAAAATGCAGAATTTAACTGCACAAAGCTGTCAGCAAAGACAGATTAGATGCTCTGCATTCTACGCGGGCAGCCAAGGCTGACGCTTGTTGTTTTCCTCTGGGAGGCTACCTGGTGACCAAAAAGACCCAATCAGGAAGTGGTTGCAAGTGTCGACATCATCGTTTCCAAACATCTCAGTTTCTGCACATCCAGACTCAAACGCAGCCTCGAGGTTTTTTCCGAGGTTACTTTTCAAATCCCAAAAAAGTAGTAGTGTGGATGTAGCTTTGAAGACAGTGCTGTTATTTTCTGCTGCCTTGTTTTTGGTGATGTTATAATAAGTATTGTTTAAAACCATTCATCATTGGAAATATAATCAAGACATAATGTGAGAGCACATAGGAGTGAAAAGCAGACACACTCCAACTACAAATGTAATAACTTTCCTCAGCATCTTTCACACTTTCTCCTCTCGTGTTTGTCTTTGGCCATTTTCAATTACTCGCAGAGCTGCTATCCTCTTCCTTGATCTATCCACAACATTGTTATCTTTCTCTGCTACTTATAATATGTTTACTCATCCTGATGAATTCAATTACATCTTTTCAGAGGAAATTACTGTGGGGGTGGCTCAGCCTGCCAGAGGTCAGCACTAACTGTGAATACTAAAAACTGCCCCCCCCTCAACACATTACACAGCCTATTACCTGCTTCTTTCCACACTGCACGCTCTGACCTAACATAAGCCTTTCCACTGCCACAGATGTAATGCTTTCTAGATGGGATCTGGCGTGGAGAAGAGGTGGAAGAGAGCTGGAGCTGTCGCCAGGCCTAATCGTTTCAGAGCGCCATCCCGACTGCAGCCCCAAAACACGCCAGTGCTGATTAGGGAGGTGTGCTCACAGCCAGGCAGAGCGTGAAAGGTGCGGGAAGGAGGCTTGGCCTGGGGGAGCCTAACCACGCCAACTGTTTTGTTTTTTGTTTTTCAGTGTGCGACCAGACGATCGATAAGGTGCAAGGCCAAAGGCAAAGCTGGTAGAAAGTAAGCCGGGGACGTTCAGCCTTGAAAAAGTGGCAGGCACAGTTTCATTTAGGGTTTTGCTGGAGGGGTAGTCTGCATTCAGAATAAATTGCCACCACCACAGACTAACCAGGACCAGTTTCCGAGTCCATTGCCCTCCCTGGATGCCTGACCACAGTCGTTGGCACAAGCAGAGACAATTTCCCTCCTCCGCCGACGATGTATGTTGACAATTTCATTGTAAACGTGTGACTATAAATCTCCGGAGAGATTGTTGTGTTGAGACAAAACACAGGAACCTCTGACGCAGTTATCTAAACAGAAGAACCCATTTCAGGTCTATCCAAACTGTCAAAGTGAATAAACAAACAGGGTGGGAAATGGGAAATCAAGAAAAAGCCACTCTCCTCTCAGCATCTGACTGCTTTATTGTAACAGGTAGTACTTCAGCATTTACTATGTTTAATAATAATAACAAAACTCCAATTTACCTGTGATAGAATATAGACCAAATGTACAATAGCATATCAAGTTGCACTCTTGTTGTCATCTCTGTGTTAACATGTGTAGGAATTAAAAAGTGACATTTGAAAAGGACATTATTATCTGTTGTCTGATTCAATAGCTTAACTGCTAAATGAGTATCCAGCACTGTAATGAGCGTGGGAGTATTAATAACAGTAATTACAGTAGTGATAGTGAGTATGATTTCAGTGTTTTAATATTCAAGCAAATCATACCTATAGACTGCCGATTTACAACATTCAGGGGTCTTTATTTTTATTTGCAAAATTTGTCACAACATACAATTCTGACTTTTCTGGGCCTCCAATAGCACAGAAATAAGTTTAAACAAGAAATAGAGATTAAACATAAATCTATCTTATGATATATTTATATAAATACATGTCATGTATGCGTGCATGCATATGCACATACACATGTTTATACACGTTTGTTTTGTGTAAAGATCTGCAGCAGCAGAATTGCACGGTGAACATTATTACAACAGCTCATGAAGTGCATTATGCATTGTTGTGTGTGTGTAGTGTGTGTTAGTGTTTGCTGTAGTTGTATCTGTCATACTGGTGACTCTGAGCAGTGTGTATTTGTTTGCCTGATGGCTGATGGGTTGTTTAGAAAATGAAAATGAATTAAAATATCAGATTTTCTCACTGTATGGTCTGATTTTGAAAGATGAAGCTGCCACATACTATGAATATGGGGAATATGAGTCTAATCACTTCACATCTTCTGAATTTTAGGATTGAACTGTGATTTACTTACTCAGATTTAGTGGCAACACAAAGATTTATTTCCTAAATAGAGTAAAACCAGCTGTTTGTGAACAATTCCAAGCAAAACAGTAATGAAATCCATAAAGATCCTCACAGAAATACAACTTTTTTCCCTCTGACAAATAAAGCTCCACACTTTTGAAACGCGGGGAAAATATATGAGGCGATGACTCAAATTAGGATGCATAGAACAGTCTCGCGGAGCGGGAGAGGCATTTGCACATGAAGAGTTGAAAATGAGTCGCATTCAGCCAAGCTGTGAGCTCCACCTAGGAGGCAGTGAAAGAGACCGAGACAGGCACAGAGAGGGGCTGAGGCAGGCAGGCGCCAAGCCTTGAAGAGGGCCACTCTGGCATAATGACTCTCATTTACCATTGACAGGCCTTGGGAAAGTTAAACTAATTATGACAGCACACAGATGCTGAATAGCCCTTGATGGAGTTAATCACTGGCAATCTAACAAACAGGTGTTGAATGATTTCTGATACCTCCCCTAGAATTAGAGGATGTTCCATTTTTTTCCAGCGCGCCATGATCCCGGGAGGTTTCATTTTTGTGAACATGAGCAACACTTCCAGCTCTGGAACAGAAAACTGCTGCTGTGACCTCTAATGATAGCGAGACAAACAGACAGATTCACAATTGCGTTAAATGAGAACACGCAAAGTGGTAGTTCGAAACATGAAATGAGCTTCATTCCGCTGAAGCAAAAACAGGTGTCAATACAAAAGCGAGGAAATGTTGCTCCATCCTTTCTGTGGATTCATTATCTCCATCACTCTCAGTGGTGCAGATTCAATATGATCCTCTTCCTGCATTAATCTTGAATCAAGACCAGCACTTCATGGTAAAGTGTATTTCAGTTTGTTTAGACTTTGAAGGTGGAGTGAATGATTCTGTTCGAATTTTTTTTCATGACTTTGAATTACCAAGGCAGCAAACGCAGCATCCAAAACACAACAGAGTAGAGCAGAGAGAGCTCGATGTTTATTACCTCTGCCAATGATATTTGTGTGTGTGTTTCTGCACAAGATTACACAAAAACAACTGAACACATTTTCACCTATCTTTGTGAAAGCATGCAGTTTTTTTTACATTGCAGGAAAAACATTTTTTCTGTTCTGACGGGGAAAAAACTGATATTTATGAGTCTGTGGAATTTAGTGCAGCTTGTTTTAAGAGGTCTGTTGGAGGTATGCACTCTACTTAGTGCAATTCTATTTTGTATTTGCAAAGCCATTCTAAAGGTTTATCCAACTCATCCTGCTTCACTGTTCTGACTGTTTCTTCAACATGCTCTTCTACTATGCTACCATAAATAACACATGTAACCCATACTGCTGCCAATAAAATAGATCTTCCGACAACCAACATCTCTGATCTAAACTGTAAAGCCATCACTTGCACCACAACACTAAACAATACATCACTTACCCACTCTACTACCACTTCAGCAAACGCCAGATACCTGCAGTCATAGCAGTCATCACGTTCTGAAGCCAGCCAGGCTGTAAAGTTTCATGTTTATGAGATGTTCTTATGAATACAAACTAATGTCTCTGGCTTGGCAAGCGAAAAAAACAACCCCTGCATCCATCTTCATGTCTTTAAAGTCTCAGAGAAGTCTTTACTGTCGTCGGACCAAACAGACAACAATGTGATCTCACCATTGGGAAGCCTCACCGACCATCAGGCAGGTCTTTGCCCTGAGATCATAAAACGTATTCAGCTTTTGTTCCTTGTAACACATGACACGTGTTGCCATTGTGCCATTGCCAGTAGACGTTTCTTCCATGCACTCGCCTCACACTGCTTCTTCTCGCTTTTTAAATTCTGTTTGCATGTGCCAGATTGAAATGTTCCTCGATCTTCCCTCCTGCCCTCGTGCACAAGGATGAACGCCCCCTGTGGCAGACAGTTAGAGAACCATGACGAGATATTCACTGAATGTGACATGAAGTGGATTAGAATCGCTCACTCCACCTTTGAGGGTCATAAACCTACAGTAAGATTCCATATGAACTGGAAGATAAATGGTTGTTTGATACAATCCAAACTGCAATAAATGATAAGTATAATATGTCAAATATTATTATGATGTCTTGTACAAAATGAGTCATTAATCCTCTGAACTTAAACAACAAACTTTCAGGATCTGCAGTTTGCCACTTTTTCTCCTGTCTGTCCCACCTCCTGGTCAGTTCACCTGCTGTCAATCATCCCATCATCCTGGTCTCCACAGTATAAAGACCCCGACTCTGTCCGAAATCCCTCACTAATCACTATACAGGGCAGTACATAGTGAGTGAGCCATTTTGTAGTGCTGTCCAAGTGCTTACTGACATTTTTTACACCTTATATATTGCACTCATTGTTTCCCACAATTCATTTTGAAAAGTAGTGTCCAACCGATATACCATCATGCATTGCGCTTGCGGCAGAGAGATGATAGGAGTGTGGGCAGCAGGAACAGTCTGACCTGACTTTGAAAAGTAAATGCGGGCAGAGCAGCACATCACGGCACAAACTGAGATAAAACTAGTTTATTTCTTAATGAAAGATTCTCATCCAACATGTTTTTTACCTTAAAGTCTTCATCTTTATATACAGTCTATGGTATTAATACTAAGTGTCACATAAACACTTGAAATTTACTTTGGGATTTTCCACCGGCCAACGTTGTTGTTGTCATAATCCTGTGACAGTGACGTGATTACCGGCACAAAGCAAATGCACCAAGTCTCTGAAAGCATTTTTTCTTTTGCTGGTGAGCTCAGTATAAAATCCTCTACACAGAAATAACTATATAGTGAAGTAAGAATCATTGGATGGTTTGAGACACAGCCCCAGACCCTACACACTATCATCATTAGATCTGTTACAGTCGTATTTGTGTCATGACAAACTTTGATCCCCAATATTTTTTGTTAAAGATTAATCCCAGTTTCCCTGAGCTCCAGATCTGGTTTTGTCCTGGTTCAGTCTCAATCCCTGGGGTTCTGAAGACAGGGCCTCCTTCCCTGCCTTGCCCTGATCTCTCCAGTTCAGCTCATTCAAGATTATCTGCCACTCCTGTAACCCCTTGGCCTTTAATTGTGGTAAAACAACTGGCTTTTTGGAAGTGCTACTTCCTGGTCCTATATCCAAATCAGAGACTTGAGGAGATTTTGGATTCATAAACTCCCAGATCATTACATAAACAGAAGCTAATGTTTGAGCATAAAGACGATAGGCTTGCCTGATGGATGGACACATGATTAGCCATTAAGTATCTGTCAGGTTTTTATTAGACAATTTGAAAACATCACAACATAGTGTGTTGTGAGTCATGGCTGTAAAAAAATTATTATAAGTGAATGTACTTTAGTTTCAGTACACTAACTTGGACTTAGAGTCTGAAGATTTATACAGTATATGTTCCTCCAGTTTTTCTGAGATAGAATCTGATGTACCAGACTCCTGTGAAAGTAACTGCTACTACTGATAACATGCTTAAAGCAGAGTCTAAATTTGATTGATACAGCTTGTGACGACTTGAAGCTGTTGCCTTTAGGTTGTCTGTGCAAGTTAATGTTCATAAAAAGTTTTGTCACTTTGTCCCTCAGAGATTTGCAGTGAGATAATTAAATGCCTGTGGCGTTCTCACTAATGCTAATGACTTGTTAGGAAAAATGAATTTGGAAATCACATCCTCGAAACATAGTTGCTGGGAATCTTTATTAATCATGCAACACATACCTCACAACAAACACATTACATTTTTAATGCAATGAATGCCGATTTCATTTATATCAAAATATAATTAATATGTTTTATTATAGTTACCACTTCATGAGGGCGATGACAGATCCCCAAACTGAAGTGTAGACATAAGGAAACCACACATTCACCACTGAGTCCCTTTGACATTTCTACAAAACATCAGGGTCGGGGACAACAAAATAAAGGTGCCTCATGAAAAGCCAGATTTAGGGGTCTGATTTTTTTTCTCTTGTTCTGTTTGTTGCAGTTAAAGTCGAACATAAAGAGCAGTGAGGTTTTGATCAGACTTAATGATCTTTCCTTCTCTCTCCCCAAATGACCTCCTGTTTTTAATGTGAAGGAAAAATGCAACAAAGGCTCCACCAGTGCATTTGCAAAACAACATTATCCATCATAAACTTGTACTTTGTGCCTTTAGTCTTAAATACTGTATTTCTTGCACACTGTTTTCCTTAATAAATCTTTAATCCATCTACTTTTTCCCTGACTCTGAAAAGGCATGAAAACTTTGAAGCCAATGTAATCTATAATAATTCACAAAACAAAGAGGAAATTTACAACAGTAATGTTGTAATTTTTTCCAAGTTAATATCTACAGAGCATTCAGCAAGTGAGATTTTTAATAAAACAATCCTGCCTACTGGTATTGTTAAAAAAAAAATCTTCACAGATGCTGAACACTTCAGTTGCACGGCACATAAGAAAATATATAATCAGCTTTTAGAAATGAGTGTTTTATGAGTCACAATCGATGTGCGGTTAAATCTCAATTGTGAAATCCCTAGTAACAAAAGCAGCCTGATCTTGCACTGCAAATAGCAAGTGTAAGAAACAACGCAACATGAATGCAAAATAAAAACCCCGACGGTTGAGGGAACAATCAGTTGCTTGTACCTTTGATGACCCTCTGAAGCTGTAATTATAATAAGAACGGTTTACTGAAAGGGACGTTTTTCTTTTCGCACAATAGTTTGCTCGGTGCACATGGGAAAATAATGGCACGGTTCTCGAAGTTCTTGCAAAACGTCTGTGTTCCTTCCATGCTCATGACTGTGAGATACAGTCAATGGGTGTTTGTGTTCCCACGCTAAGTAAGACACTGAAGCAAATTGATGCAAATTCACAGACTGTGCCACAAGTGAGACCGCTTGTAAACCTAAACTTCCCTCACCCTCACTCATGTATCTGAAAGTGATTATGGCAACACATCAAAACTATCAGAATTTAAATTTTAAATGTCCCACCTTGGAGGATTACAAAGAGATGAACATTTCCTGGCCAAGTATCAGCGGAGAATTCACTAATGGGGCTGTTTAATTAGAATTTTCTCTAAAGAAATAAATGCACGGCGCTCTTTTTCCTCTCCCTAGAGATTCGAGCTGCGACTGAACCATGCAGGTGTTTTCTTGGGA
Organism: Paralichthys olivaceus; assembly: GCF_024713975.1. NCBI lineage: Eukaryota > Metazoa > Chordata > Actinopteri > Pleuronectiformes > Paralichthyidae > Paralichthys > Paralichthys olivaceus. Next base: position 15,817,689 of record NC_091107.1, on the reverse strand, counting down.
TATGTGCAAATAACCTGCAAGAATTAAAAAATAAAAGATCACACATCTCCTCCTACTAAGCACTACTTCATATTTCACTGCTGCATGAGTGTGTGTTGACTTAAATAAGTTAATTAAACATTTAAAGTATGTAAAATGTCTTTTGGGGCTTTTAGGTTATACAACAAATCATTTGTACTTTGAGGTTGTGAAACGTGGCACCTTTCTTTCACCACGGTATTCCAGCAGCAGATGTTTTGATAGTGTGAAATAATTTTTCCGACAGAATTGAACAGCAGTTTTTGGGATGCAGCTGAGATGTCAACTAACGACTCACACTGCCCCAGCGAAATCAATTCATTTTCACAGTTCTTGTGTTGTTTACAAATCACTCGGTTCTCATAAATGTGTTCATTTTCAATGCAAAAACGGAAAGCTTTCATAAAAGGCTTCATCGAAAGAGGTCGTACAGAGGCATTCATTCGGCTGGTACTGAGTGATTCCACCTCATGCTAACGAAATGTGATATAATGTGTGTTACTTGTGATCAAATCAAGTGTGTGAATAAAAACTCTCAAACGTGCAAATTATAATTTGTATTTATCATTTAACCCTGCTCATACATATACGTATATACTACATAGAAATATAACTTATGTTCAGCAGAGTGGACAAACTGTACACTACCTCCGGGTGTGACTCATGTTTATGTGCATTATCTTAACAAAATGAGATTTACTGTACATTCTCATTAACTGTACATTGATTGTAAAACTCTGCAGACAAGTCGAATCATAAAAAAGCGTAGTTATAGTGATGATGAAGAGAGGGCACAATAGAGAAATAATTAGGACAAGGCTACTGTGCACGGATCCGTGGCCGCTTCCCACAAGCACTCAACTGTGTCAAACAGCTTGGTCAATAATCTTCAGCAATTCCCGAGGATTAGAGTCTTATTACCGAGCACCGTCTGTCACACAGACCTCAGTGCCCAAACAAGTCATCCTCCCTGAGTGTTTACTCTGAGGGTTTCAGCAAATAAATAAGAATGGCACCGGGGAAATGACCACATTAGGTTGAATGTGGATTTAAAAAAATATGGAGCTTGGATATATCAGTATTATTTTACCCCAGGATTGTCTTCAAGCTGCATCTATGTTTAAATGTGTGTTTGTGAGTGTGTTTGTGTGTACGTGCACTCGAGGCAGCTCTGAAGAGTGCTGTAAGTTGTGATCAACACTAAACCATTATATAACTGACTGTTAAACACATTTTATCCAGTGACAAAATGTGAGGATCTATAACTTCTAACGAGTCATATACTCTGTGTGCAGTGTGGAGCCACAAGGAGGAACGATTCTTATTTAGCTCCTGCATGCTTCTGAATTTAATATCTGAGGAATCTATGTGGTTATAGAAAAAAAAGTGGTATTTCATAATGTGTGTGCATGTGGAGATATCTTTGTGGCATGCAACTTTTGCTTTTATTGTGGTTTCTCTTTTACACCTTATTGTAAGATCTAACCATCAGATTGACTTAATATAGATTTGTAAGCATTTCTTGTTTTATTCATACAGCCACAAACACCGAGTCGTGAAGCTGGTGTCATTGCCCAACACTTAGCTCTGTAGCTTCGCCTTGCACAGTTTGAGAGAAGGAACAATCCAAACACAAAGTACCTTCGTGAAAACCCCAAGTTCCTACCTTGCCCATGCGTTTTGCCCACGGCAGCAGCGAGAACCAAAACCGCGAGTAGGGTCTTGAATTGACAGTCTTGTCTCCCACACATGACTCCGAAAGTCGAGGTCGGTCTTCGCGTGTGCAGCCGCACACCGCGTCTTTGTGTCAGAAAGAAATATATACTTCCCGGGCTTAAAAAGAATAAACAATAACGTGGGGAGAGGGGAGAAAAACAAGCAAAGCGAGGATTGTAAATGCTGTATAATAGAAAGAGAGCCGCGCGGGTTGCTGGCGCACTTCCTGCACGATGGGCAGAGTGAAAAGAGTCGAGGATAATCAAGTGAAATGCGGAGGTCTCTTTGTAACGTGGACGCTCAGTGAAGCGGATTCCTGGCGCTGTGAGCTGGCGACACATGGAGAGGAGAGAGAGGAGCCGAGGCTTCAGCACCGCGGACAGCTCCTAGCGTCAGCTCAGGGAACAGCCCCCTGTAAGTTCGTGGATGGAGGGAAAACCCTCTATTTAAAATATACAGTCGTCTGGTTAACGTGTTTCTTTCATATTTATGAACTGTTTCCAGGCATTATAAGGGTCAGATGTACAGAAGAGGTGGATACATTCAGGAATGTCTGAATCTAGAGGTGCTAATTCATCACAACAAACACCAACAGACTGTTTTCTTCCCTCCTATCCCTTTTCAGAAATGTCTTTTTTCATGAAAGGACTGAAGGTGAAACATACAGTGTGACACAGAAATTCACATATTCACCGCAAACACAAATGTTACAGAGTAATAGGAAGAACTGTTAAAAGTCAAATCCAAACAATTTGAGCACAGTATTTTAAATAAAGAAAAGAAAAGAGAGAATTTAAAGTGAAAACTATTATCTCAACCCATTTGTGGGTTGCTTAGCACTAACACTATCATTAAGATGTATCCATTGGTTTTATTGGCATTGTAGTTCTTCTCAGTCTTTCCCTGGCCTCAAAGGACACAATGGTGAGCGAGGGGTCTATCACAATAAAGCACAGTAATCCATCAGAGGCTTTGAGATATTGTACGTGGGAGACAAACATGTTTTTAATATCAACATAAGAAGACAGAACGGTAGATTGAATGATCTGTCTTCTGTACAGAAATCCAATGTTTGATCTTTAGAGTGAACATTATTGAAATCGGGGAAGCAGCTGACTCATATATTTTTTTGTGTCTTTTATTAAATCACATTCCCAGTCTGCATGACGAGGCCTGAGGTGCTGGAAATAATCATGAGCTGAGTTGCAGGATGTCTTAGGTCAAGTCTTTTGTCCTATCTCTAAGTTCATTTTCTGTTGCAGGGCTCTATCCCTTTGCCAGCGACATACTGTAATGGCTGCCCAGTGCTTGAAGGACAAGTTTAATGAATAAAGTGGGAAAAAAGTAAAAGCAAAACTAGTAAAGCACAGTAGCTGGTGAAATGACAAGAACGTATCAAAGAAAGACACAAATGCTGAGGATAACCGGAGTATAGTCTCCTGTGTCAGCAGAAAGCCAGCACTGAACTTGTACAAGCTTCAAGGGCCTCTGCTGTGACCTCTGACCTCCCTGCACAGCCTAAATAAGTGAAAAGGTGATTTCTCCTGAAAAATCAATATTACATCATTGCTCTTGTAAGAGGAGTTCATCAGACTAAGGTAAATTATCAAAGAGTGTCTTAGCCAGCAAAGTCGTCTTCACAGAGTGCTGTGCTTTTAATTAATTAAAAATCTCCTCATCCAGTCTGACAGAAGTAATTATTCAGATATAACTCGTCAGATAATTTTGTATAAACATTCTCGCCCCTTATGACATTGGCATAATCAAAAAAGTATTGCCTACTGTGCTTATCATTATACTTCCTTTAGTTATCTGGGTCATATTAGTCTGTTATATCAAAGGTGGCTTAATATAGCCAGTAAAATAATTGCTGTGTACAGACATTCTTTTCATCCACTTAGTAATTTCAACATAAGTGGTGCACAGGCTATAAAATTCCCAAATGGTCGACAGTCTACAGAGAATTGTCTATGCTGCTGTGTTGCACTCTTGTCACCTGCATGGAGGACGATACATCAGGTTGACGTGTGCTCACAGACACGTCTGTTTTTGCAAGACAGAGCAAAAAAAAATCATCAAAACAAATGTAATTAGAGGCAAAGAATAGAGATGAGGGATGTGAAACATGATAAAAAAAATAAAAAAAACACTGGAATAGTATATGTAAGCACATACTATTTCAGAACAGGACCACTCATTCTAAAAATAAAATAGTGGAAGCAGTGGAATTGTGCACCTGAGTTCTGCACATGCAGTACTAAACCGTAAGCCATGTGGGATTTGTTATCATCAATCCATGGATGAATTTCTCACTTTTCTTTCGCACCTTTGGGCCTGAAACTTCCTGCCTGGAATAACAGATATTTTATTTCAGGAATTTCTCTCTCATTGTCATCACACACATTCATTTTGATCTCCTTTATCCTCTCTGTCTCCTTTCCTCTTTTTCATGTTAACTTTTTTGCAGATTCTATTTGACTTTGTCTCACTTTGCCTCTCTCCGTCTCTTCTATCAATATGTTCTAAATTCATTTCTCTGTCCCCGAGCATGGGACACTTTCCTTGCATCACTCCCGTGCTCCCTCCGGCCTGACGCTGGAAAAAAAACGCTTTAATAGTACAACTTTCCCTTTAGTGAAGCTCAGCGGAGCCATAAAGCAGCCCTGAGGTCTAGTTGGCAGCCAGATGGTTGCAGCCGAGCTTTCATTCTGCTAATGGGTAGGGGGGCTGAGCAGTTAATGAAAATCAGACTCTTGAAATGAAATGACCAATGTCCCAAGGTAATGAGGCACACATCAGTGGCTAGGCCGTACAAGCATTAAGGTAATCTTATATGGCAGTATTATGTAAAACATCTTATGATGACTGTTCATTAGATGGCTAAGGACTGCCTGATTATTACGTGGCGTGTTCAGGAGAACAAACACACTCCTACTGAGTCACAGCGCGATCTGATATTTAGATTGACTGGCTCGGCTAAGTGCCTCATCCGAGCAAAGGCTCTGTGCCAAATGCTATCAATGAGTCCCTGCCCACGCAGCATTATAACCCACAAATTACAGTCCACATTACAGTCACAGACAACAACAGTATCACAGTTACAGGACTCACAAATGCATGCAGGGCTAATCAACGTGCATTACATTGGCAGTGCACAGCCGTGACCCCTTTCAGCCAACACTTCCAATTAGAGGACTGTCCTGAAATCTGTTCACCGCTCTCTGTTATTTACCGCTATCTGTCTTGCATTAGACTGTGTGCCGCTGCGACTTCAGCTGTTTGAGGGGAGGAGAGATCTGGGGACCATTTCTCTTCTGATGCAACTCAGTCCTCAGCTGATCGTTCCTCTTTGTGGATTTTTAGGTTTTGGCGGATTTTAAACTTGTTTGTCAGGAAAACGTGCGTCATTGCCACAGCAGTGCTACAAACAGTTTTAATCATAAAATTGTAGTAATCACTCAGAGAACTCTGATCATAGAGAACACAACAGCAAGTGCTATTGTGCGTTTTGTCTACTGAAGATTGTGAATCTGTAACAGCACTGATTCTGTCTAAGAGTTTCTTTTTTTATGATTGCTAGAACCTGTGATTTTGGAGAATATTCGAAGAAACACAATGCTGATTTTACTAAAATAACTGTTTTCTTGTATTTTCACTTGCTTGAAAACTGATATTGGATTTTTCAGCGTCAATATTATTTAAATACACATTGGTGAATGTTTTTGAAGCTTTGTCAGTTTTCGGCAGGGGAAAAGAAACCTCTTGTCTGTATGTTCTTTTTAGGTTTTTATTTCATTTAGAATACAGGTCCTTACAAAAATGCAAATACTGTGCTTATGTAATCATTTATTTTCAAGGCCTAAAATGAATAAATACTCACATCCACTCTACATCATCGCTTTTTGCCAATTCAGGGACCCAATTTCCCCACATATATCAATTTTCTTCTTAAATTGCCCATGCTAAGCATAAATATTTCAGTGCAGCTTGCGGTTTTGTATTGAACTCCCCCTCTGAGACCACCTCCACCCCCTTTTTTTGTTTTGCACTTCCTCCTGCTAGAGCCCAGTTAATTGCGAGCTCCTCATTAACATTGGAAAAGAGCTCCCTCAGAGCAAGTCAACTGTGCAGTCAACAGTATTTCAAAGCTTTCTGAGAAAAAGGAAGATGGGGGCGGGGGTATTATCAAGCTCCACCTGACCTTTGACTCGAAATTATGAATTTCACAAACTGCTTCATGGATTTGTTGGGTACAACTTAAAGCATAGGGAGGAAACGTTTCTCTCAGCTGCCCCTGTTTTCCTGGTTTCCAAAATTGCCTGTTTGTGCTTGTTTGTGCTCACTCTGCCCTGTCTGCAGTTTCAATGGTGGGAATACAGTGGATGTGACCCCAAAGACTGAGCATCATCTGTTAACCCCCCAGATCATTGACTCTATCTGACAACCAGGCAGGAGCATCGTCTGCCCAGTCATGCGGGGGCCCTGCCAATAGATTCTGTGGACTATGGTAATGAGCCTGAAAGGATTCCCAAGCTCAGCGCTGTCACTTTGACGACTCCAAAATTAACCCTGGACTGGAAATTCTCAACAACTGCTGTAATAACATTCGAGATAGACGCAGTATGTCTTTGGTAATACAGGTACAAGAGACTTAATGTAACCTCTCTTGTCAAATGTAATTATAATCATGGTGGCACGGATGTGGCACGATCAATGTTTTCAAAGGGTGAAGTGAGAAATTATGAGAAACCTGGCAGAGACAGGTAGTTTCCTGCAGGGTCCCTGGTTTTAGAGCTGTAAACATTTGACGCAACACTGTTTCTAATATACACTTGGGCAATATTGATGTATACATTAGTTTGTTTGTATGGATGTATAAATGTATCTGCTTATGTTTTTCTTCCGATATTTTGTCTTCCCTGGTTTTGGATGTTTTTCATGCCTCTGGCGGGCAACTGCCAGAGGCATTATGTTTTCAGGTTGTCCGTCCTCCATCCATCTGTCCTTCTGTGCCATTCTTGTGAAAGCAATATTTCAAGAGCACCTCAGGGAATGTTTGGGTAAGTTGGTAAAACCTTCAAGCGGACTTGTGGATTCACTGATTTGATTTTGGTAGCCAAAGTTCACGGTGGCCTCACAAAGTATTTTTATGTCTTATGTCAGCGCAGTAATCTAATTTTTCTTTCTTCACTATTCCATGTCAAACATTTTTAAAGATTTTGTCTTTTGTGAAAAATAAAAAAGACTAATTCTTAAAAAAAAAAAGTTTTCTGCCCATAAGTACAGAATAGGGCTGAGCTGGATGGGCTTATACACATTAGCCTAGAACATGCATTTGCACAGTAACACATGCTCAAAGACAAACAGCCCCTACACACCATGCAAGATACAACGACACATGAGTCTTGATTCAAAGCTCGAAAATGATCGTTCTCCCTCTCGCACAGAAACACAAACCTTTCAAGGGGTGTGTGACATGTTGTCCCATACTTTTACATCCACATTTCTGTTCAGCGTTTCTCCTCCTCCTCCTCCTCCTCTCACTACACACCCCTCCCTCTCCTTGACCTTCTCTTTTCATTAGTCAGAGTGTGTCTCATGCCTTTGAGCATGCTGATAGTGCACCGCTCCAAGGCTGCATTTATCAAGATGATAAAGCACTCGCAGACAACAGCCAAGTATCTCAAGGCTAGTGGCCGCTGTACCTGACAAGTGACAACAAGTCACACAAACAGCCCCACCTCCGTCCTCCCGATCCCCACCCCTCAACGCCCTCTTACTGGCGTTGCCCATATACCAATGCCCAGTTGGTCACAGGTTGCCGCCTTATGTCACATGAGCCCCTAATGAGAAGTTAAGTGAGGATAAAGGCAGGTGACTGCACAAGACAACACATCTGCCCCCACCTACGCATTTACAGGCTTTCGCGACACACACACACACTCATGGCACACAGATGTCCATTGGGCTGTGTTGGTTCAGTGACATCCTGTTAAACCTTGAAGGTCCTGAGTCACAGAAATGCAAGTCTCTGCCACTCTGGCTTCACCTTTCATCTTCGCTGCCTGCTCGCCTCACCTTCCTCAATTCACTGGCTGTTTTCCACTTTCAGCCATAAAAGCCTTGTCTGCCACGAGAGAGAGGGGGGGGGGGGGGTCTCCAGCCAGCAATCATTGTTCAGCTCTCACAAATTTGACAGCTTTGATGATGGGAAAGTTCTGTTATTCTCGGCAAAAGGGTATTAGCAATTTTTCTAATGGAAGGTGGTTGGTGAATTTTGACAATCAGGTTTTTTTTCTCTCCTTTTTTGTAACCATTACATTTCATTTGGATGTGATTGTTATATTAAGACAACTGTTCAATTAAAATGGAAAAAAAGATTTAGAACATTTCAGTATATATATATATATTGTCCATGTTCATTATTAAGGAGAAGGCTCCAAAGGTAGTTTTACTTTATTGCAGCAGACTGTGAATTCCTTTGTTCTTTCCAGGTGTGCTTGTCGCTCGCCTTTTCTCTCCACACACACACACACACACACACAGACACAGAAATTATACACGTCTATGTCATAATAACAATAAACAAGGAAGTGTTGACTAAATTTCAATATAGTTTAACCTTTGGTATCTGTGACAGTGCAAACCATCAGTGGCAATACTGCTACACTACAACTTTGACACAAAGCATATATAAACAATAAATATATATAAATATATCTATATGTTGTTTTTTTTTATAAACAAGCCATTTAAATATTATAATCTTATGATCTACATTCATTATATGTAAAAGGTAACTGCTGGAGATTGTCCCCATTGACAAATTATTTAGAGTCAGATGATTCATTTCCCATCATCTTTTTGTAGTAGTGCACTTGTGCTGAGGGTGGTGATGACGGTTGTACAGAGGTAATACAGCATTTTCTGAAGTGTTTCTGAAGTACCAGATGTCCAGGAGGAAGGGTGATCATTCCATTCCACTTTCTCATTGTCCAGAAACGGATCATCTTGAAAAACTGCAGCTGTCTGACTGACAGCTGTTGACAAAAAACTGTATTATTATTATTATTATTGATCAGGATTTCATTCTGAAACTGATGTACCATTTGAACAGCGCATTTGAATTTGTATTTTCTTGACGCATTCATTTTAGTAAAGGTCTGTTCAAGGTAATGAATGGTTCTTGGATTGTGGGCTGTTCAGTGTACTCTATTGTTAACAGCTCTAAACTAGAGATCTATGGTCATTGTGAATTTAAAAAAAAAAAAAACTGGAGTTAAAGCCAAATGCTAAATATCAGTCACTACAAATTACTTTGAACCCTCCGCAAACACAGAATGGCATTTCCAGTGTATTTAATGTCTGAGTTCATGTTTAAACTGCTGGTCCTATACAAACACACACACACATTGTTTTACTCTATCATAGCTTTTTTTCCCTCACAAGGTTGTGTCTGCATCTCTATTCCCATCTCTCTCTCTCTCCAGATGCTTAACTCTCACCTTTGTCAGTCTTGCTGCATGTGAGGTGTCAGCAAGGGCTGCAGCACCTCTCACTAACACGTCCAAACCAATAGCTCAGGGTCCGTGACCACTGTCGGGTTGTCTCTTCAGTTTTAAGCTTCAATATAGGTACGTATTTTCAGATTTATCGTTGGTTACACTGTATTCTTCACAAATCTGAACTTGTTTTGACCTCAAAAGCCATTGGGCTCCTTTCTTGTATTGTAATCATGACTTTGCCATGATGGTAAGATTCAGAACATGACTGTGTAGATCTTTGAAATAAATTCAGATTTAAAAATTGAAATTCAGAAAAATGTAGGATAGAAAATACATCAAATCATTTCATTTGACTTTTCTCTTTTGAAATTGAGATTTTCTTTAATGGAATTGACATAAAAACCCAACATGCATGTGACATGTCAACAAAGGAAAAATAAAATAGTTAAAAAAGTAAAATATTTCCTTTTTATTTGATTAAAAAAATTTGTTTTATCGTCAGTGTCTGCTTTCTTCCCGCACAAACTACCAGCTGTATAACAATAATAGCAAATGCAAATGATAACATTACTAGAGATTCTTAGGAGGCACTTTGGTTCAGGTTGGAATGCTCTCTCTCAACAGGAAATGTCTGCGTGCCCTTGAGCAAGTCCATTCACTCACGGCCCCTCCAGCAAAGAAAGTGGGATTGTGGTTAGATGCTAGGTTTAATTGGTGTTGTTGAAAAGCGAATGAAAACAGGATAGATAAGTAAAAATAACCTTATGGAAAGAAAAAGAAAAGATGTTTTCTATTCAGAGTTATGCTGATGGTGGCTGAGGCCATGACCTGGTGCGGGTTGACTAAGACCTCTCTCAACGGCTTCTGCTGCAGAGTGATGAGAGCTCCTTGGCCAGGAAAAGCTTTTTACAGCAGAGAGGAGCAGATATTGATGTTTTCTTTTACCTGCTTTCTAAATGTTCTGAAAGATTTTTAAAAAGAAAGCTTGTTTTCCTCTCTATTGTTGCTTATAATCAGTTATAATCATTTGCCTAGTTGAGGCACAGCAGGAGCGATTTAGTGATTTTGCTCAAGGATACGTCAACACATGGGAGTAAGGGATCGAATGAATGACCCCAGTGATTAATGGTCAACCCACTGATGTACAGTAGTGTGAGGTGGTCTTTCTTACTCTAATGAACCACTATTATTACTTACTGACTCTTTTCAGATAAACAGGTTACAATATGGTTCACTCAATTATACTGGATCCAGGAAGCATATATAAGGGATCATGTTCTACTGGGGCTTAAAATATGTTTTGTAACAGCATTATTCATGAAATGTGATTTTATTCAACGGTATAAATGTATCACTAATGTTGGGTCATGTTATCTGGATTATTTTACATCAATGTGAAATGCACTGAGCTCCCAGCTGTTACTAATGGACCTTTTGCTGTTGTATTTGTGCTCCACAACACTTCATCTATTCCACCTCTCCAAATCACAAAACCTGAGCCATGTAACAACTGAAAGGATAATGAATTCACATATGTTTGCCACCACCAACAATAATAAGAGCTGTAAAAATAGGTATTTACTGAAGGTATATACATGAATGGCTATTGCAGAAAAAAATTGTCAACCACAAAAGTATCAGAAATAAATGTTTAGTATAGAAACTTAGTGTGCAGCAGCCAGCGGCAGAGATGCATCACAAACAAGGATCTCCCAGATTTCCACTGATGATAAATAAATAAATGATAAAGGTGGTGATTAAACATGCATCCTAAATGTCAAAGAATTGTGCTAACCCTGTCTGAAAACCAGTGGGGAATATAAAAAGAAATTCAATAAAGAGTGGGACAGTGGCATTTTGAGAGCTCGGCACTGGGCGGCTACACGAGGAGCAGCCAGGAGCTGAGAAGTGAGAGGGATGCAGCAAAAGGCAGGTGGAATAAAGTGACCTGGGGGGAGCGCAGAAGGGGGTGATAATAAGGAATCCATGTGACTGACTCGGAGTGATGGGCTTACCTGGCTATGAATATTTCAGACCGCAGTGAGGTGTGTTATTACAGCTCAGTGTGGGCACTCACAACATGGGGCAAGACATGTGTCATCACGAGATAGGACCGAGCACAAACACACACACACACACAAACAATACCATTTTTAGCATTCAGAAAAAACACATTTCAAATTGCTCATCCATGGTGAATAGCTGAGTGGCAGAATGTTTTAATCAGCAAGCTAACAACAGTATCTTCCACTGACATGCTCCCCTGAATCGATACACCAACTAATCAATAAACAGGGAAAGTTTTACACACGATTGGAAGCCTGGCTCCCTGTCGACTAGGGAGAGCAAAATAAATCCATGTGCGGCAATTTACTTGAGCTGGAGGAGTCCCACATGCCAAGATGACGGTTAAATAAATATTCTGTTTATATGGACTGGCCGCACAGAGGTCTGCAAGCCAGTCCAGCAAAGCAGCTTCACTCAGCGAGCGAACAATTCACAGCCTCTAGCCATCCTCATATATTCCCCTCCATGATTTCACCAGCCGCCGCCTCTAAAACCAGCAGCTCTTTTTACAAAACAGTGTCTGGAGACAAGACTGTCACGGAGCACTGTGATGGGGAGGCATGTGTTCGTTTCTACTGCCCTGACAACAGCAGAGATTTCTCTCTTTACTTTAAACATATCCAGAATGGTGGGAGTATTCACATCAAATGCCTTCAGCAGAAATATATACAGCACATGGACATGGAGAGAACTTATGGGCAATGATTTATAGCCCTAAGCGGCTTCGGTTTTCTCAACTTAAATCTGTATCATGGCTGTTTCCTTACAAGTATTTGCTTTACTCTAATTCAAAGCAGCAAACTAAGTAAATATATATTAGAATCTTGTAGATTTTCTGTGAAAACTGTCAGTAGAGCATTTCCGCAGTCTAGTTAATGTGGTGCTCAATTGGAAGCTCTTCTCTACAGCAATTACCAAATTTTAGACATTCACAAAAAAATAAAAAAAAAAAATTCAGATGGTGGCTTCCAACACTTTCCTACACCTGAGACGACGACAAAGCCCCGAGCAGGGAACAGCGGGTCTTATGCATTATACATTAGCCCTTAGTTATTCATCAGAAAGGACGCATATTAACCTGTGTGCAACCTCGAGAGCGCCATTAATATTCAGCAGATAGCAGAGTTTGAACAGGTCCAAAAATAAACTGTGTGGCTTGTATGCGGGTGGGAACAGGTAATTAAGACGAGTGGTCCTGCAGCCCTGACACAGGAAATCGCAAAAAATACACCTGTTATATTCTCACACAGAATTTAAAGCAGGACTCAAAACTTGTCACTAGTCAATATCAATTTAGTTTGTAATAACTAAATCATAGATTTTTACTCTACAATCTGGAGTCTGCTTGACTAACAATTGCTTTTCTATTTGTTCTACATCCTGTAAAGAGTAGCTGAAAAGTGTTACTGTCAGACCGGCAACAGGTTGTGCCATTATTTTTTAAACACATTTTTAACATTTATTATTATTTTCAGTTTAAGTCATTCATAAACTTTCAAAGAAACATGCAAAAACATTGTTATTGACATATTAAAAATGTCAGAAAACTGATAATAATTGAATTAAAATTTTGTTTGTTTGTTTGTTTTTTTAGGATCCAGTAATAATTCTCTGAAAATTCTGTAGAAATGTCAGAGAAAGTCAAAATAAAACTCTGGATCCATCCCTTTATCTGAATCTGCTTGACCAGCACTGCATCCTTCCAAAATATTTTGTGGTAACTGGTCTCACAGTTTTTCAATAATCTTGCTTACAAACAAACTGACTGACTGATGGACATAACCTTGGTGTGTAAGTGTGTGTCAAACATGAGTGTCTACTTAGAAACCAGCATCCTCTACTCTTCCTCTGAAGCTGATGCATGTAGCTTGACAACAGCTACATAGTATTTGTTGAAGGGTGACAGGTAGATAATGGAGAGAGTGGTCTCAGTCAGTCAAGGGATTTGAATTAATTATCCTCTCTCTAAAATTGCTTTCTCTGTTTTATTATGTGATACACATGTGTGGTCGGCCTTGTAACTTATACACATGAAAAAAGTCCCTATCAGCTCAAACTACTATTGCCCATAGAGGTTACAGAAACATTTATGTCTGGAAAGTCTATAAAGTCAATATTTCACTCAGGGAATTTAATTATTTACTGCATTCCAGGCAGATAAAAATGATGGTGAGAAACCTGCCAGTGCACCAGAGCTGCAGAGAGTTAATGAATCTCACCTGTCTTGTAAAAATACAATTGTACGGGTGAATCCGCTAGCTCCTGAATTAACATGATTCACTTTCTAGCACGCTGGCAGGCACAGGCGCCGCCGGCTGGAGACCGGGGAGAGAGGAAGGTGCCGTCTACGCTAGCATGAATAGCACCTGTAAAATGGCCAAGCAGGTGTACAATCAACCCGTGTGGAGAGTCCTCGCAGAGCAAATTTTTACACCTGCCAGAATGTAATTTTGGTTGAGCAGCATGATGTCTTCCACTTTATACACAAATCATGCTGGCTTTGTGTGTGTGTGTGTGTGTGTGTGTGCACTTACGTTGAAGTCTAGAAAAAAAAGGAATGTTGGATGAGATGCTGCAAAGTCCAAACCATCTCCAGCCATTCTCGACTTGACATGTGCACAACCCTGACTCTGAACTTATAAAGAGGGGTCTCGCTTGGCAAAGTTAAAACAAAACAATTTACCATCACTGTTCTGACTATATGTTCTTTGGAAATCATCTGTTTTTTGCATCAGCCTTCTCTTATAACCCAGAACAGAAGCAGGAGGTCAGGTTCATCTGTATAAATGGAGATCTTTGGACAGTGAGGAGGAGTGGAAGCAGACAGAAGCACCACAGATGAACAGGATTACAAAGATAGTATGTGAAATATTAAAAAAATATATTTTACAGCTGGCATTCACATAAATACTACTCTTCAGGGGACCTCAGTGACAGTATCTCTATAAAGTTGGGGGTAGTCACAAGGAAAACATGAACGAAACTGAGGAAAGCTCTCACACCTGAAGGTCTGGACCAAGAAAAAGTAGTATTTCTGTTTGAAATGGAGAAAATGAATAGATTTTGTTGCCAGTGTAATATCATAATGGTTTTACAACCAGCAAAATGTACTTCCTCATCGTTCAGATATTAAATTGTCTGAGGTGAAGACGCCAAACAATTCTGCAACCATGTATTGTTTGATCCAGACCGTCTCTTGTGTGTTGGTCCAGAGGCATCTTTCAGACCTGGCTTAGACAAACCAAGAAGTCTAAATGACTGGACCAAACAACATAGGCGTGAAAACTCCCTACGAGTCACTGTGCTCATATTCACTTATTACCACTGAACATGAATTACAGCTGGGGATAATGGAAATGTCATTAATATCACAGGTTAAATGAAGTATATCAAAGTATATCAGGTATATTAAAGGACAAGGTGGTGGGCCGACTATTACTCCAAATAGCATTTAAGCTGAGCTTCATTTGTAAAATTGAATTCCCCCTTCAAACAAATCATCATGACAATCATCAAAATAATTTTTAATGATGTCACTGTTTAAACATGTGTCTGTCAGAGCAAATCTAATTGGCAGACTCTGGTTGCTGCGGGCAACTGAAATGTCAACCTTTGCTTGTAGCTCATGTCAAACAGAAATAGGAAGGGTTGATTTTAAGTAAGAGAGATGAAATGTGTATGTGTATAATAAAGTATTGTGTCAAGTAAAGACAAAAAAACTGCCAGCAGCATCTTGAGGGAGGTGGAATTGTCAAAACAGCAAATGTTAGATGCCATAACAACAACAGTCAGCTTCATTTATGATTCATGTACTTAACTAGATCTCGAATATGACACAGTCATTTCTTTAGATTAAAATAGAGTGATGGTGTTGTACAGAGAGCAACATCTTTGTGTCTAGAGCAGCATGTGTTGAATGGGTCCCTCTCTTCGCTGTTGCCAAGGGAGCTGCAGTGGACATACATGAATAATCTGCAAGAGCCGTGAGCTGGACTTTATCCCCCGAGCAGTGCCACCAGCTCTGGGCAAAGTTGGAGGTGAGGCTAATGCCGCTGAAATGTTCTTGAGCAGTGGAGCAAAAGAAGCTGTAGCTCCCCCAGATCAAACTTTAGCTCCAACACCTTCACTTTGGCTATTTTCTACTTTCTCTTTCTTTTTATTGCTCATCAGGCATTATGCGATAAAATTATATAATTATTTAATCTTCAATTATTTCTGCATTTGGCACGGTTCCTGATTTTACTCTGAGTCAGGAGTAGGATTTCAAAATGTTCATAATTCAAGGATACCCTCACATTCTTTTGGATTAGTGGGTAATATTTTAGTATTCAGTTCCCATCATTGCCTTCTAATACTTGAATAGGTTAGAGGAAATGGTCAAATCTGCACACTGCTCAGAGGATTTCAGGTGAACTGTTTATTTTAAGCCGAAAAAAGTAGAAGAAAAAAACACTGCAGTCGCAAACTTGCAGATCCCTAGGGGGAGAGTTGAATGACCTGCCAAATCTAATTTCTCAGAGTGTGTATTTACCAGAGTTGCTATAGCGGGGGGAAAATGTATTGTGTCAGCGCCTGGCAGTTCTCTATGTTATGAAAGTTCAGTGACCCATTATTTAGTGGTGTGGTATGCACTGCAGTGCACGGCAGCAAAAATAAGAATCATGGCAGACTGAGAAATGACATATTTTCTATAGTTCAAGCCGGCTGCTCAGCCACAATGAAGGTTAATGCTTTAAAAAGGATTTTAGGTGGACTATTGTGCAGTTGATGGATTTGTTTTCTGACTGTGAACGTTCCCATCAGCCCCTGATTTTAAAAAATAACATAAAATAGTTCTCATTTAAATAGACTTTTAAATAATAATAGTGCACACTGATCACTGTCAGCATCTCCTGGCAGGTTAGGGCAGAAATAAAGGCTCACAAAAGATATAATGAAGAATATTGTAGATCTATAAAATATATATATATATATATATATATATATATAGTTGCATTGCTCCTATATTTAATATCTTTATTTATCCTGTAAACACGTGTATTCTGCATAACACTGATCTATGCACTACACTAATTCTGCTCAACTTAACACTTTTATCACTCACTGACCAAATATAAGGGCACTGAATCCCTGGTCCACTGAGGATTGCAAAAGGCTGCTGGAACAAAGCCGGGAGAATCTGATTCCCGTCCCCCGGACAATGAGGCCCATCACTCAGCAGCTCCTGCGTAGTACCCATGGATCATATTTACACCCAGACAGCCAATCTGAGCTCCAGGGACGAGCGTCAAAGCACAGGAAGCGGAGGTCACTTGACCAAACACAACCCATGCAGCCCTGTGGGGAGAATGCAACAGCTATACATCATGCCAGAGGCCATCCATCACCCCGTGTCGCTCGATTTGAGGCAGCCTCTCAGAGATTTGCAGCAGCCTCTGGTCCTTGAGGGACTATGTGGTGACAGAGCTTACACATTAAATATACCTCTCACAGGCCGTACTCTTAATACACAGGTCAAAAATGTCATGAGGTAAACTGTCAGCACACACATTTAATTGAGATGGTTGTTGTTCATGTTATTCTGTGATCATGGGAAGATGAAAATTGTGACCTAAACTTACATAATGCACTAACATACAAAAAAAGGGGTATTTTCACTCTGACAAGGGAAACTATTGGTTTGTCTGGTTAAGAGATAACATTGTATAAATAGTGACTGTAGCAGTGAACGAATCAGGAAGAATCTGGCAGTGATTACGAAAAGAGTATTTTTGGATGAATGGAGATGAATCAGAGAGTGAAAACAATATTCCCTAAAAGCATTGTGATAAAAGCCAAGAGACACTCCCCTGCACGTCAACATTGCTTGTGTGTTTTAAATATCAATCAAATACTTATCTTTCCTAATTATATTTCAGCACCAATTTCTAGTTGTCTTTTGTGGCAATTATAATGGTAGTGTTACTGGGTCTCTTTCTGCCAAAAAGAGGATTTTGCTAGAAGCCAGAAACAGAACATGTTTTATGCCTCTGCTGGTTCAACAGCAGCCCCATTTTTATTTCTGTTTGGTTTTGTGAAATAAAACACGCTGCAAATGTCTTCCTGTACATACTGATACTGCCTTAATATAATAATAACCACCTGAAGGCCTTTGTGAACCTTGAAGAATCCTTCAAGCTGTATTTTTTAAATGGTCTGTTTATATATCCGCTCAAAGCGTTTTACAATACAGTTATTTGCCATTCACACACACATTAATACATTGCATCTATGGGCAGCACTTTTTCTATGAGGGGCACTTTGGGGTTCAGTATCTTGCCACAGTACACTTCGGCATACAGATGGGGAAGTCTGTGATCAATCCAAACCTTCTGGTTAGAGGACGACCGCCCTACCTCCTCAGCCACAGCCACCCTGACATGTCTCTCATTTTCCTGAGAAAGGCCACAAGCCAGTCATCACATAGAGAATAAACAGTTGCTGCCACGTGACAGCAAAAGTATTTCTAATGATCTAATAATTTCTAAGATTTCTAAGATTTATAGACACGTCTTATAACTCTTCATGAATCCAGCTTTTTCACACATTGGGAGCAGTGCATAAACACGATAGTCAAGCACTTACTCCTCATTGAAATGCTGTATTGTTTAGTCAAGGAAACAGCAGGCGGTGAGAGGTGACATATTTCAATTTTACATCTCTGTACGTTTGGCCCCTGCAGGAAGAAGTGAAATAAATGCATGTCCTTGCACTGTATAAGGTCTGTTGCAGGTGGACAGGCACTGTGCATTCATTTGTGCCAACAGAATATGGGAAGGTTTTGTGCTCAGTAAAGCTTAAGCAGCAGTCTGGAAATATAAGAAAAACACGGAATAACTTCTGACTGCGTGCCCTTCAATGAGCACAGCAAAAGATGAAGGTGAGGAAATTATACATAACTGGACTCGGCTGAACTTCCAGTGACACGGCTCATTTTTACCCTAGCAAAGGTCTTGGAGAGAAAATAGACTTTCCATTTGGGTTCACTGTTGTTAACAGCATCACCTCCAGTACTGTTATTGAATTATTCAGCGCCTATTAGTCGACCATTTACCTGGACACAAAGTCTCCTAGCAACATTAGTCTGTGGTCAGGTAGGTGCTATGCCGCAAAGAACACAGGTATGCGAGGACATGTCCATATATAGTCCCAGAAACCTGAGTGTTCACAGGTCTGTGATCAGATAGTCAATGTGTTTTCATAGCATGTGACATTATTTAAATTTATAAATAAATATATTTAAGTCATTATTGCAGAGAGTTACTGGCATATAATTTAGTTAAATTTGTGTCTTTGCCAACATGCACATTTAAATATACATATACACAAATAAATATAAATGTACATTACTATAACCGTATTTCTCTCTATAAATGTGATCATATCAACACCATTGACCATGCTTGACTATTTTCGGTTTTATTTTGTTAAATCCTCCTTTCATGCAGTTCAGTTAGTTCTACTTCCTGTTATTGTTCACAGCTTTTGTCTGTTCACCTGTTTTCAATCAACCCATCAGATACCCTTGTATTTATACCACCTGTGTTCCACTTCCTCTTTGCCAGATTGTCTTTGTCCTGCAGTAGTTTTGTGTTCCAGCCATTTTTGTATTTGCATGACCTCTGCCTGTTTTTTTGGACTTTGAACTTTTTCCTTTGACACTGAGTTTTTTGTGCTTGTGTTTGCAAGTTAACTTTAGAATGTACCCTCCTTTTCTTTCTTCTTTTCTTTTTCTTTGCTACTGAATCAGATTCTGTATTTTGGGCCAGATTTGACCCATCAAAAATATGTATGTAAATATATGAGTGTATTTGTGTACAAACACATTTGACCCAAACAAAATAGGATTTAGAATATTCATTATACTATTTTCACATCTCCATTATTGAAATGTTATTTGTTTCACAGACTTCATTCCAGATCCCTTAAGTATCCTTACTGGCTCAAACACTTGAATGACGACTGTCAGGGTGACAGCTATATGGTGAAATATTGTGTACGCTTCTTTTGATTACCTGTATTTTATCTATATTTGCACAAATCATTCTTCTCTGAGGACCTATAAATTAAACCAACTGAGAGCACATAAGGCAATGAGCCCAATATGAAAATATCAACAGAGAATAATAAACGAGCAGCAAGATAATGATGTATGTGCATAATATATGAAAATTCACAGATGAAGTCTCCGACCATCCACTGCACTCGCATTTCGAATCGCCACGCTTTCCCACACTTTGAGGGCGAGAGATTGTAAATGTCAGCGGCTTGTCACTCAGACTCAGTTCCACATGAGCAGTGAGATGGACCCTGCTAAAAAGGGAGGACTGGACGACAGAGGAGACATTAGTATCGTGTCCGACTCGCTCAGTGTTGGGCTGTCTATCACTGGATATGTTTGAGGGACCACTTTATCACTTTATGCATTTTTTTATTCAGCCCCTGATGATCTCCATTCAGTGCCTCGCGGCTGGTTGTTGATTGGTTCTCCCCCCTTGAATAACTGTTTAAGCTCTTCCAATTGGCTGCGGCCTCAAATTGCTTTCCCCCTATTTCGGTGAGGTTAAGTTGAAATGGAAAAGAAATTATGTTTTCGATTCAGGGATCAGATGTGAGTGAAAATGACTTTCTTTCAGTCACTGCAGAAAGGACAAAATTAAACCTTCAAAAAGATTTTACTGCAAATATTAGACAACCTGATACATAGATATTCAGATGACTATATTTAAAAATACTGCATTTGATGTCTGAACTAGATTTTGATGCTTAAATCTGACCATTCTGAGACTTAACTGTTCACTGAGTTAAAAAATATGTCGCATTATTTGTTGTTGTGCAGAACTTGACAGCACAAAAGTGTTTAAATACAAATATTTCAAGTTGGTTAAAATTCAGTGACAGAGAATTATACTATAAGGGGAAAGATGTCTCCACCACCTGACATCGGTGATATGCAGATGGTCTTCGACAGCTATCCGACTCTGCTATAGATTCCAGCAGAGCATTTCCACTGCGCACTTGCCAAGGCACAATTGCCCAACACCGGTTCAGAGCCAAATGGCCACTAGGCTTTTGTGTTAGTTGAAGTAAATCTCACTTTGGAGAGGAACATTCTCCTCTGGACACTGATGCAGTGCAGTATCCTGAGGTTTAAATGTGACTAAAAGTGACTAAAAAATCCTCAAACATCTTCCATCTGCTCAATGAGTTATGCTTATAAATTCTGCAATTAAATGCATAGTTAATTCCGGCTATTTATCAGTTTATTGGTGTGGCGTTGGTGAGTTTTGTAGTAAAGACCACCAAGCTGTCGGTTGCTGGCACCAAGACGAGAACATTTTATCTCCCGGCGCAACGACTGTGGAGTGACAGACCTGAGGAATTTATTAAGTGCCTGGTTAAGTCAAAATGATGCATCGTTTCACTCTTATTTTCAAACGTTAAGACCTCGGTATTCTAGGGGATGAATTAATCTTAAGAAAAATGTTATGGCAGTGAATGAGTGTGAATCTGGAATACTTAGCAGCAGGTTTCTTTTGGGACAGGGACATGCTCATGTGCAGAATGTAATGACCATGAAGTGGAGCGGCACAGCTTGGCAGCATGCTCTCAGGAAGCAACATGGCCTCCTGGCTGGAGGCAGGACCTGGAGATTCAAGGATCATTAGAAATGGACCGTTATACATGAACATAGCTGCAGAGAGAATGGGGACCGGCCTCGGTCAATAAAATCTGCAGCAAATACGGACGTGTGGTTCTTTGCATAATGCAGCTGCAAGCCTCCTACGCAAGTCTCTGTCACCAACCCTGCCCATGTCAACCCTCCCATCTGTTTGGCAGCTAATTGATATGGACAATAAAGTAGCATTTTCGCAATAGAGATGAGCTGAGCAGAAATCACAGCGATGCAAAATACTGTCATTATAAAAATACCTTTTTGTATTTTTGATTTTACAGCAGATATATTCTCCCGCTTGGGCTGAGCTGAAAACACAAGTAGGCCTCACAGTGGGTGGGGTTTTGAAATTATAACAGGTGTGGTATGTATCATTACAGAGAGTTATCCACCAAATCTATAAATCTCAGCATCACAGCTGATCATCTCTCTCTCTCTATATATGTGTGTGTGTGTCTGTCATATAGCAAGGGAAAGTCAAGACACCATAAATGAAATTGCAGTACTGTGCAGTACTGAGTGCTTGAGGCATTTGCGAAACAATTTCCCACTGAGAGAGGCCAGGGGGAAGGACCATTTACACCCCTTTCAAATCCCTTAGATTTTGCCGACTGTACATCCTAAATCCTCATTTCCTACTCAACCACACACACCCACACACATACGCTAACCAGTGACGGGCAAAAACTCGCAGGGACAGTAAGCACTGAACAGCTCTGCGCACAGTAGGGCATCTTTGGCCACCTACAGACTCCGGAGAGGAGATAGAGACACTAATCCAACATCGAAATCAGCACTACAACGTTTTCTTTTTTCCACTCATAAGATTTTAGCAATTTGATTTAAAGCCTTACTAAGTTTGCTATATAAGCATGGAATGGCATGAAATAAAATAAATCAAAGAGTTCCCTGAATGCTCAAACCGATATACTTTAATGGAGAGTCCCACAAAGAAAGAGCAAAAAATGCTTTTATTGTTCCCCAGGCCCTGCAAAGACCTATGCAAAATGTAATGTTTGAGTCTTCCTTTGAGCTTTGTTACAAGGGACCACTACTGTGCAGTGTTCATTACAGTGGAAATGATATGTGCAAACAAAGAGAGGCGCCCAAGTAGCACACTGCTGCGTCTTTTCATCTCAGAATTGCAAATGAACGCTGCCTCCTCACCTGGTCCCTGCAGGCAGTGTCCCAGTGCCTCCAATCAGTGCTTCATTGACAGCAGGCATCCAACAGAAAACTGGGAGTGCTAATAGCTGCAGATGATGCCTGATAAACACGTTCTCCCTCTCTACCTGCACCCCCACATACTTCATTGCCTAGCAGGGTGGCCTCCAGCCAAGGTCAATATGTGCAGTTGCTCGGTGAATGGAGCTACTTATGCAGAAAAAAAAAAACACTGGCACGCAGTCTTATTTATGAGTCAGGTCTGACTCAGTTTGGCTATTCTCCATCTGCTTTGTAATTTTAATAGGTGTATCTTCATCCATACTGGCACATGAAATTGATGAAAAAACATTACCTTAAGTCTGGATGAAATGTAAAGGATATGCAGAAACAACATATTTTACTCAATAAGGAAATGGACCATGCACTAATGGTAAGCCTATGGGCATTCTGAATTATTGTGCAGGGCTGTGCTGTCCATTGAAACGCAGTATTAGACTCCCAGTGCAGCAGATTTCTGTGGCCAAACCCATTCTGTCTAAATAACAGGGAGGGTGGCACCGTAAACACAGACTTGCTTGGCTTTGTCGAGCTAATGACTTCCTGCTCCAGTGGTTTGTGAAACAGTGTTAGAGCCAAAATAAGTAAAATCGGTAGCAGAATTTAATCTGTCACTCAATGGAAAGCCTTTAAGCAGAAACATACAGCCACCCAGAGAGTGCACACAGGCGAGGTGAAATTACAGCAAAAGCTCCCTGGAAGAGAGTGAAGTACTGGAGCAGGTTGTGTGTAGGAATGAGGATTACAGATTGGTTGGATAAATAGGGGATTCTTTAAAGAAAAACACATTGAGTGTGAATGTCAACCAAGGTGATAATCTAAAACCATCAATCCCTTTGAATCTCTGTAAGCTTCACCTATGTAGAATAGAGATTGATGTGGGGAGGAAGACTGCACTTGCTCTCAGTTTTTGATCTCCCTGAATTTGCCCCCAGCTTGGTTTTGAGCTGCGTAGCTGTGCAGCAGTCATATTAGCAACCCAAGTGTTGCAAGGTAGCGTGCTCAACCTTCAGTCTGTTCTTTTTTCAACCACCCAGAATTAATCAGTCCTATGAATCGTTTGTTCCCTCTGTCGTCTCCTGGGAACTCTGGATGGGTTTGATGAGATGCTTCTCTGGGGTAGATGAGCTAAAATTAATCAAAAACATCAATGAGTTGTTTTGCTGAAACCGTCCTGCCTCTTTTCTAACCTCCTTTTCTCCAGCTGTTTGTCTGATGGTGGTGAATATGAAACAAAACTGCGTCCAAATCATACCTCGGTGCAGCCAACACTGTGAGCTCAGTGAGCAAATGGCTGAATTTATTTACTAAAAAAAACCTCCGAAATCACTCATATTACAAACAGCAAATGGCGATTTGATTAATAAAGAAAATAGACAGGCTTTTCCAAAAGATACAACAAAATGTACAAACTTCTAATGCCAGCAACTCCTACTCAGAGGCAATGAAACTTGCAATGTATTTTTTTTTTCATTTAACAAGTTGAGTCTGAATCACTGACATCAAAGTTTCCTGTGTTCCACATTAATATTCATGTCTGAAGCAAAGAAAAAAACAGAGAAAAATAAGACATGAAATGCAGATTAGCCTCTTCTGAGAAGATATGCAAATAGAAGCCAGACACTTGAAGCCTTTCTTTGCACATGAGCAGACAGTCCACATGCACATATACTTTACATGCTTCCTTATTCAAATCTATATGCACACGCGTAATTATCATTCTGTACGGATAAATATAGAAAATAACCAGCAAGTTTCTGTGTCTGGACGACGACATGCTGTAAGTCTAGCTGTTACTGCTCTTCTGCTCTAAAGTACATAAAGGTATTTTATTATAATAGCAGACTGGCTTTAATTTAAAGGTGTTTTGGCTCTGTTTTCTGAGGTAATACAGAGTGCACAGGTATTTGAATAAAATAAACCAGTGTCTGGGGGAAAGAAAATATCTACATAATACCTCTGCATAAAACGTCAGTCAACATATCTATTCTATATCAAAATATGATTCTGAGACTGCCTATTGTTTTGAATATGTTATTCAGTAAAGGAAAAAATCTGCCTCCATATATTAATTTTTTCGATCTGCACTAACAACAAAATCTGCAGCTGTACCATCAATATTGAATTATTGTACAATATGATGTTTAGAGGAGCTTTACTTTCACAAACAGAAAAAAAATCCAGTGTCATTGCATCTGAAAAAAACAAACAAAAAAAACACCATACATTTTTGCATCTTTTAGATGCTCAAAAGAAAAAGCTCCTTTATAAACAGCAAAAACATAAATTCCCTTTGAACCTTTAGAAATATGACAAACATGGATGAAAGCATGACTGAGCCTTAAAACAGCCAAACCCGTTCCATCATGCCATCCACTTAAAGTTAAAAATAAAACATGAACACAACCTAAATCTTATCTTAATAAAACCTCCTCCTTGCTAACTTTAGAAAATCTTATTTCATTTGAGTATTGTGTCATGTAAAGGCTTTGATTCCACAGATGTTATATATTTATGCAGACTATAAATATATATGTATATATATATATATATACTCTTAGATCCAGTTTTATCTTAAATCCATTTCTCAGCATTTCAAAGATATAAAGCCTTCAACATTTAACATGCGTATATTATTTTATTATAATGCCAGCAACCATGAGCGAGCATCACTTCACTCAAACGATGGGTATCTCAATGTGGAACAAGAGCCACATGTAAACTTACAGTGAAATCATTAATTGAAAATGGGTTAATTCCTCCCTGCACAGCAGTCCACATTAATGGGGGAAGAGATAAGAACAGCCTTAATAGTTGGTCAGACGTTCTTGAAGAAGTCCAGCCAGAGTGGGCTTATCTAAATCCTCTTGGCAGAGATATCTGACTCGTCAGAGGAGAGTGCAGGGGAGTGCTTAAATTTGCCTGAAAAGCAGCTCTTAGAACTAAAGTAGCAGCACGAAGTTTCCCAGAAAGTGCTTAACATTACTGCGCTGTGTTGACTGACTTATTCAATATGTTCTATCATTAAAAAAGAAAATAGAAAAAGCACAATCTAACCATCAAAGCAAAACCACTTCATAATGTGAATGGGTGTGCTATAATAAGTTATGTAAGATAAAAACGGCCAGACTAAACTAATCAAAAACAGTGTTCGTTATACAGTGTTTGTTTTTGTCCTTGGCAGCTGGGAAACAGCAGTGGTCCCCCCCTCTGAGTTCAGTGTCACCGAAAGCACAAGGTCGCCCGCCTCCGGGTTACGTCGTGCTCTCTGCCAATAAGCCATCACTGTCGCTCTGCCTCAGCGACTGCCTGCTGGAATCTCTGTCCGCCTCATCTTCTTCATCAGATCTGCCAGCGCCCAGGTGTCTCCGGTATACGGGAGGGCTATAGGGGTCAACACACATATGGACACAACGTCATATCATTACTATAGAAGACGTGATGGGTGTAAAGATGACAAAAGGGGTTTTATGCAGATATGGGAAACTACAAGCAAATAGAGATCACATTCTTCTGCAGGCAGCATCCCCTAATGCATGCATAGTGTATGTGTGCATTGTTATCAGGGTTGCTTACAATTATTTCAAACTAGTGATGTGATATGAGAACATTTATATTTGAGGTGGATGATCCCATAATTAAACAGTTTTGCTTGGGTTAACACTCATATTTGTAAATTCACATTTCACATTCACCTGGGCTGTAAACCTGGACTGTACATTCTATTTATCCATAAAAAAGACTTGTTACAGATCATATAAAACTTCAGCTTTACATCCGTAGCCTATGTTGTATTGATTTGATAAATCCAGACTGACATATGCACTGCTCTAAAATGTCCTTTAACACAAACATGTACTGAAGCAACGGATGCTGACTTGATGTGATGTCCAACTATTCCCAACCTGAAACCTCTGTATTATAAGGTAGTTGATATTTGAAAAAGGCTGCCATCCTCTATGTTCTGACAAACTGCTGATGGTCACCCGTTTAGAAGGCTCTGATATCCCTGACTTGGTGTCATAAGACATGCAGACATGTGACAGTTTGAGATGAAAATCTAAATTTACTGTCAAACCCTCAACCACATCTATAATTAAGAAAACAGTGGTCCCATAATGTATGTAAAGTTTTATTTGATATAAAAAGACTGAATTAATGTGAATGCTACAGACAACCAGGGCAGTGGTTTCCTTTTCTAGTTCGTCAGATGATAGCTGCTCTGAGATTGACACATGTACTGTCATGACTTTCAGTTACTTATGGAACTCTGAGGTATCCCAGTGTGAAACATCAAAATGAATCTGTGGATGAAAACTAAAATGTTGTCACAATTTTTATTAAATTTTTTTTTTAATTTTAAAGTATGTTTTTGTACTGTGACTGTTTGAAGTTACAGTTTTAATTAATTTCGGGTTAAGCTGTTGAAGTCAACTCTATGCTATAGAGCACCTCTCATGGCAAATTGCATATTGCAAGCTTTATAGTCATCTTGGGTGAAAGAGACTGAAAATTGAAAGCAATTATTTTGTTAACATGCAGACATTTGAGCTATTACCATGTTTATCCCACTAAACAAGCCTTAATTCAAGCGTTAACCCATGAGCTAGTGTGCAAGTGGAAAGGCCTATTCATATTCTAGTAGAACAACCAACCAGCAGCTGTCTTACTGTTTCTTTTTTAATCACACAGGAAAAAGAGAGCTAATTTTAGCATTTCAATTATGATGCAAAGTGTCATATCTCTTTAAACTCCTCTCAGTTTACACATGGAGGCAAGAAATTTTGTAATTTAGTTTTTCATCTCATTGCCAACATCTGTTAGTTGTGGAGGAGTGACAGACAACTCTCTTTTAACACTATGGCAACATCAAAAACAACATTAAGAGAAACACTCGCGTTTGCAGAGATGTAATCCATCTTTGCAGAGACGGAATTGAAAAAGCAACACTGCTTTACAACACTAGCAATTCTGATGACACATAATTACAATAATGGATTACTTTAAACAAGAACTGTATCAGCAGTTGTTTATAATGGAATTTAGAAATAAAATGAAAGAAACCAGAGAGTGTCAGGAACGCAGACTAGAGGCAAACTCCAGTGTACTATAATAAATTGGTGATCTTTTAAATGAAGACAGATGTTGGCAAGAGCAAAGAAAAACAAATGGCCGCGTGCTCTTATTAGCCAGTGTGACATTTGTAAAATGCAGCAATGGCTGATCTAGTACAAGTCAACATTAGTGTATCCCAGAGATTATTCAGTGTCACAATAAACAAAAACATTCATACTAAGTTAGTACATTAGGTAAAAGGTCCTGAATCAGTTTCAGTTATTCCAAGCTCCTGGGTTATTTTCACACCAAGCATCTCCTTACTGTTGGTATCAGTCACTGTCAGGCATGTAGAGATACTTCATCACCATGTTATCCACCTTCTTCTGCTTCTTCTTGGATTCCTTCTTGCCAGTTGGCCCACGACCTGCCACCTCCTTTTCATCATCAGAGGAGGATTTTTGGGGCCCTTTTGGGGCCCTTTTGACGCTGCTGGAGCTGCGGTAGGAGATGGTTGAGTCGGAGGAGGAGGATTCCGATGACTCTGAGGAAGAAGACGAATCCTCGGACTCACTTTGCTTCCTACTAGATCTCTTCTTGGACTTCTTGCCCTTCTTCCTCCTTGAACTCTTTCTGCTGTGACGATCGTCTGAGGAGGAGTCATCTGATGGAGAGGCTCTACTCTTTTTATCTTTGCGACTGCGGGAGCTGCTGGTACTCAGGGTACTGGAAGGCCGGTTGCTGTAGTCCAGAGCAGAGCCTGATGCGGAGCGCCGCACACTGGATGAACTGCAGCCCAGCCCCTCGTCTCCTCCCTTCTCACTTCCTGGCACCTTCTTCTCATTCTCCTCCTCACCACTTGAGTCATCCAATTTGCTGCGCTTGAATTTAATTGGTTTGAAGCTCAGCACCTCATTGATTGCAGCCTCCAAGTCGGGATCTAAGTAGTTGCGGTGGGTGACTGTCTTAATGTCAGATAGATCTGTCGGGTTGCTGCTTGAGGACCGTGGTTGAGCCGGGCTAGAAGCGCTGCGACTTATGGATCGAGGACTGTAAGCTGAAGTTCCCCCTTCACTAAAAGCTAGACTCTTGGCATCATCTTCATCATCATGAACATTCAGGCCAAATTCACTGAGGCCGCAGCTGCGAGCCAGGGACAAGCGGGAGCTACTCCGCCTGTCTTCTTTCCAAGAAGTGCTGCGATGCAGTGATCTGGGGCTAGTGCGGCTCACACTACTGATAGTCGATTTATTGTCATCATCCATGTCCAACATGCTCCTCCTGGTCAACAACCTGCTGGGAGCCACAGACGACACCATGGACTCTTTATCAAACTCAGGGCTGCTGCGGGAGGTCCAGCGAGACTCCAGGCCTTTCCTGGCTCTGCTGGTGGCCTCAGAATAGGCCGAGGAGATGACAGAGCCTTTGTCATCCAAGTCTTCCTGCGCCTGGCTCTTCCTCCTATCGTCCTGTAGCTCTCCAGACTTAGACTTTGCTTTACGGATTGAGGCGTGGTCTGGCGCGTCAGGCTGTTCTTTAAGAGTGCTGAACAGGGAGTTCTCATCACCTGTACCCCCAATGGAGTCTTTCAGGTTGGCGCGCTTCCTGTAGCTCAGGGAACTCATGACAGACACCGATCTGCTCTGCTCTACTTCTTTCCCATCTTTACTGATGTCACTCATCTTCTCCTTACCTTCTTTTACTTCCTTGGCATCTGCATTTGCTGAATATCTAAAGGGTTATGAAGTAAGAATTGACACCAGACACGACAGAGGACAAAAAGAAAATTTTCTGAAACTACCATTAAGAGGAAACTCATTCGTTTTGTCCTTGGGGACAGTCAAGAGTCAGGAAACAGACAGTGTACCATTGGCTATTGCTGTTATGTACAGTATCCACTGTAGGAAGTGAGGCAATCAACCGGTGAGAAAATCTAACTGTGGCAGAGGCGTCATTTAGCAGGCGTGCCAACTGGCCAGGGGCCACCTCAATAAATTTGACAGCAGCCGTTTCCCCATTCCGCCTACTGTCATTAGACAGATTACTGGGAAAGAGGGATGACACCTAATCACACAAAATACCCATCCTTCTGTTGCAAACGACCCTGGGTAATTCTGGGCCTTTTTTACGGTCTGGGATGTGGGTCGTTCTATCGCTAGGTTACCTCAGGGACATACATGGTAATCTGTCATGATGCAAAAGGATGTGACCACTAACCTGGTACTTTTCAGGCTTCCCTCGTCTGACAGGGTCTTGGTGGAGCCTTTGTTCTTGGAAAGCCAAGACTTAACTCCATCCACACGGTCCTCCACCTCTGAGTCTGTGTCTGTCTCATCCCCACTGTGATGAAACAGAAGGTTTGTGACACGCCAACATAAAACAGTGAAAAATATTCCCTCTAATAAGTCATTTTTACATACAGAGCGAAAATCTATCAATCAAGTGCAGTACTTTCCTTTGATTTCAATACAGGTCAATTTATTTTCCCTGAATACTCACACAGTCTCTTGATACTTTCCACTGATCTGACTTGTGCGACAACTCCGAATGATTTTCAGACAAGATTATTACACCAAATGACTTGTTATGAGAATATTTGATGTAGTGTAGCATCACAGTTATTCCACAGGCAAAATAATAATTAGTTTTCACATCTCAGAAGTGTTTTGTTAGTCATTTCAAAATTGAAGCTTTTTGTTAGTAATTGTATCCGTGCTCTCATAATACCGGGGGTCAGTATGATGCACAGCAATCCAGGCAGGCCACACGTGAGCATGAATGTGTTATACAATGATATCTACAGACTCAAAAGGCTTTTCAACAGCTGTAGATGAGCAAAAGCAAAAAATCCATCATCTAGCCAGAATGTAGATGAGGCTCTTGGAGGCATAATTAACTTGTTTGGCTGGATCTAGCCTGCTCGCATCTGTGTGGCATGTCACCTGCTCCTGGTGATTGTTATTGGAGAAGAGCCATGAGAGCCCAGTGGCCCTGCGCTTGACATAACAATCAATATACAAAGACCTGCGGATCACAATGAAAAAGCATGCTGGATCCCACCTGCATGGGCTCAATCCTCTAAATCTAAGGTGTATTTACTGAATTATGCGCCCCATTGTCCCAGAAGCTTAATGTGACAGGGACATGGTGAGAAAGACGAGGGAGAGAGTGGCAAAACCTCAATGGTGCAGTCAATGCTGCCAACATGGTCAAAATGCATGTAAAAAAGTATCTGTTTTGCTTGAAACAAAAGCTTCTGCAGCTAAATGTCATGGGAAAATAAATGTATGATTTTACATGGACAGATTTAAAAGTGCACTGAGGCACGTACTGTATGTTCTGAAGATATATACTACACTTAACCTGTGTTGCCATGGCAAGCTCTGTCAGAGAAAATTACATTGTCCACGAAATAGTTTACGGCCTCAGAGCGAGACAATGTACTGTATATTAATATCAGACATGACAGGGTTGTTGAGGATAAGGCGGATATTTCAATTCCTCTTGATTTAGAGCAGAGTGACTTTCATCTTCACTGTTATTCATAGCCTCACTTTCGGTAACTTTCAAAGAAGCGTGCTACATCAATCTGAGATGTTCGCCTTGTATATCACTGAAACGCAGATATAATTCATCGAGTGTCCACGGAGAGCTGACTGTCATTAAAAATGAAAAACAGAGAAGCAGGTAACAGCTCTTGCTTCTTGGAAAAGCTTATCCATCTAAACCTTGGAACACGTTGAAAAATGCCAGAAACTAGCAAACGCGGAGAGGTGTGAGATGACAGACACACTGCTGAGCTCTATCATTTGTCCACATTCCACATATCCATCTATGTAGGTCTCCCAGTGAGCAGTGTACCGTTGCTTTTGTCACCAAAGCTTTGTGTCACATTTCCTCAGAGAACACAGTGTCCTCTCGCCTCTTTTTTTTTGGTAATCTGCCTAAAAGCATTTCTTTCTTTTTTTTCATGATAAAGGTGGTGGCAGAGCTGAGAGCGAGCGCAGACAGAATCAAGCCTTAGATTCTCGGACTCAGCAATAATCAGGCTTTTAATGCCTTTTAAGAGCATTTACATATACTTCACCTTCTCGCCATCAACCTTACAACCAGGTTTTCTTAAGGGAGGGTGATAATAATGATCATTGCAGAGAGAATAAATGGCCTGAATATGTGATGGTCTACACAAAAGCCTTTAAATGTTACAGTTTAAGAGGTGTTTCATGAGGCGGCGAGCTAAAATTGTGGGTCCAACCTCAAGCTGTTATATGCCACTGCTTTATTCTCCACTCCCTCTCTTCTCTACCGCATGCTAAAGAAGACTGATAAAAGCTCACCAGCAAAAAAAAGGAAAAGATAATAGGTTCATTAATACTAGCAAGTTGATTACACATGCTGCCCATTTGTCAGCTCTGATGATGCTTTGACTTTTTAACATGATCTATTACACAACAAAACACTGACGCCAGCCCACAGCGAAATCCTCACCCCCTACCTCTCTTCTCACACACACACACACACACATATAAACACACAAGCATGAAATAAAAGGTGGCTCGCAATTGAGTGCTGTGCAAATGATGTCACAAACAATTTGTCCTTGGTCCCACACTACTAGCTAACCAGTCCTGAGGCTCGCAGATACAAACAAGCCCCAAGAATTTAGAAGTGAACATTAATCGCTTCTGACAATCGGCCTGCGCTGGTTGTAAATCTTTGTCAGAAACGCTCAGAATCAATGTATGTATGGCTCGGTTCTATCACTTTAGCACTTGTGGTCACAAAAAAACATATTTTTATGGCGTCTGTTCAACATGAGCTGATTGCATAGGGGCTAAAATGTGCATATAGGATCTCTCATTATAGGGTCATTCTGCACTGCACACACTGTGATGTAATTCATAGTCAAGGAAAATCAACACCTTGTGCTACAGATGAAAAAAATCCAACCCTAATGGTCAGTCTACTGATGAAGGTTTTTCATAGTTTGCTTTAAAGCAGCTCTCAGTGCCTGAAAAAGGCTTGACCTTTGTTATTTTACATTATGTCCTCCAAAAACAATAATAATCCAGCCAGTGTAACCTCTGCTTTGAAGCATCCAGTACAAAAATATTGAATAATAATGCAAATCAATTGGAAAAAACACTTCATAATTAGAACTAAAATCACCTCCTCGCTTATTGCTCATCCATGCTGCTAATGCAATGATGTCAAAGGAGGGAAAAAATGCAATTAAGTAAACACGGCGTGTCATTGTTCTTTTCCTTGAGTTGCACAAAAAGAAAGGCAGAGCACTGACACACACACAGGTTTCCTGATAACAAACGGATAACAAACCGCATGGTGATTAACATGGGTGATGCCATGTATCTCCGAAGAAGCAATCAGATGTTTAAGTGGGGGATGACGGCTGGGTATATGTGCTGAAGACAACATTTCTTTATTATGCTCTGATGAAGGTTCAAATTATTTAACATGCCACAACGATTCTTTTCATTGTATAAAAACTGCAAAAAAATGGGGATTTAGTCAAACCAACATATTTTACATTCACAATCGCACATTTAACAAACAGGACAACACTATGAAATGAGATTGGATTAGTGGAGCATTTGCATGCATGGAAATCAGCAGCAGAGCTCTGGGTGAAAACGTTTTGGCTGTGCACTGCTTGATGACTGTGCAGCCGTGGAGTCACAGGGCGCTGCAGTCATTTCATCGTCACAAACATCGCTCACACAGTTGCACCTAAGTATGGAGCTCAATTCATGCCAAAACTTAAACAAACAAAACACATTTTCTATTCCCTTGCAAACACAGTGTGCTTTGCAAATATAAAACCCCATTAAAAAAACGAATACATTTTGTTTTGCAAATACAAAACGCACCTGACAAAGAAATACACTACATATTTCTTATAAATTATGCTTCAGAAACAAATAGCCTTCCCCATTTCATACAGGTACATACAAATAAATCCTTCAAGTACAAAAAATGAGTAATAAGTTTTGGCATAGATTTAGCTCCACACTTTCAAAGCACATGCAAATGACTTCCACAATGCTAAGTTTGTGCAGATCGTCTCTTCATGTAATACTTTAAAAATCATTACAAGAACAAGTTACTTAGATATTTGCACATTTTCAACACTATTTTCAACTGTTTATTGAGCAAAATGCAAGACACCACTTATTCTAAATAGCCCCATTCACTTTCACTGCATTTCATTTCATCTCTGGTAATGTCCTATGGGTGTAAAGTTATTCTTTGTTTTTTTTTATTTAATTACTTTTAGTTTGAAACATGAAACAATGTATTACCTCAACCAAGGACATAATGTTTCCGTCTGCGTTTGTCGGTGTTAATTAGCAGGATTATGGACAGATTACTGCAAAACTTGGTGGAACGATGCAGAAAGATTCACTGAAGAACCCCCAAAATTTAAGCGTGGATCTGGATTTTTTTTTTTTCCCTTTCTTAAACATTACAAAACAGGGCTTTTTGCAATGATTTTGTTGATTTCTCAGAGAATAATTCATGGATTGTGCACAATTTGGTGCGGATCCAAATTAACATTGTGGTGGTTTCATGCCGTTTGTCCATCTGTCAGAGAGGGCTATACAAGAACTACTAAACTGATTTTAATGAAACTGTGTGGAAGGGTTGGACACGGGCCACAGAAGAACTCATTAACTTTTGGAGTGATTCCGATTAAGGTGGCAGATCCAAGAGTTTTTCACTCTGTTTAACATTGTGAGATATGACGTCTTTTGACATTTTTGTGAATTTCTTAAAAAATAATGCAGAGGTGGTGGAGGTATATGCTCTACTGAGTCACATTCTAGTTGTAATTGCTTTGGACGAAATCATCTAGCGAATTTTCAGCTTGACACTGTTAATAGATTTATATGTCCAGCCTGAGTATTGCTGTGGCATGCCTACGTAAAATCGCTGAGGGGCTGTGATATTGAAATTGCAGCCTTTCAATTTCTATTTAATAAATTTAATTTTTGCAAAAGCAAACAGTATCCCTGAACGTAACCAAATTCCTAAGTTGTTGTTTTTGTTTTTTCAGGCTGTAATGATTAAAAAATTCAAATTAAATCACAAATAAATCTAGGACTCAAGTCTCATAAGAAAGAAAAAAACATTTGATTTGTTCCAAACTGCCAAAAAAACTAATATAGGAAATATTGGAATGTCTGTAGAGAAGGATCAGAAGATTAAGTCAGTGTGTGGGATGACTAACAAGTGATTTGGAGACAGAAAAACAGAAGTTCAGTGAAATCAGCTTTTAACCCAAGATCCAAACCAGTGCATGATGGTTTACGATGATGCTGCAAATGATAGCAGAGGATGGTGTTAGACACATAACATTCACGGAGACAATGATGCAGTATAACCACAGGTCTGTGATGCTTTGTTGTGTTTCAGGTTGAATCTGCAGCGAGTAGAGAGTGTTGTGCTCTATTTATCAATCTGTAGTTTACGTTGTGCGAAGTATCTTGTGCATCATCAGATTTTTTTTCCTTGTTTCTCTAGGAAAGAAAAACAGGCCCTGGAATCTCCAATAAGTGTGAAGGTGTCCAGACACTTGGCTCAGAATAAAATGAAACTGAATGAAACATCAGGGCCTTTTAAGCAATAGGTCTTTTTTATCAGAGATGTATACCACAGACATGAATTTCCATAAGCTTTAAAATTGCTTCTCCTCACTGTGTCATTGTAAACAACACAAACTTTGGGGGAATACTGCATCATTCTCTCCTGCGGGAGGTAATGGGACGAAAACAAAGGATGCATTTTCCCATTCTCACGTTTTGTTCTTTCTTTTCTGATATTTTGTCACCATGTCTTGCAAACTGTGGAAAGTGTTGAAAACACCAAAAAAAGAGAGGAGAAAGAGAGAAGGTGAGAGACATTGTAGAAAAGGACAAAATGAGATATCAGCAAATAAATCGTTTTACACCTTTTTCCACACACACAAACACGAGATTACTCTCCATTGCATATCCGTGACTTGATAAATCAACTTGTGCTGCTGCCGGCCTCCTTCTGAAGCGGAGCCGCCGTGTGTAGTGTCTTCCTTTCAGAGATCTGAATTACTGCAGTCAGTGTTTACCTCAGTGGGCTCAGAGCTAGACTAACCCTCAACCCCGCTGCAAAGAGGGAAGGGGGGTAAACCAAACAGGGAAAACCAGCGCTGAGACAAAAAGATCAGAAGCAGGGAGCTAAATTAAACCGTGTGAGAAGTGTCTGGGGAACACAGTGTAGTATGACTCACAGAGTAACAAAAGAGGTTAGAGAGGAATTGATGTCGGAAGATGTGGGAGACTGCGAAGACCGAAAAGATACGTGCTGTGATTGACAGACTCAAACTCTTTTGGTAACTTCTCTCGCAACTTATGACAAGAACACGCTGGTACAAAACACACATTACAGATCAAGTGAAGCAAAGGTAATTGTATCGTCTTTTGTAGGAATTTAAAAGCGGATACCTGTTGATTAAGTCGTCATTGTCGTCACTCTCCATCTCATCCTCGATCGCAGCCTGCAGGTCACCTATCCTCTTGAAGGCCAGCTTAAGATCCACTTGTAAGCTCTGATTTGCCGCCTCCAAGCTCTCGATGTCCATTTCCTTGCGAGCGGATCAGAGCATAGAAGAAGTGGGAAGTTAATCTCCAATACAGTGTAAACCTCCAGCGAACCTGCACCTCCCTGCGCCCAAAGGTCTCACCAGCTCGTGCTTCTTCCGGCTGGCCTCGCCCTCCTTCTTGGACAGCTCGACCATTTCCTCCTTTATGTCCCGTATCTGCCGCTGCATTCGCTTGTTCTGGTCTTTCTCCCTGTTTTCTGCAGCAACATGCTGGCTTCTCTCCTCCGACATCTTTTCAAGGTTCTCCTTCAGACGACCAACCAGGCTCTGGGGAGGAAACGAGGTGAACTGGGTGAACTTGTCCTTACAAAAGGTCACATGAGGACAAATGACATATGTGAACAACCCTTAGTTCTAAAACTGTAATGCAAGTGCAGTGCACCAGGGATATCACAGGGAGGATGCTGGAGTACACAGCACCAAGAGTTTTTCTTGTAACAAAAAACCCCAGAAAAACACAATAACTCAACAGAACGAACCCTGAGCCACCCCCCACCCATAAATAAATAAAGTACTTAAGGCCAATGAAAAGCCACACCTAAAACAGTGTATGTTTTAAATGTCAGGAGGATTAACACAAAAGAACAACTCAAGAGTCATTTCTTTTCTTTTTTTCTGCATTACTATTTCTTCCTATTTCCCCATAGCTAGTTTGCTTTTAACCAAGATTGTTCATAAAGATGGACGACATGACAGCTACCCAAAAGTGAAGCCAAAGCCTCCCAATCGCCCCCTAGTGACTGCCTGCAATATTGGTCACAAACCCCTGCCTCCTCTGTGTTAGTGAATAGGACATGGACCAAACTCAAAAGTCCTAGTACACGTTGAATACATGTTTTCTCAAAAATGTTTTTTATCATTTGAGGTAGTCTAGTCTTTCAACTCTGATATTTGTTCAATTGGTAATTTTCCATTTTTCTCAGCATAAGTGTGGTGCAAAAACAGTTTCAAGCATCCTTCACTTTTATTTAAAATAGGCCAAGCCAACGAAGCCTGCTATAAATTGAAATTCTTAAGAGTTTGCGGTGCTTTTCAGCGGCAAATGTATACACACACTGCTGAAGTGCAGTCATATTGAGCACTTCATGTGGTCAAGAATTCACCTTTAATGCATGTAAAAACATCAATTTTTTACATGCTTCAATCTTCAATTATTAATCAAAAATACATTTATAGTGGTTGATGGATGCTTCTCTTAACCAGCACCTCAATGATACAGAGCTTTGCAAGCAACACCATACTGTTCCTTCACTTTATATTATCCCCCTCTCTTGATCAATAGAATATCAAATACCAAATTTGCATTTATAGGCTCACAAAGCCTGTCTTTTAAATTTTGTGAGGCACAAAGGATTAAGTCACCTCCAGGCGTTTGATCTGTGTCCTCTCGTACTCCAGCTTGGTCTCCAGCTCACGGATCTTGGCCTCCTGACGGCTCACAAGGGACTTTTCCACCATCGACTGCTCTTGGAACTCGAGCTGGCTCTGCACGGAGTGAAGCTTGGGGAAGGACGCACACATAACATGCACATTAACCAACCGAGGAGCGGTACTCTTTGCACACAACCGTCTTGACTTCTTGACTCTACTTTCCCACTTCATCTTTGGTGAGAACCTCCGCCAAGAAGGTTCGATTTTCATCTGCGTTAGTCTGTCTGTTTGTTAATTAGTAGGATTTTCAAAAACTACAGGGCGGATTACCAGGAAACTTGGTGGAAGGATGCAGTATGGATCATCTAATTTTGGTGTGATCCAACATTTATGAATTTATGCAATTTAGTGCAGTTTCAAATAAAAATCTGGATCTAGTGAATTTAAATGTTGTTTATAAGGAGGCTGTTGGGCCTTGGTGCAGGTATGTGCTCTCTGAGTGCCGTTCGAACTGCAGATGTTTTATCTATGTAAGAACATTAAATTAGCCTTCAGCTTTCACCCCTGTGTATATCGAACTCATCCTGCTACATGTAAATATTGTGTATCTAGTCTTAATAATGAGATCTAGATAAGCCCTCAGTCCACAAATAGTCAGGGGAAGATCAGGCTCAGGTATGTTGCAGGGCTGAGCTTCATGCAACGCATGAAAAAAGGAAGAAATATACGTCACAACAACATCAGCCCACAAGGCAGCATGGCCCCTAATGAGGGAGTTTGCATCTAAGACATGGAGGATTTGGAGTTCTCCTTTGATATTACTATAAAAGCCAATTTTCCCTCCCTTCTGGTGATGAGATAACCACTTCAAGGTCAGGCGCTTTAGATGGCTATCGCTACCTTCTCTGGCAGGTTTTAACAATGCCTTACAGCTTGTGTGTGTCTCTAGTGCAGCCAAAAACATTCAGATGGGTGAGTAGACCGGAGCGTTGGCATGTGTGGAGCTTAATATAACAGATCCAGGCTCTGCTGTTAGGGAAGCGATGAGAGATCATGCAAAATTATATTTGAAATAAATTCTGTTCAATGACAAATGAAATCCTGCACATTGGCACTAAGAGGGAAACTCTGAAGTTAGAGTGTGTGTAATGTGACACATTCAAACAGCTTCAAATTCATTTAGCACACAAATGCATCAACAACAAAATGACCATACACGACATGTTAGATGTTATCCTCTAAACAAACAGTACTTCATCAGGAAAAAGACACTTATCATAAAAGCATTATTATTATTATCACTATGACTATGATTATCCCAACGCTCAAATTAGGTGCATTAACCCTTTTTACATAATGAAGACACTTTTATTCTGAGCCTCAACCATTTAGCCGACAACTCAAACACAGTCGACAGTAACTACACCAGTCAGCCCAGAAACAGGCTAATGTCTGTATGCTAACATGCTCACTGACGATGCTTACATGATGATGTGTCGGTTTAACAACATTTGTTTTTGCAATATTATGAGAATAGAGTCGCAATTGTGAAGAAAGTCGTAATATTATGAGAATAAAGACAAGGGGGGGTGGTTTGACTAACTCATTGTTCACATTACACTGTTCATGTGTGAGAGTTACATTCCTACAGGGTTTTTCAGTTGATTGTTCCAATGATCCAAAAATGGTCAGCGTGCAGCTACAAGGATTCATCATGTGTGTCGACTAATCAAGTATTATCACATTAATAGATGAGTCATCTGTTGAATTAACAAACATCAACACCGGCGACTCTTTTTGCCATAAGTTTTCATACTTATTTTCAACTATCACAATTTTCATTAACCTGCAAATGTTCTCATCTTTTGAAATAAAATGATCTGTTGGCATTGGAATGGCCACATATTAGATAAATAACTGGGACAGAATCTGCTGCATTGAAAGAAGGCTTTCATTTTATCTAAATGATTAAACCAGGGAGTGGGACTGCTGCATTTATATACACAATCCTTCCTTTATGTAACAGGTAATAAAAAGCTAAAGAACTATTTCTCTCCTTGACTCAAAATCATCTGACTATTTAAATTGTAAAAAAAATGCTTTGCAATTCTGAAAAGAAAACCCCCATGGAGGTTATATGACTGTATATTATTTTTTTTCTTTTTGTCGCAATAATCAGAGGGAGTCCAAGGTCTGATCAGAGAGCAGTGTCGAGAGCAGTAGCAGCTATAAAATCAGCTGCTTTTTAAAATCTACCTTCTCTTGGATCTCCTGCTTCTCCTTCGTGGCCTCTTCCAGCTGGGCCTGCAGGTCAGTGATCTGGCTCAAGTCCCTCGCAGACTAGTACACAAAGAAACATTCAGGAGAGAATTAGGTTAGTTTATCCATGTGTGATTGTCCATGCATGTGTCAATTACCTATAAGAAATAACACATTTTATATTGTGTTTAAAGTGATAGTGCACAATTAAATGTCTTTCTTAAGCTGTAAACTAAACTAAATCGTGTTCTTTGATGAAATACATTGATGTTGGTTTCAATATCTAATTATCAACACATTTCTTTTTTAATCTCAAAGCTCTCAAGCTCAAAACTCCATCTCGTGTTTCAAACCATCTTAAAGGGCCAATGTCTAGGTTGACTCAACTGTTTGAAACGTCTCCTGTCACTGCTCATGACTTAGAATCTGTAAAGCTGTGCTCATTTTCAAGTCTATGCGAAAACTAAACTCCTAAACCACCACACTGTCTACCATTGAGAGAAGAATGAGCCTCAGCCGTCTCTCTCTCACACGCACAAAAGTACCCCTTTCTATTCTTTTGCAATTTAATTTATTGTGTGTGTGTGTGTCTGAGAGGGGGGGGGGTGTTATTGTTCATGCATGCTTCAATTATCTAGAAAAATATCACATTCTTTGTAAATGGTTACTGAACCCAACATGTTTGTGCCAAATACTTTGTCATGTGATCTGCTGTAGAACAGATTGCATCTCCCTGACTGCAGTGCACACACTGTGTTCAGAGGAGACTTTGTCCTCCAAACCAAAAAGCAACAACACTTTCCACATGCAGAGAAAAACAGATTATTAATGTCCATATTAGATGTTGTTTCCCACAATGTTTCAGCCTTGACAAGAATAAAGAAATTCAAATGTATTATGGACAATGCTGTCTATTTCCTTCATATGGCTCCTAGTTAGAGTTTCCTACCTGAAGGGGGAAGTGTTTGCATTGATAACGGAGGCAGGATGAGTTACCTGGGCGACTGCAGCCTTGTGTTTTTTCATCAGCTCATTCATGTCCTCCTGATCCTCCTCCATGCGAGACTGCAGGTCGTTCTTCTCTCTCTGCAGCCGGCTGAGCTGCTCTTCCAGCTGAGGGACAGCGAGTGAAGAGAGAGAAGGAAACACACACTCACATTAGTTTAGAATGACGGGATTTATTCATGAGCTATTGAATATGATAAATGGTCATTAGCCGGCCAGGCCGTGGCAGTCCTGGAATCTCATCTAATGGCGATGAAACACAATCTGGACAGGGTTCTGGCTGGAGGACGAGACCAATTGAAGATAATCAATTGGCTCATTTAGGCCGGGGAAAAGTGCAGCCAGTGCAGCATACTGGTGATGTCCTATTTAGAGTTCATTCTCCTGTGTTCAGGGGAGGCGGAGAGGGGGGCGGGGGCCGGGGTCTTCAATATGCATTCTCTAATCTAAGACATTTACGAGACCTTCCCTTGCCATAAATGCAGCAATTAACAAGCAACACCGAGGCACACGGCACTCCCATCATCCCCAGA
Source organism: Paralichthys olivaceus (assembly GCF_024713975.1). NCBI lineage: Eukaryota > Metazoa > Chordata > Actinopteri > Pleuronectiformes > Paralichthyidae > Paralichthys > Paralichthys olivaceus. The sequence continues at coordinate 15,776,565 of NC_091107.1, read as the reverse complement.
GACACAAACATCCCCCAGCCAACGAATCTGAAATGCAGGCGGCGCTCTCATGAGACAGCCATTAATGAGCAGAAATTTTCGTCAAAGCTTATTTATCCATTAGTGCAAAATGTTGAAATCAGACATATGCCAAAGGCCATTTATTATTTTAATATCCTACCACAGCTTGATGATGTATGCATATTGGTATTAGAGCCCCCGCTGCATTTTGAAGAGTGACAATGTTGATAGGCACAATCCAACCATTAATTAAATACTGTTTGTTGCTTCTGGTTTCATTTGCTCACCAAGGGAAGGCTATAGAAACATTTCCACAAACAATTTCCTCCTTATCAATGATGTGAAATGAAAAATGCCCATGTATATTTCATTATTCATAAATGTGTGTCATTACCCACGCTATTGATTGTGGCGCAGACAAACAAGCGCACGCAGAACTGATTGGCATTCGAGCCCACTCGAGTGGATAATTGGAACACGCCGTTAAACAGATGTCAAAAACTCACCGACATCTTAGCTTTGACCACATCCTCCATTTGGATGTGCAGGTCCTCTATTTCCAGCTCCATGCTCTTTCGAGCCTTTACCGCCGCCGCGCATGTGAACTCTGACTCCTCCAGCTGTGAGAAACAGGAAGGAAGAAAGGGGGCAAACGTAAGTAGGGCCAAGATCAAGGATCTCTTCTGGATATGCAGAGGACTGAGGATTTATCAACCTGTGAATGTTTTTATTTTCCAAAAAGATGTGTTTTGTATGTGTTGAATCATATCATAGATGTATCTGCTGAAGCACAGTGGAGTGTTTGTACTTGATTTTTGAGCTGGGCGATCTCTCTCTTGCTGGGGGCGTTGCTCTTTAGGTGGTCCAGCATAATCTGTGCATCAGCCAGAAGGACTTTGGTTCTCTTCAGGTCTTTCCTCAGCCTCTTCTCAGTCTCCACGTCCCTCTGGCTCACCTGAACAACAACACACTCCTCTCTAGCCACAGTTGTTTCACACACACACACACTTGTTTTTCCTGCCCAAAATCTCAGAGTGCCCTTTGAGACTCGAAAGCAGTTTCTTTCCAATCAAAAGGAAGTGGCCCGCACTAAATCGCACACACTTAACTGCACTGCACTGACAGGGACCAGAGTGCAGAGTGATGAGAGTACCTGGTCCTGGGCGTTGAGCAGTTTGGACTCCAGCTCTCGTCTCTCGCGCAGCACTTTCTGCTTGTCTTCGTACTCCTCCTCCAGCTGCACCTCCATCTGTTTCAGCTGCAGGACACACGCACGGAGTGTGGGGATGCACGAGCAGATGATCGGTGGCAGATAAAGTCAGACATAACACACCATCAAGCATCCTGTTAGACATGGCTGCTCTCACACATCAAAAACAAACGGTTCCCCTCCTGAGTGCTTCTGCCAGCCTCACAACACAGCTTTGAAAACCAACTCTTGTTTTCTGTCCAATTCCATTCTTTTAATTAGAAATACAGAGATCAACATTAAAACACGCTGTCCTGTTTCAATGTTGTGGCTGATCGATGTTGATATGACTGCAAACACTGCCCGGATTCTAATTTGTGTTTATTTTGTTATTAAGATTCATCTACTCTGAAAAGTTTGTGTTTGCTGTTGCTCACCAACCTTAGCAGTGCATAAACCATCATTACATATATATATAAATGAATGCAGGAATGAATAAGTAGATACATTTAATTAATAAATAAATGTATTTCTGTTTTATTTCTACATTTATTTATATATTTTTACATGTATTCATTAATTTTTTCTGTATTTCTATATCTATTTATTTCTGTATTTCTGCGTCCAGAGGTTAAAGCCAGATCTACTACTTCTTTCTTCAGTTGGCTGGTACTGTGTTCACGATAAATGTAGAAATACAGACAAAGCCTTAATTATCTATTTCTGCATTCATTTATTTATGTTTTTTACCTTCATATGACTGTGGGATGCATTCAACAACACAAACTTGAAATAACAAACTCAAAGACTTAATAAAATGGACTATACATGCACATTGAACCTCAGCACTCATATCAGAACTCTACAGTGAGTCTCTCAGAGCTTCCCTGACCAGGCCTGATTAGCTGTTAGTTCAGGATAGCAAGGCAATGTAAAGGAACATGTTGGACTAATGAAAGAGTAAGAATAAGGAGTGCCTACCTTCTTACTGCAGGATCGCCTGATTTCATCCACTTCTTCGTCCTTACTGTCGATATCTTTGGAGTGGGTCTGCCGCTGTCTCTCCATCTCCATCTCCAGCCGCAGCTTTGTCTGAGAACAGGATGGAGACATTTAAAACAGAATTCTATGTCATTTTTGTAAATGAGATATTTTCTACCTGTCCAAAATGAGAGACTGATCCTTATGAAATTTTATTCTGTACTTTTGAAGGATGTTAGGGTAGAAGGAAGATGTTTGGGGAGTTTTGGGACTTACAGAAAAACAATGTTGCATAGCATTACATAGTTATAATAATTATAGCTTTTTAGAATTTATATAGCGTCTTTCAAGACACCCAAAGACACTTTACATGTGTCAGTGGGGACAAAAAGAGAAAAGTAAAGAAAAGTAATTTGCACAAAACAGGACAGAAACAAACAGTTAACACTCCAAGCTGCGATTAGTGCTGAGGCCAAAGACCTGAGTGAAAAGGGGGTGTTTGAGGAATGTTTTGAAGATGCAGCATTGCGAAATTTCGGCGGGGGGAGAGTTCCAGAGGGTGGGGGCTGTGACACAGAAGACTGTCTCCAAAGGTTTTCAGTTTGGTGTTGGGGATGGAGAGAAAACCTGTGTTTGAGGACCGCAGCCTTCTGAGCAGAGTGTACGGGTGGAGGAACTCAGTTGGATTTGGTGGCGGCAGAGTTCTGCACAGACTGAAGTCTGTTCAGGACATTGTCTGGAGTCGGGGAGTGAAGGCCAGAGTCTGGAGATGTTTTATTTTTTAAGAAGGCGAATTTGGTGACGAATTTGATGTGGGATTGGAAAGAGAGGGTGGACTCAAGAATGACACCCAGGTTGCGGACCTCGCAGGATGGGAAGATGGAGCAGCCGTCAATGTCGAGGAGGAGATCTCCAATCTTCTGGAGCAACATAGGCTGCTACGTAGGCAGCTTTCAGTAAGAACCACACTGCGGATGTATCCCTACGACAAACCTTTTTTCCCAGATACATTTGATGTCAAAATTGAGCTTTGGCCACCAAACTCTAATCAGGTCATCCATGAGTCCAACAGAACACGTGTGTCATATTTAAAGAAATTCCTACAGTGTTTTTGAGATGTTCACAACAATGGGATGGATTGAACACCCGAAAACATGATGTCTCCAGCTACTGGCTATTGTAGGCAGGGATGCATACAAATTAGAATTATACATACGTGTATGAAATACAACATCTGCACCACCCAGTACCTGCTCCAGCATCTGGATGGTTCCAGCCTGTTCGTCAAGCTCCTCCTCCTGGTCTTTCACCTTTGCCTCAAGGTCGCGAAGCTGCTTCTTGACCTTGGCCAGAGAGGCTTCATCCTTGGACTCCTGGGAGGACACGTCCTGTAGCTCAGCCTCCAGCTGCTGCACCCTCATATTTGTGGCGCACAACTCGCCGTCCTTGTCCTGCAGGCCAGAGGAGATGCAGTAAAGGAACACATCTGGACCAGCCTAGTTATGTCATACACAGAGCAGGGAGACCAGACGTGTCGTCCCCTGGAGAGGACATCACAGTATCTGGAGTGTAGTTCTGTGCGGTGGCTCACCTGCAGCTGCTGGCGGAGGTTAAACATCTCACCAGTCATTATGTCTTTCTCTCGAGCCAGTTTCTCCCTCTGGCTCCTTTCTCTTTGTACCTCAGCCTGAGACTGGTTCTGCTCCAGGTCAAACCTGGAAAACACACACACACACACACACACACACAGTAGACAGCTCAGCAAAATGTTACTTTCACATAAGACTGAGGTTTCATATACCTCTTCTATACCAAAATTTGCAGGTATACGTTTAAGTTTTTTGAAAGGCAATTAGCTCCTTCCCCGTTGCCAGCAGAGGAGTTGAAACTTGCCAAAAAATGAGGTGCTCCCTAACTTCACTCTTGCCAAACTAGAGTGTTCACGCAGGTGTTACATTCTCATCGATGCGTAAAAGCATACAAAAATGGGGCATAAAAACAGATATCTACTGCAGAGACATTTGACCCAGGAGTGAACGTTGATTGCATCCATTCTGACTGCAGACAAAAGCCAGATGTAAGTGGGTGCGTTTTTTTGACCAGTGGATAAGGACTTATATAGAATAATAGTACTGTGCCGGATCTGTTATTGCCAATTGACTAAAGTATACCAGCAGCAAAAAACTGTAATAGTCTTGTGTATTGGTACAGTGCAGTTACTGTATGTATAAATATAAATATAAAATAATACAATAATGAGTGTGTTAACTGAATATCAAACCTACATGCAACTTCAGCTACTTTCTATTTTCCGCTTAGAGTCCAGCATCAGCTCAACACTGCCTCTATTGCAGCCTCTACAGTTATCCACTTCCATTAGCCTTCAATTTACAATTGGGTTGTAATAATGTACAAAATGTTTTCTTCAATTGTCTAGGTCAGAAGCACTTATGGTTAGTGAACTTAATAGCTAAGTGTTTCATGCTGTCAGCTCGTTGTAATTCCCTGTTTTTTTTTCTTCTTCTTCTCTCTGAAGCGAAGCTGAAAATAATTTCACCCGCAGAGCATCTTCAATTAACCACAGGGGAGAGATCACATTCCTGCCACAGCGATAGCTTCTCAAGTGCCTCAAGTCTGAGTCATTTTCTCAGCTAATGCAATTCCGCAGATTACAGAACATCTCAGTCACTATTCGAATTAAATGAAAACTTTTGTGTTCCTTCCAAGTGGGAGCACAGACACTCTGAGGAGAGGGCAATATGTTCCCTATAGTGTGAGTCTATGAATGACAGAGATACAGACAGGATGGATCAAGCATGTGGACAGACAAAGGGACAGATTGTAGTTGAGACTGACTTCCTCTGCTTCTTCTCCAGATCGTGGTTGCGGCTCTGCAGTCCCTCCAGGTGAAGCTTGGTATCCTGCAGCTCTGCCGTCAGTTTCTGGCACTTCTTCTTTAGCTGCTGCACAGAGCGCTGCACATCCTCATTATCCGTCTGCAGATCAGCCAACTGCAGCACACACACGCAAAAACGTATTTTTTATTATTTTTTTATGGCAGTTTAATGCATTACATTATTGCATTTATGCAGCTAGCAGGCAACAAGTGTGTCGTATATATTAAATAGACCATTTTTTAAAATAATTGAATATAATATAATATATATAATAAGGTGTCTTGCCCTCCTCTCAGCATGTCTCTTGCTCTGCTGCTCAGTCTCCAGCTTGTCATCAAACTCTTGCTGGAGTTTCTTCTTGGTGAACTCCATTTCCCGAATGGCTCGGTTGTATTTTATCTGCCACTCGCCTCCTGGAGGAGAAGACACAGAATACAGAGAGAAAGCCAGTGTGTGAAATGTTGGTGTCTCCTGCCTTTAATGCAGGCCTAGCAATATTATACAGGCTCAAAGGCTCAGGGATGATTGATGCTGTGGATTATGACGTCCACTGCACTGGTTGCAATGGTTATCACACACAGGACCAAAATAATATAATCTTTTAGGGGGGATAAAACTTCTTCTTTCATCAAATCCTGAACTTAAGAGGTCAAAAAAGAAAATGACAGAAAACTACAAAACAGCCATTACTTTTCACCTCTAATCTTGGATAAACCTGAGGTAAGAATTCCAAGCACACCACAATAGTAGTTAGCGAAGGACATGTCTAAGTGGCACTTTCCACAGTTCTTAGCCGACCCTAATTCTGGAGCTGTCAGAGGCTATCAGAAGTATAACAGCGGCCAGGCAGACATTCAGGTTCAGGTTCATTTCCAAGCCTTATCATTTTAGAGGCTGTCCATTTCTCCTTCACATTCCAACACCGGCTCTTCCATCAGTGCCGCTCATTAGCATATATATAGCATAATGACAACTTGCAGGGCCACCGGCTCTGATCCCAACGATTATTTTCTCGTTCGTCTAAGAATTCTGAGATGCTCTGTAATGGCTTGTCTGGCTGAGGTGGGTTGAAGGGGGTAGGAACACAAGAAAAAGAAAAAAAAAAGCCTTCTGGACAATATGCTGGAGGCGGGAGCTCTCTCTCCCAGCAGGGGGAGACCAGTCAACAACAGGCTTTAGTTGTATGCCCGAGAGCAAACATCTTAATCCCCTAGTGGTACATTGCAAACTTGGACCAAGTCTTACAGCCACATCTCCTGCTGGAGCAGTCAGACAAAGACAATCATCCCTGCCGCTACACTTAGTATGGGGGAGATTTTGATAAACTGTGCACATAATGCTGATATGAGCCATTCAGGGAATTATGCTTCGAACCTGATATGACATACCTATAAGCATGCTGAGGAAAGTTGTTGCACGCGTCATAAGCTGCACTGAATTCTCGAATTTACTACAAATGTTAAAAATGATCCAAAAAAGTGAGAAAAGGTCACAGGAAGTCACGTTAACAACTTCCCCTTTTGTTTGGTTCTTAATTTTGGGTGCCAAATGAAATTAATGGGAAAATGAGATTGTCTGGTGGCTGCGGTGTCACAAATAATAACTTGCGGTTTCTCGCTCAACCAACCAGCATCATCGTCACTGTCCATCTCCCCGTTGAGCTCGGCCGTTTTCATGAGTCGAGCTTCCATCACCTCCATCTCCTGTGCTTCTAATTGTTTCTTCATGGCATCAAACTTGGCCTGCAATCACAGATTCACCCACCACACACACACACACAGAAGATGTGAGGCTTATTAGAATATTTACAGTGTGTTTTATAATTTTTTTTGCATTTTTAGTGTGTGCATGTGCCTGCAGATCCTTCATGTCCTTCTCCAGGTGGAGTCTCTCTGAAGTCTCCGTCTCCAGCAACTGCGATGCCGACTCACTCGTGCTTCTCTCATCTGCGAGCTCCGCCAACAAGTCTGCAATCTGGACAAAAGCACAGGAACACAGCGAGTAAAGCAAAACAACATAATACTCCCACCACATTTTTAGTACGAGTAAGCAAAAAAATCTTTAAGTGAAATCCATTACACTGGATATATTTTGCTCACACTGCACACGTTTTACACTGTATATATTATTCTATTTTTGCATTTCCTTGTGTTAATATTGCATGTTTACTTATGATGTCTATCTTTTGACTGTCCTCTTTGTTGCTGCAACCCAGCACATTTCCCTGTTGTGTCTAGTAAAAGATGATCTTATCTCTTATTTTAATAAAAATAAAGAGTGTAACTCCACTGCCAATTTTGAACACCATCCTCCCAGCATGCATTGCCATATGCAAAGGGACCCACCCTGCTCTCCATTCGATCCGTGTTCAGCCTCAGCTCATTTCGCTCCTTCTCCACCCTCTCGAGCTTGGACTTCTGCAGCTGCATCTCCTCCTGCAGCAAAGAACATAGCAACATGTATTATAGGTTTCATGTTGTGTCACAGGTAAAAGTTTAAAATATTAAATTTAACGAGAAATATTAAGCATTGATGACAGGAAGCGCCATGCTGCCACGGCCAGGAGTGAATTCTGAATGTGGATTAGAGGCCGTCTAGCTGAGTGGAATCTATAAGGAGCGGGGACATCAGACAGAGAGGTCTGCTCACGTCTTTGCTTCGCATCTGCTCCTCGGTGAGCTGGACCTTAATAAGCGGTTGGACTGTGGTGAAGAGTTTCCACCAGGGCCAGTGCTTCACACCACGGTTCTTCTGGATGTTTTTCTGGATGCAGCGGATTGCTAGATCCTGAACCTGAGCACACAGTCGAGACAGAGAAGCAGTCAAAATATATGCACACACTATAATATAAAATATAAATATAATGTTAACTAGATTTGCCAATGGGCCCTTTAAAGAAATATCGTAATCATCATTTACATTTGTTGATATGGGTCCATATGAACACTTTCAGCTGACAGAATAAACAGAGAAGTATTTATATTTTACATTAAAAAAGTATTTTCTTAGTTGAGGTTTAACATATTTGGTTGTAGTTGTGTGTTTTTGTGTATATGGAGCATCAATTACATTTATTTTTCAAGTGTAATCATAGAATATAATATATAAAACTAATAACAACATAATGACATTGTCATTAGATAACACATAAGACCTCTGGAGTTCACTTTCTTCAATTAAATTTTTTTTAAAAATCTACGCTTACTTTTTTAGCCTTTGCTAAAAGTATATAAGAAGCATAAAAGTATAAAATCTATTTTCACATTTGTAATTTGTGTCTCACAATATATCAAATTGCGAGACAGTTTTTTTTCTCATTCAAATAAAAATGTGGATAGAATTTGTGACAGAAAAAATATTTTAATATTTGGATGTGTATATCTTTGGTGTTTTGAGCCCATACATAACTCAATTTTCTGAGGCAAACAGGTGCTTCATAAAAAGACATACCAATAATTTAACTGCAGCAATGTGTCCAACACAGGGTTTTACACATGAAAACAAATAGAAACAAGAGTTTGTGGTCCAATGCACAGGTATCATAGGGTGGCAGTGTTCAGAGATCCTTGGAACAATCCTAATCACTAACTGGAATCAATGTTTTACAGAACTTATCTACTGTCACCGTATCCTCCTCCCCACTGACAAAATGCTGCATTTCTCAGTTTTGTGTTGTATCGCCTTTATATGAGCGAACAGCGATCCCTCCTCTGGAGACTTTCTGCAGACTGCGTTCCAAGGCTGGGAGCTAATTTTTGATTAATTAAATCAAACATGTTGGCAGCTAATTCCGAGTATTACACGATTTCCATGGCGCTTATGCATGAGGCTCTCTAGAAGCAGCAGATTATGGGCAAACCCAATTAGAGCGACACAATTCTCAGCATCAGGTACATTTCGCCCTGAAGGTACTCTCTATGACCAATTAGGATTTGTCACACAGTGAAAGCCTCAACGTGGACCGAAATGCGGCGAGTGTGTAACCAAAGATTTAAGCAGGTCTCACTTGTCATATTTAGTCCTAAATGAAAAGGAAACAAACAAAAGATTGCGCTGCATGAGCGGCGTGGATAAACATGTTGCTATTCATTTCTCATTGAGAGGGTGTGACAACTGTAAGACAGCACATTGTAAATGAAGACTCATCACACACACCTCTGATTACACGTATGGTCTCAACGGAACATAATGGTTGGTCATGCCTGGCTTATATCATTATCACATGTAAATACAAATATATTTCCAGGAGCTATAACAAGAGAAGACGTACGATAAAAAGAAATGTAGCTCATCCCAATGCAGAGCCCATATATGCTTTCACAGTGGGAGGTTTTCATGTTTCCTTGAGATGGAACTATGGGATTGCATGTTTCAAATGAATAAACTCTAAAAGTTACCTTTTCTAAGAGTGTTGCTCGAGAAAAGCTAGATGCTGCGTCTTGTTGACTTCAGTGATTCCAATGCAGATAACTAAAAACAACAGATTTCTGAAGGACAAAACTCCCAATGTGGTAAATGCCTGCTGAGCCAAAACAACAGACTTTTGAAATGCCAGGTTGTCCCCTTGAGGAGACATTTGAAAGAGGAAAAAAAAAAAAAAAAAAAACAAGAAAAGAAGATTCTGCTTTTGTCATTTAATGTCACACGGGCTTGGCACAGCATCACAAGGTTAACATGCCAGGGAATATCAATCAAAGGAACTTGTGACTTTCTGTCACATCCATATATATCACCCAGCAAGTGTCTGAGAGGCTTTGCCACAACTCACCCGCACTGATCCACAGGCAAATTGCCACGTACCTGCTAAGACTGGATACTTCATGTGCAAGAGGCAATGGAACAGGGTAAAGTCAAGGACAGAGTGGATATTATTGTTATATGTTGATTATACACTCTATGGCAATACACTCTAAATCTTCCCTGTGGGGAGAGAGAGAGAGAAATCTCTCACTTATCCAACACAGCCCTGCTACAGCTCTATAACTCTGGTGTCGAATTAGAAATATAAACATAAATGAAGTTCAGTGGGGAAAATGCCTTTCAGTTAATTGTTGTAACACATGTATATACACATAAGCTGAGTAGTAATAAATCTAATATGTAATTTTATAGGATTTTGTCAATAGTTCATATTTTCACATCTTAATCTCACCTGTGACTGCAGATACCTAATATAGTTAAAAGCTTTGATACAGTGTCTGTTCATAATTTAGAATTGCACGATAAAGTAATTTTGTATTTGTGTCCAAAAATATGATTTAGGCTAGACTGATAATACTGTAGTGAAGATCTGCACCAAACTGCACCAAGGACTGATCAGAGTGGACCGTGCACTCTATGTTTACAAGTACAAGACATCGTAGCTCAGCCCAAATGACTTTTCATAAGCTGTTTCAACTAATAAGGAAAACCTGATTTCTAATTTATTCAATAAAACACATTTTCATTTGCTTTTGCAGTAGGGGGCTCCAAACTGAGATCAGGAACGCTAAATCTGTTTTTTTGTTTTAATTGCTTTATAAACATATATTCATATATCTGTGTATCTTAACTATCTTGTATGTCACTTTCTGCTGTCACCATTTCACAAATAAAATAAAAAAAATTAGGGCAAATTTGAAGAATTTCTTAATTTATTTATTTTGTCCTTATTTTATCCTGTTGTGAAGCAATTTGTAACTTTGTTAAGAAAAGTGCAATACAAATAATCTTTTAAAAGAACAGTATTGATTTTTGCCAAGGGTTTGATGAGAAGATTAATACTAATCTTGTATCTATTACACTGAGAAGTTAGTTAGCTTAGCTTAGCTCAAACATGTATTTGTCTTGCTGCTGGTATTGATCTGTTCATCTAACTTAATTGTTTTACATGTTTCCAACATATTAAACTGTACTTTCTCTTAAGTATAACTATTGGTCCTTGAATTTTGAGCTTCATTTGTGTTGTTTTAGTAATTGTCCCTGTGATGAACAAAGTTAACTGAATTGTATTGAACAAAACTGTTTGGATTAAACTAACATAAAACTAAATTTTGGAAATTGAACCTGGTTATGATAGTACCACAGTAAAGCACATCGACATGGCCACAGTTTAAAAAACGCCTTTACACCGGATCATCCCGCCCCTGACTTGACCGAATCTATGTTGGAACTCATCACTATCATAATTGCATGTCACACCTTACCTCGCCACCCTCAACTGAGAATAAGCACAATGAAATTACAAGATACAGTAAAAAATAAAGTCTTACCATACTAATATAGATACATTTGCAAAAGATAGGGGGTATGAGAGCACAGAGGGAAAAAATGCCTCTTAGCTAATGGATTTGGTAATTGCACAGTTGCCTAGCAATTTTGAAAGGTTCCTCGCTGTTGATTCATCTTAAGTTCTTGCAGATAATGAAGCATCAGGCTTTTAGTCTGCTTCACTGTATGAATAATGAACTTTGAACCCAATATATAAATATCTTTCCCCATTTTCAACCAATATCCATTTCTAAACTCTAATGGTAAAAACAGTTATAGCAAAGGAGAGCGAGAAGTCCAGCGATATAAAAAGGTCATATTGATTTACCCTATAGCAAAGATGACAATTTAATAGTTTTACTGACATTATACACAAGTGAACAAGATATCTGCTCACTAACAGTGTGTCACAGTGGATGGAGACCAGCAACATTGATTCTGCGGGTTCATCACTGGCCAACTGAAGCGACACATTCACTTAAACAGTAATTGCAGAGCGGGAGAGGGACTGTATTGCTCCACACATCAAGAGGGGACATGTATGAGGTCCAGAGAGATGGACCCATCACACATTGTGAGAAAAATGGAAGATGGGTGCGGCGGATGTGTGTGTGAGTCAGCAGCACGTTTGATATGGCTGAATTTAAGGGAGCCGTTTGATGAAATGCAACAGGAGTGGACATGTCGTTATCAAATATCCCCCTGGGAAAGCTGACTGGATGGATGACAGTACAGGCGGACAGGGGGAAAGGGGCAATAGATTTAGAGAACACATTTGTAATTAGCTGAAGATTTACGGCAGAGCGTGTTAGATCTACACCAGGAGCAGCGCAAACAGGCACTAAAATTAGCTCTCAACTCCTGGTGGGCTGCAAGGCAACAAGACCTCTGGAGCTCACATTCTTCCACTTTATTAAATAAATATAAGTATTGTTGAGGAGAAAAATGGACCGTGACAGTTATTTTTCTTCACAAGTGTAGCATTTCTTTTTCAATTACAGTATGTCTTTTTTAGTAGAAAATTTGATAGAAATTGTGAGAGATAAATATTCTTATTTAGTTTTGATTGAGTATATCTTTGGTGTTTGAAACCATAGACTGTATTCAAAGATCCCATTGTACAAAAACTAAACTCAACCAAGCACAAGACAGTTTCAGCTGTCAATCATGATTTTTCGCCCCAATTTTTATAGCATCAAATAATTAACTAGAAAACCCAACAGTCTCCTTGAAAAATCACATTCAAATTCACTAAATCCCGATTTGTATTTGGATCTGCACCAAATTGCACAAACTAAATATCAGTCCCCTAAACATGCCGTTTTGTTTAACAAAGATTCATAAATTATTCTTTGAGAAATCAAAATAATGTTGATTAAAAAAAACTCACAATGTTCACAAAGTTATGAATAAAAAATCCTGTATCTGCTTCTTTATCTTGATCCGCACCAAAACTTTATGGATTCGTCCCTGACCCATACCACATCCTTTCACAATGGTTGTAGTTTTAATATAATTTAAGCTTTAAAACAAACAAACATGCAAACATACAAACAAACATGGCTGAAAACATAACCTGTCTGCAAGAGGTAACTGAAACCAAACTTACTGGGATTTACTTGAACAAATTAAGTCAGTGTGGTAGACTTACCTAAAATGACAGAAACCATCTTTTGGAAAAATGTGTTTGATGTGTTCTTTGGTTTATGACCTTTACTGCAACCAGCCACCAGCGGGTGATCAAGACGATTTGGCTTCACTTTTGGTTGATGATGTCATCCATCTTTACTTACAGTCTATGACTGAACCTCCACTAACTTTGGGCAAAACCGTTCCAATCAGTGAGACGTCTTGCCTACCTTTCTCTTCTTGAAGGCCTGCCGTGCCAGGTAGCCTCTACAGGTCGCTTGGAACAGGGTCAGATTGCGCTTGGTCTGCTCATCTCTCTGTTCCTCCAGCTTAGCCAAAGTGCCAGCTCTGAAGAACAACTGGAGCGAAAAACACACACACACGAACACACACAAGATCAAATTAATTTATTACTAAAGGATAAAATCATTGAGAGATCATGTAATGCTAATTTTAGCCGTGGGGAAATAAGATTTAGAGGCCGTGTTTTAATGTGAAGCAGGGCAGCGAAATGAAAAAGAGGAGATGGAAAGTAAATAAATGCAATGAAGCAGCAAATCAATGGGAAACAGTGTAATCCTCAGACAAGTAGTCTTATCTAAGTGAGAAAGCTGTGATTAAGTTATTATCTCAGACAATCAGCCTGGTCTGTTTCTAATCTGGGCCAAAGGTAAAACACAGGTAAACAGTAAGCAGCTCACGTCACGGCCCGTCTATACCTCAGTGGGATTAGGTGCTGCGAACACATTCTAGATATGATGACGGCAGCGAGCTATAAAAATGGATGGATGATGACAGGAAAACTGTCTCCAACCCAGGTGTGCCTACACAGGTCTTTATAATTTACCAAATCCATATGTGATCTATTAACAAAACTAGAGATGGAAACGATCAAACAGCTTTAGTGGGAAAATCTGAAAAACATCAGGGAGGAGTGATGCATTCCGCAACGTCAGGGGATATTACTTTTAAAAAATTCTCACAAAGGCTAGAGTAGAAGCTTTATGTCTTTCATCATCATCAGGTAGTGCTTTCTAAAAGGTATAATGCTGTGCTATTTTCAGACATGTCGCTATAGCTAATGGCATATTTTATCTCAAGCTTTGAATCCATCACTATAAGGTTATTTGGGGTCGGTGTAATTGGCATGCAAGTGAGGCAGGTTGCTAAGACACCACTGGAATGCTTTGAGAATGGCCAAATGTGCTTGTCTACTCTGAGCCCATTTCACACTCCAGAGTGTGGCACCACGTGAAGCTGCCTTCGAACCATTCTCCAGTCATGTGTTCTCCGCTGCACGTATCTGAGAGCATGAGTCTCACTGTCTTCTACATTATTTTTTCCCTTCTTGGCGGATGGCCACTTTTTACGACTGATAGGATTAGACCTCGGCTTGCCAGCCAGTCTTTACTCTGATTACTTTACAATGGCTGTGGCTGAAAACAACGAGGGCCATCAGTTGTGAGAATTTGCCCTAATTACCTGAAAAGAAAAATTACGGTCACGTAGTCGGGCAGGATAGAGACATGCTTCTCAGGTAGCCACTAGCTAAAAGAGAAGACTTGAAGAAGAGGCAAGGCTTGGCCGCTCTCCAAAAAAAAGGATGGTAAACAAACTTCAAGGAGGGACAAGTGTAATGAAAGACACACTCCCCCCAGACAGCAAGTGTCCTCTCAGAATACACAAGAATGAAAAAGAGCTGTGCACCACAGCTCCGTAAAGAGGAGAGGAACTGGCAGCGATTCACAGGAAAGGTTTATTTAATCATTTTAAAGCTGTTTGTTTGTTTGAGGTGCGGTTGTGATACTCACCCTGCTCAAACCCATGTGGTAGCTGCTCTTCTCCAAATCCAAGGACTCGAGGAGCTCCTCCACAGCCTGGGCAGAGGCACACATATACACAAACACATCTGTCAACTGCTGGATCCGGTGTGAACTTCTATCAAACAGTTCATTAGTCCACAGTTCCCCCAACATGCCATGTGGAACTGATGGCACAGTGACGTTTTTCCTTTTCCCTCTCACCCATTCCTGACCTTTTTCAGATTTTGGAAGTGAGGCCGTAGGCACAGGAAAAGTTTGGCTGTCCAGAATCTCCAAACCCCCCAAAAAAACATTTTACATATTACTAGAATCAACTTGCTTCTGGCATATTCCTCGTGATCCCTCAGTGCAGCCTATCTAGAGGTGAACTGCCATCCATTGGGAGCCTCTCTCTTCTCCCTATCCATCTATCAGCCTGGGTACACTGTAGGCGTGTTATCGTCTTAGCCTTGTCTTTCTACTTGAGCCTCCAGCCTGAAACACTACTCCGAGAATACGCCACGAGAGGTTTGCCACAAGCACTGAGGGGCTTTTGTTTGCCGTGTGTTTCCACAGAAACTCAGCCCCCAATATACGGACACAAGGGGGAAAGAGCTTTTCTTCCCCTTAACCCCATTCTTTCACTCTTTCTCTCATTTCTAAACAGTTTTTTTTCTCTCTCCACCAATACACCCTCCGTGCTAGTTGACTTCTATGAATAAAACTCACACCAGCTTCCTTCACAGGTCTTTCACAGTCATGTTTATAAGACAAAAGCACTGAAGTTGTAAAGTACCAGTGCTGTCGAGGGGAAAAGTAGTTTCCGATGCTTACTTTACAAAAGATGATGAGTATGTGAACTTGAATTTTATTTTTGTAGCTTTAAAGAAAGATTCTTCTGCCTCTTTCCTGAGCATGATACTGATGAGGTTAAGTTGATTAGATCATTAGAATGGCTCTGACAAATGGAGGTTTATTTCTCTGTCAGTCGGCTGCTGACAAATCAGGGGCAGATGTAATGAAACTGCCTCCTCACAAAATTAATCTTCACCGTGCTCGGCCACTGGTGGAGCTGTGTTTTCTTCCCCCTCCCTCTCTCACTGATTTACTTACTCTCCTCTCGTCCTTCACTATGTAATTTCTGCCGTGCTTCTTGCTGAGGTGCGGCGCCAGCACGTCGAATCGTCGCCGGAACTCGGAGAACACCATGTGATCGGGATAACCTGTGAAGGTCAGTATTGGAAAACAACATTATATATCTGACAAATTCGTATGCAGAGTCATGGGTGTTTTGCGGTGGGTACCCCATGTCCTGATACACATGGAGACAGTTTGTGCTGTTGTAGCTGCATCTCAATTCAGAGGCTGCATTTGAAGACCGATTACGTCACCGCGGTGCGACTAGTCCGTTCGAAGGCTCCGTCAATTGTGGCCGATAAATGCGTCCTTTCATGCCAGAGAAACAAAGGCTCCAAAGTGTGTCCCTCCCAGACCACCTTTCCTAGGATTCATTGCGCTTTGGTGATGATGAGGAAATGGTGAAGGCAAGCAACAAGACCGACGCGTAAGTATCACGCTTCAACTCAACCTAACAAGTAACAGTACAGATGTTAATAAAGCAAGGGGCCTTAAAACCTTCTCGTCATGTCCAACTTCAGCTCTGTTGCTAGGCAACAGCAATAAGGTTGGGACACCCTGGTGATAACGATCATGGAAAGCCAAGTCTCATCTTGGTTCCTCTTTTGCGGCCTAGGTGGTCCACAAAGACCACCTCCTTTGTGGCCCAGGTAGACCATATCCTTGTCCCCTGAATTGAGACACAGCTTTTACCAGTCTTTGGTTTGTTATTGAAGCAGCTACCTCACCTTGCCTGTAGATCCGAAGAGAATCAAGCAGCTTGGAGCCACGCAGCTGAGCACGCAGCAAGGCTACATCGAGCTGCGTAAGGCCCGGATCTCCACTCTCCCCTTGAGCCTCACTTTCCCCTGTTTTGTACAGGGATCCGCTCAGAGCCTTCAGGGCATCAGCCTTGGGCAATATGCAGTGAACAAAGTGAATCCTGGACCTCCGCACCATGTCAAGAAGAGCATCCTAGAGAAGGAACAGGGCACTCTGGTTGGAACAGGCCAAAGCTAAATCTTCTATTGATGTTTTTTCATGCAATCAGCAGCTTTACATTCTTAATTGAAACAGACAAATGCATTAAACATACATCTCATAATAATACACAAACCATTTCTGTTTGAACATTCACACAAGTTAAATCTGTTCCTAGTCTCTCTTTCTTCCATCTCCCCCACTATCTCCTTTTTCGCCCCTTTCCACCCACCACTCCTCTCACCCCACTGGGCAGATGGCCGCCCACACTGAGTCTGGCTCTCCTCGAGGTTTCTCCTAGATAAAATGGAGTTGTGTTCTTTCCACGGTCACCAAGTGTTTGGAGATTCTTTTTCTGGTCTCAACCTCACATGTAAAATGCCCAAGATAATGTATGTTGTGATATAGTGCCATACAAATATAACTGAATTCAAATCAATTGGATTAAATCTACAATTTTTTACTCAAGCACATAAAAACTCTGACAATGCTGGAAGATAATTTCTATCATCTAAAATTTTACAGCCTACCTTTTGAGTGACTATATGTTATTATATACTTCATATTGATTCCATACATAAGGCACATTTCCATTTGAGGCTCATTTCTTTAAGATTTGATCAATCACTGTTTGAAAAACATCAATCTCTACAATAAAATCTCAAACTATACTGGACATGCTGGATAAGTCTCACTCTTATTTCTGTATTATGGGATATTAAGGTATTATTTGATACCCCTTACTCTTCCCTTTCTCCTGGTTATTGCCACTTAAACTTCAACAACCTCGATTGGGGATTAAAGAGCCCAATATCCCTTTCAATTATGTTCACACCTCACAGTTTACATCCCTAACCACACAATATTTCACAATAATGTATTTGCCATAACTATGCAGTGTGCTAGTATTGGAAAAAGAGAGAACTTTTTAATGGCTTTGTACTGGATTTAAAGTAATCTGGAGTTTTGCAGAATTATTCAATATCGACATTCTCATCGAGCAATGGGGTTGGAAGCAGAAAAGCGGCAGAGCTGTTCTTATAAAACACCAGGCCCTAATATCATTTTCAGATTGATTTCATTCTCTGGCTGCAGCTCAAACACCAGCCTTCATCCCATCCATTTTCTTTGTAAGGCTGCATCGAGCTATTTGCAACTGCTACGTAGATTTCAAAACAAATTTACAGCTATGAGCCCTCGTATATTCCATCAATCTGTCAGGTTTCTGGAGCTGAACTGTTAGCAAACAAGAAACTGAAGAGTCTGGGGTTGATTCTCAGTGGGTTTTGGCAGTGCTACTACATCACAAGGACTAAATTAATGTTTAACATCAACAATGTTGACAACAGCAATGGTGATGTCTTCATTTTACTTCCATTTTCATATTAAAGATGGAGTAGATGGTTTTGTTACAGCAGCCAGTGCCAGCCCAGGTCCCCAAATACACTTTTAGCTCACTGCCTTTAAAACATGGACGAACACATAAAAAATAAATTCTGACAGGCTGATTTGTCCCATCCTCTCCTCTCACCACTTGAAGCTTTATCTGGATGCACAAGGACTTCTTCTTGATCGCAGCCACTCCTGTGGTGAAGGTCTTTCTCATGCTGGTGGCCCGTCGCAAGGACAGCTGGGAAACGCCCTCAAGGCCGGCGATGGAACCGGACAAAACAGTGGCTCCACCTGCCCGGCTCATGACCAGCGAGTTGATGATCTTCCTGCAGAAAAAAGAAAAAGAAAAAGGGCGCCTCAGTATGATTTTTTGCAATTCTACACTAAAGTCACAGTTTATGCCACAAAACCTTGTTGTTGCATGTGTGCTGCTCACTTCTGGGAGTCCTGCAGGAGGCTTGTGGCGTTAGTCGACGCAGGATTCTGTTTGGCGTAGTTGAGCCACCCACAGACATTGTACTCCACCCAGTCTGTCCCATGGCTGTGCCCCAGCAGGAAATGGTTATCCTTCTCGCTCTTCAAGAGGAAAGTGTGACCTGATACAAATGTAAGAGATGTGAGACCCGCTGGTTTGTTGTATGTGATGACAAAAATAGTATGCATAGGGGTTTATCAAAGTGTCCGTTAACCTGTCAATGCAGTTTTCATATGAAATGTTAAATCCATTAAACTGTACTCTCATACAAAACGCTAATATCGGTGATAACCTACAGAGGAGAGCTCACATCTGGTCTACTGCATCTAAAGAGTTCAAACGTGAAGCTTTCAGCTGTTGTGCTAAAATGGCCATTATGTTTTCCTGAATAATATATGGGGGATTTGTTTTTATTGAGTAAGGCAAGTGTAGATAGAGATGGCAATTTGTCATATAGTGCTCAGTGTACAACAATTTGTATAGACCTGTGTCTATAATACAATGCAGTGTACTCTGACACAAAATGAGAGACTTGTGTGTCCTTTCCTGCCACAGACTTTTATTAAATCAAATTATTACTACTTTCTGAAGAAGAAGAGATACTTTATTAATCCCTCAAGGGGAAATTATTTTTACATGCATTTTAACCCCTGAAACGCAACCACACACACACAAAGGGTTCATAGAGTAGACATGCAATGTGGAGAGAGATGGTGGAGTGATGGGCAGCCCCGAAGAGGCGCCCCGCAAGCAATTGGGGGGTTAGTTGCCTTGATCAAGGGCACCTCGGCAGTGCCCAGGAGGTGAACTGGCACCTCTCTCAGCTACCAGTCCACCTTCCATACTGTGGTCCATGCTGGACTTGAACCGGCCACCCTCCGGTTCCCAAACCAAGTCTCTATGGACTGAGCCTGATGCCTTTTATATTTCAGCACTTTGAATTGCCTTTTTGTAGAAATGTGCAATACAAATAAACTTGCCTTGCCTACTCATGTTAAATGGTAACATATATTTACCTAAAATTAAGCCTAGAAGCAGAGTTGGTAAATACTGTGAAAGTATGCAGAATAAATTAAAATGGTACTAGGTAGAGCGCACACCAAAGCCAAGGCTCAACAGTCCCCTTATGATATTAATATAATGTGCATATCTGGATCAAATATTCATATTAGGTTGTTTACTCTGTCAGTTTCTTTAAAAACCATTGGGGAAATGCTTGCCATACTTAATATTAGCTTTAACTGTAAGGTTATATTTTAGTGTCTGTGAGTGTTTGTCCTCTCCTTGCCTTTACTCTCCCCCTCAGCAGGTCCATAGTAGCTAAAGAGACGTCCCAGCAGTGTTTCCTCTGATCCCCCTGGCTGCACCGCCTCCTCCTCCATCAGCCACAACAGGCCCCGTGCCTCCTCTGTACGAACTGTCCGTACCTGTCAAAGAACCACACGTATGCAAAAACACATAGACACATATGCACAATGGTCATAGGTCATTAGTGTGATTCTAATGAGGACAGATAATGGACAGAAAAAATAAATCACTCTCGCCCTGACTTCCTGTTTCTTCTATTTGACGCTGTTTACAAGGTCTGCCCATAAAACGATTACTATTAGTCCCCCTGTCATGATTCTGCTCCAGTTAAGGATTTTTGTAAAACCCCTTTTCCACTGGTCAGAATTTTGCTATCAGTTGTGGGTTTTTTGCCGTTTCCATGTGGACTATGAAAAGCATATATTTTTATTCTGTTATCTTTTGTGGACTTTGCATTTTCTTGAAAGATACTTTGGGGTTTTTCTAATGGACTCTTGTGTTACAATACATGTGTCTCTGACTGTTTAGTAATGTTATCCCTCATTTTGTCTCATTTCTTGTTTTATTTTGAAGCCACTGTCCTTGTGACTTTTACTTGCTTCACTTCCTTTTGTTTGTCTCGTTTCCCTTGAGGTCGTCTGCGCCTGTTTCTGATGTGTTTCACCTGTGTCTAATAAGCCCCGCCTCTCTTTTGTATTATTTCTCTGTGCTCCCAGTCCTCAGTTTCATTCGGCTTCAGTTCAGTTCGGGGGGGGTTCAAGTTTTAAGTTTTGCTGTTTGAGTTTTACGTTTCCTGAGTGTTTTTTGTGCCAGCCAGAGCCACTATAAAACTCTTTTTTGCACAACCTGCCTTTTTTTGTGCCTCGCTGTGGCTGCATTTGTCTCAGACGTGACGCCCTAACACATAAAACACACCACATCATAAGAAACAACCATGCGACCAGGACAGTCGAGTTGCTATTCGATGAAAACAAACTGCTGAATCTGAGGATTAAGCTCTTTAGTGTTTATCCATCTCATGAAAGATTCAGGAAATAATCAGACAAATGTGGAGAGCTGTCTACCAGAGTCACTGTGGCATGAAATATTAGCCACTCTCCAAAACGTCAGTAAAAGCAGTTGTGAATGTTTCCGAGCGTGAGCCGGTTGTGACAGACCTAATATAAATATTAGCTTTGGAAATTAAAGTTTCAAAAGCATTTGTAGTCTCTGTGCCCTTCAGCAGTTGCCACCATAATAGCATCATCAATTTAGCGTTTCCTTATAATCTAAATGGAAATGCAGAAAAAAGGAGTTCATGAGTGTGAGGAGTAGCGGGGGAGAAGGAATTAAAAAGTAATACAATTAGTATTTTAATTAGTGTGAACGAGGGGAAGAAAATAAAACCCACTCCAGCACTGGTGATCCTGAGAAAAGGCTTTGGTTGCTTTCTTCTATGATTCCAACCATAATAATGTGACTTTATTGGAGAATGCCGCTCAAATATTCTCAACTTTTAACATATGTTAAACCTTCCTACACAAGACGTATACTGATAGCCACATAATCATAAGGGTGCTCATCTTCAAAAAAATACAAATAGAGCATAAGATCTCTAGTAATGGTTGTGAGAAGTGCACTTGTAAAATACTACATATTTGATTTTATAGTTACAATGCAGCTTAATTAATTATTATATTACTACAGTCAGCCCCAGCCTCTGATTGGTTACAAGCTATAATGCGCTGCCTGTGCTAGTTAGATAATTTAGTTGAAGCTACAGAGCTTTGAGAGCACACTAGTTTTTGACCGGGCTTATGTTACTAACCATGGTTCTTGGTACGTGTACTTATTGTGCTTGTGTATTTTGTGTTTGAAGAAGTAATTTTCAGTAACATTTTGAAGACTATTCAGAATAGTCATTTTAACACTGGCGACAGGCTGGTCTCTTGATAAGCTTAAACCTAAATTATGACTTCACTCTCATAAAATTATGACTTCACTCTCATAAAATTACGACTTTATTCTCAAAATCTCTGCTTTTTTCTGTTCGATTGGCACAAATACTCATGAGTCCACTACAGACCAAAACACATGAGTCCCATGGGTGGAGAAGTTTAGTTTATGTTTACAGCATACTTACACACACACACACACACACACATATATACCTACCAGAGTCAAAGTTTGATTAGCAAACTTTTTGGCCAGAGACATTTAGAAAAATTATTATTTTGTGGATTACAACAAGCTCCAGAGAAAACCACCCCAACATGAAGGTATCCAGCTTGGTTAACATGGCTAAAGCCTGAATCCACCCTGGGAAACTCTTGGCTAAGGAACCAAACCCACAAAACTAAAAACTGTTTCAGCAGCTGTATGGAAGTTCCACTAGAGACGCACTTATCAGCAGCACACACTACACTGGCTGCAAATACAACAACACAGAGTATCAGTATGGAGGAGATATATACGATGACCATGAGGCCTGCAATGAATTGAGCATTAAGCCTGTTTGTGATAATGGACATCAAGGCTGCAGCAGGAAAAAAAACATGAGAAAGAAAGGACTTTGTGGAATCAGTGTTTCTTCCCCTTTGGTTTTCAGTGTGATGTAGTACAGTTCACTGCTTCTGATGCCATTCCCATTAGAGTGTTGGGGCATTTTAAAAGTATAGCACTCAAACCAAACACAGTGGAATTATACCAAAGTGATCCATGACTCTCTAAACTCAGCCATTTCTGTTTCCATGGTGCAGTTCACAGGCTGCAAAGGCCAACCATTGATTTTCTTCCTCGAAGTCAATTCTATAACCTTTCTTTTCCTGCTGCTTCCCTCTCTTTCTATAGCCTCGGCGATAAGAAAAGAAAAAAAAATCACAATTCAATATTTGAAAACTCAGATCGTCGAACACAAAAAGGGGCATCCAGAGAATAGCGTGTGAAAATAGATCATGAAAGGAATGCAGGTCCCTTGGGTGGTCTGAGAGGCAATTTATTATGCCAGACTTATACATGAAAATACCACAGATAAAATGTTGCAAATAAGTGGGGATGCAGTGTCACTTAAAAACTGAAATGAAGACCACAGACACAAATTGATCTTACCAGAGCTTGGCTTGAGGCTTGGTCGACCACTGACACAGAGAGAGATGTGCTGGGCTCGGTGTCATCTAGAGCCAGCTCTATGTTCTCCTACAGGAAGACAGACGAGCAAAGTGACAGAGTATGAATATTGGTTTTTTTTGTTTTGGAAACAAAGAGATTATTCAGCTACAGTCAACTACAGATTTCAACACAGAAGATAGTTTGGAGTCTTTCTATGGCCATGGACAAATGTATTTGTTTAAAAAGAACGGTAATGTAGAAGATAAGTCTGCACTTCATTGAGACAGTTACATGTGTAACCATGTTTCTCTGAGTGAGGAGTCGACCATCACATTTCAAGAAAGGGACCAAGGAAACTATAGCTGCTTTCATTCATGCACTTAGGTCCAGACATTTTATTTTTCAAAGGCTGCATGTGAGAATGCAAATGTCCAACTCAGTTTTTCAGACAATTTCCACAATTTTTCCTGCCAGCTCTCTAATAAAATGTCTAGAAAATGTCAGAGTGAGGCCGTGAGAGTAAACCGCAGGAAAATTCACAGCAAGCGTGTGGGCGTGTTGATGCTTCTAACACGTGATGGACAGGCAGCTGGAGGGATACAAATATCTGAGGGGGAAAAAGATCAAGAGTTTTTGGCGATAAGGGCCGACTCCAGTGTCTGTGCTGTAAACAAACACACTGCTTTCCACAGCAGAATTTACACATCATGTCCTGCCTCGTGCATGCTCTACTCAGGCGTTAACTCTTACATTGTGGTTCAGACAAAGAACTTTTCCTAAACGACCTCCTGCTGCACATGTCTAAAAAAACAGTTTATGGAAGAACAGTTTGATCACAGGAAGCCAGTTCCTGCTGCTGTCCCCCAGAGAAAACCATGGGCTTCTCTTAGTAGTTCCAGATTATCAAAGACTTATGGTGTTTGTGGGACTGAACATTGTTGACTTGTCCAACACAAGCAGTTTTCCAGCTTTTCAAATTGAAGGATTTATTTTGTGTCCATGCATGTGTCAATGCACCTAATGAAGTCGCAGGCAGCCTGAATTACTCCCAAGGATTTCTATGGATATTGAAAAAAATAACAATTGGAAATTAAATGTAAGAAAAGCAAAACCATCAACAAATCTATTATAATAACAAGGGAAGCTTGGCATTTACTGAGGCTATTTTTCCTGTGGGTCAATTGAAAAAGCTAAAAGATTTCATTACTGTTGAAGATAACATTTCTGTAATAAAGTGGAAATAAATATAGAAAATCAACTTCACCGGAGCAAAACAGGCATATGGCAGCTCACAGTGACAAAGTGCGCGGTGCACTGGAAATGTGGGTAAATGTTGGCGGTGCTAATGGTGCGGCCATGACAGATGCCACTGTTCGAGTTGACTGTATATGAGAAGTGGCCTTAATGATTTTTGTTCTCTGCTGTGGAAATTCACCATGTGGAGGAAATGCAAGAAAAACGATATCCACACAGAGCTGCAGCACACGACGGTGTTTAATTTGAAAACACAAAGCATGCGCCTGCTGTTGTGCATCGCACTTTCACCTGCCTGTCACTGCCATTGTTGATACTGTGTTCCGTTTCAAATGAGTTTGACCCAGTTTTCAAATGACACTTTCCCAGTCTCTCATATTTTCAGGATGCTCCAAAAAAGAGAACCACACCACGCCGATTTTATGCAAAACTTCCTTTGGCTCGAAATGTCTTCCTCCCAGGCGGAGGATGTGGGTGGGAATGTGGGCGGGAAATCCCAGGATCCATCTTCACTGTATTAAAATGATGATCGGGATTTCTGCTTGACTTAAGTGTATAATCAGCGATGTTTTGAAGAAGAAGAATGCTATGGTATAAGAGAAATAATCAAATCTGTTTGTACAAAAATAAAAATCTCTAATATAAATCATTAAGAAACTTAAACTCTCACAATGGCCAGTTATTGTGGTCCATCAATGCTCGACAGAGAGGGAGGACAGAAGAAGAAGAATGGCTCCTTTATCACGGAGCAGCACCACCGCTGTGCGTGTGGGTGTGTCTCCTGACGGCGGCAGTGAGTGACTTTACTTTGATCTCGGCAGAGGAGGTGAAGACTGGCATCGCTAATGAGAAAGTCTAACATATGAACTAGTTTGGCTTGTCACAGCTTGTGACAGGTGGGAGGGGTAGTGCATCTGATGTGCGAACACATACAGTATCGAAGTTGATAGATTGGTGAGAAAGCCGCAGACAAAGGGAGAGAGAGACTCAGAGGTGGGAGGAAGAAAAGAGACGATGAGGATGACACTGCAGTGCTTTCAAAAAGTATTTACACCCCTTACACCATACACTAAAACCATTCAATTATTTTTGATATTCAGACTGGCATTGGCAGCAATTACAGCCCAGAGACTACATCCTTACTACGTTTCAGTTTAAAAATGGTGTTTTCAAACTAATACAATCCCTACGACCATTTTGGCTCCGAATCTGTTCCCTGTCCATCACATGACCACTCACAGACACTGGGCATCCATGTGCTGGTGTAAAAAGGAATTGCATGAATAACAGCTTTTATTCTGCACTTTTAAGAAGATGTTTCATTGTGAAATGCAGAATTTGAAAAGACAATGACAACAGGGTCAGTAACGCTTGTAATTCATTATCCATGTTGCGTTCTATATTTGTAGCCGAGGATAACGCCATCTTTTATCTTCCAGGAAGGGAGTCATGTGATAGGAGCCTGACCAATCAGCGGAGGCTACGTACTGACCAAAAAGACAAGAGGTTATGAGCGTCATCATTTCCAAACATTTCTGTTTCTGCCGGTCCAGTCTAAAATCTGGAGTTTTCAAACTAAAACAGAGCCAGCTGCCTTTACAAACTTTTCCATTTTGGCAGCTCAAAAAACTCCATAGTAGTGTGGATGGTAGGTTGATGCATTTTCAAACAAAAGAATAGCAGTATCAGCTTCAATTTAGGACTGAGTAAAGGGTCTGAATACATAGGTCTAGTTTTTCCTTTTAAATAAATATACTAAACATTTTCAAATGGTTTGTTTTTGCCTTGTCATTATGGAGTGTAGTGAGATGACATAAACTTAAAGTTTTATCGTACAGCTGCAACAAAATATGAAAAAAGATAACACTTTCCGAATCCACGGTATACGTGTGCATGGTGCATTATAGTTCACATCCCCTCACCTCCTTGTATCTCTCCAACTCCTGAACAAAGGTGCGTTGGTAGAAAAGAGCTTGCAGACGTTCTTGAGTGTAGTTGTGACAGAGGTCCTCAAAGGTTGCGCCGCACTCACGCTTCGCCAGCCTGGGGTTTTGAAAGCCCGGTGTGTCCACAATGAGCAGAGAGCACAGGGAGTTCTGGCTGCATTTCAAGGCCCTGAAGCACACGAGACAAGCACACAAACATGCAGAAACATTAGCACTGTTGATACTTGAGGTAACGTTTCCTCGATCACATTCTCTGCACATACCCCTGGCTTTAACCTTAGCTCTCTCCATTTCCATCCATCACTTCAACTTTCACTGAACATAATCCAAATTCTGTCCTAAAAACTAAGCAAATTTTTAAAAATGTAAATAGCCTCTCATACTCTTAAACTACCCATTAAAGGTACAGTGTGTAGAATTTTGAGATATCTAGTGTTGAAGTTCCATGTTGCAGCTGAACACCCCTCACCTCACCCTCTCCTTCCAAACATGAAAAAGAACCTGTGGTAAACTTCATTTGTCATAAAAACTCAAAAGGTGTAAAAAACATGGCGGCCTCCGTAGAGAGGACCCCCTCGATGTAAATATAAAGTATTTAAATATAAAGGGTCTTCTCTAGGGTAAAGAAAACTACAATTCATACAATTTAGATGAAACAAACTCGTGAAAACATCATGAGGATTATTCTACATTCAATTTCTGCCAATTGTTCCCTTTCACCTAAATCTTACACACGGGACCTTTAGGTCAATTAGATAAATAACATTAACTGGACAGAAATTTCAGTCAGGTAAAAAGATGTCAAGATATTGAAATATATTTAAAAGGAAATGTTGTGCAAGGCCTCTACCTTTGTCCATTAAACTGGATAATACCAGCCGAAATGAGGACATCTTATCATCTCTTCATTTGACATAGCTTAAGTAAAACGGAAGAGAAACACTCACCGGTTTATTAGAGAAATGAGGATAGTGAAGAGTTCAGAGTAAAGCCCAGATGCCAGAGCCTCTAAACACTCCATGGCTGTAGCCTTGGATCCTGGGATGAGAAGTGGCCAAACACAGAACCAATCAGAAACAGGCAGCTCACAACAATCTCCTTCATGAGACCAGATTAATTAAAAGAGGACATTCAATGTGTTTGAGCTGTAAAAGCGACAATGAAACAAAGGTCGCTAAATGTGCTTTTTAAAAGGACGCACAACATTCGAATTTGAAGTATTTGAACTGGGTCGGGAATTGTCTTGGTAAAGCAATGTCATTTAGGGACTCAGGTGTTTCCGAATTGGTCAGATCAAACAGCGCATACTTATGTCCGTGCCTAGCGGCGATGGCCACCTGTTAAGCTCACCTAATTCATTCCGCTATCACACAAAATAGTGTGTGTGTCAAGCGCTCAGGGGGTTTTCATGTGTGCACACACGTTTATGACTGTAAATTCATGTGTGTGTGTGTGTGTGTGGGGGGGGGGGGGGGGGGGGATATAGGAGGAGGGTGAAAAAGAGGTCAATTCTGTCCATCGCTGTGTGATAGTTTTAACTGTATCCCCCTGCCCTCCAAAGTATGTTTAGATGGCAGTCAGAGGACGTGTACATGTGAAAAATCAATGTGAGGCAATTATGATTTCAAGGACAATGAATGAAGAGTGGATCCAAAACTGCTTGTCCCTACATAGTGTGTGTACTTATCTATCAAAAGCCATTGTGAAGCTGTGGTATTCATTACTAAGATAAGCTTTACTTTCTCCAGAGCATGCAATTTCCCTCAGGTGATGAGCAGAGGCGAATGTGCGTGCATGCGTGTATGGAAACAAGAGTGGAAGTGACAAAGAGAAAGAGAGAGGAGGGGGCGTGGGGCTGTGAGGAATGAATGAAGAGGAGCGGCTGTTGGTAAATGCGGAGTACCTGAATCTGCTGTGCCATTTTCGTCAGAAGCCTGGCGGACGGCGCTGGCTCTGGGCAGGGTGCCCTTGGCCTGGTGCTTGAAGATGGAGGAGGAGAGCTCCTCCAGGGTGCAGCCCAGCAGGTAGGCCGCCTTCTGGGCCCACTCGTGACGTGCAAATTGTCTTCTGCCAGCTGAGACACGAGCATGAAAACGTCCATTAGCCCCTCTGCCAACTTACCCCTGGGCACATGGCTATAATATGTAGCTGTGTGACATCGCTGACAGGGTAGGATTACGTCTCTGGTCAAGCTGACGCTGACACAGAGAACATGCAGTAAAGCAATAATTGTGACGTGAATACATTTAACTGCAAGTGAAAGTTTCTCTTCTCTGACTCTTTACTCTTTTATCATCTAGAGAATGAAAGCAGAACTTATCACAAGGGAACACAATTAATTTATTTACATAAAAACCTCTGTTCTTTCTCTCTGGGGAAAGACAAGCTCCTCTTTAATCTATTGGCTGAGTGATGGAAACACGCAGATATGAGGGCAAACTTGTGTTTTAATCCACCATGAAGTGGTATCTTCTGAGACTTAAGAGAGAACCTGGGGGATTTCTCTCTCACACACACACACACACACACACACACACACACACACACACACACACAGAGAGAGTGGGCTCTATCTGTTGCATCAGCGCTGCGGAGGCCCTGCATTCTTCTCATGATAATAAAATGTGCAGAACGCTTGTTAAGATGAGCATAGCCATTCAAATATTTGCTTTGATAGATATTTGCCACCACAATTATTCAAATTCTGGTAAAACATCAAAAAGAGGAAATTGGGTTTGCCAATACGATTGAATGCTATTGAATCAAACATTGAATGTGTGACTCCCAGGGATAAATTTTTTTAAACTGCATATGTACTAAAAGAAATTTTTGTCTTCACTTATCAGATATTCATTTTGACAGCAGCGAGCAGGTTCATTTTTAAATGGCTCCTGTAATTAGCTCTGGTGGATAAGAGATCACTGCTGTCCTCTTGTGGTTCACTATGAAGCTGCACTCCCAATCAGTATCTTTTACACACTTCTTTTATTTTGTAGGTTGACGACAAAACACAAAGTAAATCCTGGTAGGGGAGGCGTCATCTTGAATGAACACTCATTCAAAGTCTATGTGTCTTTCTCTTGATGGTGACTTCTATTCCCATCATGCATTGTTTCTTCCAATTTGTATGTCAAGCATCCGCAAGTCCATAAGTCACCTGGTAATTCACAGATAGACAAAAGTTGTTTGGCACCCTTACTCCCAACAGCAGATGGTGCACAGGACAATATTCGTGGCGTAAGACTGTTCCTGGACGCTGTTGTACTGCCATCTAAAAAGATTGGCAGCCAGCTGGAGGGGATCACGGCAAAATAATTTGGCAAGATAAAAATTCGGCACAAGTGACAATTACAAAGCAGGCTGAGAGCAAGAAGTGAACAAATGTATGGATAAAATAGAGATCCTGTCACTGCTGCGGCACAGTCATTGACAATTTTATGTTAAAAGTTATTCTAGTATGGTGATGTTGTTAACAGCTTCCAAGAACAGAGGAAGTCAGACGTCACATTTTTGCTTTGCAGTGTCACTCAGATCCTATCCTCAGTTTGACTTTGTTAAAAATTAAAATCTTAAACGCACTGAAGCACCTGAAAGACATGGTTTCTGTTGTAAATAAAGCTTTAAGAGCTTTAAATCTGATTTCATTTGAAGAATATAAATAATTCCATCCTTGAAAAGCCAAAGTGCTTCTAACATTCAGGGATAAAATATGGCTACTACGAACCTCGCTGGTTATAAAAATCCCTTTGACGGTGTCAGCCCATTTTTAACGGCAGATATGTAATTTTAAAATGAAAATCATATGCTGTGAAAGGCAGATCTATTACTTCAGGGCTTAAAAAAAACAATCAAACACTCTTACGGGAGGTTTCATCATTCACGCTGCTTCAAAGACAGGAACAAATCCTCGTGTTTAAGGGAACAGTCGGTAAGTGCTTTGATACATTCTTATGACAGGACAAAACTTTTATCTGACATAAGGGTCAAAATGAAACCTCGTCCTTGAGCTGTGGCAGTGTTTCCAAACAATAACTCAGCTAATTTATCAGTGGTTTTAGGTGCTTTAACAAAAGCAGTGCTTTGTTTATTTTAATAAGATTTTTCTGTAAGGATTAATAAAGTCTAACAGAGAAAAAACGAGCCAGTCCAAACTATAATAATAATATAATTCAGTGAGTTTTCATTTGCATGTCCTATCACTTCATAAGTCCAACTTTATATATATTTAATTATTCTTTTTATATATTATTGTTATTCTAATTGTTATCATCATTACTATTATTATTATTGGAAATAGTAGTAGTATTGTTTAATAATTATCTGTCATGACCATACAAATGTCTTGGATACTGATCCAGTCGGCCCACATCATTCCTTCCTAAATTTTTATGTCAGAGCTCAGTGTGGTGGAGCATTCCAACAACCTGTTCACTGACCTTTGTGCAAATGCATAATTCAGTTATCAGACTTACAGCTGCCTTGCATCACACAGAGGATGTTACCTGCAGTGACATAATCCAGGCTTTACATGTGAGTTGATACACACCGTGTCATTAAATTGATTTCCGCTAACGAGGGGAATATTTGGCCAATTTATAAGCCGTCGGGTGAGGGTGTTGTTCTCAGTGGTGCACAAATCGAAAAGATTATCCTTTTGCATCTTTGTGACTGGTTTGTGTTCTATGAATAACATTAGCCACAACAATAACTGGTGCAGATCTCACATTGTAAACCATGTGATGGGTTCAGTAATCTCACCCTTGGTAGCCCCTGCAGCTCCGAGATGGCAAATTGCCCCGAGGACGAGCCAGAAGGCCCTTTGCTCGTCGCCGCTGATCCCCAGAACCTTCATGGCTGCCTGCAGCTTGGAGAACTGCTGCGAGGCCCGCTGCTTGTCCTCAGTCTGACAGATGGCACATATATTCAAATTCAATTTTTCAACTATTAATAATAAGATTTCCTAAGGTTTTTTGACTGACCTGTCAAAAAAATAAGCTAAAACAGGATGAGAAAAACTATTTGCAATGGTTCAGCAACTTTCAGGATACAATTGTGTTGTGACCTATTTTCATATCTACTGTGAAAATGTTAGTTTAGCAATTCCGGTAACAAGCCACAGTAAATAGTGCCAAAGCTGGCTGGTGTTGTATCAATGTCATGGCCTCTGGAAGCTAAAGGTTACCTAATGTTCTATGAAAGGAATCAACAGATCAGGAAAGGTTGGTCCACCCTTCTTGGTACTTTGTATGCCACTAAATCCATAATGATTGAAAGTGACAAGCATTATGCACAGTCAGAGGACCAATCGCATAGTTAAAGATTAAAGATTTGTGAAGTTAAAATATAAAATAAATAAAAGCAAAATATAAAAACTGGCTAATCTCTCATCACGCGGCAGCGTTTACCTTTGTCTGAGGCATGATTCCAAATGCATTGTTTTCAGCAAAGTGGTTGAGGTGCAGCTCAGTCCTGATGAGACAACAAAAGACAACATCAACACCTCATGTCTGTTTCTGTCTGCATCATTAGGGCTAGGGAAGAAATTGGCTGCATTATCCAAAATCAAGAATGAATCATTGAGACATATCAGCGTATAAATCCAGTGGTTAACAGTTTAGCTTTGTATTGAACTGGTTTAACATGATTGATCCTGACCTAAGAGAGCTGTCAGCTCCGGCCATCAGATAGTAGAAGATGTTAAAAGTGGACTCTCCCTCTGGTCTTCTCGTCACCCTCATCTTCTCCAGAAGCATTGTCTGCAAGGCCGAGGCAGGACAGGATATGTGCATGATAGATAATAACTAATATTGTTAGCAAGTGACTGTGCATTCATGTGGTGTTGTAAAAATGGGAAAATGACGTCTCAGGTCAAAACAAAAACTCTGAAATTTTGGTATACGAGTTGCTGACGTCATCACTTAGAAACCAATTACCTTAATTTACAATCTGTGAACTGTTCATTATTTTGCGAGTATTTGTAAGATGTGTTGTTTAAGTGTTGTTTAAACAAAATAAACACACAAATACAATAATTTGTTTGCAGCATCAATGTTTCCACTTTCCGACTTCAGAGTACATGAATACACCGAAGTCAGACTCAGACAATTTTAGAACTCAGGAAATAGGATCTTCTGAGGAGCATGTGAAGATACGGTGAGAATAATAATTTCAAAACCTATATTAGTTCATGACACATTGTCTGAGATCACAACAGATGTGAATCTTACTTGAATAAATGCATAAAAGTGTTCATTAGTACCTGGATAGAGGCTGAGGTCACCAGGCCTGCCTGGTCAAAGTCCAACGAAACAATGTGAGAGAAGCGACTGGCATTCCCATTCATACAGGTCGAGGCATTTCCAAACGCCTCCAAAACTGTGTAGACTGCCTGCCACTTCTCCGCTACAGACAAAGAGAGAGAAACACGGTCATGTGGAGGAACTATTAATTATTTTTAATACCTCCGCCAAGAAGGTTATGTTTTCACCCCTGTCCATTTGTGTGTTTGTGTGCTCTTTAGCAGGATTAAGCAAAAACTACTCAACAGATTACCATGAAACTTGGTGGAAGGATGTGGTTTGTGTCAGGAATCAGATTTTGATGAAAATAAAAATCAGGCATGTTTAAGTGACTAATATTTATGATATGATTTAAAAATCTGTATCTATGGACCTTAAATAAGGTTACATAAGGGGACTGTTGGGCCTTGGCGGAGGAATGCACTCTACCGTTTGGTTTACAGTCTGGATTCTCTCCAACCTACTGGAAAAGGTTTTGTTGGTGCTGCCAGAGACGTTAACCAGATATTGGATGATGTGTTGACAGTTGGTGGTCTTGCCACTGCCACTCTTGCCCAGCAACACAATGGACTGATCCTGGCGAGTTGTCAGCAGGTTCCTGTAGGCGGCCTGGGCCATGCTGTAAATATGAGGGGCGGTGTCCTCCCTCCTGCAGCCCTTGAACATTTGCATCACCTGAGTAGAGAAGCGGTTATACAACTACAGTCATTGAGCTTATTTCATTCTGATTACACTCTCACACTCTGCTGTCCTGAGGGAGATGTGTGATTATATGCACCGGCTGCAGCCTCACCTTCTCCGAGTACATAGAGGGGGCGCTAATGGGGTTAACGACCACCATGTTGGGCCCAGCATGGGTGTGCACCAGGTTACCACCGTAGCGCTGCCGCAGGGAGTGCATCACGCTCGACTCATTCAAATACTGCAGCGAGGCCAGGTCTTCCACTCGGTCAAACATCGGAGGGTTTGCCTGGGGTTCAAAGTCAGAGGTCGATCACAAAACTCGCCCGATAATTGATGAGGGATCAGATTTGATTTGATGATTAAATACCTTCTCTACATCATCTTCATCCACGTCCAATAAAGATCCATCACTCTCCAGGCGGATTTTCACCTTCCCCTCTGGCAGACTGCCCGCCTCAGTCTTCAGGAGAGTTGCTGCGTCGCCACAAAGCGTGCAGAGTTAATTTATCGTGACATGTGATCTCACCCTGTGTGCAGCCGCCTCATCTTATCTCTCAGGTCTGATCATGTGTGGCAGTTGCATCTTTTTTAATACTGTCTGGGATTCATTAAAACTCCACAAGCATTCAGTGTCGAATGGTGGGTCGAATTGCAGGCAGCCTGAGGTAGAATGGAGCAGTCTGATTCAGGTGTAAACATTTTGAAAGCATTTTCTAAAATCTGCAAACGTCCACTTCTATAGGTTTGCATTTAAATGTCATCCAGAAAAAGACACAACAGCACCAGCAAGAAACTGCGTTGATAATTCATTTTAAAATACATATTGAAGGTACAAAAACACAGAACTTTTAACTTTTACTGACCCAATGAAAATCCTTCCTTGTGGACAAGCCATACTTTCTCGGTGTTGTACCAGACTTTCTCTGCTGTTATCTGCTCCTCTGTCTTTCCCTGTTAGAAAAGGAACAGTCAGTACTGACACTTTATAATTGTAATTAACTTTTTCTTCTCACAAGCAGAGGATTCACGATCACATGAGACATATAAGGGGGTCTGGAGTCATTCAGGTGGGGGTCCTCTCTCAATGTGAATGATAATTTTGCATGCTTTTTTCATAATTCACCTCCAGCATAGAACCAAAGCTCCCACGCTTCCTCTTTTAATGCGTCTCTCCGGGGATCACTAAGTGTTGACTGAACTCGCTGTGGGTGCGAGTAATGTGCTCACTACAAAGATGTCACCGATGGAAGGTGAGAGCGTGGGGGTTTCATCACAGCGTTGCACATCACACACAAAAACACGAGCATGTTACATAAAGACAAGAGCGTCTGCAGAGCTGCTTTTAAATGTTAACATTAGTTTACAGGTTAAAAAGAAGGGCCACGCCTCAACCACAACTCTAAACACAACCAAGCCTACATATACCCGCTCAACCCATCACGTCTCAGATTTAAGGTCCCACCCTTTCCCTTCCCTGGAGAAAGAGAAAAGAAGATGAGAACAAGGAGAGAGAAAAAGAAGAGAAGAAAGAAACAAAGGAAAAAAGACCTTCATCCTCCTTCCCTCATCCTGATCCCTGTACTTCATCATCTCTTTCCTCATCCTTATACCTACATCCCTTCATCCTCTCTTTCTCTTGATGCATACCTCTTGTTTGTCTCATTCTATAGGTACAGGTGGGTGGGGGGGCTGTAATAAGCTTGGGTGGAGTGATGCCTGAAACCACACTGCATCTCCCTGCATCCTCTGAGACCAGCCTATCAGATGCATCTTGACCTCCACCCCTTCCCTCAGGGTCCATTCAATTTCCCAACATCCAATATGCCAATTTCCATTCCAGTCTTTAAATTACATATTGTTGAAATGTTACCCTTGCTGGGGAAACTCCGCATAATAAAAATGGTAAAAACTGCGTCTCCACATTAACAGGTATAGAGCTGCAGGGATGATAAGCCCTGGGCTCTTCTTGGGCCCCACATGTCTTCATTAGTTCACCACACACGGAAACCACAAAACAACACATTCACACTGTGAAACACGAGAGGGATGCAAGCAGAACTGCAATCATTTGTAGCCATGGCCAGACCTTTGCTGCAGCCGAGTGCGCTGCCTGAAGGATGGCCACGGGGTCCAGGTCCACCAGCTTGGACTGGGGAGGGGAAGAAGCAGAAGTCAGCTAAGACCTTTAGCATCTTTCCGAGTGATGGGATTTAACAGCTTGACATTACATTTAACTGACATTTCAAAGCGAAACAAGGCAAATTACGGTACGATGGTGAAACAATGCAAGTTCCAAAATTATTTCAAGTCAAAAACAACTTGTAAAACATTGCAGCAACACCAGCAGCTTTAGGGAACGATGCACTAGTGAGTCAAGCATGTGCAGCAGAGTGAGCCGTTTGAGTAATTCACCAAAAAATAATTATAACACAAATGTATTAATGAGCCAGGATTACAAGGTGCCTTTAAGAACAGTGTGTAGGTCTATGAGCACAAAATCCATGTTCTGCCATATTAGCAGTCACAGTTAACAAGATCTTTAGCACACAGCGAGGTAGAAATGCTGTGCACCATGCAGCCAAGTGTGACATATGTAATAGTCAATGCTAATTAATTCAGCTATAGAGGTAATACGGTACAGCATGCACAAAATGGTAGAATGTAGATTCTGTAGTGGTTGGATGTTTAAGTACATTTAATTCATTAGTGTACATTTTCCATGTATCTGTACCTGACTTTATTTTCAGGTACTTTCACTTTTACTCCCACACACATATCAGCACATATCTACTTTTACTCCTCTACATTTTTACAACGCATTGAGCTGCATGTTAACTTTGTTTTTTTGTTTTTTCAAATATTATGTTTAGCGAGAGGAGAAATGTTCCAAATGTTCCAATCAGAGAAGGGAAGCAACATTAGACCCCGCCTCCTGCAGCAGCAGCACTCAACGGAGGGGCCGAGAATCAGCCATAATGATCTAGTAGACTGTTGCATTGTCAATCCATTATCCTAATGTATAAGTTTACACTTGGCAAGTACTTTTACTTTCAATAAGTATTAAGTACTTTTAAGTTTATATAAAATTAAGTATTGAATATTAGTATTATGATAATATGGTAAGAATACTTTGAAGCACTGTCACTGCATACAAAGTCAGAGGGTTCCTGGAGATTTTTAAGTGAATCACACACATTTCATCAGATTTTCATGTGCAAGGTATTTAAGAAACTGTAGATCCAATATCAACTCAGTATCTATATGTGGCTGTGGAGCTAAGAAGCAGCAAAACCTTTACAGAGCTGCACATTGTATCAAAGGAGACATGTGATGCTATGATTAAGGTTGATAATTAAAATGTTGGATTATTACTTAAAAAGGTTTCCATGCTCGAATATTGATTTGGCAACTGGTCCACTGGGTTGATCAGCATTATGCAAATATGTGTCACATTATAGTGTGACAGAAGCATTGGCTGGACTAACAAATTGTAAATTAAGTGAATGCAGCATTATTTAAAAAAAAAACCTTTTCTCCATTTTGCCAAGGACCTCTAAAGTTATGTTTAAACATTCCAGGCCCTCGCATGAACCCAGACTGAACTGCAGAGAGTGGCCAGGGGGACAAAGACAAACCAGGCAGGCACAGATAAAGTAGGGCAGAGAGGGGTCAGTAGAGGAGAACAAGCTCTCTTCAAGCGAGAGAGGGTGCAGTGAAACCCACGACAGAGCAGGCTGTACCTGAGAGGATTTGTGGCCTCTGGCACGCTAGCCATGCAAGCGGCAAAGAAGACAGCAGCGAGTCAGGATCCAGTGACCCACAGAGAAGCACGAGGAGAAACACAGGACATTAGATTTCAGACAACAGGACGTAAGAGCGAGGAGAAGGAATAAGAAGAGGAGTCTTTCAGTAACCAGACATAATCCAACACTGCCAAAATAATCACAAAATGCCAGCGGGGTAAAGTGCAGTGTCGTACAGTGGGGGCTCCTCTCGACCTGATAAAAAAGCAATTAAAATACTACAGGATGAATGAGAGGAAGGCAATAAGCAGGAGAGACACTGGAGATAAAACTGTCTCTCTAAAGCTGTTTGAATTCTTTATCAGAGGTGCACAGTTCAGCTGCAAGTTACCAATAAATCACAACATGCAACCTAATCCATACATACATATACAGTTATGGTTCCAAGAGATTATAATCAAGCCAAGCATAAACTGTGCGATTTGAGCTCCACTTTGAACCGAGTTCTGGGTCTCGCATGTTGGAGTCAGACTGAATTTCATCTTTATCCTGCTTCGTTTGCCATACAGTGAACCGGGGGGTGGGAGGTGCAATCAGATGAATTTCTGACATGTCCGAATTTTGGTCGGCCTTCGTTAAGCTCTCACACAATTTGATTTCCCAAACTTCTCTTTCTCACTGCGTCCACGCGAAATGGCAAAACACAATAATAGGAAATGTATTTTATGGCGGGAAGCAGTTGCACAGCAGTGAAGAAAAAGAGGGAAGGCAAGGAGTTCAATAATCAAAGTGTAGCTAGGGATCAGTTTACAACATACTAGCTTCAAAAGTACTTTGCTTTCTTTCTGCAAAACAGCCAAACCAAAATGGCCATGTCTAGAAATCCACCCACGTGTCCATTTGGCAACACCTCATGTTTGGACATTCTCACATAGAGCGAAACAGATCATAGCAGCATTTTTTTCCCTTGTTAGCATCGTTAGCAAACAAACTTTGACTTCTTCCTCTTTGACAAAAACTCCGGAGCCGAGGAGGCGACGCAAGGCACAGTGGGAGCAGTCAGGTCACGTCAGACAATTAGACCGCACAAATAAATCGTGAGCTTTGGCTTCACATCTTAGACGATTTACTCGCACAGCGTGAGGTGGGATTTCATTTCTAAATTCACAGTGTGCCCTGCTTGATTTTTATCAAACCATCCACAGAATAGTTTCCTCGCCCACAAGTTATGTTTACTCCAGCTTTCCAAGAAAGCCTTTATTTTTTTGCTGAACTAACTCTGCAATGTCTCCGTAACCTGCAAGTCATATCTCTGTGTACTCAAAGTTTCAGATTTCAGGGGGCCAGACAACCCAGGGGACCCCTGTAACTAGACACCTATTGGCAGGGGGGAAGTTTGGGACAGCCCAGACGAGGACATGGTTTTAATAATTGGGTGCATTTCCTCTCCCTTGGGATTCAAGCACTGGCCTCAGGCTTGGTAAAGCATGACAGGTGCAAACAAAACAAACTGAGGGAGAGACATGTTACATCATTGCCAGTGGCGGTGAAGATCCTCCTCACACGCTTGTAATCTTGCTCAGTGGGAATCAGCTCTGGGACCTACAGTCGGAGTGGGACCGGCAATTTGCAAAATGGGAAGCAAGAAAGTGAAATCAATGAACCAGAGGTCATCGCTAACCTGAAAGCTGAAGAGGCACAGAGAAGCTTTTTAATGAAGTAAAAAAAAAATGTTTCTGAAAGTGAGAAACATGCTGTTACAAGTACCTTTACATCATTTGGTGCAGACTGGGCCTGAGGCAGAGCAACAGGGGACGGTTTACCAGTGGGGGCCACAGGGGGAGAGGATGTCTCAGTTACCTTCACACAATGTACGTAAATATCCACAAACACAGACAAACATGCACACACACAGAAGAGATGGAATTGAAATGCTGATGACGATGAACATGAAATGTGTTTTCACACGTCCACAAATGCAGCCGACTTCAAGGGATGATTGCTCTATATGAATTAAGTTTTCCAGTTAATTCAATCAGGAAATGAGTAAAGGAAAGTTATCGTTAAAGAAAATTGGGATCATTTTGCTCTGCAGGAAAAGAGCAGTAGTTCGATTAAATTATTTGAAAGCAGTTAAATAATTTGTCACAGCTAAACTGAGGTACGACAAAAAACAACTTGCAACGAATCTGAGAGAGAAGCTGAAATTAAATCATCAAATGTTCTGAGACATTGTTTTGCAGCTGTGGGACATCAGTTCTAGTTTAGTATGAGTTTTCATCTAATTAAAAGTTCAGGTTGTGGTGCTAAAAACTTTTTTAATCAAAAAATTAATCTGGGCCTGATTTATTTATTTTTTTAAGATGATAGAAAAGCCCAGCAGGACTGAAGTGCAGGCTTTGTCTTCACTTTTTCTCTGTTATGTAACATGAAACATGTTTTTTTTAGTTTGTTTGTGGGCAAGATTACACAAAAACTAGAACGGATTTTCACGAAACTTGGTGGAAGGATGTGGTAAATGTCAGGCAAGAATTCATAAACTTTTGGAGCAGGTGTGGGTTCAGGGATTTGTTTTCATTTTGCAAGCATTGTGAGATAAGGCATTTTTTGACATTTTCACTGATCTCCAAGGGAATAATTTAACATGGATCTTTAAAAAATGTATAGGGACACGATTTCTATTAATTTGTGCATTGAACTTAAGGAGAATAATGGGCCTTGTGTGCACTGTGCTGAGTGACATTGTAGTTTTGAAAGGCTCATGTGTGCCATATCCACAACAGCAATGGTAGCTCCTGTGAGAGCAGCATAATCCTCCAGGAACGCTTAGTCACACATAGAGCTACATTTCCAAGTTCGGCTGAAATCTTGATCCTGCTCTTAACATTTGAAACCTGATTCTCTCCCCAGAGCAGTTTAACACATATTGTCCCTCAGCAAAAAAATATCTCTAAAATCAAATCCCTTTCTCTATTTCCGAAAACCCGACCAATCCCCTGATTTTGACGGACATCTGTTGATAACATTTTCACATTTTCAGACGACCTGCTGACAGACATGACGTCAAGGAAACTAAATACAGGAGGAGAAAAACATAACCTTGGTTACCTAGGTACAATGAAATTATATAAAGGTTTTAAAGTGAAACAAATGTATTGTTTAAGTTAAAATATAAAGTATATGCAGTTAAGCTAGGGCCAACATTTATGTAAAGTTCTTGTTCACCCCCAGATCCACCACGGCTCCCCTCAGTCATTACTGCCCAATCAGTGAAATCCTTTTAAAGCATTGCAATTCTTTTCTATCTAAGCCAAATCTAAGCCTAACAAGACTTTTCTCCCTTTTTTAATTACCATTGTTTTCATTCTTTTATCTCACAGTTGTTGTTGTGTTTAATTCTAGTTCCCCTCTTGTTTTGTGCTTTTTCTTTGTGTTGTACTTTAATATATTCATTTACTGATGTAATATAAGTAATATGTGAAGATTAAAACTCTCATATGAGTTTATATTGATAATCATCACTATAAATGTCACAATATTTCTTTTAAGTTTAAAGAAAACATTTTACAAATCTGAGGTTGATCAGAAATGTGTTATTCCTCCTCACTGCACAATGCATTATAGTGATATATATTAGATATATGATATATATTGCAATAATTAATGATACTGTATTATATCAAAGCCCGACCTGAAACTGAATTTAGTTATTTTTTAAGCTACAAATTGCACTTTCATGACAAACCTGGATTCTGGTTCTCAGATCTACTGTTTTTGGAGAAAAGGATGTTTAACTGATAAAGAACTAGTGTTATTATAAGTTTCTGAATTCCCATTCTGATTCTTTTTCTTCAAAAGCTTCCAAGAAGATCCTTAAAGCCTCAGTGGTCTATGGCAGGAACAGACGGAGCACAACTTCAAAGCTCTGTCTGCAGAAAGTGACAGTAATGAGTCCCAGCTCAGTGCTCGTAGGACGACTCCAACTGTGCAGACGAACAGAGTGCGGGCCATGAGCACGCTCTTATACCCACTGATGGAGTCTGATCATCAGGCTGGTGCAGGCACCCCTCTTCACTTCACTCATGCAGGCTGGCTCATTATATCAGAAATCACAGGGGACTTGTACTAGAAAATGCACTTAGTTCCATTAATGGTAGAGAAACAAGTTGCAGTCTAATAATATTCCCAGTTTTGTTAAAAAGAAAAATACAACATTGTCATGAGGAGGTTTTATGAACATGAAGTGATGTGTGTGTTATTATAACTCAGCATGCTCCACCCTGGGGTTAAGTAGCAGACATGCACTTCTTTCACACGATACCTCCGGTTTCTTCACAGCGACTGTGCGAGGCTTTGGGATGAACCCTGCAGGAGGAGCCAGGGGGTCCGTCTTTGCGATGGGGATGAATCCTGGAGCTCTCGGCAGGGGAGTCTGTTTTGGCGGCACCGGACTGGGTTTTCTTGCTGGAATGAACCCCGGTGGAGGAGACAAGAGATTCTGCCTGGAGACGGGTATGAAACCGGCCGGCGGGGCCAAAGGGTCCGGCTTGGGTGCAGGGATGAGCCCAGCTGGAGGGGTGAGGGGGTTGAACTTTGGCGGTGCAAGGTTTGGTGCTGGAGCAGTGGGTGCAGATGTGGGTTCCGTGGCCTCCTTTGGTTTTTCCACTGTAGGTTTCTCCACCTCTTCCTCCACCTTTCCTTTCTCCTCCTCCTGCGCCACCTCTTCCTTCACGTCCTCTTTGCGGTCTTGGGTGCGGGTGCGAGGCCGGTGCTCCTTGGTTCGACTTCGGCCCATGAGGCTGGTCAGGCCCATGGAGATATCATCCTTTTCCACCCCAGCAGCCTTGGTGGTTTTGGGCACAGCCTTGGTTGACTCTGGAGCAGACGGCTGGTTCTGCCCTTCGGTCCCGGCCGGAACCACACGTCTAACAACCCTTCTCACCACCTTCACCACCTTTTTACCGCTGGAACTCTGCTCCTCGTCTGGGCCGACCATGGTAACGTTACTGTTGGAGGCTTCAGCTGTTGCAGCAGTCAACTGTGGACCACTTCCTGTGTCCAGCCCAGGTTTAGTGCCTATCTGAGGCTGACTACTCTCTACATCAGACTGGATACAAACAGAGCGAGGCAGACAATAGTGCAGATTATACTTGTGGTTGATGCAGATAAACAACAGCAGGTTCTGGGCTCAGAAACTCTGGATAGAAGATTATTCAAATATGTATTCTATGAGCTTATGTATGTTAGTGTATGCAATTAGGTCATTTGAACACTGGAGCATATCCCGACTCCTGGATGAGTGTGAGAAGGACTGAGCTTAATTAGTTAGGCTGCGGAAAAAAGAGCGTGCATCTAAAATCTGAAAAGATCCCATCGTAGAGCCAATCTAAAGTCAAATTAGAAACTGAAAGTACCTGGTGGAGTTTTTGACCTTCAGTCTTACTATGGAGCAAAGTTTTTTTGTGTTATGTTAATATGGATGGCGTGATGCTTACAGTGTCTTGCCAGTGGTATAGATCCCAAGCTACCACCATTTCAATCTTTAATTACCTGGGTCACATTTGATTACCTGGGAGAATTGATCAATACTGTCCAGCATCAGCCAAAGTCAGCCGGTCTCCAAAACACAGGCACAGCAAGCAACTTGGATTTATTATGTATGGTAAAAACATGCATGAGGGATCAGTAGGCTGCCCCTGCTCAGGTCATAATACCGTCCACTGTCTCCTAATTATGTGCATTTAATAAACTCTGATGTTTTTTCCTGACTCTCAGACATTTGGAGTCGATGTCTGCACTTAACATAATCAGTTTTCAACGTGTCTCCTCCGATCACTCTCATTCGAGTGTAAATTATTAAAAAATGCAGTAGAAGCTCTCACACTGAGCTGAAAT
This sequence comes from Paralichthys olivaceus, assembly GCF_024713975.1. Lineage (NCBI taxonomy): Eukaryota > Metazoa > Chordata > Actinopteri > Pleuronectiformes > Paralichthyidae > Paralichthys > Paralichthys olivaceus. Next base: position 15,733,638 of record NC_091107.1, on the reverse strand, counting down.
TAAACAGGCAGCATTCAGAATTATAATGATATTCTGAAATGACTTTGCACATTTACTAGTTGTGTTCATTTAAACCTGTATTATGGGAAGTTTTCATCGTAAAAATAATAATAATAATGATAATAATACTGAATGTCTCTTTTTATAATTTAACTTAAAAGGACACCATTAAGACAAAGTATAAAATCTAAAGTGGAAAAATGGAATTTATTTTCTCGTATATTTATTTATATACATTATATCTCAAGCTCTGTCAGCCTACACTGAAATAATCATTAAGAGCTGTACTGTTCCAATATTTACATGCTAACTTTCTGGGACCCTGGTCAAATAAACTAACTTAATCTTGCAGGAGGTCGGATCATGAATGGTAGATAAGTTTGTTTCCACACACAAAATATCATTATTCAAAATCATGCAGGTCAAAACTTACATCCGGCTTGTTCTCAACTTTAACCTACACAACAAAAAAGCAACACAAAAACAAATCAAACCACATATTCAGACCAAAGCTTTTCTATATCAACATAAAAAAACACTTTTAAACTTTAACAAGCAACAAGATGCAGATATGAAGTAGAGGGCAAAAAAAAGTACAGAAAAAACAAAACTTTCCTTAGTCTCCCAGAATGAAAAGCGTGATCTGTATGCCATGGTGATGGGCCCGAAGTCATGGAACAAGCTGTGCGATGTGAAGAATAAGAATATGGAATGATAAAAGACAGAGAGAGGAAAAGAAAAAAACAAAACAAGACAGACAGACAGAAATAGGAGGATGTAGGAGATTGGATGAAGAATGGGAATTTATGTATGAGCAGTGGGATAAAGTGAAGCTGCTTTCTGCAAACAACAGGTCAGCACCTACGGGGTAGTTAGACCATGCGGCACAGAGGACAGAACAAATGAACAACATCATGAAATGGATGGATAGTTTGCTTTCCTGACGTGACAGGAGACAAGTGGAAAAGTCCTACAAACTGAAGACAGGACATTACGGATATGTACTTGGAATAATTGTCTTTTTATTTATCATATGCGGGCCTGACTCTAAATCAGTTACTATAACTTTGTATGAAGAACTATGCTTTACCTCAAACAACACACAAAACAGTCTTTTGTAGAGATGACACAAAATAAAATCACTAAACATGTAACACACAACAAAAGATGAGCCAAAAACAAACAAACACATCACTACACTTAACTAAGAGTCAAACATGCAACTTTCTAAACTTCACAGAACCCCTGTCATGACTTTTCTTTAACAGGTTATGGTAAAAAAAAAAGGCCTTTTACTCAGTGAGTAAAAAACAGCAACACATTTCACCATCTCTAACCCTGCTTTCATCAGTCCACTCCTATAAATAGTTTCAGCAGGAGGCCATTCTGAGAAGCCATCAGAGCCCTAATGGATGTGCTAACCAGAGCATGTACCCCACGAGCAGATCACGCCGCTCGCCACACACAGAGTCCAGCAGAGGCCCCCGGAGCCCATTACCTTCTCTCTAAGCCTGGTTAACCTTCCAATCTTCCGAGCTCTGTCGCCGGAGCACGGTACGACCCGGGGTCTGCAGCACAGAGCAAACACTCACTAGTCCTGAGTGAGTGGGACAGAAACATGCAGGGTCACAGTGGGAACAGCATGGTAAAGCTGTGGGTCTGAGGGGTGGAGGTGGAGGAGGGGGGGGGGAGAGAATGTGAGAGGGGCTGGGCAGGGAGATAGAAGAGGGACAGCTGCAGAAATACACAGACGCTATAAATAGGATCTGCAGAGCCACATTAATTACCACTAGCACTTTCCCCTCCCCCCTCCCCACTTGGGTTTAGAGATGTGGGCTCCCCCATCAGGTGCTCAACAAACTTTTGTGTATGTTATTGCATTTTATAACGCAATTAAAAGATTGAGAGATGACACAGCAGTCACAGTTTCATTACTGAATTAGCATCACGTCAGTTGCACACAGGCATTTAAATGCAATGAAAGGAGCAACATATAGTAGATACTTTCAAAGTAATGCTGATTTTAAGGCATTTTCTACTTTTAAATGGGAACTCTCACATGGGGAACATGTTTAGTGGCTCAAAATAAACACAACCGTGAAGAGAGTACTGTGATTCATTTCTCTGAAGTAAAAAATCAAATCTGAGAACAAGCTTTGTGTATGTATCTTATCACAAAGCATTTGTGTTGTCTTTCAGCACCAATATTTGTGTTTCTCTCTTAGATATATTTCCAGAACTATCAGAAATACAAAAAAACATTATACTGTTGAATTCCCATTATGTCAGCTACACATAGTTGTAGGTTTCTAGCCCTGTTTTGTACAGTGCAGTGGCTGAGAATAGACTACCCACCCTCACGTCTGTTTAATCAGGATTTTTAATCTGATCTGCACCGTCATAGATACCCACCTCCTAAAGATGAATGTTTTTTCATTAAATCCATGCATCACTGAGAAAATAACGAAAATGGTGAAAAACACCATCTCACAATATTGACAACAGCCCCTTGATCCGGATCTGCACAAGAATCGAATGGGTTGTTCCCTGACCCGTACATCATCCCTCCACAGAGTGTAGTTGTGATCTGTCAATTCACTTTGTGAAATCCTGCTAACTATCAGACAAATAAATAGGGGTGAAAATATAACCTCCTCGACTGAGTCAATAAAATCTTATTTCATATTCCATTCACCTCCATAATGACAGAGTGAGAAATCTGTGTCCGTGTGAAGATGGCACTATAACGTCCTCATCAAACAAGAAACCCTTTTAATTAAAAATACCAGTATTTCAGTGTTGACCTAAGACCACAACATGTTTTTAATATCTGTGGACGTCATGATCGTCACCATGAGTTTTAAACCACAGGATGGCGCTGTTAAACAATGTATTTCATCAGTCTAGTTCACAGACACTTCCTCTCAACCACACTACTGACCTAAATTCAAAATGTTGTATTGTTTGATGGCAACCACTTACAAGAGCGTATATATCACCAAGCAGTGGTGCAAGATACAGCAATATACACTCAGTCCATGTAGATCTGCAGTCACATTTCAAAATGACACACAGAATTTTCAGTATTTTCCCTATTGAAACAAAATGTTGTTTTTTACAAGGCTGAAAATGAAAGAGTTGTCAGGCTGTATAACCAGTTGGGTAAAAACACATGTTACGTTGAGTTATCTTTAGGTAAAGGTATTCAGCTCACTGCTTCAAGGAGGAGTCACACAAAGAAAACAGTAAGTAGCAACAGGCCTGGCTGGGCAGGGATGAGTTAATCAGATCCTGGGAGGCTCTCTTCCTCATTTATAGATTGAATTATTAAATAAACACCTCTTGTGTACAATGAATCCTGTGACAGCAACTGTTTGTCTGTTTGCCTATTTTAATCAGACCCAAAAGGAATCCAAGATGTTTATTTTTCCAATTTTAATTCAAATGTGCAAGAATTGAGCCTTAAACAAAAATAAAATTGCACAGTCTGATATAAGGCTCACACCACAAGTTCATATATGCACACACACACACACTAAGCGAGTTCAAGCCAAACACAGCCGAGCTGATCTGTCTAGCACAGTCTGCTAATCCCCAATGTCAGTCACTGGGACACATCATCACGTCGACTGTTTGCCCACACAGTGCAGACCAAAGATTAAGGACTCTATACATTATAAACACTGATGATTGTGACCCAGTTAAATGCATCCATAACAAATCATACTATGAATTGTTGTGTACTATAAACAGGAGTTTGATATAATATTTTGAGCTTGTAAGAAAATACACCATGCATGATTCTTTCATCGTTTCCCTAAAACCATAGCTAATATCTTCCTATTTATTTTTCTAATTTCAGAATCGGAAAAACAATTCTCTTAAAGCATCTTTTATTTCTTTAATCTTGAAATAAAACATTTATTCAGAGATGAGATCTTTACTGTGTATGTAAAAAGAAGTGACACAAAACAACTGATTCATACTCTGGGACCTGGGAGCGGATGAAATGAATCCTGGGTTCACACTCCTTTGCCTTCCTCTGCAAATTCCAGGACGTGACCCAGATTTTATTCAGTGAGATTAAATGGGCCTGAAAATCAGAACTTCTCTCCGAAAGTAGGATTTGTGATTCACGAGAAGGAGCAAAATGTTAACTCTGACAGGTGCATGCTCACCTGCATCTTTATATGGAAGCACAAAATAAAAGACGTCACATGTAACAGCCAAAGACAAGTTCCGGCTTAAACAAAAACCACATGTCAAGACAACAGGATTGAAGCTGGATGTGTAGATGAAGAAACCAACAACCCATTGATACTAATATACGAGTATTGAGCACCAAAGACACAGCAAAAATGTATCATCTAATAAAAACAGCATAATATATACATATAGTGTATGTGACACAAAAATATAGTATCATGAAAGTCAATGCACAGGTAAAGTAGCCCATCCTGTTGGCTGACATGCTATCAGTGACACACCCAGGAATGTCAAGCATGACCTGCCTTAAAAAACATTGTCAAAATAGTCCCATGTCCTCATTATAGGTGACAACATTACATGAGACAAGCTCAGAAACTATTGACTGATGAAATGTACATGTAGGAGGAAAAGGAAAAATAACACCCCAAGCGTAGCTGCTATCATAAACCAAGCCGCTTAATCCTCCGAGGCCCCGCCTCTTTCTAATCCACGCCTGTGCTAATACTCTCTGCTACTGTGGCATCTCCACACTGGAAATGAGGATGATGTAATTTCACTGGACATCTTGGAGGGAGGAGGACATTACAGCATTTGCTAATTTACTGATAAAACTGCATCTGATCCGCAGACGCAGAGAAGTGTATGAGACAAGTAAATGGCCTGTGTTTATATAGCGCTTCTCTGATGACCACTCAAAGTGCTTTAAAGTACAGTTTTGCCATTCACACATTTATACAGTGCATCTTTGTAGTCTAAGACTGGGATCATCCAGTTACTGGACGACCCGCTCTACCCCCATGGTGTGATGCAGGGAGGTTACATTAAACATTTGGCTTCACAGGGTTGCCATGGGGGACATTGAATTCAAGCTCTAGGTTTTATCAAATGTAAAATTTCAAAATCCCCTGCTGGAGGGTATGATCTGGGATATTTGCTGATGGGCTTTAAACAATATTATCAAAATGAAAAAGTGGTGCTGCAAGCTTGGGTAATTCCGGTTCAGCCAAAAAAGGCAAACGAGATGAGTTATCAAATCTTTGCAAATAAGAAAAAAATTGTATTTATTTAAAATGTCATTTTAAGATAAGACTTTAATTGAAAGTCAAAATGTTTAAATGAAGGGGTCAGCTGTTGTTGTCGTATTGTGGACAATGGCAGCCTCCGATGAAAAAAGGGTGCTCAACTATGTATATATATATATATATATATATATATATATATATATATATATATATACCAGGATGAGGAATTTAATGTAACAGCACAGTTGAGCTTTTCTTTTCCCACAACTGACCTTTAGAATAGCAAATAATCAAATCTTTGACAATGTAAATAAAACATTTTATGCGAGCAAGACAGAATCGAATGTAAAAGTGAGGGGCCTACTTAACAGCCTCAGAGCAAACCATCTGACAGTACTGTAATCAGATACCATCAAAAACACAGCCACAGGCAGATGGAGAGCAGGTGTTTAACTGATACCAATACATTTTTGTTCAGTAACACACTCCTGTGTATTAATGTACTCTGTTGTACTCACGGCAATTAGTCGGATCACTTGCTCTGACAAGACTCTATAAAGTCATTGCTCAAGGCCAAGAAATAGTGCAGCATGTAAACTCCTGTAGAAACATGACTTTTAAGGGTTTAGTTACATTAGAGTGTTAAGTTCATTAGTGAGCTTTAGTGGTGTTGAAGAAGGATTTTGCTTTTCTTTGGACAGAAGTAATCTTTACGTTAATCTAAGCTAACGTCATCCTGGATCAAGCATGGAGAGGCATCAGTGCAGCGACGACTCTCTTAAAGCAAACGTATTCTGAACACGTCCAATTATTGCTTCGTTAAAGTAAATTCTTAATCTTGCATCACACATGATGTCCAACTGTGTTGCAGAGCTCTAGATCTAGAATCCAGATCTTATAATAACCACCTATAAATAGTGCTGCAGCTTCTAGGTCAGCCTCACACTCACATTTTCTGCTTTTTCAAAATGGCCTGCTTTATGGTGAACATCAAGGTTGGGAGTATGTAGGACAAAGTTAGACGGGGAGACGGGGGTCTCCTCTACGGAAGCAAATGAACCGCGTCCCTGGCCGAGTACACATTCACCCCCACCATTCAGTGAAATTCTAAATTACAGTTTTATGGGTATAAGGGTTGGACAGAGGAGGAGGCAATGTGACGTAAGATACATCGAGCTCACACCTGATGTTTTACCATGCACTGTGCATCACACCCTTTGTGATGGATCGATTGTTTATGGCCTGTTCCGGCACACAACACAGAACCACACATATAAAGACTTTCCAATTTAATTTCTTGTCTGTGTCATCAAAAATGGATGAGTGATTTTCTGATATAAGCCCACAAAAGACATACATGCTTCTCAAAAACAGTGAGCCTCACAAAATGACGCTGGTAACACCAGTAATGTTAGCATCTTGTTTTCCACTGATGTCTCAAGTTTCTCAACACAGGCCTCGCACACTGCGGCTTTTACATCTTACTTATCAACCAGGTCGAGTCAGGGCCACGACCTGGGTTAAAGCCCAGACCTTTCACAACTTAATATGACCCAGGCCTGAGAGAATGGAGAGAATCTCCTTTAGTACACATAACATTAGTTATTATAATTATTAATTAATATCATTATTATCATTATTTTTAGTGTTGTTGTTGTTATAATAATATACACAAACCAAGGGGGTTTAAATAGGCAAAAATACTATCTCATATGAAAATCCATGGTTCAGTGTTATCTATTCATATTCACAGTTATTCAATTTAAACTAAAATCACACTCATGTGCAGCCTTTTGCCTTTTGCACATGTAAGTCTACCACAAAGACTGTATGGAGAAATACAGGTGTTTGTTGTGCAGGCTAATAAACACCTCAACTTGATGCTCCTCTACTTGTTGCTCGTGATTATCCAAGCGAAAGAGAACTGAATGAGCAGCCAGCAGAGTCTCACTCGACCATATGGCAGAGAGCCGCGGTGGCGTTTGGGCCATTGTTTCCTCCAGGATCCCTTTGTTTACTGTCAAAGGACGGGGGGTTGAGGGGTGGGGATTATATACACCCCAGAACACATTCTCTTTTTCAGAACACACACTCCCCCATACAGGCAAACACAAAAGCATTATGTGTGAGTGCAAAAGCAATACATGAGAGGAAAGAAAAACCCAAATGATACCAAAATACTCATATGTAGAGCAAATTTAGGTGATAGTGTTTATATTATAAACCCATTTGTGGAGAAACACAAATAACAAAGATACAGAAATGCGTATTCATCAGCAATACAAATATGGAAAATCTGAAATTGTCACAAGATCCATTCAAAGAAGCAGCATTTAAGATGTAGGCACTTCTAAGTGTCGGGATATCTCAAGAACCATTCTTCTCATTGCCTTCACACAGGATCCAAAGAAGTGCACTGTTGATTTGAAAAAGTAGCGACCAGTACTCAGTCAATCACGACAACTGCACATTCACAACAACAGCGCGCTCACAACAAATGATTCTCCAGTTCTGGAATCTGTTTACTGTGTCGAGCTTCACCCAACTTTGAATAAACGGATGAACAGCTCTCTGTGCAGCAGCAGTGGAGCAGCTTCAGGTTCTGTTGACTGAGTCCAATAGCCGGTCTTAATTTGCCGCAGCTCAATTACTGCAGGTCACTTTTTACAGTTTCAAAAAGAAAGCTACGACCAACACAACCAGAGGCCAAACAAACAGCCTATTCCAAACAGGCAGGTTTAAAACTGGCACTGTACCACTGCAATGAAATAGAAGAAACAGAACAAGTAAATGTGGAATGTGTCTCTCTAAGTTTGAAACTGTCCACCCTATGGACACAAAATAATTTAACAGTGCTACTTACGTCAAAGACTTCTTTCTGCAGGCCTTGAGTTGTCCTCAGCCAGCTGCGGTTCAACTCACTCAGCTCTAAAATCGGCTGCACCTTCAGCCGCACCGACTCTCCAGACTGCCGGATCATCTCCACAATCTCATCCCTGCTCTTTTTCTCCACGTTGATCCCATTTATCTCCACCAGCCTGTCTCCTGGCACCAGGCCCAGGGCCCGATCCTTGGTCCCGGCGCCTGGTTCGGCAAAGTGCACCACATGTCGCCGCACGCCTCCGTCGGGGTGCCTGTCTAGCATGGTTGTCCTCCGCAAAGAGAAGCCAAAGTCCCCAGTGTTGCGCCTCTGTAGCTCGAGCTCTCTTGGATCTGGTATCGGTGGAGCAACTAGCACAGGCAGCTGTAGGTCAGCACCAGGGAAGGTCTTCTCCACCATGTCGGGAATATGAACCATGCTTTTTGTGTTGGGGTGGGACTTCGAAGATGATGTATTCCAATTCCGCCCAGAGGCCTCCAAAGCATTGTCCTCTTTGCTCCTCTGGGGAAAAGAAACGGGCCTCTGTCCCGCCATCGTATTCAACTTGGCCAACTCCCCAAACTTCGCTGCTCTCTCCTTCACAGAGCTGTGGTGATGCTCCAGTGTATCTCCAGGAACGTCTTCACCGGAGACACTTGCACTTATTTGCCCAAGGTCCTGCTGTGTGCTGTGAAGGCACTCAGCATCCAGGTCTGTCAGGCTGAGCTCTGTGCTGCTGGCCACCTTGATGGGGATTGGATCAGATATCTCCAGCTTGCTCCTCATGTCCCTCTTAGAGCTGCCTCGATTGAGGTGGAAAAAGCCTCGACGTATGCTCATCTCTTCCAGGCTCTTTAGCTCCGCCTGAGACATCCGCTCTTTCTTTTCCTTCTTGTCTTTCTTTTCTTTCTTCCCCAAGTCCTTCTCCTTCTCCTTGTCTTTCTTAATTAGGTTAAACATGCTTGCTTTCTGGAGTCTTTAACCAAATTGAGTGATTTAGAATGAAAAGGGGGAGTTTTATATAAACTATATATAAATATTATAAAAGCACCCGGGAGCATGAAGAGCAGATGGGGTCCAGTGATGTCATCTGTTGGGGAGAGATAAAAAGAGGATAATTCATTAGATTTAACAATACAAACAGATCTTAACCAAAACCCACCAAGCTGATTATTTGCCATTATATTTGTATCTGTATTGGGAAACAGCACATTGACAGAAAAATATATTTCAGCTGACCATTAAAAGGAATATATGGTATATTAGCCTCATATTTGCCTTTTCATACATTTTTTGCTTCAAAATCAGATTCAGATTCCATAAAATACTATTGAACCATAACTACTAAACAAATATGTTCACTCCTGGGTCACACACTATATGCACACATACATATATGTGTCTTTTGATAGAAGAGGACAGTCATTGTGCATTACCAACCCCTCACCTCAACCATCACTAGAAAATGTCCAACCCTAGCCTAATCTGTGTGCTGTGTCTTTTTAATCATAAACGTGGACAGACTCTTGTGATACTGTGGGCACGTCAGGGTGAGACTGTGAGGTCTGTGCAGTTTTTGTTTCCTCATAGTGATTCAGGAAATTCTCCTTATCAGGTTTTTTGGGGGAGTTTCATCATCAAAGATTAACCTGCTGCCCAAGTTGCAACTCCAAGCAGCCACCAAACTGCTCTCTTTTAGTTTTTGACTCTGAAACAGATAAATAACTTTTACATTTGTCAAGAGGGACTGAAACTCAAGAGACAAGGGTCTGCACCAGCAACACCATAAAAGCCCATCAACAATCATCAATCAATCAATCAAATTATATTTGTATAGCTCATATTAACAAATAATAATTTGTCTCATACGACTTAACACTACAAATACAAGGTTCAGATGGAAGTGGATAGATATCCTTTTATTAATAATTAATAAATTCACATTAGTATGGACCAAAGGCCTAAGTCTCCTAGAGTTTGGAAATCATGTAAGGAAATTCCATTTTCTGTAAAAGACAATACACTCTGCTGTCTATAAATAAAGCTGTGTCAGCACTTCTCTAGAACAAATTCAATAATAACTGCACATTATAACCTTCATGAATGAGGATTTACCGCAGGATTGTTGGATTAGTGCTGCATTAGTTTCAGCTTGGTGTTAATAATAAATTCCTAACTGTGATTCAGGCTCAGCTCCAGAACAATCTGATTCGATGCAGCAGGAGCCACAAGAGAAGGAGTTGATGAACCTCTTCCGACGTGAAGGCCTCTTCTTTCTTAGTGTCAGTGGGTCGTCCACAGCTCCTGGTTCAGTTCTTACTTCCTCCATCTTCTCCTCATCCACCTCCTCCTTCTTGACCTCCTTAACTTCCACACGCTGACTGTTAGGAATTGCATTTTGTCCACATGCTGTTAGCTGCTCTGTGTTCTTTTGGTCTGTCTTATCTTCTCCGTCTGCCTCTCTGATTTTTTGATCTTCAACCGAAGGGCACTGTGTTGTGCTCTCACACTTCTGGAGTCCTTTCTGCTCAGAGGACCTCAGCTGAAGCTCAACAACCAAAAACTTCTGCTTTGCGATCCTATAACGACTCAATTGTCTCGATCTCCACCTTGAGCATCTCATTCAACCTCACCTCTTTTGTGATGAGCATTTTTCTCATCCTCTTTTGTCCTTTACTGAAATACTCCTCATTCTTCGCCCTAAGATTTTCTTTTGTTCTAGAGGGAAGTGTAAGGGTTGCGGTCGTTTTCACTCTGAAGATGCGTTTTCTAAAACATTTACATTTATTTCAAATTAATTTACCTCCACATCACATCTTTCCCCGCCTGTGAGGCCTGCGCACAGGCATTACAGGTCTTTCTTTGCTGCTTTACAATCATGTAATTCAGCTTGCAATGTTTTTCAGCCATATGTTTCCCCTCATCAGTCCTTGCTCTGTCAACCCTCACACTTAATATCTTGTGAACCATAATGTGCTTCTTTTTCCCTCAATACGACGAGTGCTAGTAAACTGATTGCAGCTCATTAAACACTTGAGAGCCCCACTTCAACTTCTTATGCATCAAATCAATATTAGGAGCTCATTATGCCCTGAGAAGTTGGATCAAGTAGTTTGTGAGAAATTAGGCGTGAGAGTAATTTTGTTCCAGCTGTTACTTCACTGTGTCACAACAACCGATAATCAATAGCTCAGATTGTCACAACTTATTAGCCTAGGTTTATTAATGCTATTAAAGTTGATTCATTTAGACAACTGTAGGGTTCTGCCTTCAGCTGATCACAGATGTGAGATGAATCTGTTACATATTTCATAATAACTGACCAATCCCAAAAATATTAACTCGAGGATGTTTGATAAGAAACCACAAATGCATCAACATGTTTTTAATTATTGTGCACTTTTATGATAATGGTTTTAAAATATCAAGCATCAGTCATGTTCCTCTGACAAAATAATACATCTATTGTCATAGGGTGGCTTGAACTGTAAAGTGCTTTGAGTGGTCAGAAAGACTAGAAAAGCATTACATAAAATACACTCCATTACAGTGTAATGGAGCCATGACACATCATTTGCAAAAGTTCAAACTAAAGGCATTATATCCATAATTGCTGAAATGTGCATTTAGCACGACGTATTGAATGTGGTGTTTTCCTCAATGTTGGCTGCGGCCTACTGGTTCTGCAAGTGGATTTCAGAGTGGGCTATAAAATTCTTCCATATTGTAAATTCATCAAAATATATATTCTTCGCTCTGGGAAAAGAAAATATACTAAAATACATCTGATTAAGTATGATTCTTATATTATTCTTATTTTATTTGGGTACTTGTGAACAGAAAATAGCATACTTATGGTTGATATAGTAATCATGGTTGTTTTTATCAATAATGAAATCATGATTATTTCTGATGATTATTCTCTGGTTATAATGGCAACAGTATTATTAGTGCACACTGACATAACAGAGCATTGATCTCACTTTAATGTTTGATGTGCTACGTTCCTGCTAATGAGAAAATCTGGCTGGAGGCCTCTGAGGTTTTGCAACATTTTTAGAGGGGCTCAACTGTGAAGAAGTTTTGGAAGCTCTAAAAAACCCACTTGGTCCTTTACACTGACACATGTGAAGATGCCCTGCACACTGGAGGAGCTCTGACCTCACCTGCTCTGCTGTCACACGTCCACCATTACACTCGTGCACCTGCTGCATCTCAACACTCGTGCATAACACTCTCCATTGAACGTGCACGTCCAGCTACTAACCCTGCTTTGTTGTTGAAAAGCCATAAACAATAAATTCGCACTTAATCCACTCTAAATCACGTGTCCTGGGTTTAAAGAGACTCTGAAACAGCCCGAAGGCAAATTACAGTCACTTCACATCCAATGCAAATTCTCATAGTAACTTGTTTTACTGCAGGAAATCATTAAAACCTTGTCTTTTAGCTTCAGTGAATTCACTTTACAGCACAGCTACGTTATATGTGCTACTATCCCACAGCTTGACTATAATGCTCTGGCTTTAAGCTGCTTTGCCCTCATTCTCCAGCACCTCAGGGAACAGAACAGCCAGTAAACATGTCATTCATATAAAACTATTTAGAGTAACCACTGTGAGCAGATGTGACGGGGACTTACCTGTAATCACTGTGTTGTTGTCTTCCCACAAGTTTGCTGCATCTTCCTCCTCAGGATTGACAGGAGCTGCAAGGAAATGTACTTGTGATGCGTTCGAGGGCTCGTTGTAAGCTCCGATTTACCAAACCTGACCCATAGTGAATGCAGTCAATCTTGCCTTTTTGTTTTAATAAAACCAACAGCAGAAAAATAAACACGCATCAGTTCAGGGCTTTAACAACACAAAATTAAACATTCTTAAAAATGTAATAAAGTTCATAACATATGTGTGTAATAACGCTTGAGTAGGTTTTAAACTTTTTCTTCACTACTTCACAAACTGTCTCTAATACAAAAAGTATCAATCTGTCTGTTCATATGATATGTGGATAAGTTTAATATCTTTTGGTTCATTGGTGTTTAAATTTAAATAGGTCCAATAGTACTTGAATGCAGCATCAGTGTAAACTGGACAGCAGTGACCCCTCCTGGTGTTTTTACATATGTGAGCCAGAACACAGGAAGCAGTTCCAGTAAAATTATCCTCATCCTGCAAGGTTTTTATTTTTCATATGTTATATTTTTGTGTATTGATTCGATTGTTTTGTTGTTGGACTTTTCTTTTTACATTTTTTTTGTTTGTTTGTGTAACTCTAGTTCCCCCCAACCTGTGCCTTCCATGTTGCATCAGACCTTTTGTAATTATCCAAATGATCAAACATAACATATCCTCTTGACTTGGTAAACTATGTGATATGTACTCACATGTAGCACAGCAGGAAGTACATCTGATCGTGACAGAGAAGATCTGACTCCTTTTGTCATTCTATCATACAGACATGTTGCAAGTTGCACTCCACTGACTGATTACATTTTGCTTCCTGCAGCACAATTAAGAAAGACAAAACAATGAGAATCAGACACAACATAGAGACTGAACAACATCAGAGTCCTTGAGCATTGCTGCTTAACAGGACTGGTGCCTAAATGAATCATCTGCCTGTTGGGATATAAACTTTGTTTTGTCAGTCATGATAATGTAAGTGTAGGAGAAGGTAAGTATGAATAACTCACAGCAAAGACTATACATTGGTTTGACTATATTTACAGAAAAGCAGAAAAACATTTTTACACAGTTTCTTCCCAATACAGTGAATATAGAGGAAATTACAACACCTCCAAATCTCTAAAAGCCTGTTATAGCAAAGTGCACGTACACAGATGATATCTTTGGAGGAAATAAACACACTGAAACTGTTATACTGAAATTTCATGGCTGATCACAGAACCTTTAATTTTCTCTCATGAAGCCGATTCTACGTGATCTAGCTTGAAAGAATTTCAGTTTAAATCAACACAAATGCAGTCAAAGATGGAAAGAATATATATTTACAGTAAAACACAAAAGAAAACTAGAGCTTTACAGCCATGACTTCTTGCTCCTTCCTATCTTTGCCATATTGTGCTGTCTAGTTTTGGCGCGCTCCTTCTCATCTACATTCCTCTTCGACGTGCACTCCAGTGTAGAGTCCGTCTCAAAGGAGATGGCCGGGGCCTGGTTGGAGACGCCACCGCTCTTGTCGCACGACATGGCAGGAGAGGTCTGCAGGACGACCCTGCCACGCAAGGAGTGTTTGAGCTCAAGCAGCAGTGGGTTGTTGTCGGAATACAGTTCTACCTGCATGGGGTCCCTGTTTGGGTCGCAGCAGGTGCAGCATGCAGAGAAGAGCACCCGGAAAATGTAGATCCAGCCCAGATAATGCAGCTCCACAATGTTCAAGATGAAGCAACCGAGACTGACACTGAACATGAAGTTGAGAAAGATGGTTTTCTCTGTGGCTCGAGACACAAAGCAGTCAGTTCGGTTAGGACAGGGGTAGGTTTCACAGCGGAAAAGGTGGGGGACTTCAAATCCAAAGAGGTAATACTGTCCAATGAGGAAGATTATCTCCATGATGGAGCGCAGCAACACATGGATGATGTAGATGAGCAGCACTTGGCTGGAAAGCTGGGTCGGGTCCTTCCCTACTTCTTTCATTTCCTCTTCCAGATGACTCTTCTCTTCACACTCGCCCTCCCGAGAGCTCCAGGCCTCATTTGTGTTGAAAGGGATGCCGCTCTCCTTACCTCCCTCCGTATGTCTCTCCTTTTCAAGTGCAGGTGAGGACCTGGGTACCACTTCGATCTTCTTCACCTCCACCTTTTCATTCTTGGTGATTTTTTGCAAGACATAGACAATGTAGAAAATCGAGGGAGTGGATACGAGGACGATCTGAAAGACCCAAAAACGTAAGTGTGACACAGGAGCGAAAGTGTCGTAGCACACGTTGTTGCACCCGGGCTGGAGGGTGTTGCAGGTGAACTTGGACTGCTCGTCACTGTAGACGGCGTCACCCACCAGGGCCACCAGCAGGATGCGGAAGATGAGCAGCATTGTCAGCCATATCTTACCGATGACTGTGGAGTGGTTTTGAACCTCTGTTAGGAAGCGGCCAAGAATGGACCAGTCTCCCATTTCTGTGGAAACACAATAGTAAATACACTAGATACACTTGTCAGTCATAATGTTTCTTTTTTCATCAATACCTCATCTATAATCAAACAGTAGAGGTTACTGTTACACCCTGCACTCCTCAGAAAAGTGCCCTAAATATGAACCAGCAGTCTTACCAAGGAAGCAGGAGCATGAAACCAGATGTATTTGCACATGTGTGACATTCACATATTATCTCAATTGAAATATTGACATGGAGAGCTTTTTGTAACTACAGTAAAGAACATTTTTCAGTGTGTCATCAACTCTTGTTCGTATGTCACAATCTAGCAAGACTTTCAGTTAAAGTTTACACTTTGGATTAAAAGATTTAAAAGAATAACGGCATGAAATATAATAACATGTGTATTTGATATACTAGTCAAAGTATTATTAAATCAGTAATCAATAGTAAGCAGTTTCTTTTAGTAAAAAAGGCTCAGTGAGTATTAATACATTCTCCTATTATACATTAACTAAACTAATTCAACGTCTCGTTTGAAATTAACCAGGAAAATACATTTAAAAACATAAAAGAAGCCAAAAACATAATCATTTTTTGAAGTTTTTTCTGTCCAGGAGGTGCTTACCTTTGGAGAATCTGCGTCTTCCTTATCCAAAGCTGGAAAATGATCAGAGGAAGCAATCTGCATAACTGTATTTTCAAGTGGAGCCCATTGCCGAATGTTATTGTATCTTGTGAGCTGGATGAGAGAGAGCAGAATGGGCTGACCTCACATATTCCCTAACTCTAACTGAAACGTTCATTGCACTGTATGTGAATAAAGGCTTTCAATGTACAGTGGGACAAAGATTGAAATGCACAATGGGGGCACCTTCACTGAACAGCCATTCACCAACGAGCAGAGGGTTCAGGGAAGCTACTGGAAAGAGTGTGCACAACATACCGACACATGCGTGGATCTGTTTCCACTTTGATTTCAGAGCTGAAATACATGCTCTCGAGCTCCCAGACAATTTTTATACTTTTGTCTTAATGGAGGCCCTTTAATGACCTTCAAAATATAATGTGAAGAGCCCCTGCAGCACCGTAAATCAATTTTCTCTGTTATAATGAAGTTTTACAAAAAATCAGTGAAAGACACTCTGAAACAAAGGCACAGGCAAAAAGCTGGACAGTCCTCTTTGAAAAACTAAAAAGGAAATGTTGAATGAAACCAGTAGATTCACCTGATTTGTTTGTTGTTCAAAATTCAAACACACATAAACAGCAACTCCCCCTAAACATGCCTGATTTTTTTTTTTATCATCATCCATAAGAAAATCAAGGAAAATGTTGGAAAAGGCCAGATATCCTAATGTTAAAAAAGTGAAAATAAATTCCTGGATCCAACCCCACATCTGGATTTGTACCAAAAATTTAAAAGGTTATTAACTGACCCTTGCCGCATCTTTCCAGCACATTTCATGATCATCAATGCAGCAGCTTCTGAGTAATCTTGTTCACAAACAAACACTTTAAAACAAACAAACAGACAGGGTTGAAAATGTAATCTCCCTCTTGGTGGTCCTGCACATTAGAGATAGTTACATGTGAGGGCTGGAAATAAAATGATTTCTTTAGCTGATGACGTTACAATTTGCACATTATCTGGTGTCGCAGAGTAACCTAGGTCGGGTTGCTTTGGTGACCTCAGGTATCTTTTGCCGTCTTAAACTAAATGCTGCATCCTCATAGACTATCATTTTCAAATTTTACAGCAAGTATGGAATAAGAAAGGGGAAGTCATAGATATAGTGACAGTTTACATGCCTCTCCAAGTGTGAATGAAAGATGTTGCAATGACATGATGATGAAATACATTTGTGTGTGTCTGATATCGGAGCTTTGGTGCTTATGAAGGTCATCTGGCATCACCCACTGTTCTTGTAACTCCAGAGCCTCTGTACTTTTGTACTTCTGTCCCAGCTGTCTGCAAGATTGAAAGTGTCATTTGACCACACATCATCATATTGGATTCCCAATACTGTCTGCCTGCATTCAGAAAGACTTGTCACAGAGACAGTGGTTATTTATTGATGGAAATGAAAGTATGCTGTGTCATATATCTTCTTTAAACACTCATTTGCGGAACACCTTTGAGCCAGATGTGAAACATCAGGATAACACAATGCAGATGTATGTGTTTCCTCTGTGTGTCGGTTGCTATTCGTTCTGAGGGTTGACTCATTTTCAATCATAATCATGCGTCACACTGTTTGATCACAGGAAGATGTTTCCCACAGAGAAGGATAAAACTGCATTTAGTCCTGAGACTAATCATGAATGAACCCACATGTATTACAATAATTCTGACAGGATATGGTTTGTGTGACGTTGAGACACATCCTGAGTAAAACTTTTGTTTTTTGCACCACAGTTTAATTTTTATTTTTAAGAAATCAGTAACCTCAATGTGTCAACAATGTAGTATTGGGGATGATTTTTATAAACATAAAAAGATGAGAAAGAATGTATTCATCTATTAGACTTTATTGTCACGTGAAAAACAATGGGGAGAAGTTCATTCATCAGGAGATTTACTTCTTCTTTTTTTTTTTTATCGAACCTAAGGAGTAAATGCACACATTTTAAAATGCACAGGAAATCAAACCCTAATTCATAAGAAAATATAATGTAAAGAATGTGTTTATATAATGTAAGTGTTGTAATTGTGTAATGTAGGGTATTTTTAGTCCACTGGAGGCAATCCGTGTTATTTATTTTCATTCATTCACAGCCCATGAATGAAATTGATCACGCGGATCATTTCTGGCTCCGTTTTAACTGAAACATTTTACATCACAGGGGGAAATAAATACAAAACACTTTGTGAAAGTAAAACAAACACGTTTCATTTTCTTATTCTAAAGAAACATGAGTGTTTCTGAAACAGGCATAAACCCACCACATGCGTCAGTAGGCCACTATAACAAATGCCCCTCGCAGAAACGGGGATAACACATTCAGAGGGGTGTTTGAAGAATCTGACCAAATCAGAGCAGTTCCGTGATTGGAGCCCAATCATCCAAATAATACCCAACAGTGCACTTTAATGCATTTTAAACCTAACTACTTTATTTTATTCACTATTTTTTTATGAGCAGAATAAATACAAGACGTTTTCTCTGCAACAAACCAAATTTAAACCCTCCCCCCCCTGACTGGTGCGCACAGTGGTTGAGCCCTCGAGGTTACCGGAAGTTGTTTCAGCTGCCATGTTTGGTTGCTTTGTTGTAGGCTTCTACCAGGTTTCCTACAGAATTAGTAAGTGTGGAAATGGAGCCGAGCTGGAGTACGTTTCTTTTCCAAGTAAGTTCACTCTTATCCGGGGGGGAAAGCCTTGGTAGCTCGCCGAACAACATTTCACTCGCGTCAGGCTTTTCTGCGTTGGCGGCAAAAGCAGTTTTTAAAACGAGCAAAGCCAGGAGCAAGTAACCCCGAGCAAAACAATGGTATATGAATCCAGGCTTCCAGCTGTGAGGCTCGGGAATGACGCTAGAACAAAAAATCAATTCATCCGAACCAGTGTTTGAAAACACGATGATCGTGTGCAGGTTTTTAGTGATAAATACAAGATATATCGATAGTGAATGTGTTTTTTGTTAAGTTTGTTTGCCAAGTCGGAGCAGGCAGAAACATGCGAGACCCCTGGAAGTAGCGTTAGAGCTGGAGACGCCGCTGCACCGTTAAAGCCGAGGCAGACCTGTTTTTTCTCCCCGCCGAAGAACCCTTCGATCGGACTCTTGTTAGTGAGACGGCGATCACTCTCACGGTAGCGCGGTTAACACCACGGATGGCTTTGGTTTAAAAGTGGATCGTGTTAGTAAATGTCCAATACGCGCTTTGAGCCGCTGTGATTTACCGACGACGACTCGCAAGTCCGCGGTGAACTTTCCGCTCGCCTCCGCCGGTTCCACAGTAACTAGCCAAGTTAGCTAACGGTGTTTGGGCTGCCTTCATCAAACTCGCTAGCTCATTTAGCTTAATTCGGGCGAGGCTGCTGCGATGAGCTTTGCAAACATCAGCAACAACAACAATCAGAAACATAGTTACACGACTTGTTACCACAGCTCTGTTTTCACTAACTCTCTATTTATTCCGGTTACCGCGGCGGAAAGGAATTTCAACTATGTACATATCATCAGCTAACACTAGCCACGAAGACGCTTGATTTGAAATTAGCAGCAACATTACGCAATTATATATTTATTTATTTGTTTGTTCAGTCAGCAAAGTGGGTGCAGCAGTTGGGAGCGTTGGCCTGATCTGACACGGTTTACTGTTGGCGTAAAGATGGAAGGCTATTGTTCCAGACATGAATGAAATATCTTATTCCCATGGCCTTTCTTAGCATGGAAGAATTAAGCCTAGTGTAACCATGGGAGACAGAAGACCCCGGATATTAAACGGAAAGGGTATATTTTAAATGATGGAGAGTTTTCCCGCGGATTCCACTGATCTTTTTCATGTTTATTCAGCTTTTATTAGAATATAAATGCATCTCATAATATCAGCATTGAGCAATCACAAGTACATTATCAAGTCTTAAATGAGATTTTTTGGTGTATTATTATTAGCAAAGTTATGTTGAATGTGTTGCAAACTCCACATGAGAACTTCCTCAATGAACTTTACAGTTTTATAACATAATACTTTTAAAGTATAATACTGCACCCAGTCACAGTCTACATCCCCAGAAGTTAACAGCAGTTAGTTTTGGCTGAGTTTAATATTTTTCCTTCTTATGAGAGAGTCAGGTGCAGAGTTCTTGTTGGCAGTCAACCTCGATTATAGTTTTTGGCGAATATGTGCAGTCTTTACAGACACGTGTCTAATGTGGATCTCTTGTCATCTTCTGCACCCACTATTAATCATGTAAACGCGTTAAAGTGCAGATAAAACCGAAAATGAATGTACTCCCTCTGCTTAGTGTAAGGCTATCAATACCTAAGAAGAATACGAATGGTGCACCATGGGATGCTGTAGAAAAGTTACACACCCGAGCTATAAAAGGTTTCATCTTGTTTTTTGTGGCACGTGTATAATGTTGCTCTGCTGTCTGAGATTGATGCTCACTCACATCTCTGAGCACTATTTCTTTCTGATGAAAAAGGCAGATGGACTTTGTGGCTTGTTATGCAGCGTTTGGCATCTTGCCAGAGGCCCTGCTGCATGTATTGCGTACCTCACGCTGTTACTATGTAAATCTGAGCAGTAATCATTTGGAGAGCAAGATTTCACTCAGCCATTATAAATTGCTTTGTAGGAATATAGGTATAAGTTCTCCGTTACTCTGTTACTTTTTGTCATTAGGTATTTTATCAAAGGTAGAAATTAAAAGACGGTCATGAACATATTCATGCTTAAATTGTCAGGTGTTTTAATTTCTCTATGTTGTTTGAAAATGAGCTTGAATATTACCATAAGTACGGTTGTATCCCTTATTAATATAAGTGTTTTATAGATGCAATATTCACCAGGCTACAGTTGGGACCCTATTGGGATGCTTTTTACAGTGTGTCCTGGACTGCGCAGTCATAGAGTAGTTATAAAGTCATTAAGTAATCCCTCGTTGTCTGACATTATATCAACTATATTATATTATCATAATATAACTTTTTAAATGTTACCCAACCATTATATCCAGAGGCATTTGGCTGATTAACCAAAGCACTTAAAAGATCAAAAACCCCAAATGTGTAAAAGAAAATAACATTCAACAGGTGGACTGACTATATCAGATATGTAACATATTTAAGATGAACTACTCTGAAACCATTAAAAGCTGCTTTACTCATAAACATAACCATAGTTTAAAGAAGGCTGCAGGTGGTGAAACTTAGTATATTTGGCAGCCATATTGTTGAATTGTTGGTTTAGATGTGTTTCTTACTACAGTAAACAAATGGCCAAATTCCTAGAAAATTCAAATGTATTCAAACTCAGCACAGTTATATTTGACATCAGAAAACTGTTCCAATTACAGTTGAAACCTCAGCATCCACGTCACCAATTGTGAGATATAGTTCATCACAGTCATGTATTGTACTGGAGGCGGCAGACATGGGCTTGTCATAGCATGCAAAGCTCGGATGAAATACGTTGTATTAATAGTGGCTCAAAAACATTTACTGGCGGGCCAGCATGCATAACAGCAGGGCCCTTAAACCAGCACAGAAGAGGCATTTTCAGCCTTTTTTTTCTGGCTTCATCTCTGTAATGTCAGACAGACATGCTCATTTTGTATGAAATCAGTTTTAGAGGAAATGCAAGATGATCAACTTCATAGTTATTCAAAAATAACCTACTTGTCTTTGTCATATCCTGAATCAGACTTGTTCTTTATATGAGCTGACTTACTATTTCAAAACAGTTTAAATAAGTTGAGATGAAAGTAACTCTTACCTTCCATCTGAATGTCATTTTAGTTTCAGTACCTTTTTATAGGACACGGCTGTTTGGGGATTTTGGCTTTATTGACTTCAGTTGTTTTTGCATTTATGGGATGGCGAGTAGTTTAGAAATGGCTGATGCTGTTCTCTTACTAGCTGCAGTCCAAGTCCAGATGAAAGAATTGGTTCATCAAAACATACTTTGGAACATTTTCTAACTCCTCGCAGGTATTAAAACCCCCAAATTGCAAACACGTGTCAAGATTTCAGTACCAATAAAAAGATTAAAACGTACAAGAAAAACTAAATTGAATTCAATATTTAAATTTTTTGTTCCCTCCCCTTTTAATGTAACTGTAGAGATACAAACGGAGAAACAATGCATAATCTAAATCAAACCGTGAGCTCAGTCTACAGTGGCCCGCGGAGCCATCAGGACACTCCCTCCATTTTGATGTTATTTATGAGGGAGCAGTCCCAGTTGTCAGAGCACATTTGTGTCAAAATGGTCAGAGCTGCATGAAAGCACAGCAGCTTACAGGCCCTGCACCTCTGTATAGAGACCAGGCTGTCTGCAGCGACTATGTCTGCTGTTCACAAGCTTCACAAAGAGGGTTCCCGGCTGGTTCCCCCCCACCCCCACCCAAACATAAAGCCCCCCACTCCACCCCACCCCTGGGGTGCCAGTGGAGGGGTTAGCATTGGCATGATGATGGCTAATCCTCGAAGGTGGCAAGTGTGAGCAGGTGCTCGGACAAATGGATGGGTGGGCTTGGTGGCATTCCCCATGAGTTCCCAGGTCCCAGTGCGTACGAGGGAATGGTGGCTAGTTTCGCTGAGTAGTGTGTGGATAAACAATGTCCCTGTCTCATGAATAGATGAGCCAAATCAATGAAGATGAGCATACAAAGATCCCCTGCTGAGGCCCAAGTGCATCACTGCTCAGATTTGTGTCTTTCACAATAGGCTAGATGACATAAGGAGGACATTGTGCGGTTCATTTTTCTTTTCTATCCCCTGCCTCCTCCTTTGCAAGTTCTTTCTTGGCTGGCCTTCTTCGATGGATGATTGAACCTCAAAGGGAAAGGTCAAGTATTTCACCTTGCCCTTTCTTGCTGGTGGTTGACAACACAGTTGTGAATGTGACCATTTACTGAAAGAATAGCGTTTACTATGATACAATTTCCATGCATAGGTGCCATCTTAAGTAAACAAAATATAACATTGGAACTACAGAGAAATTTGAACTATCAGGAATCAATGAACCACCATTAGCATCCATCCTTTCTGGGTGTTTGCAACTCTGTGTTTGCCTCTCTGTTCATTTCTGTCTATGCAGGCAGAATAGTTACTGGGTCAACAAGAATCTATGGCAACTCACTGGGGGGGTGACTCATTAAATACTGATGTGAGCTGTGCACTTGTCAAAATGTAGATGGAAGGCAAAAACCTGGTTAGAACATAACCACCCTAAGCTGAAAAACAGCACCAAAATAAATTGCTTGCAGCAGCCTTACAACAGGATGGGTTGAATTTGCACTGTATCTGTGTTGAGTACATGGTTATCATGAGTAGTTTCTCTCTAATACAATTGTGTTGTTGTTTTTGGTTCATTTTTCTGCCACTTACCTTTAAAATACCCTGACAGTTAATGATTAGGTGCGAATGTTATTTCAATCCTCATAAAACCCTGTTACTCAGTGGTTGTTGCCCAAACAAAATTCACTGAATCATTTTTAGTCAGAACTGGCTGTTTGTTTTAGCACTCTAGTTAGTTTTTACCCGTAGGTAAAATAATCTTGTTTTAGGTCATGAATTTGGCAAGTGATGCAAATCATAAAATATGTGAGTGAAATCCAACATAGCAACTAGTTGTTTGTGCTGCTTCTGCTAATTGCACCTGGCCACCTCACCCCATATCAGTCATGACAGTTGGCAATGATTGGCAGCAGACAAAACCACGATTTCACAATGTAGGAGGCCAAATAGCCAGATTTGCCACTGTGCACCATGTTGATTTTCTGCGTGTGTGCATTCTTCACTCCTACACTGACCCACAATCTAACTTCAACATAGCCTCTGACTGATTGCTGTCGCTTAGTTAATGGCCTGCTCTTGAGCGCCTTCTTGGAAGTTAAAGTGTTCTCTGTATACCAAATTAGAGGCACAGCTATCACTCGATAATTCATCACCATCATGACGGGGTCATTTTTCATCCAGTATATCTGGATTCTTTAGCACTACTGGCATGCTGCGTCAACCTCTTCAGTGACAGATCTAAAGCTCATTGTGTATTCCGTAACATCTGAAATATCCAACCCTTGTTGTATGAATGTCGTAACTGACTCCTGACAAACTCCCAGTGGTGGTGCAGCTATAAGCAACACTTGATTTGTTGTGGTAATTCTAATGTATTGAGTATATGAGTTATGAGGAAAGACACAGTTATGTTGCTTTAGAGCTACATTCTCTAATAT
Source organism: Paralichthys olivaceus (assembly GCF_024713975.1). Taxonomy (NCBI): domain Eukaryota; kingdom Metazoa; phylum Chordata; class Actinopteri; order Pleuronectiformes; family Paralichthyidae; genus Paralichthys; species Paralichthys olivaceus. Next base: position 15,709,520 of record NC_091107.1, on the reverse strand, counting down.
TGATGTGTATTTTATATACTATCTGTTCACCAACAACACATCTTCACCCTTCAGTTGTAGTTCTCATCCTGAAATTAATGATGACTTCACCAAAAACTAATCTTTGTATTTGTGTGTTTGTTTCAACAGCAGGCAAATGAGGCCCTCCATCACCAGCACCATGTGGCCCAGAACAGCCTGCTGCCACTTCTCAATTCAGGAGCAGATCACATTGACCAGAAGCCTATCCTGCCCATCCAACTCGACCAGAAGCCACCCACCAGTGCTGCGGATCTCCTCAAAGATAACGTGGCCAGCGGAGGTTCACGGCCACCAATGCCTGTGATAAAGAAGGAACACAAAGGCAAAACACCTTTTGTCTGCGGCTACTGCAACAAGGCTTTTCGTGACAGCTACCACCTGCGACGCCATGAGTCCAGCCACACTGGCATCAAAATGGTGTCGCGGCCAAAGAAGACAGCCCAAACAGCGCCCACCATGGTACCCATGATCTCCACCATGCAACGAGAGAACAACATCAACCCTCCCTACATCTCCACGGTAGCAGGCATCCTCTCCACAGCAACCACCTCGGTTTCCTCAGGCACGAGTATCATGACGTCGTCCGCAATGGGCAATGTGCCGCAGCAAAATATCATCAAGAAACCCGCCAAACCCGTCAAGAAGAACCACGGGTGTGAGATGTGTGGAAAAGCATTTCGTGATGTCTACCATCTGAATCGCCACAAGCTGTCCCATTCAGACGAGAAGCCTTTTGAGTGCCCCATCTGCCAGCAACGCTTTAAAAGGAAAGACAGAATGACCTACCACGTTCGCTCTCATGACGGTGGAGTCCACAAGCCCTACGTATGTTCTGTGTGTGGGAAAGGCTTTTCCAGGTAAGAATCTTTTTTTCGGTGGAGGTAACTATAAAAGTAAAGGTTACAAAATGGACACCTATAAGGAAGAAATGTTATACCAGGATGTGTTTATATTCTTCAACAACCTAATTCTTTCTAATACCTTTGGCAATATTTGAATGGTTTGTACACTGTATAAGTTTCACTCTCTAGTATCTGTAATGTTAAGTTATTTTCTTCTTTATGCCACCAGACAGACTTGTCATAGGGAGTCACACTGGCAAACCCTGAGCAATGATTGGCTGTTAAGTGCTGGCAAGAGATTTCATGGGGAGATTACATTACTCGTTTCAAATGTCTTTGTACATTCCTCATTTAGCTCTTAAGGTGGTGGAATAAGTTGCTATGTTCCCTCTTGGACCAGACTGACCCAGCTAATTCAGTCAAACTGCTCCTTGAGTTGAGAAAAGGCCCCAAAAACACAGTCTTCTCCAGCAGGGTCCGGCTGGGTATCATGTCCTCATCGCTGCACTAGACACTGGTTTGTGTGGGATGTGAGTTTTTCTCACTCTGTGAACCTGTGCATGTTCTCCTCAAGAACAAAAGGAGGTGCTTTTCAGCTCTTCTGTGTTTGTATTTGAGGAGGTGTTAGTCGGGCAATGGGCTGAGCTGCTTCAGGGACAATGCTTAATGATAGTAGCAAATACTGTATTGGTGAGCAAATGGCGTAAACAGGAAATGCGCATGTGCGATCTAATTCATTCATATGGGAATGGAGACAATTTCCAACCCTTGGTGTTTGCATTCCAAGGTTTAAAAGACATGACATGGCTTGTTTGCATGGAATTTAAAAATAGCACTGTGATAATTATTACACACGAGAATCAGCTCCAATAAAAACACGATCGCTAAATTTAAGTGTAACCTCATATACTCATAAATTAGCACCTTTATGGTTGGTGTTGTTTACCAAATGTTGGTTGAATAGCAACCCATGACTTGTATATCAATGATTAAGTAATTGGTGTTTGGTTGTATACGCCCATACCATTATTTCCTGTAAAGTGACCATCTACTCTCCACGTAGCGTCCCATTGGCTGTGTTTTTTTTAATGTTTATAGTTCTCCTAAGTAATTTCAGACTTGTACTTGCACTGACCCCCACACCGCTTCAACCACATGCTTTAACTGTCGCCCAAGGAAGAGCACTAGTGGTAGAGTATCAAGGGAGGGGGGGGGGGGGGGGGCGTCACTTGTCAGTTTGTGGTTCCCGCCAGCATGTCACAGACTCGTTCCCCTGGGAATTCAGTGAACCACGCAGTAATGTTCAGGTCAACACGTTTACTATGCAGCTCAACATGACTTTTGTGTTTAGATTTATCAACACAACATACAGAACATTTTCTTGTCCTGTAGTAAGCTTAAATATCTTGTTTTTGTAGATCAGCAACAAGTGAGCAAGGACTTTTGATAACAGCAAGAGTTGATGTACAGCAACACAACTTCAACAGTGTGCCCTGGCCAAACTGTAATACTAGCACCGTGCTGTGTATGGCACTTTCAGGCATGCCTTCATCACGGTGACGTGGGGTAGGGATTCATCAGCATACTGGAAACTGAGAATGGGGACTGAATAACAGTGCACTGAGTCACTGCCACTCGGCCAAATCTCTAGGCAGACGCTGTCTGGAGTCTGCCTCTCTCCTCGTCAGGAGGGCAACAAAAAAGCCTTAATTCCGGTTCATGGCCCTACTGAGAAAATTCTACTTGCCTCTTCTCATTTGTATTTTTAAAAAATCCAGCAGCATGAAACCTTCCGGTTTGGGAACAGCTGCCAGTGTTTTAGCCCTTACAAACTCCATTATTGCCCTTCTAACATGATTCAGCTCACAGCTTCACTAGAATTAACAAGCTGACAGAGGCGGAGCAGTGCCAAGAAGAATTTGTGAATGCTGGAGTTTCACTGAAAAGGTCAAGAGGCAGATTTTCTTGCAAGACCGGATAAGCAGTGAATTCTCCAAATTATACATCAGATAAACACTGCGTTGTGTGTCCTGCACATCTCTGTTTGTCAGTGTTGTTGATGTAACCTTCAGACAGTTCAATAAACTTCACAGCTCACTGTTTTTGTACATACCCTAACTTAAGTATACTATTGTCAGAAAAACAATAATCGAACCCTAATGACGTTAAATTAACATTGTGGCCTACATAATCTCCCCTAATCCTCAGAGAGAGGTGTAGGATAGGATTTCAGTCAGGCAATTCCTGCAAACTCTGTAACTACAAGCATTGAAACTAAGTAATGCCTGGGATTTTAGAAAATAAACTAAACTAAGTAAAGTAATGTCAATTTAATAGTAGACAAAAAGTGGTCAGTGTTGGAAAAAACACTATCTGTGTGTTGCGTTTTTGAAAGTAGGTCAAGCTAACTCACGCGCGATTGATCATGGAGAATTAACTGCCATTGACTGAAATTTAGTTTTTTGTGTGCCCAGCCCCTCATTATCAAAGTAAACAGAGCACATCAGCAAGCTTCTGCAGATACAGCACTTATAAGATGTTAAGTTTCTACGCAGCTCATATCAGTAGACTTTCCATATGTGCTTACATGTGGTGCTCATTGTCAGTGAATGATCCAAGTTTTTCAACAACTCATATTTAAGTGTGAGTGGTTAAATCACAACTAAAGTTACTGTAAAAAAAATACCAGAATTAGAAGTATAGAAAGACAATTTAGTGTTACAATTAAAGATAGCACTGTCTGTGTTTTGAAAATATAGTTATTTACAGTTAAAGGACCTCACTATTAAAATTTCAATATTAACAAATATATAAATGAAGGATCAGAATCAATAAATGCTGCTCTTTTCTTGGTCCCTTTTTTATACGTTTTCTTAGAAGCGGAAACACTGTCAACAAGATGTTGTGTGACTCAACTACAACTTACTGCATCACTGTCCAACTGTGATTAAACATGGCTTTGTTTGTTTTTTGAATCTAGGCCAGACCACTTGAGCTGCCATGTGAAGCATGTGCATTCCTCAGAAAGACCGTTTAAATGTCAAGTAACGGTAAGAGTCATTCCCATCAGCTTCTTGCTATTTTTATTATGACTGTTTTCTTATTGTCTTATTCCACTGACCATTAACTCTGTCTCATGTGCGGCTGCAGGCCTGTACCTCTGCTTTCGCCACCAAAGACAGACTCCGTTCCCACATGATCAGACATGAAGGCAAGGTCACCTGCAGCATCTGTGGGAAGATGCTCAGTGCCGCCTACATCACCAGCCACTTGAAGACTCACGGACAGACCAACTTTAACTCCTGTAACAAAGGTACGTCATTAACACCACGACAGTAAGACGTGCACTCATTTGACAGTTCCTACAAAATAAGTCATGTCCTGTCTGAACTATAGTCTGCATATTCAAAAAGGAAGCCAAAATATCCAGGATAAGAAAGTTGCACTGGTGATGATAAGATAGATGAGATAAAATATACTTTGTTGTCCCCATGGGGAAGTTTTACTCTTACTCATTGGCCTATAATACTTCTATACACATGCCACAGTACACATATACACAAACGCATCTGCTGACAATAACAGCATATATTTTACAACACTGACATTGTGGAAAACACTCAGTCAACAAATCAAAAGTTAGTTTTTTTTTTATGGCTTCAAATAACTAACTTAAAGCAAAGTTATCAGAAAAATGAACTCTCGATCAACATCAGTGTGAAACCCATAATGACTCATAATGACCAAAACCACCTTTAGGAACATTTTATTTAGCCCATGTCCCATCTGATGACATAGAAGGGGGGTTTTGACCTATACTGCAACCAGCCACCAGGGGATGTTATGGCTTCCTTATTTGGAGCTGTAATGGTGTGCATCTTTACAAACCACAAACAGATATCTTGACTACACTTCTTTTTGTTGCAACATGATTATCATCTTTACAACTTTGGTGTCTATTTACTTTGTTAGTCAAGCCTTCTGTAGCATGGTGTCTATTTATCCTTTCAGTGACTAAATATTTTGAGATGCCGTAGAATTTCAATTAAATACTTTTATCTTGTGTTTTTCCAGATGGCAACGAAGTCTGCAATTCTGCCTCAGCTACACCTGTGACCATTTCTGCCCCCATCACCTCAGCGATGAACCGGGGAATCTCCAACATCAACAACCACCCCATCACCATTGCTGCACAAATGAACATTAGCACCAACACGGTCAACATCACATCTCCAATCGGCCTCCAGCATCCAGTCACCATCACCGGGCCTGTCAACATAGCCTCCGTCAACATCCCTGCCACAGCATCCATGAATATTGCCCACCCGGTCGCAATTACCTCCTCCATGCCTATGAATATAGCTGGCCCGCTCAACATTGCCATGAGGTCCGTCGATAGCATGCCTTTTCTGTCCCAAGTCTTGCCTTCTTCCCCGCCCTGGTAAAAAAGGAGAGAGTTGAACTGGCCAGAGAGAAGGGGGAAATGAAGCGAAACAAGAGACTCGTGTCGTCATGATTTGCACCTCGAGCCCGGCTCTTTCTCCCCCTCCATACCGTTTACTTCATCAAACCACAAAGTGAATATTAACACGAGCTGTGCGGCCGACAGGAGCTCCCCAAGTCTGCAGCCAAGTCCCAAACAATGTTGAGTGACTGACATGACATGCAGGACACTTTGAGTAGGAATCGAGTAGGATTTACCTTGAAATCAGGACTTAGCGTAGTCAGTTAGAGAGAGATGAAACTGTGATTTGTATGATGACAAATGAGAGGAGAGGATTCCTCAAACACTCATGAGGACTCTGTAGGAAAACACACCTGTGCTTTTTTTTGTAAAAGGGAGATGAGAAATGGACTGAAGCAATAACTACAAATTGCTGTTCGTGATGTTTTACAAGTTCTCTCCCAAAGCCTCTGGGTGTTACTTTGTATGTCGTTTTCTTTTAACTATAGCCTGCTAATCACTATTTAATGTCATAGGAAATGAGTCTAGTAAAAGGGACAGCAGCTTCCACTTGCATGGAAGACTATTTTTTCACAGTACATAGCTTTTCTTTTTCTTCTCAGATAGTAGGTATGCTCTCGAGGTACAGTGACTAACCTGTACAGTTGACATAGTAATGTATTTTCATGTCAGCATTTTAATTCAAGTGGATATGCGGACACTGTCCTCCTGACTATGAAATGTTTGTGTGTTGTTTTCTTTTTGTACGGAAACACAAAGGTCTGTTTTTCTTTGCCTATTTGTAGTGTTCATTCTTTTTCCATGAAGTCAGATTCAAACACGTCTTGCACTGAAAGCATATCCTACATACAGGTGAGCAGCAGTATTATCAAAGATCAAATTGAAGTCTTTAGTGTTTTGGTTCGCCAGCTGACACTTGAGGGCCATCTAGTGGCCAGAAATGGAAAGGCCTGGCCATGTAGTGAAGCTTTTTCAGTCTGTTACCGTCATCATTATGGTGACTCATTTTTTTTTGTCTGACTCCTCTGTACACTTTTTTTTATTATCTCTCTGTGACAGCCCCAAGATGATACTAAGGATCATTCACTCAGGATACGTCACGTAAATCCCATCACACGTGAACTTTTGAGATCATGTGGCATCGTGGTGTGAAACGACCAGGCTTCCATCAGGGACGAGAAGTCCAATAATGATTGATTTTTAAACTTAGCCGTCCATTTAAATGATCAAATACATGCTGTACCTTTTTTACATTTCTTTTAAAATCTACTTCAGTCTTAGGCTGCATCGCCATGTGGCTGAGATCTGGATGAGTTTGATCAAATGCAAGTTTGTGTCCATTAAAATAATGGGAAACGATTGGTGTTGCATGACCCCAAACGCTAGCTGTTGAGCATCACCTAGTTCTGAATGAATGCCATGTTATTTCGACAGTGTTGCAGCTCTTTGAGTTGATTCAGTATATACTGAAAAATGCAATATGCATGTTTGCCATTTTTCCCCAAGTTTTGTTTTAAACAAAATGATAGTGTAGCTTATTTTTTTGTTGTTGTTATGCATTTACGTAGATACACTATGATAGCCTGTTTGCCAAATTTGATACAATAACAATGTGATAAACTGAACATTTCTCGTGGAATTGAACAACTCTTTATTTTTAAGGGAAAAAAATGGAAATTCCAGGACCCTTGTGAAAGCAGTTGAATGTATATCTTTGTACAAAACTATTTTAGTTCCAAGAAAATGGTAGTTCAGATAGATGTGAAAGATAAGATAACCTTTTTTATAAATCTTTTGTATTAGAACATTAACAATGGTAATTTTGTATATATGAGAGGTTAGGATTTCTGATTAGCAGAGAGATCAAACATTCCTACATTTTTTTTAAATGTACGTTTGTCAAATTATTACATAAACATGCGCAATGTTATGTGCCTTTTATTTGGGTTGTCTAAATAAAAGAAAACTATCAAATGTGTTCACGTATGACTGCTCAGTATTAAGTCAACATTACGAATGTTGGGACCTTTTTACTATTTTACACTATTTAACAATTCCCAGGGCTTACGTTTTAGATTTTTAAAGCTTAGAAACTCTTAATCTACCTAAATTAATCATTAATCATAATTTCAATAATTAAGATCACAAAATAGTTCAGAAAAAAAAAAAAAAACATCAAGTCAGAGTCAACTTCAGTGTTCTTTCATTAAAATTTGTAGCCTGCATATTGGTCCCAATGAAAAATGACGTTTCTGACAAATAAATTATTGTTCTGTAATGTTCTGATTTTACTAATTGTCTAATAGAGAAATTACAAAGTTCGCTTGAATCTTGATTCGTGAACTCTTTGCCGGTATGGTATGTTTGAGTGAATAATAAGAGGAAAAATACTTTATATGGATAATATGATTAATTAATAGATTGTGTTTAGAAAGTAGTGAAAACTAAGTTAGTTGACACAGAGTTGATGGAAACTAAACGTTGTTTGGTTTCATAAGTGCTACTCAGCTCTGAGTCTGTTACTATGGAACATACTCTAAACACGGTGTGGTCTTTTCAGTTAGAGACAATATGCTACAATCATTTCTGACTGATCCATCAACTCAGAGAATTCACAAAACAAAACCTGTAGCCCCTCGTCCATCTTTAACTGATTTTCCAACGGTTAATTTCTCTATTTGACGTCTGAATGTCTTTACAGCTCTTTCATAAACAAACACCACACCTCAGATGTATGTAGTCATTTTGTAACATTTATTACAGAGCTCATTTGTACTTCGGAGGTTCCTCTTCTACATGTACCTTGATGTCATTCTTTGGTCATTGGTCAATTCATACATTATACAGGCTGCTCTTTAGAAGTGTTCTAGAAACTAGCAGAAGCTCACTTGCATCCTGGGTCCTGAACTGTGTGCAAGTATTCTGAGTCTCTCCTGCGAAACAATCGACATTTGTGAAGAACAACTACTAATATCTCTACATTGACGATTGACAATTTTGGGTCCAGAACTATCGCTCCTCCTGCTGCCAAAAAGATCCACTGCTCTTTCTACTGCTCTATTTCCTCGATTAAACAACAGATTTGTTGGTTGCCGTCAACATGAACTCACAAGGAAATCTTGTAAGATTTTCTTCACATTCAAAGCCCTTCTTCATGTGGTCCAGCCCATTTCCAGCTGCAGAAAACAGTGGAGGGGCTCAGGGAAGTATAAAGAATTCAAAGGTTTTTGTTGTATCTTAACTAGAGCAATTTATTTTCTTGTTACAGAAAAAAAACATGAACTGTTACTTATCTAACATTTTATTGTATTCTTCTCAGATTACAGAAGTCACCTGTCACCTGAGGAGAAGGTGATGGAGAGAAAACTCTCACACAAAAACATCTGGATCATTGGATCCAGCTACATCCACCGTGGGGAGAAAGCTGCCTTTGGCTGTTTTGGCCAGAACTTTGAGTCTTAATGTTTATATGATTCGTTACCTCGATCACTTTGTGACGTCTTCAGCACTTTTAAGTACATTAAGGTGCTTGAATCAGCAGTTTGCATCACAGCAGATATGTTACAGAAAATGTTCATTTTAAACCATATTGTGTTATTATAGTCTTTATAAATGCTAACGCTTATACAAGTGTTACTGTCTGGAGGCTTTTCATTCATCTTCCGTGCAAGACTGAGGAGAAAGGATCTATCAGCAGAAATTGAATATAAAATAATCCTAGTGATGTTTTCACCCGTATGTTTCATTTAAACTGTACACATTGTTGTTTTCTCCACCCTAGAATGGGACTTTTACATTTAAATATTTTATATTTACATCAGGAGAGGAGCTCAAAATCAGTATTTGAGATTTCTATTTCAAGTCCGTCTTTTCAAAAACTATTCTGTGGATATACTGCATCTCCTGGCGTCCCTGTTTTCCATTTGCAGTCATCTTTCACCTGCACAGAAATAACTGGTATTTCTCACATGTAACCTTGCAATCACACAAACGGATATTTCCGCCGCCTGAATCCAGTACATGGACTTCATCTCTACTGTGGCACAAAGACAACTTGCTTGCCAAGAAGAAAACAGAAACGGTGTCATTTAAGCCAAATTGCAATGGAACATCACCACTGAGTCTCTCGCAGCGGTCTTTCAAGAGGTGTGATAAATATGGTTTACTCTCTCTCAGTCCCTTGGAAAAATAAATATTGAAAAGTGGTCGCAGGTTGTAGCCACAGAGTGTATATACTTAGAAAAACTTTCCACAAAGAACAAAGATATATATACGTGCAAATGTATTGTAGGTAACCCAAAGTAATAATTTATTAGCATTTAAATACATTTAGAAAGACAGTTCAGTTCTTAAAGATGAAGAGATGATGTAAAGTTATTTTTTAAATAGAATAGATACAGTGCATTCATACATGTTTTCTCTGATAATAATACAGGCCTAAAAACTGTATCGGTGGCCACACATTCAAATGCCAGCGGCTGTTGCTCGCTCGTATGAGTTCTGTCATTCCTCTGTGATCTCACCCACTGGCAATTTGTTTTCAGCCTCTGACTGTTAATCAAACTGCTCTTCCTCTGAACAAGCTGCACCCTTGGGGGGAAAAATGGGGTCAGCTGTGTCTGACATTGTGGGCCCACCACATCTGGCTCAAACAAACATAGCACATTCAGAGTCACAGAGATCATGAATCGTGACCACTGTGCGATCAAACTACTGCCTGCGTGTCTACTGAGTTGCAGCCCAGCCCAAAGTGGACAATATCATGAGGGATATAGATGATAACCAAAAACCATTGGGTTGTGTTGAAGTACTTAGATTCCAGGAGATTATTGTGCTTTTGTTCTGATGATATATTATTTTCCAATTCAGATCAAGTTATATAAAGATTCTTATACAATCTAGTGCTGAGACCTGCCTTTGTCTGTTTTTGCACTACAGAGATGTCCAGCAGGTGGCAGTGTTTATATATATTTTTCCTTTTACCTGTCATTTGAGTCTTTTCAAATGAATCTGTGAACCTCCTGTGAGGAGTAAATCCAACTGGTCCTCAGGGTCAGCAAGTTGGTTTGCATTTCCAATAGTAACTTAAATTGCTTTGTTTATTATGCACCTTTAAAAACAGAGCAATTTGAAAGACTCTAGGAAAATGCATCAATATATAAAAGCAATAAGAAGACAGCATCAAATTAAAAAAGTATATACAATGAAATATCTAAAAAATATTCATTATAAAATACAGATATTAGTAAAAATATAATTAGTAATATGCAACATTCAAAAACAATAAAAGTTAACATTACTTAACAACAAATATAAACAAATAAAAAGAATAAAAGCAATGAAACATAAAAAGTCTAAGTGATACAGCAAGTATCAAAGCAGCCTGTTAAATTACTAATTGTCAAAGTTTGCATCTTATCCTGCCTGGATAATATTTCTGTGGTTCTATTTTACTTTTTGTTTTATTGTCCTAAAGGTACTGGCTTTCCTAAATGAAACAAAAAACTGTAAAACATATGATTTACTCCTTCAGCAATTACTACATTCTTCCCGTTAAAATATAATCCCATGTGGTCGGAGGTTCAGAGCCGCAGCTCACGCCTCCTGCAGAACTGAAACCCACCACTGCTCCCTCTCCTCTGTCTTCCTCCCTGTTGTCCAGCTGTATGTATTCAGTTAAAATAATAAAGGTTGGAAGACTGCCCTGTACTTGAAAAAGAAAAAACTCACTTGGCTGCTCTGTGGGCTGGAGAGTTCAGTTGGAGTTCACAGGAGGCCTGCTCTGTCTGACTTCCTGTTTTCGTATTAATGTCTTGATATCAAACAGGCAATAGAAATCATTTTGCGATAAAGATCTGTACATCATCAGTAGCATGGTATCAGTATCAGTGGCTGCATGACATGATGTAATGAAGTGGGACCTATTTTCTGTCCTTGTGGTACGTGGGAATATATTGACACTTAATTTCCAACAGCCCACACTGCGTCTGTGGAGAAAAATTGCCAGCAGGACTGATATATGTCAAATTTATTAATAATATCTCAAGAATGGTCAAAAAAGTTTTTACAATTTCCTGGTAAACTGTATTTTCCTCCCTCAAGCTCTAAATCAGCCGATGGAGGGACTCCAGGGGTGAGAGGTCAGGGCTGCATCACAACATCAGACTTTCATATTCATGATCACCTTCTCCTGATGACGATGTGGAATGCTTTTCATTCACACTTTGGTTTTAGTTTCAGATGATATCTTAGGCATTAAAGTCTGCAAGGGTCACGTACAATGTTTTTGAGCAAGTGAATCACATTTTTAGTCTCTTAAGTTTCTCAACTTGGAAAGAAAACATTTAATGAAAAAACGTTTCTGTTCAAATAATTTCTTTTTGACGTTCCTGTTTTCTGGGTTAGGGTGCAGATTTTATAATATCAGTGTGATCGATGTCCCACATATATGTATAGATGATAGAATTCGTGTTATGTGTAAAATGACATGTTTGTTGCTGCTGCCTCTGCTGGTCACCTCTAACTGACTCAGGAGACCACTGGACTTCTCTGAAATTGTTTTCTGAGCTGAAACCATTTCCTGACATACACTTATTCTTAAATCTAACAATAGGAGCAAAATGATGCGGTTCTGAGAACTGTGCAAGACTTGAGATCTGCATTTAATGTTTTGATCAGACACCCTTTCATTTGGCTTTAGCAGCTGCAAACATGGACTTAACTAAAGTTACACGCATTAATCAAAGTAAGGACATTCCATAGTGTAAAAACTCTGATATTTAAATCTGCTGTCGGTGTTATTTGAACATAAATGTAAATTAACATTAATGTGTCCTATGTGGGAACATGAATAGATTTGCACTGCACAATACAGAAACCAAAGTGCACTCTGGGTATGGCACATCACATTCACAGACTAAATGTCGATCAATGTGTTTTCTGCTATGACTTGACCTGCATCATAAAATGTGTTTCCAAACAGTGCATTAACCTGAGTGTGCTGTCATCAGAGTGGTGGTCTCCAGGGTCAGTCTGGACCTCAACCTCCCCCAACCAGGATGATTGGCTCCTGAAAATCCTGGCCACCAAAGACGGTGGAATCAGATTGTCTACATGTCTAATTTAATCTGAAGCTGCGAGGTCCATGCGAGGCGTGGTGTCTTAAGTGTCCTACAGTACGACAGTTTAAACAGATTAAGTGACTTGTCAGGCTGGGACAGGATCATTCTATCCTCAGCTCTGTGAGTCCTGTCAGCAAACTGACGAGTTGTCTGAATAAACGATACTGGTGCCTCTCTTGTTGTTGTTTTTTACTCGGATTAACTATATGATACATATGATTTATTATTGATAAGAAAACAATAATCCTTGGGAGTCATTTAAAAGGTTAATAAACTGTTGGAGGGAGCTGCAGCAGAAAACAAATGGTGAGAAACTGAAGTGTGCATGTTTGGTTTTGATACTTAGAGAGAATTGCACCATCTGCTGTGCTCGTATTTCATCTTTTTGAAGATTAGTGGTGACAAATGTAATCACACTGCAAGAGTTGACATGGTGCATTTATACAATAGAAGTTAAAGCTGACAAAAGATATTTAAATTCTCTCATGGTTTACAGAGCTTCAAGCTCTTTTTAAGAAAGCTAACTTACAGTGTATGTACAGATGTAATTTCACATGCAGCTTGAACACAATTAGAAGATATATATATATATAAGATAAGTCATAACATTTTTAATATATGAAAAATAGGCATGTAATATGATTTTTATAGTAAAGCTGTTAGAATACTGTAGGTACAACAGTATTCCACATTAAAATTGTCAGTTGGACACTACTGTTAACAGGTAGTGGTAGGTGGCCAAAATACAGATCTACCTCAATGTCTCTGTGTTTCTAACATATACTGTATGCACTTATCGTACAGTTCCCCTATGTGCCATTCTCTCTAAAACATATACAGTATTAAATATCTCTTCCTTTACTTGAATTTAAAAAGCAAAGAGGAGCTGAGTCTGGCACAGCATCCATCTGGCATTTCACCATCAAATCTGTGCTGTTAACACAGCAGGACCAAATTTACAGTTTCTGGGACGGCAGCAGATTATGTAGGATCGAAACTTGGCTTTGCTTTTCTTTCATTGCTATTGTTGCAGTAGATGGACTCAAAATACTATGTCAGACTGCATTGTATAGTCCGGGGGAAGTCATATTGCTAGTTTCAGCTGAATGGAAGTGGACTCAGTGGTACGCCGACTCACTCCCAGTGAGGTTTCCAATTGCTTTGTTTGGTTTTTTACTTCTGCACTTTCTGATTCATATGTGCGGCCATGCAAGGCTGCAATTTGGTGGGGGTGAATGTCTACCAGAGGGCAAGATACAGTTTCCCCTGCAATCAGCAGAGAGGAGACAGATAGACAGATGGATGGTGAAGAACACAAGGCTGCATGAAAAGTGACTCACATACAATTGTATAATCAGGGTATATTAAAGGAAGGAACATCACACCCTCATTGCCGCAAGGAGCCATGTGTGTACTGTTGCTTAATGGTTGTGGGAACCTGCACACTCCTCCCACCCTCATACATAACACATGCACTGTCCTGATTTGAGGACACACTATTCATTTCAGTCGTGATGTTGCAGTGATAGACAGTTATTTCTTCATTTTTGGCAGTGTGCTTTCTTCTGGTCTTTAGTCTGGAAATCACCCAGAGAACGTGAAGATGAATTGATAATTTTTAATTTGACCACTTGTAGTAGAGGTGGTCTTTGAGTGGTGGGATGGGAGCAGGGCTGAGCAGCACTGACTGTGCCTTTGATAAAACACATAAAGAAAATAACCTCTATTTCTATAAATATCAAACTGCACCACATTAAAAATATCACAGTCGAACTTGTTATGTGCGTCACTGTTGACCCGTAATATAGATGAGATCTGTATATAATGCCTGTGGGCCTTATGGTGCTCAACACAGACTACAAGGTAACACATTGGTGTTCCACTGTCGGAGGTGATGATGGTTCTTGCGGTCCCAAACTACGCAAACTGGTCCACTGGACAACCCTGGAAGAGAAGAAGCAAAGCAGCTAAATGAATCAAATGATATATTATGGATATGCATGATAATATTCCTAATTGATTTCATTGTGGCATATCAAACTGTATCCTTAAAAAGTGTAACCACAGTGTAACCAAAACTGGAACAGCTAAAGAGAATGCAGCCATTATCAATGGATCTCTTACTCCCATGCAATTGTTGACTTATGGCTTTGTAGATAGTGTACAATGAACTATTATGATTTACTATTATGATGATGATGATTATTATTATCATTTGTAGTAGTAGTAGTATCTATCCATCCATCCTTTATCTATACCACTAGTCCATTTTACACATTATGGGGGGGGGGGGGGGGGGGTTATTGTTATTAGTAGTTGTTGTAGTAGTTGTTGTAGTAATAGTAGCTGCAGTCCTATCAGTAGTAGTATGATAAATAATATTAGTAGTAGTAGTAGTATCCATCATTTATCTATACTGTTTATCCTTTTTACATTTTTTAACTTTTTGGGGGGGTTGGGGCCAATGATTATTATAGGTAGTAGTAATTGTTTTTGTAGTAATAGTGGTAGTAGACCTATTAGTAGCAGTATGAGAATTAGTATTAGTAGTAGTATCCATCCTTCATCTATACCGCTTATCCCTTTTATGGGTTTTTTGAGGGGGCGGAGCTGGGGCTTATTATTGTTATCAATATGATATCATTATTATTTGCAGTAGTAGTAGTAGTAGTAGTATTAGTAGTAGTAGTAGTAGTAACCTAGTATATTCATTGTACAAAGCAGGTTCCTGTACGTCCATGCGTATGTGTGTACTGAGCACGCGCATGAGTGGGGCCGACTTCATTTCCCAGAGTGCACCGCGGCGCATGATGTTCCCAACAGCTGACAGACGGTGAAGCCTCTGCCTGAGCTGTCGGTGGACTCTCCGCTCGTCGGTGGCCTGAACGGACAGAAAACACAGACCCAGCGTCAGCGGACTGGACCGCCTCGCGCCCCGGGGGCCGCCACCGAGCATCTGCGTTTGTATTTCACAGAAAAAGAAAGAACAGTCGCATTTCTATCCCCACACGTTGGGCTTCCATCCTCTGCCACAGATCGGGAGCTGGGGACATTTGGTGTCAGGGAACTTCCACAATAGGTCGCCGCCGCCGCGTCGCTCTGACGGCTGCATATGTTGCACCGGAGCCCCGCGGTTTGACTCCAGCTCCTTCCAGCCGCGGCCCCGATGCTGAGGAATGGATAGCGTGTCTGTGAAAGGTGGGAGGATGGTCCGGAGCGACGACCACCCTCAGCCCGAGAGGGACGGCGGCCGTGGTGGTGGCGGCGGCGGCGGTGGCGCAGCGATGGCCGCGCTTCACCAATGCGAACTCATCCAGAACATGATTGATATCTCCATCTCCAGTTTACAGGGGCTGCGCACCAAATGCGCCGCGTCCAACGACCTCACGCAGCAGGAGATACGCACTTTAGAGGTAATGAGCTTTTATTCCCCCCCCCCTTGCAGACATGTCACACAGATGCGTCCACGGTCGAGTCAAACTGCGGAGTCATGAGCCCCTCGAACACAGGCTGGATATTGGCTGAGCGTGTTTTCTAGCTGCCGGGGTGAGGGTGTCTCTGGAGCTCCGCTGCCGCTGCTTTATTTCTCCACGATAATCCCCACAGATATCAGTGATCCACTTAGGATCTCTGCGTGACCTCCTTCTCCTGGAGGTGCACACATTTGTCCGGGTAGTAGCTGGATCCAGCCTGGCCCTAATGGCACACGTTCAATAATCTCACACTGCTGTTATTCATGTGAACCCCCAACTGCAGGCCCCCGACGCAAACACAACACAAAGCCAAATGCACGACGTGTTCCATGTGTGTGTCCTGCTCCGTGTGCGCGCAGCTCTCCTCCTGCATCTGGATCTTGGATGCAGATTCAGCTCGGTCGTGATGGGATGACTTGACATTGCTTTTGCGCAATAAGAGCCGCACGTCGCTTTGTTGGGCCTCAGCACATCACAGCACAGCCTTCCAGGCGGTACAATAGAGGAGTCATGCCGTGGTTAACATGCTGCGATCAGCAGAGGATGCACACTGTGTTTTCTGCTCCCATCCCCTCAGCCATCTCATTTAAACACGTTCCTATAAAATTCAGATGCAGATTAGAAATGGTACATCTTATGTTAATGATATTGGCCTATTCATGGCTTTTTTTTTGGTATCCTAATTCTCATTATTCCTATTGTGTGATTCCTATGTTTGTCAGGGTTGAAACCAGGGGTGGGGCCAGGGGGGCACTGGCTCAACCTGCAATCTGATGGTCCCCTGACGTCCCTGGGTCACTTAAACGTTTTAAACACCAATATTAGTGGGTATATGCAGGGTTTTGAAACACGGGTAAACATGCTTCCCTAATTCTAGTTGAAATTTTTTTCCCTTTCATGTTCGTGGTCACAAACGACAACTGAGACACTCTCTCACCTACTATCTGCCAATTTAGCCCATTCGCCCGATTAAAACCTGTGTCTACACACAAGTGAGGAACCTGTGTCTACTGAGGAGTCATTTGTCGCGGGAGTGAATGCCAATTGTATTCATTCCCATTGCAACCAGATGAAAGTAGGTGTTAGTGGGGTTTTTGATTAGCAGAAAAGGGGCTTTACTAACGATACCAAAAATATATATATATGAAAATTTGTTAAGAGTCTTTGAAGTACACAATGTGCTTTCATTTTCGAAGTATATTCAATGATGTGTGGCTCGGCTCAAAGCTATAGAGCTAACAGTAAACAAGGAAAGACTTCAATGTGCACCTAACCAGATAAGGAATTGTGCATGGATGGACATATTATTGACCCCCTTTAAATTATGACCCCTTTATGGCCCCTGATATAGAAAAATCCTAGCTGCACCACTGCTGATACGATCCTTTTTCATTAGGGTCAGTTTAGCTGAGACCTGCGTGGGATTAATGTCTGAATGAATCCTTTCATAGAAAGTGTACTGCTACATGTTGTTAGTAACAATACAATGAGGGGACAATGGACCCTGCTTCAGATGAGGAGGGTAAGTGTGTGTGTGTGTGTGTGTGTGTGTGTGTGTGTGTGTGTGTGTGTGTGTGTTGGTTAGGTGTGGGGGGGTTGATACAGTACATGTTGGTGAGATATGGATTTGTGAAAAGCCTACAAATGTGAGCTGGTAGCAGGTAGATGATTGCATCTTTGCAAAAGCTGCAGAGACACCGACACTGTGGAGACAATGGTAAATGGGTTTTCTGGCTCATGGTTTATTTAAGCGTTATACCTTGGATAAAAGGAATATTCACTCCTGATTGGCTAGAGGCTATCAATTATCCATGTCTGTTTTATTTCTGTATAACCGAACACCCCATGAACAATCGTGCCGTCGCCCCTAAAAACTAATGTTCCAGAAAGCTCCGAGCATTTAGTTTCAGACGTTCTGCGACGCAGTGACTTTGCTGAACTGTGGTTTTTCGAGGGAACCTTCAAAATGGACGAGAATCATGTCTTGTTGAGAAAATAGCCACGTAAAGCAACACTTGCGGTGTACAGTATGTGTAATCTTTGCATTTGCAGACAATGTTGCAAGACAATATGTCGAATCATGCATGCAAATTTGTGATGGTTGTATCAGAGGCTGCAGAAAGAGACAGGCATGACAAAACAGTCCTGTGCTTTTTATACGCAACTCTTTTTTCCAGTCGGATTGTTCAAATGTCTACCGAATAAGTTGTTATAGCTCCTCGCTGCCTGGCAGGCAAACAGGTGCAAGTTGGCAAGCTTCTGTGTGGGAACACATTTTCACAGGCTCAAGTAAAGCCTGGTATTATATGAAACATTTTCGGAGTTTTACTTAAATAGAAAGCAGACCAGATCAGTTTGTATGTTTGTAGTCACCCCCAAACCTCCAATTCTTTTCTACAATAAGTGACAACGAACGTGGCACATCTTCATTTTCTAAAGCAGAGCGGAACTACAGCTCATCCAACGTCGGCTTTAACTGGTTAAAGCACGTCTGGTGTGCTTGAGTAGTTTGTGCAAATAAATGTGAAGTGAAGTACATGGCGTGTTCTTCTCCACATGCTTTAACTCCTCTTTTATTTGTCGTCATGCATGCCTTCGTCACTGCGCGGAACAGGATATGATCTGGCAGAGTACTTCCTGGGGTGCGCTGTCTCGTAGATGCCTTTTGCACCAGCATTGTTTCTACGTGACAATGGACAGGCCTCGCTGGTCACACGTTTCTGGAGGTCTCTTTCCTGTGGTTACGAGACCTTTGTCAGGGAGGATCCCTGAAAGTCAATATAGTGCACATACTGGGTCCAGGTTTTGGTGGTTTGTGGTTAAGCAAGAGTTCAGTATATCCTTCCCTGTTGTACACCGAGCACCAGAACAACTGTAACTGTTGTTCTTATCCTCCAGCTTCTATCGTGGAGACCCCTTTATATAGAGATGACATCGCCTATCACTACTCTCTGGATTTTAGTTGCTGCAGTGGAAACAAGTACAGCGCACACTGTAGTTTTCAGCACAGCTAAATATGAGCCTTGGTGTTATCGTGTCCGTTTGTTTCATTGTTTGTTTTTTGCTAGATTAAGTAAAAACTACCAAATTGATTTCCACAAAATGAGGTGGAAGGATGTGGTACTGGTCAGAGAAGAACCCATTCAATTATGGTGAGCATCCATCAAGCTTATTTCACCTTCTTCAACCAGAACGGGTGTTTTTCAACATTTTCCTTGATTTTTTTTTTTTTTTAGAGAATGATGCATGGATCTTGATGCAAAACATCAGACCTGTTTAACGGACTGATATCTATGAGTTTTTGTAATTTGATGTGGTTCCATCAAGAAATCCAGCTCTAGTGATTTTTAATGTGGTATCATAAGAGGACTGTTGAGTCCTTGGTGGAGGCTTGTGCTCTAGTGAGTGGCATTCTAGTTATTTTATTTAATCTTATTTTCACTGATTATAACTTCACGTTTGCCTCAGTGGTCAAACTGTTCCTCATAAATTTCAGCTGAAGTCAAAACTTTGCCTTCAGCTGTTGTTTTCACGCCAGCATTTGCAGAACTTTCACTCTTTATTTGTGGTTTGCAGGCCTTCATCTGTGTCAGTTGCTTTTTTTTTTTCTTGTGATATGATGATAACATCTTCTTGTGGCGTCTCTGCTCAGTTTGAAGCAAGTGTGAATAGATCCAGCTGCTTGGCATATATAGTTTTATTTTAGCTGCAGGTGTCTCCTTTAATTTGTTTTATTCATTTTGACTCCTGGCACATTATTATGGCGTGTTATTTATATTATTATCATCATTTTCGACTTCTGTACAGGGTAAGTGGAGATTATATGAGCACTTCCTCTTGCTTTTTTTATTCATTCGGAAATAATGATCAGCTCTTGCTTTGAAAATGATTTCCTGCCATTGAAACACAACTATTTCAACAGAAATGTAAAGAAGATACAGTGTAAGTGACAATACTGTTGCTGTTTATCAACATATTTATTTGTCTCCATTACAAACTGAAAGTTTAAAAATGTTCACCTTAGTGGTTGCAGCTATTTAGCACCTTGAACTTTGAGTGCCCTGTGAAGACACAAGAGAAAAGAGAATTTGTCATATCGAATATATTTTAATAATGGCAAGCACCTGTTTACGTATCAATGCACTTAACTTATATTATTTTCAACCCATACACTTTGTGCAGCTCTTCCAGTTTCTATTGTTTAAATCAGCACAAATGAGTCTGAACTGACTAGACAGGGACTATAGATCAGCAGGTTACTGATCAGGTTCGTCCTTAGATCCATCAGTGACATGTCTTTCCAGTGGAGCTGGCCTGGCGCAGGGTGCTGTCCCAAATAGCAGTCTTACTTCCTGTGTCTTTACTGGCACGCTCCTCCTACAGATTTCACACGTTGTGTTTTAAGAAAGTGTGACGGGGGCGTTGATCATAGATTTTGTCTGGCTTTGAAGATCTTGGCACCGTTATGATTCCAAAGTTCAGCCAAATATGTCAGATGCTTCATTTCAGACGTGCACGAGACATCTCTTTAAACTATCTGTGTTTTTGTCTGAACCCAGAGCTTGTGGACGTGTGAAACTCCCATATCATTATCCAGGTGATCCCACATAGAGGATTCTGACCTGATAGACGTCATTACCGCTAACACTCTAAGGCTACATCCATGAAGCTACTATAACAATATGATATAATATATTTAACATAACATTACATATATCCCACATTTAGCAAAGTGTTTGCTCTTTGCAGGAACTATTGGGTTTCTCTAATTCTTAAGGTCTTGTCCATAATATATTATAATTTGCTGCTTTTAATCGAATTTAATTGAAAATGTCACTAATATCCGTGTAACTTTTTATGTTTTCTACTGCCGTGTATGTTGTGAAGCACTTAGTAACCTTGTTTAGATAAGTAATATACAAATAAAGTTATATTAGTATTATCATTATTATCATAGCTGTTTCAAACTAATAGTCTCTGTCCTCATGAGTGCTTTGGCTCAATTTCAGTCCCCGTCCATATAAACAAGCCTGAAAACATATATACCACATCTAACGCACACTGGGCAGGTGTAAACAGGAAGTTATAGTGTACACGGATTACTCGAGTAAAAGCTCGTCTCCTACACATTTAAGCAGCTGTAGCATTTTAAATGCAGTATTAACAATTAATCAAAGACAACAGGGTCAGCAAGGCTTGTAATTGATTATCTATGTTGCATTCTACACTGACGAATCAGCAAAGGTTGCATCCGTCGGGACTGAAAAGACCCAATCAGCAGATGGTTACAGGCGTCTCTATTTCTGCCCGTCCAGACTAAAACAAACCCTCAGAGTTTTCAAACTAAAACGGGGTCAGCAGCGTTTCCAATGTCTCTGTTTTAGCGGCTCTAAAACTCTGAAGTAGCATGAATATCAGACACATCTGTAGCAGAGATTATGATGTAGTAGTATGGTTGTAGCTTTTTCCTCTTAAATTCATGTGGTGAATAGGCAAATCGCTGAGGCGAGAGCAGCCGCCACACTCGCAGTGCAAACAGGTATCGCTCCCGTATTGCAGTGGAGGGCCCTGAAGAGAGGCTTGAACTCACTTTCTACTTCCATTGAGAGAGCTTTATTATTCCACTTGAACTGTGTGTTTTTTCAGCCTTGCCAGTGAGAGGATAATGATACTGGCCTCTCCAATGGAGTGCTAACTGGTACTTCACTTTTCACACGTTAATCCCACTCAACCTGGTCTCTGCTGCCTCTCTCGCTGCCTAAGTGTTAATTTTTTACTGTAGCTCTTTGTGTTTTCTACCTCCATTGCACTGGTAGCTTGTCTACAGTATTTTACAAGCAGATACAGATCAGGTTTACATGATCTAGACACTTCCTGCCCAATAAACGGTAGATCTGGTGCGCTGTGTTTTACACATCCTTAAAAAAGTCAGTGCTTTTAATTGTATTCACATGAAAGCATCTCCTCTTTCTGAAGCATTGCCCTCTGTGGTGATCAGCGAACAGCAAAGCATCACTATTGTTTTGTCTCCTCACGGTGCTGCGAGAGAGTTTGCTGTGTGTGCTCGTGGTGCGAGCTGTTGTGGCTGCGGCTATATTTAGAAATCTTTCTTCCTACGCGTTTTCAGGGTTGGTTGTTAAATAAGAAAATCAAATGACGCGCAAGGAGCCTGTGCAAGAGGGGAGAGCAGGGAGGAAAGGGGAGGGGAGAATCTCTGGCCAATCCGCCGGGCCGCTGCTCATGACATGACAACCGCTCTGCTCTGTGTGTGTCTGTGTGTTGGGGTCCTAGGAGAAGACAATGGAGATTGTCGCTCACATTAGAGTATAGAGGAAGCTCAGCTCTAGTGACTGTAGAAATGCTGACCCTGTTTCCTTTTGTCCCTCTTCTTTCTTACAGTGCCGGTGGTGTAGTCAGTAAGAATGGACTGCACGATGTGGAAATCAGGATGGTTGAACGTGTAGGCCGGCCTTGATCTATTCTTAAACTTGCATGTTGCATTACATCCTGTAAGATTGAGTTCTGCTGTGCTTCTTTTGAGGAAGTTAGCATGGCATGAAAAAGAAGAAACAATACTTTTAATCTTAAATTCATATTCTAAATCTGTTTATTGCAGTCACATTAAAATTATACTTATAAATCTGTTTTGAGATATAAAAATGGCCCCATTGACCTCCGTGTTCTGTTAGAAAAGTTCAGCTTAAACAAGGCTACGTTTTTGTGTGCGTGTTTGTTCGTCTCTGTGTGTGTCTGTGTGTGTGTTGTCAAGGAACTAACCTTGCTCAACCCTGACACAGAGCGTTGAAAGCAACTCTATCAGCTCCTCGCCTCCCACCCCTCCACCCAGCCCAGTGTAGGGGTCAACTCACACTGGTGATAACAATGATGGAGGAGGAGCAGCAGGTCATTGTCTGGGACCGTCAACAATGTATATCCACCCAAAAATCGTCCACATGACCTGACCTCTGCATAACAAGGCCCGCCTGATTCCATTGTGTTTTTCTTCTTGTCTTTTGACATTGTCGTAATTTTTTATGTGCAGATTAAATTGTGCACCAGCCATAAAACTCGCACATTGAATTGCACAAACCTTTTATCAAATTTCCCCTTGGAAAAAATTTGCATTAAATTTGCATCAGGCCTCAGCTCCAGTGCTGCAGTTGCTCCTGTCTCACTCACTGGTGAGTGACTGACAATAAAGGCAACATGTTAAGAGGATCCTGCAGAATACAACTTAAAAAATGATAAAATCAAGATATCTTCTTTTGTGTCACCAGAGGTGATCTTTTCAGAAGATATCTGGCATCACAGCTCCCTCCTTATCTGTCAGACATTTTCTTTTTACATAAATACAGTGATACCACTCCCCATTTATGTTAGACACTTTCTTTACTCATGAATGTTGTAAATATTGTTATTTTATTGATGTGCTCTGTGACACATGCTATTTCACTTCTGTCTGTTGTGTTAAAAGAGGTTTGAGGTAGTTTTTCCTCACTCATGTCGAGAGTTAAGGGCAGAAGATGTCGCACGTTTTTAAGCACTATGAGGGAAATTGTGATTTGGGAATATGGGCTTTACAAAAATACATTTCATCAATAATTTATTGAAAAATTTCAATGATTTACTTGGTTTTGCCTTGATGAATAATGTTGAATCCAACTTGAGTGATTAAGCTGCATTCTTATTCAGCGAGTCTGCTCTGATGAAACAAGAAACAATGTGCATTTTTAGTTCAAGAAAAACGAGCTGACCTTCCTGAACAAATATCGTTTTCCGGGACAGAGTGTCGCTGCTCACTTCTGCTCAGATATGTCAGGTGCACCAAAGTGGATGTGTCAGCAAAAGCCTTGAGGAAACAATTGGAGCAGTGGGATCTGCTCCCTGAGTCTGCTGCGTCAGGCAGCAGGCCGCTGCTGGGACTCCTCTCCCATCTCTCGCTCTCTGCTAGCTGGCACACCGGCTGTCACTCATCCCCTGGCGGCATTAGGCCGTTGCCATGGCGTTGTTTAGTTCTGCCGACAGGTGGGATCAGACGCCGTTCTCCCCTCCTCCTCCTCCTCCTCCTCCTCCTCCTCCTCCTCCTCCTCCTCCCACCCCCAGGCCACACGTCAAACGCTGCAGCAAAAGATGCAAGGAGGGGGGTGGGCCTGTCGTTATCTCTCGGTCTGCCTGACCCGTGCTCGCAGCAGAAATACGCACATTACTGATATGAGGGAGGGATTTGGGGACACGTGTGCTTGTGTAATCCTGTCCACCTCACTTTCATTTAGGATGACGATAGGTGAAAGAGAATGTGTGTGTGGAAGTCAAAGTGTCAGTCATGTGTCTGAAGCCACCACAGTCATTGTCCTGCAGAGAGATGCACGCTGACATTTGTATGTCGAGATGTATTGTGTCTGAGCGCCGTGCTTCACACGTATGGGAAAATCCCACTGAAATGTTGCTGACGACTCAGAAGAGGAGTTGCTAGGTAACCTGACGTCACAGCACTGCACTAGTGGGGAGGAAAAGCAGGAGGTTCGCTCAGACACACTGAGTGCAGGGTTTCTACTGTGGGATTTTTAAACAGGTGACGAGAGCACGCTGAAGCTGTGTAACTGAATTTTGAAGTGTAAATGTAAATGAATATTTCCCATGTACTTGGACATGTGTCTTCAGCCCAAATGTGTAGAAATGAGAATGTCAGAGGGGGAGGGGGCTGCCTGTCCCTCCCTTCCAGCCATAGAAGGAGCTGCTCTCACAGGCCTGCCTCAAAGGTCAAATGCGTGCAGCTAAACAGAGGTTCAAACTCTACAGATACCAGTGCACCAGATAAACAAAACACTTGTTTTAAAACCAAATGTTTTGGTTATGTTTTAATTCACTAAAGCTTGATGAGGCATCAATGTGCAAGGATAGGGAGTTTACATTTATGCACAATATATGTGAATGTTTTTTTTTTTTTCTTTTGCATTTAGTTTTTATCTCCTGGACCAAACATATAACAGTCATTCAATATTTGTTGTGCCCCAAAATAGTGCAGCATACCACTTCGCAAATACAGTATAGATGATTTACACAGTAGCCACCTGCCATTGACATAAAATGAAATAAAATAAAACAGTGAACACGGTTGTACAGCCAATAATTTAGATATGAAGATTTTTCTCTGTGAATATTATTTCATATTAAGATTCTATGCCTAGAACCCGTTGTGGCTGGGGAGGCCTCTTGGATGGGAGGTGGGGCGACTTCGAGAGGTCCTCACTTCCTGTTTTTTATTCTATTTTATTTTTCTCATAGTGCTCCCTTAAGCCCTTGGTTTAAATGTGTGCTGTGCTTGAGTGTATGTTTGTGTGTATGTGCAGGGGCAGGGTTATTTTCATATGAAGCACAGTACATTGTATTTGTTTGTAAAGTGCTAAAGTGTGATTGATTGATTGAGGCTCAGCTTAACTTGAGGCCAGAAGATTTCCCACATCTCAGTTGCATTTCTAACTCTATTAATTCTATCCAAGATACATGATGAAATCTTAATCATCTCATTAATCTATTCTTTTACCGTCTAGGTTTTTACCAACTTTTAAAATACTGAATTTGCTATGTGCTTTGCTGGGTATCTGTCCAAGAAAATTGTGCTTATATACGGCTTTTATAGTTCTTGCCTGTTAGTTTAGAAATCAGTTTTATTCATTTACACTCAGTATTGCACTGTTTATTATTGGAGAATGCTCTCTGTGCAGCTGGTAATTGATGAGTAACTGCAGAACAGAGCAGCAGCCGTCAATAGACCCAGAGAGCATTCACCTCCTTACAATCCCCTCTCTCTCTTTCTGCATTCAGTGGAGAGGCTTCTGTTATTGCTGCTACGAATCAGCCTTTTTCTTTTTACATCCCCAAGGCCACACTTTCTGAGATGAGCACTGCTGCATGACTCTCTATTTGCCGTTTGGAGAGTCGACGAGAAAGAGCAGAAAAAGACGCGTGCCTCTTCGTTGTCGCTCAGGCACTCGAGAGGTGCACGTTGGGTCAACAGCTATAGCTGGTGTCGCACGGCTCATCTGAAGGTGCTGCCTGCTGTAATGGACTCTCTCAGATAGGCCGTGAGATAAGGAGACACACTATAGGGCTGTGCTGAGCTGCACAAGGTGAGCCTGTGCAAACCAACACCATGGTGTTCATTGTAATACTTACTCACAAGAAAACTGTGTTTGTCACTGGCTTAGAAAGAGTCTGAGTTGTCTCACACCTTCTGGCATTTCATACCCAAAAAATTCTGATACCGATATATCAGCAGATATATATATACATTGGTAAATTAGTAATGATTCCTAAGATGTCATCAATCCCTTATGACAAAGGAATCTAATTGAGGCTTGATATTTTACAGCAATAAACTTATTTATAGATAACTTTAAATAAAAAGAAACTAAATGAAACAAAATATAAAGAGCTTTAATTCAGAAATTTAACTTTATCTTAATGTAAAATATAAAAATAAATGTGCATCTTTTCTGCATCATCCATCTATCCATTAATTATTTATATTGGTGGGAGCTGGAGCCAATCCCAGCTGAGGTTGGGTGAGAGGCGGGTTACACCCCAGACAGGTTGCTAATGTATCACAGGGCTGACGGGCAGAGACAAGCAACCATTCAGACGGCAAACATCAACTTTGATGTGATATCTCATATGATGCGAAAGGCTCATATCGTCATTACAACAGAGTTCACGCTCTAGTCATTTGTGGAGACTAAAGAGTTGTCCACCCTTGTTCTGGTTACGTGTACATGCCCACAGTTCCATTCATGCTAGAACGAGGGTCAGCATCAGTCTGGTTTTTCCATGCGAGCCTACCTGATCCCACAATCTAGTCCAATCCAGTATTACATATCATTTGGCTGACACTTTTAGCCAAAGCGACTTCCAGTAAATGCATCCACCTACAAGGGAACAAACCCAGAACAAAAAGAATCATGTAAGTATATTAGCGCCAAAAAAGCCAAACTACAAAGTGCTACATGTAAGTGCAACTTGAAATTAGTTTTATAATTATTAGACCATCGTCCTCTTAACCAAGGTCTAGTCAGAAGAGACATTCTGCTTCCTTGATGTCAAATGGGGAGTTCATTCCACCATTTGGGAACCAGGAGAGCAAACAGTCATGATTTTGTTGAGTGGATAGATGTCCCTCGCAGTGAGGGGGCAGCAAGCCGATTGGCCGATGCAGAACGGAGTGGACAGGCTGAGGTGTAAGGTAATTACAAGTGTCTTGAAGCAGATACAGGCAGCCACTGGTAACCAGTGAAGTGGGATGTATTCTCCTGATGTTTTTGCAATATGTATCTACACAGTCGGGTTGTTGCAGCATTGTTGTCAGTAAGGGAGCGTTGACTGTTGAGTGTCACGCCCAGGTTCCTTGCGGTCTGAGTGGGGGCTACCACAGAGTTGTCTATGGTGATAATAAAGTCATGGGACATGTTGTGATGTTGCACTTGGTGGATGTGCAATCGACGCTGTCACAAATTTTGGACAGATGTAAGAATGACATTTACGTCACATGGACCTTAGCGGACTCAAGCGCACTGGTACATGTACACTATGAATTAGCCTGTAAATTGCTTATATATCAAAACTAAAAGAATCAAATGTGATTATATATGCACGTACTAGTGTAAAGTCTTTTGTGATGAGTCAGGCTTCCAAGCGCAGTAGGATTTAGTTTGTTTCCACCAATATTAAATGGCATGTCCCGTGCCATGTGACACTACAGCAAAAGGTCTCAGCAGGGCATCAGAAAGCTACTACACTCGGCCAGAGACGCTTTAGTCGTTCTTCTTCTCTCTTCTTCCTTCCTCCGTTCACTCCCCTGCTTCATTAGCAGAACCACCAGAGTGTGGAGATGCAGGGGATGCTCTCTGGAGGAGACGAAGGAAGCTTTGTCCTGTGTCTAGGCACATGTCCACAATTTCAAGCTGTAACGTGTTTTACGCCACCCAGTCTGGTTGAGTCTGCACCATACTTTCCCTAGAGTGATGGTGCAGCCCAGAACTGGAAAGTTTCACTTCTCTCGACGTTGTTGACGTCACTGAGCTGCATCCTCGTTCACCGTGCCAGCACCACAGATGCTCTCATTAGATGACCAGCTTGTTTTTCTTCTGCACAATAATTGCTGTTTATACCTAATTAACAGTCATGTGCACAGGGGACACTGGGAAATGGGGTTAAACAAACACTGGAGTCATTACTGCAGGTGTACTGAGTTCAGGATGTATTTGCATGAGGTTAGTTTTTATTGTGTTGAATTAGATAATGTTCGACTGCATGTCACTTTTGTTGAAGCAATCATCGCCACAGCTTTATATTAAAAAAATCCTATAAATACATGATAAAATACATATACTGCATAATTTGTCATCCCTCTTAGGTCGTTTGACACTGAGGACATCCTCCTCAGTGAAGGCCTTAGCTGCAGGCTGCAGGTCTCTGCTCTATCCTGCCCCTCCCCTCCCCTCCTAACTGTGTTCTCTGTTGCTCCCTGCAGGTGAAGCTGATGAAATACATCTGTAAACAGCTGCAGTGCAAGCAGAAAGTGCCGGAGACGGAGAGGCCCGAGGCCCTGGACAGCTACCCACACTTACGAGATTGGCTACGCACCATCAACCTGCGGCCGGAGCTCACCGTGGTACGGGCCTTGTTGTGTTGTGTGCATGTCGGTGTCTCTCGCTGCCTCCCCACCTACGGCCTGGGTGACTAATGTGTGTGTGACATTTATCTGTATTCAGTATGTGTGCACAGTCTGCGCTCACATGTGCATGAGGAATATTTGACCAGCCATCAAAATGCCTTTCTGAAAGAGAAGCTCAGTCATTTTTTATAACATTATCAGGATAATTCAGGCTGCAGACAGCGGCAACAAATCCGAACTTGAACTGATTCATTCTGAAAAGCTATCGTTCTCTATAGCTGAATTTTCATAGCAATATACAAAACATCTTTCATGAGACTAATATGGCAGGTGAAGGGACTGCTCACTATCAGTTAGACAAGATAAACTTGTCCTTCTTCAAACAAACCACTGTAGCTGCTGTCGCCTATTATATCAGGTGAGTGTGACTGGAGAGTGTTTGAGCTCAGTGGATATTTACTCTACAGATTACAACAAACTTCATGAACTATTGAAATTAAAATGTTTTATCAGAGCTACCAGCACTGTCTCTTGTGCTTGAAAGTCCACCAGTTGTTGGGAATGAGTGTCAGTAAACGATACTTAATCCATGTGCACCCTATCACTCCAGTTCTTACTATCTTCGTCTGTTAGCATGATTACACTAAAACTATGCAACTGATTTCTTTGAAATTTGGTGGAGGGTTGGGACATGACCCAGAAGAAAGTTCAATTGTCCTTGGATTTTTCTGAGAATAATGTATGGACCTCCGAAGACCGCACACTTTTATAAATCTGAATTTGCAGGTACACTTTTACTATGAATCCTGCAAACTATAAATGAGGGTCCTGGTATTTATGAATAAGTGCAATTTGGTGCAGATCCAGTGTGGTTTCAAAAGAAGACTGTTGGGCCTTGGCGAGTGCCATGTTACTTTTATAACACAATGTGATTGATAATCAAACATTTCCCACTTTTTGCGGCTAAAAAAAACTGGTCACTTTCAATCAAGTAAGTAAAGCTTATTTGTGTATAGCACTTTTAGAAAACAGAAGTCACAAAGTGCTTTACGAGTTGAAAACAGAGCTGCACCAACAAACACACACATACACATTAATAAGCATATCATTGAGTTCACCTGATTTACACAGGTATGTCTTTAACTGTCTTTTAAATAATTGCGCAGAAGCAGTTAGATATGTAAGGGCCTGATGGAGCACTGATGTTAGAGTGATCCAGTAAGTAACAGGGAGCCAGTGCAGAGAACCAGATTTGGCTTTTACTTCTTCTTTTTGTTATTTATCTTTTTCTAAGTTATGAGATTCTCAAAGTAATTACTTGATTCTTCTGCATAGGAATCTACAGTGATAGCAGCTGGATCCCAACGATCTGCTTTTTGACAGAATCACATTCATTCTTTTCCTTCATCTTTTCCAGAACATGATTGTTTGTCATATTCTGTTCTCTCCATCCACTGGCTGCTCGCTCCTGTGCTGCTGTAAACTGTTGTAAATCCCTCTCAGCTCCTGTATGTTTCCATGACTTGTCTCTGTTTGTCTTTGTTCCCAGACCTAACTCTGATCGGCTCATTTTAAATGGTTCTGCTCTTGTTGTTCTTTAAAATGCTTCTTTGCTTTTCTGTGCATTATTATGCTTTTCCTTTTTAACCTTGCCATTTCCTCTTTAAGGAATTTCCCAGTAACCTTCTTCTTTCATAGTGCAGTCAAAACACTCATTTATATATCTTGTATACCAGTGAGGGGTTTCTCAAAAGATGCAGAGCCGTCATCGTGTGGTGATGACCCATTTAGATCAAAGATTATTAGATTGAGATTTCTACAAAGCATGACCTCACTCTATACTAAGAGGCCTGGATTATGTAATAGATGGCTGTAATGACTGTATTTAGTCTTTTTTTTAAATACTGGAATGCACCCTCTGTGCTCATATGCTGCAACTGACAGGGAGGTATTACATAAAGTCATTCAGGCTTGTGAAACTTTCCTAAATTGTAAAACTAAACTGTACTTTGTTATGCGTCCAGGCCGACAAGGGCCAGTTGCCAAAGACATTATGTTTTTAGAGTTTTATGAGTTGCCCGTCCCTTGTTTGCGGAGGCATACAACAAAGTGGTTATTCTAGTTCATGAGTGTTCTTGTTCTGTTTTAGTTGCAGATGATATGATGATTGTTATTGTTCAAATGTGGGTTAATGTTCAAAATTACTGATACAAAAACTAAAGTAATTTAAAGTCTTACATTTAGATAATATATTTATGGTAAATAAAAATGATGGTTATTAATCGGAGCAGAGCATAGAATGTTGTCGACTCGTTAAGTGCAGACGTCGACACCAAACGCCAGAGTCAGGATGAAATATCAGGGATCGTTGAACGCATGCAATTTGGTTATAGTGGATGTTATCATATTTTTCCGCCATGTTTTTACAACACTTTCTTGTTGCTTGCTCTGCCTGCATCTAGGAGACATGCTAACCAAATCATTACTGTAATTAAATATTCAACGGCACAACTAACTATTGAGAATTACTCGTAATCATTTCATCCCTATTGTCAGTGCTTAGTTTAACGACAGTGTGTGCTTCTCAATATTCCAATACATAAGACGGTTCAACCACATTGTTATTCATTAAGACCCCTGTATTAGCAATCCTGTATGCAAGCTATGTCGTTCATGGTTAACATTGTAATATTATGAGTGAGGAGATGGGAAGGGAGCACTTTTGAATATCACATCAACTCCCCCTTGTGTTTGTTGGTGTGTGTTTTTGGGTGTGCTGACTGTGTGTGTGTGCATGCGCACTGACTGTGTGTGTGTGCATGCGCACTGACTGTGTGCTAACTTTGTTTAAATAGTGTGGGAGCTTGCCCTACTTCTCTGATCAGTGTTTGCCCTCTCAGAGCAAGGTTTCAACCTCAACGATAAGCAATTGCGCAGTTCCCTTTCCAAAAAAACATCCGAAAATCACAGTACAATCTCCTGAATATCTCCCATTTCCTGCTGTGTTCCAGAGAGTCCAACGACACGAGTTGTTTTTTTGTGCTGTTATTTTGCCTACTGTCACAGCAAATGAACGTTAACAGATTAAACTCATGAAAGGCTGATAAGAAGAGAAAATAGAGGAAGGTCTAAGTACTTTACTGCAAGAGAGTTGGAAGTAGGTTAACAATTAGGACAATTATCCTCAATTAAGACTGAATTAATACCATACATACTGATCTGACATTATTAAGTCAGAGGCAGTTTTGATGTAGGTTCCTTTTACGAGTGTGACAATAAGCACGGACACATAATCAAACTTCACCAAATTAAACACGCTCATGAATATCAGTTCCTTAATAAATAAATAAATGTTCCTTGATGCGTTTCTGCAGTAGAATATACTGGTTTCTTCCCTGAACCATCCCACATACCTACAAACAAGCAAACCCACTAACAAAAGGGCAGGGGTGAAAACATAATCTCTTTGGAGGAGGTTACTACAAATTAAAATTCTGATGAAGCTGCTCTACAGGAGGATCACAGTCAAACCTCAGTGTTTTTTTGTTTTTTTAGCTTGTTATCAAAGTAAATTCCTCACCCAGTACCCTGATGGTCTGTCTGTGAGAGAAGATTTAAGTTCCCACCAAAATGTCATTGATAAGCTGATAACTGTCAGTAGTTACATACAACATCCCAGGTTTCAAGCAAAACACATGTATATAACTTTATATATGTATTTGAAATCTTACTCACTCACCCTCATCTGCAGTATGATTGCAAAGCAGGTTGCAGTGAATTCAGTCTCACCACCAGCTCTGCACATGTATACATGAGAATGTTTATATCTCTTTCCCCTTAAATAGAATAGGATATGTTTCAAAAAAATGTTTGTGTGGTCTGCTTTATTAATGGAATATCCTACTTGCACAATGTTGTGATATATGGTTCCATTCACATTATATGTATAACATCCTCTTACCTTTGTCAAAGTTTATTTCACCTCGACAGAATGATCCTTCTGCACTTTACTTCATCAAAAAGATTGACACTGATAAAATTTAACTTCATGCATGATCTTGAGTTTTATTGGTCTTGGGTTTATCGTATTATTTGTTTCTACATCTTGCAGGCATGAAACTGTGTTGCACTGCACAAACTGCAGATAGTCAGATAGTATTTGAAATACCACAAACAAACAGCATTACCACTTCTTTTCCAGGAAACATGCTGAGGTTTGAATGACCTATTTAGTGCCATAACATTTTGACCCTTTAATGCTGACTGATACAGAATGCTGCACACGCTGAAGAAATAGACTCACAGGTTTTAGTTTTTCATTGATGTTATATAAACAAATTCAAGCATAGTCTTTGTTTTATCCTGGGACTCAAATGTCACTTCTATTATGGACACACTAGAGTTGGGAAGCAGTTAAGAAGAGTCCAGGGCTGGATCAATATTCATGATATTTCTGAATATTTAGCAAATATCAAAAATCATTCTGGTGACTTTATTTACTACTGATCTTCATATTCCTACTTCCCAGTGAAAAGACTGTATGTTTCTTATGTTTTTGCACATTGTTAAACAGTTATTCAGTTATCTCCAT
Source organism: Paralichthys olivaceus (assembly GCF_024713975.1). Taxonomy (NCBI): domain Eukaryota; kingdom Metazoa; phylum Chordata; class Actinopteri; order Pleuronectiformes; family Paralichthyidae; genus Paralichthys; species Paralichthys olivaceus. Next base: position 15,676,337 of record NC_091107.1, on the reverse strand, counting down.
CTCCTCTTCTCTGCTTGTCTGCAGGCAGTGGAAGCAAAGTTGTCCCTGGATGCCTTACTGCAGATGACTGGTGCTCAGGTGAGGGATACAATGAGAAGACTCGGGTCCAGTTCAGAGGAATGTGCCAGACTCAGTGCTGCCCTCTCCTGTCTGAAGAGTGCCACTGAATCAGGTATGTGGGTTTACTCCTTGGAAGCATCCCAGATCAGATGCATCACACTGTATTCACAGAGGTTTCTATTCTTGTTTTTATTCCGTGTCCAGGAGGTGAACTGAGGGAAGACGGCGGTCTGTGGATGTCTGAGCCCACCAGGAGGGACAGTGGCTCGCTACTGACCGCAGACCAGCTAACAGGCCTGGGCACCCCACTCCGCCCTCACAGCCCCTCGCCTCTTGCCCGACCGTCCGCCATCCACTCCACCCCATCCACACCCTGTCCCACCTTCCCTCACCACCGCTCGGGCTCGATGTCAGCAGCGCCCACGGCTGAAGCGCTGGCATCGCACCTCCGTGGCGAAAGCCCCCTCACCGATCCATTCCCCATGCCCTTAGCTCGAACGGCCCGCCTCCACGGACACACCTCCACCCCACCCATAACCCCACCTTCGAAGAGGCGTCACCGACTGAAGCCCCCCTGCACTCCTCCGCCTCCATCCCGCAAAGTGCTGCATCTACTTCCCAACATCACGCTGACGCGCAGCAAAAGCCACGAGTCCCAGCTGGGCAACCGCATCGAAGACCCTCCCACCAACAAGTAGGTGGTCAGATCAGACTGTTTGGACTATAACTCGCTGCTACAGATTTCAACTCTCAACACAGCTTTTCATAAGTAGGTCAGAGTTGACCTGAGTGGGAATCCTCACATGGCATTGTTATTATAACGGATTGCCACTGCTGGCTTTGTTAGCACAGGTTTACAGGCTTTGGGGAGTGTGGGAAAATGTTCTGTGAGAGGACAGCTGCAGTGTCTCACTCTTTGCAATTCTTCAGTTTCAGTAAATGTGCTTGTTACAGTCTGATGGTGAAGTCTCTTGCTGTGTCTTCCTTAATTCTCCTGTTCATGCAGTCTGATGACTGATGTGAGAGTTTCTATGTATTACTAACAGAACCTTTGACACTAACATGAGTTCCATCACTAATAGATGTAGATATAGAAACATGATGATGAATTTCATTGACCTGCAGTATGTGTATAATGGTTAGTAAATTATGCTGCTGATAATTTCTTAATCTGATCATCCAATGAAGCGATTCAAGTGAGCATCATTTAAATAACAGATGAATAGTTTTATAAATAATGGCAAACCATTATCTAAATGTAACAGGTAACACATAAATGTAGTAATTTTGTGTTGCATATCAAAATTTTGCCAATATAGCTTGTTAACCTTAAGGGTACAGTGTGTAGAATTTTGTGATATCTAGTGCTGAAATTGCATGTTGCAGCTGAACACCCCTCACCTCACCCTCTCCTTCCAAACATGAAAAAGAACCTGTGGTAGCTTCAGTTGTCATAAAAACTCAAAAGGTGTTTAGTTTGTCCAGTCTGGACTAATGTAAAAAACATGGTGGCCTCCGTAGAGAGGGTCCTCTCGATGTAAATATAGAGTATTTAGATATAAAGGATCTTTTCTGTGGTAAAGAAAACTACAATTCATACAATTTAAATAAAATGAACTAGCGAAAACATCATTAGGATTATTATACATTAAATTTCTGCCAATAGTTCCCTTTCACCTAAATCTTACACACTGGACCTTTAAGTTTAACGTTTTTGTGACGGTCCAACAATTTTTATTTCAGTGTAGTAATGGCTTCTTAAACTTTCTGTTTCAATTGTTTTAATTCATTTAGTTGTTTCTTGACAGTTGGAAACTTGTGCAGTGTAGTCAGAGCTTTAGGCTGTGTGAGTTTTGACTGTGATGCACAGAGGTGAGTAATATAGTCAAACTGTCCTGGAGCTCTGCAAAATTAAACATTTCACCTGGAAAATTTCACAATTCTCTTGAAACATCTGCATTCAGCGGTAGAGGCTTCTGTAACCAAGCGTGCCCTTTGTAGTATCGCAGAAAATAGGCTCTTGTTGCAGCCATGTTTTTCCCCATCACCTGCTGTTATAGTGGCTCGTGCATTACAGGTGCATACATCTGTCCAGTGTCCTGCTCTTGCTTCAGTCTTTCACAGCGTCAGGACCTGGAGCAGAGCTTAGATTCCCGCTCACACTCTCTCTCTTTCTCTCTCTCTCTCTCTCTCTCTCTCTGTCTTTCTCTCTTCCTCTTTCCCATCATTTCACATCCTGCCTGTTGCTCCTTTGCTCTCACTGTATGCATGGAGCTAATCCCCACACAGATTCCCAGAGATTATGAGTCATGTCAAAACAGGAAGTATTTCCTAGGACCATTGCTCCGAGGTGGCAAGACAAACACAATCTCTCCCTCTCTCTCTCTCTCTCCCTCCCTCATCATCTGTCTCTCTCTCTCTCTCTCTCTCTCTATTGTGATTGGATGCACACACACAAACAAGCCACATGTTTATCCATAATATCCTGTCTGTTTATGGAAAGCTTTACTTAGCGGGGGGAAAAAAGTGACTAAGGCAGAAGTAAATACGCCTGACACAGATTTGCTGCTTCTAACGCACACGCAGACAATCCTGCTAGTTTATCCAGGTCGTAGGTCTGATAGCTGCTTGAACAGAGCTCAAGATAAAATTAGACAAATGGATTGTTTTTCCTACTGTGATTGCTCACGTGTGCACAAGCGTGCGCGTGTGTGCGCCTGTGCGCGCGTGTGCGTGTGTGTGCGTGTCTAAGCCAAAGAACTGGCACTGCTTGGTGCCTCAGTTCTTGTGAGTTAAATCTTGGGTGTTAGGATGTAACCCTGGCTATCCCGTGCCAGTGCTATCTCTCTCTCTCTGTCCCTTACATAACCAGCATCGTGCACGGCTGTGCAGTGATATCTCGTCTTCTTTTCTCGACTGTGCAGGACCAACACACTCTCATCTTATCTCTTTCTCTCTTTTCCCCTTGTCAGATGTGTTAGAAAGAACAAGTTGTTTCTAAATATGCAAGTCAACGGGAACGGATGCCAGGACTTGTCTTCTCCCTACCCCACCGTGTCTGCACGCACGCCAGGGGTCACCCCGGCCGCCACCACAGCACCTTACACCCTGCCTGGCACACCCACCCTACTGGAAGAGCACAGCACCATTAAGAGTGAGTCGTCAATATGTATACATCAGTTTTGCTGATTTGGTGAAACTGTTTTCGAGTTAAGCGTAACTAATATGACCCTGTCTACATTTACTGGGATTTCAAGATTTAATAAATATAGATTTGTTGCTTAAATCAATATTTCTCTTTTTTTACTTTTTTAATGAATTATATGTTATTGTATTCATGTGTGTGGAGGATCCAGTATCATTTGTGGGTGGAATCACATTGTACATAATAATCTTTATTCAAAATTTTTATTTTTTAAATTGCACACATGAGCTGATCCTCCCCCTCAATATTTCTCCCCCTTCTTTCCCCTTGTCTTCCGTCTCTTTCTCTCCGGACAGATAATGTAGCAGTGCATCGCAGCTCTCCACAAGCAGTGAGAAGGGACATAGGCCTATCAGTCACACACAGGTACACCTCTCTCTATCACAGAATATTTTCCATCTTAAGTGTGTTTCCTAATAAAGCAAAGAGGCTAGATTTATTATTGAAGGTATTCAGGTGGGTAATTACTTGAACAGGTTTCCATGCTCTAATGTTCAGAAATCTGGACACTGCTGCATCTCCTCTCTTCAGCTTTTGTCTGAAGCTTGGTTTTAGTTCTCTTAGTCTCTTGTGAAATGTGATCATACTTTCAGTGTCCGCTGAGAGGGGCGTTCTCAGTCCTGTCACACATGCATGCCCACGGTTCTATTCATACTGAGATGAGCGTCTGCGTTGGTCAGGCGCTCCATGTATGAATACCTGATCGCACATGCAGTTCTATTACAGCACGATTGAGCCGGATGAAGCCCAGTCTGCTGTGATTTTTAGGGGGCTTGCCAGACAAGCCACTTGATACATTACGCAAATGTGGGCAATGGCGCGGAAATATCAGTCGGACTACTGACAAGGTGTTCAGAAGCTTCAGAACTTTCCAGACCATTTACATACACAAAGAACTACAACACACTAGAGAAAAGTATAACTGAAGCGTAACACGTCTCCTTTAAGGAAGTAACTATGTGAATATTACCTCTGCTGCAGTGTAGATCTGTAGGTCTCACAGAAGCTCTTGTCCTTGTGTAGGTTTTCGACCAGGTCCTGGCTCTCCCAGACATGTCAGGTGTGCCAGAAGAACATGATGTTTGGGGTTAAGTGCAAACACTGCCGGTGAGTGGAGCACTTTCTATCCAAAGGGCACTTCAATCAACTGATTTTATTATCGTTTGACTTTTAGTGGCAGCATGAGAAAGCTCTGTCACAGGGTTCATTTGGGGCAGTTGCCGTGTAGGTCTTGGACTTGAGGAGTGTTTCTTGGTGCCATGTGCGGATCACTACTGGGTTTCTCATGTGCTGTTCACTTTCTGTGCAGGTTAAAGTGCCACAACAAATGCACAAAGGAAGCTCCATCCTGCAGAATCTCCTTTCTACCAAGTAAGTTTTGTTCCATCCTCGATCTGCAGTTGATGTGTATTTGACAATTGCATACACACGTTGTGACGTTGCCATTATTTCTGTTGTAGTTGCCAAAATTCGGAGGACTGAGTCTGTTCCATCTGACATAAACAACCCTGTGGACCGGCCGACAGAAGCACCGCAGTTTGGCACGCTACCAAAAGCCATTACAAAAAAGGTTAAATAAAGATGGCTTCTGAGTTTTGCATTACACCACACTGTATTACTGAATGTACTGAACAGTTTCAGACTAGAGCCTTCATGAAATTAAGACCACATTTCCCCAAAACCCACTGGTTCCTATAACTCATATCACATCTACTTCTCCCTGATCACATACTACTATTTTTTGTTTTTGTTTTGAAAGAAAAATGCAAAACACTGACTTTGTTTACATGGACACCAATATTCCGACTTTTGAGTAAGACATTATTTCAATTATGATGCGTAAATGAGTTGCTAATAGAATATTCCATTCATATTCCTGTCTATTATGACTCATGACCTGAGCGTCCTCTTTTAAAAATATCATCTTTATGGTAAGTATGCCCATCCAAACACTTCCATTTCCCTTAAATCACGATGCAACAGCGACCCTGTTCACAGGGCTCCTGTCATCAAGTAGTTGGTAACTGCATGTGTCGATGTTGCAAAATGTTGAAAACTCCAATCGTACGTTATGTGTACATAATGTGACTAAGACCAGAATACTCCACATGTCTTAATTTGATTGTTGCTTATGAGTTTGACCTTATTGAGGTTAAATCAGACATGCTGTGGACATGGCAGTGTCATATTTAGACTTTTGGTTATTTGAGAAAAATTGATGTCCATGTAAACTTAGTCAGTGTTATTATATATATATATAGTTCACAGAAAATTGACTCTTTATCTACTCACCACTATGCCGATGGGGGTGGTGGGTGAAGTTTTTATATCATTTTTTGGTGAACTATCCCTTTAAGTAAACATACACACAATGTAAACACATTGAAATATGAAAAATCAAGAAATTAGATTTACAATGCAAACAGAATATAAAGTGGAGCATGATGCACATGTATGATCTATAAATTGTGCAGAGAGGAAATGAGTATTGCAGAGTTAAATTATTTAAAATGTGTATATAATAAGTTAGGCCTGAGTAATATTGTGTGTGTTCCTCACTGCACCAGGATCATCCTCCAGTGCTGAACCAGCTGGACTCCAGCAGCAATCCGTCCTCCACCACCTCATCCACGCCCTCCTCGCCGGCGCCCTTCCAGCAGAGCAACCCCCCCAGCGCCACCCCGCCGCCCAACCCCTCGCCGAAAGGTCATAGGGACAATCGCTTTAACTTCCCAGGTGAGCTGGCACACAGATGGACCTGTGGAGAACCGTGGCACATACTGAAATGTGAACGTGAAAGATGTCTGTTGCTGAAGCTAAAGCTTTATAGGTTATAACAGTCTGGACCTCTCACACACGTCTCTCCTCTTCTCTCTCTCTCTATTTGTATATACATATGTATATGATGTTAACACTGAAGCTCAACTGCACTTTTTACAACATCTGTCAAGTTTTTCTAACCAAGAGTCTCCCTCCGTGCTGTGCCTGATGGTCTTTCCCGTCTCTTTTTACAAAGCTGCCTGTTACTTTCAGCATAGACAGCAGTTTATCTTCCCCGGTGAGTTTGACGGTCCCAAAAATATTATTCTGCATTCTGCTCGTTTCCCATCATCCCACGCTCCCCTGTCCTCTGCATGATTGCTTTTAGGGTTGTGGCAGGTAGCCTCCATACAAATCCTTCCACTGTGCACGTTGACACATGGCAGCCTTTTGACTCCATCTGCTGGTGGTAGTGGGGAATTGCATGAGCCGCCATGTTCTGCATTTTTTCTAAAGGAAAAAAGGGCAAAAACACAAAAGAGATCAAGGAATTGTTCTTTTCATTCATCCCTATATTATTGTATTTTTCTCTGCAGATGTCTCCAGCCCTGCTCATTTGCACTCTGACGTCCTACAAGACACTGTGTAAGACATTTTTGTTAAAATAAAATCAAGTTGATTTAGTAATTGTGTTAAAACAGATGGTAAATGTTGTCTTTTGTTGGATTTGACCTCTGATGTTCATTTTCTGTATCATAGCAGTGAGATTGAGCAATCAGACGACATACACGCTGAGCTGGTTGAAGATGAAGACGAAGAGGTGATGTTGCACACTTCTGACATTTCTGAAACATAAATGGTCTGTATTTATGTAGTGTATTGATTTTGTCTTGACGACTACTGATAATACCTGTACAGTACAGTGATATCAGTAGAAAAGAGAACAGTTTTGCCTTTTTGCATACATTGCATCAACGTACAGCATTTTCTCAGCCATCAGGGTTTTCTGGTCACGGTTCTTGCCCAAGGACACGTGGAATGGGGGTGAAATGAAATGAAACTAGTTGAAGGACTGAGAGTCTTAACAACCTCAAGCTTTCACCACATGATGCAAAACTGGCCTTCTGTCCTGAGACAAAGCTAAAAACTGGGGACTTTGCTTCAGACCATCACAGTGGAACATCTGCAAGGGAAGTTTGTTATGGCACCAAAACAAGAATAGAGTATTATCTTTCAAAGCAGAGCAGCATGTGTCGAACTCATTTCTCTCTGACACTGTTGAGCAGTTGAAAGAATAATATATTTACTCAGGCAGGCTGGGCCACTTTTTTAATAAATGGTGTGATATCAGAGCTGCGGTTATTCATGTCTTTAAATAACCCTGGTGACGGTTTTCTTGTAAATGATTTCCACATGAATGGTCTGGCATCAACCAAAAACAAACATCCTCTCTCTGGGGTTGGTTTACTGGAACCAGGCTGACCTGTTTGGCTGCGGTAACGCTGAGGTGGTGAGGTTATTAATTTAACCATGAGAGTCTTCCTGATGAGACAGCAGCACCAAGCTGAACTCTAAAACTAAAATTAACATTTTACAGAATTTATTATAGAAAAATATGATCCTCCATTAACATTTCATGTTTCCAGGCTTTTTCTAATATGAATAATGACAATCGAGCCATCATGAACTTGTTTGTGACAATTAAAATAAAGAGATGCAGATGAAGTGTCTTTATTTAATTTGCAATAAATAAGTAATTAACTGTATTCGAGTAGAATGACAGCACCATGACCCAAGGAAGCAGGAAGTGAGGGGCTGACAGGGCTGCAGCACCCCCCATTGTTGAGGGACAGCAACTGCAATTGGAGCACCTGCATTTTAAAACATTCAGTGTATTTGCTGTGGAGCCTGTTTGATGCACACATGTGATGAAGAAACTAAAGGATTGGGGGGTTTTTGGAAATAGTGGGTTTTCTAAAACTGGAATAAAATGTTTGTTGGTCATTCTAATTCATAGGAATAGCTGTTATACAGACTTGATCTGACTTCCAGCCTTTCTGCTATTCCCACTCTCTTGTAGGAAGGGGAGGAGGACATTGATGTGGAGGATGAAGACCCAGAGGCAGAGGAGGAGAACGAGGAAGAAGAGGAGGAGAATGAGGACGAGGAAGACGACGAGGAGATCAGGATGAGCATGGGCTCCGACGGGGAGCTGGACGTTGACGAGCTGGATGATCTGCCCAGCTCGCGGGGGAACCAGTGGAAGGGCCCCATCTCCCGCAAACCGAGCCAGACCAGCGTCTACCTCCAGGAGTGGGACATCCCGTTTGAGCAGCTGGACCTCGGGGAACTCATAGGAAAGGTGAGGAACATAGAAGTTAGCATTTGTAGCACACGTTAAAGACTTTTGCTGACTTTGACGTTTCTCCGTGTCCATGCAGGGCCGCTGGGGCAAAGTGCACAAGGGTCGTTGGCATGGCGAGGTAGCGATACGGCTCCTTGAGATTGACGGGAACAACCAGGACCATCTGAAGCTCTTTAAAAAGGAGGTGATGAACTACAGGCAGACCAGACATGAGAATGTGGTCCTCTTCATGGGGGCCTGCATGGCTCCACCCCACCTCGCCATCATCACCAGGTCAGAACCAAAATAACAAACATCCTTTGGAAATGACCATAAAGAGTCTTATGCTATTTTGGCCATTTATTAATGCTTTTGAAGTTGCACTTGAATACCACATTAAAAAATGTTCACCATGTTGTTTTTTTCAGCACAATATTGCCTATATTACGAGGCAGGACCCAAAATACACAAAAAACATAACATCCAATATGGAAAATTATGTGTTCTTTTACTATAAGATCTACAAACATGCTCAACGAAGCTTTTTCTAATATTTCCCTCTCTGTCCTTGCAGCTTCTGTAAAGGGAGGACGCTGTATTCTGTCGTTAGAGACACTAAAAACACTTTGGATATTAACAAGACCAGACAAATCGCTCAGGAGATTGTAAAGGTAAATGTTTCTTTCATATCGTTCAAGATCCCACTGATGCATTTGACTTAGTGAGATCCAGACCTTGATTAATGTGTTTAGAAGTGACAGATTTCATGTCCAGGGATGGGCTTTGTTAAAATCCGAGAAATATCCTTATTAAAGAAACAGGATATCTGTATCATTATAACAGCTAAACCAAATCTATTAAATATTTCTCAGTTTTGGAATATATCTTTCATTGTGCTCTTGCATTCAAAGCCACAGGAAAAAAGTCTCCACAAGGAATAAAATATATTGAGCAAACTTCCTTGTACAAACATTCACTAGCAAAATCTTGTGTTCACTTTTGAAAGGTAAAAAATGTGAATAGAAGCAGCTCGAACACACACACATTAAAGTCTGCTTCAACATCTAACCAGTATGACAGCACTTAATGATCTGCCACCGTTTGTCCTCTGGTGCAGGGAATGGGCTATCTGCACGCCAAAGGCATCGTTCACAAGGACCTGAAGTCCAAGAACGTCTTTCACGACACCAATAAAGTCATCATCACGGACTTCGGGCTGTTTGGGATCTCTGGGGTCGTTCAGGAAGGGAGGTGAGAGGCACCACCACTCGATAGGCAGTAAAAACACACCCTCAGCTGAACGGCTGTTCACTCCACACTGCTGTTACCTGTGGAAGTCTAGTGATTGGTTATAACTGCTGAGTCCTGCAGGCGTCTTCCTAAAAATCTCCTGATCGTGAAAACTAAATAATTTCTTGCACTCTTTGTCTTTTATGTACATTATGAACACACACCTCGCTCATCTCATTCTTCCCTTGTGTTCATGTGTAGCCATCTTTTTACCCAGTAGTTGGAGATGGGTTTGTGTTGATTTTTCCACTCCACTTGATTTGTTACTGAAAAGTGTGCACCTTTCTTTTTTCCAGGCGTGAGAATAAACTCAAACTTCCACATGGCTGGATTTGTTATCTGGCACCAGAGATTGTGCGCAGGATGAGTCCAGGTAACAATGAGGACCGCCTTCCGTTCTCCACCGCAGCGGATGTGTACGCCTTTGGGTAAGCTCAGCCCACTCACAAACACAGTAGATAACTTAAATATAAAAAATACATATTGTACTCATATTCTAGTTCATCATTGCAATTTGGGGTATTACTTGACAAGGTTTATATGCTTTAATCTTTCCACATACTGTCCATTGCTGTTTTTAACTCCCGTCACTTTAAGCCCCTCCTCCCGATGAAGCTGGCCCACCTTGCTGTGATTGGTTCAATGCATGTAGGAAACGTCAGCCTCAGCTTTGTTAGGGGACGTGCCAGAGTAGTCGCTAGGCATACATTTAGCAAATGCTGGGAAATAGGACTTCCGTAAACTGGTGACTGTCCAGGCAAACTGTCAGACCTCGTAGCTTTAACTGCAGTGGCATGTGTCACAGTTCTCTCTCTAACATTATCCAACATTGTCTTCGATTCATGCACGTGCACCTCCACTACTGCCGCAGATTGAATGAATTCTGTGTGAAAACCTGCAGAGACAGTTCTCAAAAGTCCAAGATCAGCCCATTTATTTGGATCTGCACCAAAAAACAAACACATGGATAAAAAACAAATATTTAGTCTTACAAGAGGAAAGAAACACTGAAGAAGAATGTCTCCTCCAAGCTATGAAGACCTAGAGGAGCTTATTTTACTATTGAAGTGTAATCAAACCTCTGCCCCCCCCCTCCTCTTTCAGCACCATTTGGTATGAGCTTCAAGCAAGGGACTGGCCAATCACCAATCAGCATGTGGAAGCTACCATCTGGCAGGTGGGGAGCGGAGAGGGCATCAAGAAGGTGTTGGCCGAGATCAGCCTGGGCAAGGAGGTCACTGTGAGTAGAGTAAGAAGCGTGTCAGTCATTCAGATACGCAAATGTTTATCCTTCATGTACAAGAGCCGGCAAATAATCCACCACAGTTCACTGATGCTGAGATATCAAGGTAGTGCAAAGATTGACCCTCGGTGTTTGTTTTTCTGTGGTCGCCTCAGGAGATCCTCTCCGCCTGCTGGGCGTATGACCTGAGAGAGAGGCCGACCTTCACCCAGCTGGCCGACATGCTGGAGAAGTTGCCCAAACTCAACCGCAGGCTGTCCCACCCTGGACACTTCTGGAAGTCTGCAGAGTAGGTATCCAGAAATGAAGGACGATGTGAAGACACTGGACACGTGAAAACAAAACAAAAGTCTTCCTTCGTCCTTTTAGTGCATCTTCTGATTCCTTGTGGTACAATGGTCTGATAATAATGACGATCCCTGTAGTGAGACTGACGCAGCCTTGGGGTCTTATTTATTTAGTCTTATTTATAGATGAGATATATAAAAGGATAGTAGATGGATATATTTTGTACATGATAAGATAATATAAATGGGTTTGAACGGTTATATGTCATAGTTTCTCTTCAGCACCACACATGACTGAATGCACTGTCACTGCACTGTGGATCGTCTCAGCTGCTGTTGCATGCTCTCAAATGAAATGTGAACTTTGCTTTTTATACTAGATGTGAATTTTAAAGTTTAATTTATTCTTCATCACACGACACTGAAATGAAGCAGAAATACTGTAACCATCTCTTTTAAGTAGTCTGTCATTGGGTAGTGGTTGTCATGGATGATTTTTCAGATGCAGTCAGGAAGAGCAAAAAGAAATTATATGACATATGTACAAAGCGACAAAATGATACATATATATTTTTATTATGTTCTTTCCTCATGCATGTGTGACACATTTCTTTGTACTTCCTGTCATCAAAATATAAGCACAGGCCATTTTATGATACATCCTCATCTTAAGCTGACACTAACTGTCCAGTGTGTGAAAGGACCAAGTTAAAACAGAATTTAAAACATGCACAAATTTGAATTACACTCAGAAGACTGCAATTCTAACATGTCCCACATTTATAAATATCAATCCCCCGTAATGCTTGAGATCCATATATTATCATCTGAGAAATCAAGTAAAATGTTGAAAAATCCCCCTCGCAGTTTAGAGAAAGTTCCAAAAAAAATCTGGATCCTCACAAAAACATGTAATGGCACCTGCTTCCATCAAGTTTCATGGTAATCTGTTGTAATACAGACGACTAAATGTCAACATTACAACCTTGGCAGAGGAAAAAATATATAAATAGGACATAAAGAGAATTTTTGGACAAACTCCTAAAGGTTTTTTACTTTTAGGAGTTTGTGCTCTTCATTGCCAGAGCAGCGTATCATTCTTTTCAGTTTCTGCAAACACACCCATCACATTTATTTACATGCCTCCATTCCAGCCTTGCTTTCACACCATGTATCCTACTGTCTTTCTGCTTTTTCTTTATGATTTGCATTTTCCTGACGACCCGTGTCATGTTCGCTCTAACATGTGACCTTCAGTATTGCTAATGTTAAATCAGTAGTTCAGGGCTTCACTTTACATCCTGTGTGGTTAAATGTTAGTTTTGTTTAGCTGGATGATGGTTTCCTTTTAAAAGTAAAACCTAAAGAGGACATCAAAATACTTAAATGTATCGTCTTCTGGATTCCACTTTAAAAGCTTGACCTTTTTTTTTTTACATACTCCAACTAATCAACATTTGTGTAATATCTTGCTGCTTTTTCAAATGATGCTCTCTTCACTTCCACTAACCGTCTAACGTTTGTGTTTTTCCCTTTGCTCTCCCCTCGTCTTTTTCTTCTTGTTCTCTTTTCTAATCTAGGTTGTAGCCGGTGCACTGAAACATAAGCAATGCACAACAAAGCCTGGGTCTGCCTTGCATGCTCCTGAATCCTTAACTCTTACAGGATTGAACAAAGCGTTGCCTCTGCCTGAAAACAGACACTGCTTCCACTAATCCACGGTCTGATCTTCCGTGTCTAACCGCTGCGTTTCCTTAGAGATGATTGGTGGACTGAGGCGTGGCAGGGTCGGGGGCGAGGGGGGGAGATAGCGGGACGACCACCACCACCATCCTCCGTGCTTTCCCTCCTTTTCGTCTCATATCTCTTCGCCTTTCCCCCCTTTTTTTGGTTTTTGTTTCTGTGAAGTTGTGCGTCTCTCTGAGGCTTGTGAGTTACTGGTGTCTGTGCTGAGACTGACTGGTGGCGCCGTGGTCCGTGCCTGCTGATGGTCGCTCCCTGTCCTCCGCCCCCCGCTCACCTTTCTCTCTGCTGCGCTGCTGTGATTGTGGTCGTTCTCAATAATCTCACACACACACACATGCACACCGCTGGACGTAAAGTGAACCCTCACTCCAAACGGACCACGTCATTTATCTATGTTTTCCCCGAGGGTCTGACACGCGTCTGACAGGCTTGAGTTATATCTTCTCAAAGCGACTGCCTCTCTGCTCCTCTCCCTCGGTTATTTCACGCTTGTGTGTGACGGCGTCTGCCGACATGTTGACTGCCCCATGTCCAGACACAATATGCACTTTGTCTACAGGAGAAAAATAATCACTAACTCAGTTTCTGGTTGTCGCTGTTGTTCAGTTTGGGTTTAAATCGTCATATTTGCAGTGTTTTTTTTCTTTTATACTTGTGATGGTCTCAGAGGCTCGGACAGTGTTATATGCTCACTCGTATGTTGTCTTTATGGAGCATAACCTGTTATATTCACTGTTTTATTGGATGCATTTTGAAAACACGGCACAGATGAAGATGCTAGAGTTGACGTGAAAAGAAACAAAGCGAAATATCCCCTTCATCATCCACAATCCACATGGGGAAGAGAATAATGCTGGTTATTTATGATTAAAGAGTTTTTTTTTATAATAGTGTCCATCCATTGAAGTGTAAAGTGCACTTTATGAGAATGTGAGTTCCTTGGAAAGATCCTCCTGTTGAGGAGTTGAGTGATTTCAGTCTGCGCAAAAAAGAAAAAAGATAAATCAGGAACCTGGCGCAAAAGTGTCCTATATCTTCCTAAAACATTACCTCTTGTGCGCGCTTGTGCATACTGTTTGTGATTGCTGGCTTCAGTTGGGGTGCTTGTATTTATGTGGTGTGTGTGCGTGTGCGTGTGTGTGCGTGTGCACGTGCGACTGAGTGAGTGAGTGTCCAGTGTCGGAATACGTCGGGTTGGTTTTTGTGAAAGACTGCAGTAAATGTCGTGTTGTATAATCCAATTGTACATACATTATTTAATGTATAGCAAATTAACATGATTCTTCTAATATTTGTACAAACATTTTATATGTAAACTACATCACAACATTTTTGAATAGGTACTGCTATGGCTATTACAGATGTGTATATATTTATATTTTTTTCATGTATAAAAAATACTGTATAAAAGCTGTACAATTTTTAGAATGGGCCAATACATGTTTTTTATGTTCCTGTAAAAATTCATATTTTTGTATTGCATGTGACTACTGTTCTGTTCACACAGTTTCTGTTTTCATCCATGGAAGACAATAAAATGAGGCTTGTCATGTAACAACAGAATGGAGGCTGTTATTTATATCCTGAGGTGAAATAGTGCAAAGAATTTAAACTAACTGAAGCATCTTTAAGGTACAAAATAAATAATAATTAATTAAATTGGAATTTAAATTTTGAAGAAATCTAGAGAAAAATACAGACAAGAACAGGACATTTTATAAATGTTGTAAAAATATGCAGATTTCATTTATTTGCAGTTTTAACTCTGCCAAGGAGGTTATGTTTTTTTCGTTGGTTTGTTTGTTTCTAGAAAATCTACAGGACGAATTTCCACGCAACTTATTTTTTTCCACTTTCTTTTACATGCAAGCATATTGCGTTTTGATACTTTGACATTGAGTGATTAAGAGGACTGGCAGGCCCTGGAGGAGGTAAGCATGTTTAGTTTGTTTATTTTTTATTTTAAGGAACAGAAGAAGTTCTGTAATGGTGATTACAGACAGTTATTAAACTGGGATCAAGATGTGTGGCTTGAACCTGTAGAAGTCAAAGCACATACACTAACAAACAATACATTTGTCCAACTAATCAATGGGTCTGGGCAAGTGTTTAATTGAGAGAGAATAGGCTGGTTGTTGTCTCACGAGGACAAAAAGGAATCACACTGAAATGTGTAGGAAGAGGCTAAAGCTTATTTACATATTGAGAGCACATCGGGTGGGTTTAGCTCCTATAAATAGAAAAACTAGATTGCTCTTTCTCCCTGAGGCCTTTTGAGGAGAAGGTTGTGGAAACGCTTGCAGCAGCTTCCTCTAGGTGGCACAGAAACCTTACAGAGAGTTGTTTGGTCTGAACCAAAACTGTGAGGCAGCTGTGTGTTTTTTTATTTTAGGTTGTGCACATTTTAGATCAGCTTTGGTCAGACAGTTTTTGTGGCATGGTTTGCATTTATTTGTGTCATGCATCATTCAGGTGTGAAAGTGTCATCTCTATTTTAATTAACAACCGATTGAGCTTGTGTGAGAGCGTACTACGATCTCCTGCATCTGGAACTTGTGTGTTTGTCACGCAAACTGTCTGAAGCCGCTCCACAAATAATAGCGAGGGGAAAAAAAGTCAGTGAATCTGCACTTAGAAGAAGTTCTCTGGATTATCAGCTTTCAGAACTGCTTCACAAGCTTCAGAGGAAAACTGTTTGCCTTGTTTTCTCACCTTTCTGCTGAGGCAGCTTTTCAGAGACGAATCTATCAAAAGTTTATAATACAAGGCCTTGGGAGCTGTCACGAAAATGAGAAATGCTGCTCAGATTCAGACCTTGAAGGCTGTTATCAGTAAGGCTGCATCCCTAAGTGTGGCTTTGAATAATAAGAATGATGGATTGATTCTGAACACTGGTATCAATCCAGCAGAAAAGAAAGGACCTTGTATCCTCTGCTGCGACTAAGAGCTCTGTGACTCCAACTGGTACCAGGTCACGTGACCAGTATTTGGCGAAGGGAAAGTGTTTCGTGTGCCGGAAAACAAAATGTTCTTTCTATCCTGGGTGCCAGTTTAAAACCAAACCTGATAATACAAACTCATGTGAAAGTTAGAACTGTGGAAGGCTACAAATTCACAGAGGAGCCAACATACATTTGTCAGCAAGTTTATTGTGAAACCTGGGTGTCTCACACACACACACACACACACACACACACACACACACACACACACACACAGGAAGAGAGAGAGACAGATAGAGAGAGCTTTCACTTGGCTGTTTTGACATTTGCTGAACCCACAACTCCACCTGTCAGCCATCAATTGATGGTCTTGGGATTTTCCTTAATGAGGCTGTCCACCATCACATCCACCAGGTCAGTTATTTATGGTGGGTGAAGTTACACACAGACAAAAAAAGGTGTCACATATACACAAACAAGCACAAATGTACTTTGATAGGCCGTGAGGACAAACACGCAGGACTGAGATTGATTTCTATACAAATGGGACTTTCCATTAATCAAGGAAAGGTGATGTGGAGGTGATGTCATCTGTATTTCTATTGATCTCACTTCCTCATTATTATTAACTTGATGATGCCCTCTTCTTCCTCCTTCTCTTCTTCCTCCAGAAAGGAGCAGAATTAACTGAAACAATGTTGGTTAATAACTTATTAAAAGTTGTAGCAAAAGAAAATGATACAGTTTATTCAAGTAATAGCAAAAAACAACAATCAAGTAAAAGCAATTTGGTAAAAGTACGTTTTGGTTTCTAAACTAGGGGTCGGGACCCTCTAGGGGGTCGTGAGACACAGAAAGAGAGTCACAAGATGGTTTCCAGGATGTAAAATAAATATTTCAGCCAGTAATGTTACAAAAGCTACAGAAAAATAGTTACCATCCAAATAATCACCTGATTTTCTTTATCTCTTTATTTTCTTTATGATAAGGATGATGTTTATGACAGATTAGCAACAGTATCAGTCACAGCAGGTTAATGTACAGCACCACATGGAATGGCTGGGGTCACAAGACTGGCACAGTTATTTTGAAGGTTGTGGGCTGAAAATTTGATTTACAGTCTGTGGGTCAATTTAGAATTTGTCATTTTAATTGGAAAAAATTTGAGATGTTTCCCTCTTCAACTGTTGTTAAAAACTGCCCCTTAAGACGACACTTTTCAAATATTTTACTGGATATTCACTGCGTTTACTGAGCATCTGTAACAACTGCTGGTGTGTAATGACAGAGAACTGATCCTGGTCAGTGTGGTGTGAATAAATGAATTTATGTTGGGTTTTATGACAGCATATCAACTTGTTACGTTCAGTCAGCCACGGTAATTTATAACCCTCTTTGTTACATTAGTCATGCGCACTCGTGACCTTGCCTCCATCCTTCTGTCTGAACAAGAATAACAAGACGCCTGCCGATATCTGCATCACAGATTTGTGTTCATGTCGTTCATGATTTACTGCCCTCTCTTTTGGATGGCCACGTTGATAAACAGCTCGGTGACGAAAGACCACAGCAGGAAGCCGCCATGCTGACGCGTTTGATTGAGTCCCTGCAGAAAGATACAGATACTTAAGAGAGCCTAGAGTGTGCTGGGCACTGAATGCTGTCGTGGATGTTGCTGGTGTCGCCTGCAGGGAAGAGGTAACTTTGCAAATTAAGCTTTTCACTTTGCCACGTGTGCAGACGTGCTGCGGAAATGACTAAATCTGACAGGAAACACAAATGAGCAGTTACAGAGGAAACTGCAAAAATATGATATGCTATTGCAATCAACAGAAATTACGAATAATATTTGTGGTTTCACTTCACCGTGGCAACACAGACGTACATGAGAGGGCCTTGATGTTGAACATGGCCTCTTACTTATATTTGGATCTGACCTTAAGTATATTTTCTACACTTAATTTTTTTTTGCCACATGTATTAAGTGACACAGCTTCAGAGATGCACTCCATCAAGTCATCTGTGGCGTATGTGGCTCAGGCAAAAACTCGTAGACGGCAACAAAAGCAGCAGATGTGTGCAAGTTGGGCTGCATTTTATAAATTCGATGTGTCGTGAGCTTCTTGTGCGAACGTGTACCCACAACTTTTTATAGTCACTCAACTGATGCATTGTGTGACCAACCACACGACACCAAAAGCCACTTCCCTCTCTTCTTATAGAGCAAATGGAGAAGCGAGACTACTTCACAAGCATTCCATTAATTTGAATTTACTGTCATTCTCTCACAGATGGTTAACACATCCCTGATCTCTCTACACTTACATCACAGCTTCATTGTATTTATTCGGACAAAACTTCGGTCGTCTGGCATCGATATCAAGAACAGTGTGAGTGATTACATCTTTTATTGATACATAATTTTACTTTCAAACCTGCCAGTTTAAGATTAATAGTAATTATCACTGTGTTAACACCTATTTATAGTTTGTTTGTTGAATTGTTTTTAAATTTGATAATATCTATTTTACTTTTTATTTAGATTTTTTTTAAATTCTTTTTGATTAACAACATTTTTGGTTACTTAAGTTTCAGGGACATAAAATTACAATTATGTATTCATGTCTATACTTCTGAAAAAGTGATGAAATCTGTAAAGAATCACAGTTCCTCCTTTTGAAAACAACAGAATTTGAGATTTAATAGAAACAAAGTTACTCATTCAGACAGGAACTACGTTGTACAAAGCTTTATTGAGAGTTTCAGTAGAAGTGAGAGAGAGAAATTTATCAGCATCTTCCCTATAAATTAAAATCTAAACAAACAACAACGTTATTTGTGATATACATTTTAATAATGTCTCTTACTGTGAAGGCTGTGAAAACAGTTATAAAAATATAATATCAATGATATTGATGATATAATGAAGAAGAGAGAATAAATGCTAACACATACAGTCTTATTGAATGGCTTAGATATTCTGTTTGTATAAATCAGATTTTTGCTATTTTCTTACTATTTATAACATGATGTGTTTAATTACTTCAATTTCAGTGACATAAAATAACAATTATTTGTTTATGACTATTCACACAATGCTTTTAAACTGATGATGGACACTGAAGACTTAAACCATTGAGAGAAACTACAAAACTTTATCAACAATTTAAGTAGAAATGAAACAATATCAGCATCTTATCTATAAATTCAAAACTAAATCAGTGTTATAGGATCACACTAAATGAATTTAGTATTTTATTATTTAAAAGGCAGCAGATGGTTTCCACTGCTGCGAGGTCATAATGATGCTTGATTTCCATGAGAATGCATCATAATGAACAGAACCTTCCGCTCACTGTCATCTAAATTTCGTAGCTTTTAAAAAGCAAGAATCTATCAGGGCTGCATATATTCATTGCTCTGTGCAATAGTTTAACGTTTAATTAAAATCAGTTGCAATCATGAGAAAATAATCAATGCTAATAGAATTTTTTAATCAAAATTTCACCTGCTTTTCCTCGTGTGCTCAGATACCAACATGAACGGCCTCCTCCTCCTGTTTTACTGCTCAGTCCTGGCTGCACTGTGTGGAGCTGATGACAATGAAACTTTTCACTCACCCTCAGCTGAAAACTCCACCACTGCTGGCAACATGTCTGAGGCCAGCAACCTGAAGAGCACCGAGACGCTCACCAGTGTCTCCTTGCTCTCCAGCAGTCACAGCACTGCACCTATACCTGTCCCCCAGCGCACGGCCACCACCACCACCACCACCACCACCACCACCACTTCCACCTCCACCACTGTCACCCCAAACATTCCTTTCTATAGAAAGGAGTGTCACTCACTCTACCTGGTGAGTGGCATAGTCATCATAGTCTGCTTCGTCCTGCTGGTCACCTGTTTGATGTTGTCGTGTAAGGTGATCCATCTCAGCAGACGCCTCAAGACACTGAGCGGCGACGCTGACCTGATCAGCAACTCTGAGTACTGGATGGGAACTGCCAAGAAGAACAAAAGCAGATCAGATCTGGAGGCCCAAGAGACCAATGTGTTGATGGCTGACTTGAGTGAACAACAGGAGGCCGTGGGTGATGGTGCTAACAAGGAAGAGGGCACCAAGGTAAACGTGGATGGACAAATGGGAGAGGAGAACAAGAAGAAGGTGAAAGACAGCGGTGAAGAGAATAAGAAGGAGACGCCTGTCACTGAAAAATCCTCCTCCTCAAAGCCGCAGGGGGAAACTACTGATTCCCCCTCTGAGGATCCAAAGGGTGAAGTGTAGCAGTGTAGCTGTGTGTGTGTGTGTGTGTGTGTGTGTGTGTGTGTGTGTGAGGACATTTTGGCTTGTCCTCATAAATTCAAAGGCCTTTTTGAGGGTTAAGTCTAGGTGTTAGGGGTAGGGGTTAGATTTAGGGTTAGGGGATGGGGGGGGGGATTATGTCATTGTGTGTCTTCTCACAACCATAGAGAGACAAGTGTGCATGCGTGCAGGTGTGTGTGTGTGTGTGTGTGTGTGTGTGTGTGTGTGTGTGTGTGTGTGTGTGTGTGTGTGTGTGTGTGTGTGTGTGTGTGTGTATTAGAGAGAGAACCACTTAATTAGCAAGCAGAGAATGTGCCTCTTCCGGGCAGTGCCACTCAACTCCAAGAGAACGCTCTCTTTCACCTCGGCCAGGGGTGACAAAAGACACACAAAAGTCCTTTTCAAAGAACCAATAAGGAGTGGCTTCCGCCGCCTTGTGCAGATATTTTACCGACCACTTGCGTGTGACGTCGCCATGGATGTGCACCTTTTATTGAAAAGTCTTTGAGTATAGTTTTCCCTTGTCAGGGCACTGCAGCCTCTGCATGAGCTGGGCCTGAATCTAAACCCTCCAGGCAGGAGGGGAAAGCACAGAGAGAGAGGAGGCGGGTGAGGAAATAACAAATGTGTTGCAAAAGAGGCACAAAATGAATACAGAGTCTGTCCTCTCAGCTGCATTTCAATTTCATAAGTGTAAATCCTGATCAACATCTGCATCAAACATCTGTCCCTGAGCAGTGAGGGTGATGTGTGTGCTAGGAGTACAGCAATGCAGTGCAGGATGGAGAGTTGGCTTTATTGCTGATGACAGGTAGGAAGCTGCAGTGAAGGACAGTCCTCTGCAATAAATCTTTTGAGGTTTTTTTGTGACAGCCTCTAAAATGAACACAGGGAAAATAACAGCCAATCACAGCACAGTCTGAGTGTGAGAGGATACTTTCCAGAGGGGTGGTTGTGATTTAGGTGATAACTGATAATTGAAATTAGTACATTGATCAAACCACAATGATATCTGTCACTTTAAATGCACAATTCATTCTTGCAAGCTGCTACATTTAAAATGAGCTGAGGAGTTTCCCTTGAAGCAGCCTTGAATGCAGGGGACCCCCTCCATTATGCGCTCCATTTCTCCTCACCCCCCACCCCTCCCAATACCAACACCCCACCCCTCCCATCTCTGCACTTGTACAGCACAAGAGTAAGCACACAGAGCCTGCAGTGCCTGGTCGCGCTAACAATAAAGATCCACATACAAGAGGCAATATCAACTCTCGCTTCTTTAAAGAGGACAAAAAGGACCAACGCAAGGGGAGGCAGGGAGAGGGCAGCCTCATAAAAAAAAAAGAACTGCACTGGACAAGTGAAGTGAGCAAGAGTCCAATTCTGTGAGGGGAGAAGAAAATTCACCTTCAGCAGAGCAGCAGCTGGTCCTTAGCTTCACAGCAGGACAGGAGAGAGGAGCAAGGAGAGAAAAGTCACTGGAATGATAAGATGAGAAGGTAAGTTATGAACAGATGTAAAGACTCTTTACACACACAAACACACACAAACACACACACACATTCTGTCGCACCCTGGCTCACATACAGTATACTGCTGTTTCAGCAGTGCAGTACTACTGGCTGCCTTCTCTCTCTTTTTTCTCTGCCTGCCTTTGGACCAGCTGATGCATGAGTCCTCTGTGGAGTCAATATTAAAACCCATCTATTGAGCTAGTTGTGCTCCTCTGAGACCATAGGACTGACTGCACTGACAACCACTGATGACTGAACACGCAAACTGATGCCAGGGAAAATGACTCCAGGGATTTCTCATCCTTTGCAGTGAATGAATGAATGATTTCTTTTTTTTTAAAAGGACTAGAATATCCTCTTACACATCAGCAAGAACGTTTATCAGTTATTAGAGACACATTTCAATCCAGGGCTAATGGTGCATAAAAATGCTGCTGCTGCTGCATCCTTAATACATGCCTGCTGAGTCAGTCTTTGCATGTAATGTACATATTACATGGAAAGTACACAATTTTGGACAGCCAGTGTGTGCATGTACAATATGCATGCAACACAAGAGAAATTTAAAATGTATATAGCATATTTAAAAACAGCTGCAGTTATCCCCTTAGCCTCAACCAATGAACATCCAGGGGCAAATGATCACAGGGAAAAGGGGCAGACACATTACAGTGCATAGTTTGTGTGTGTGTGTGTGAGAGAAAAGAGAGGGAGAAAGAGAGGGTGGAGCTATAAAGAAGTGGTTACCATGCTTCTCCTGCAAGTGATAAAAGTGTGTTTCCTGTATTCACCAAGCACAGGGGCAGTTTGACTTTTGGAGGTAGTGGATGCTGTGTAGGACAAACACTAATATCCTTGCCCCCTTGCCTTTTTTTTAGCAGGTATGATCTCCTGAGGATTTCCCCTACAGCCGCCCTCCTGGGTCTACTGGTTGTGTCGTTGCTTGGGTCGCACATCCTGGCCGTGTGTCCCTCCATGTGCTCTTGCAGCCGCAGCCATAGGGAGGTCGACTGCTCCTGGAGGGGTTTAAGGCAGTTGCCCGATGGCCTGCAGCACAACATGCGCTCCCTCAACTTGTCCCACAACCGCTTCCAAAACCTAGACCATCGGCTCACCATGTACACCCATCTCCGCATCCTTGATTTGTCTCACAACCGGCTCAGCCACCTGCCCGCCGGCTTGCCTCGCTCTCTCTGGCAGCTCCACGCCACCTCCAACCGCCTCCAAATGCTGGACAAGAACGACACAGTCTATCAATGGAACCTGCGATTTCTGGACCTCTCCAACAACAAGCTGGAGCGGGCCACCTTCATCAACAACACGCTGATCAATCTGTGCACCCTAAACCTGAGTCACAACCACTTCTGGACTTTGCCCACCAACATGCCCATGCACCTGGAGGCTATTGACCTCTCGCACAACTTGCTTGTGAAGGTGTTGCCCGGCTCCCTGGACCGGCTGCCCAGATTGACTCACTTCTACCTGCACGCTAACCGCTTTTCCACACTGCCCTTTGGAGTGTTGGACAAGATGACATCACTCAGAGCCATCACTCTGGGCAACAACCCCTGGGCCTGTCACCTTTACGACGACATCACTTATGTACTGTCCTGGACTCAGCATACCCCTGCCCATGTCCTGGGCTGCCCCTGCCACACCCAGTCAGTCTGTGGAGGGGTGCTGCCTACCAGGACTGGAGGGTGGCACTTTGCCTCCTACAACCTGCCCGCATTGGCAGCGGGGGCCGAGGATGTCAGCTCCCTGCCCCCGGGGGCTGGCATTACAGAGTGGTGGTACTTGTCTGTTTCTGCTCCCCCACATACCCTGATGGAACAGCACCCATTCACAGACACATCAATAAGCATCCAGGATCACATGCTCCATACTCATCCTCATCTCTTTCCTGGCACTGACGGAGACTCACCCACTGACTCACTCACATCCTCTTTTTCTGACACGAGCATCATTGACGAAATACCCATCAGGTCTGACATGACCCTGGCCACAGACAGATTCTTTACCACAGAGAGCCCTTTCACCCAAACAAAAAAAACCACCACGCTTCGCACCAGGAGTGTGAGGAGGCCGAATCAGTCCCACCCGAGGGGTGTCAACAACAGCGGCCCCTGCTCTTCCTTGCTGCCTCTCCTTCACAACCTGGGGCTTCTGCTTCTCATTCTCCATGTGCTCTGAAAGAGAGAGAGAAGACTGACCACTGAGTGATTAGCCTGAATTTTAGTTTACAGAAACAAACCACTGATGTAGTTTGTAGATCACCATCATTCTCCAGCAAAAAAAAGCACCACTTACAATAGAAATGACTTTAGGATCCGTGTCATAATTCCTGCTATGCTGAGTATGCTTAATAATAAGGTCACAAGGCCTCCTCTTGAATGTCACAGATTTAAAAAAGAAATAACATTGTAATGAATACAGCTAAGCACATGATGGCACTATACATTCAGCTACCAGTTTATTATGTAACTGAATGTGGCCGTGGTGCTCATCCGCAACTACAGTCCATATTTCAAGGCTGACTGAGGTTTTTTCTGGTACAAGCTATAGCATACAAGTTTTTTTTTTTTTTTCCCATTTTTCTACAACTGTTGGCTGATATTGTCATGTTGTTATTATATTATTTTTTCTTTGGCAAATATATGATACTCAGAGCCTTAATTTACTCCTTTGGATGATTCAGATTATTTTCCTAGATGTCCTTGATCCCTATGCCTGCTTGTTTCATGTGAGAAATCATATCACACACCACAAGAGCAGCCTTCTCTGGGTGGTGTTT
The DNA here is from genome assembly GCF_024713975.1 of Paralichthys olivaceus. Lineage (NCBI taxonomy): Eukaryota > Metazoa > Chordata > Actinopteri > Pleuronectiformes > Paralichthyidae > Paralichthys > Paralichthys olivaceus. The sequence continues at coordinate 15,651,849 of NC_091107.1, read as the reverse complement.
TTAATAAAGTAGTCATGGCATGTATATAACAGGAAGCTGCATAGACTCTGCGGAGCAGAGGCCAAACAAATGGACAATGCTGTGTCACTATCTTGAACAAACTCCTGAGTAGCGCGTCTGTATTTTGATCACATCGCCGACTTAAGTGTCCTTCATGATTCAGTGGCGCTCGTGAAAATTATCTGCATGGTGATTGAACGTTCCAGGAATGCTAACCTACTGCTATATTGCTGCAGAGCATTAAAGCACAAGACATTTTCAGCTTATTTGTGTGAAATGTTAAGATATTCAAATCCTGATTGCATTTTAAGTGGAAATGGCAGTGATGTGCCGGCGTGCACATTTTTACTTCACAGTAATACATTCACATAATGTTCCCGGAATAGCAGGAGATGCATTACAGCCAGCTGCATTCGACAAACTGAAGAGGAATGTGTTTACTTTTCGATACGTCTCCGGGATGATTTCTGTAAAGTTAAATAAAATGTGCTCAGTCACTTACACCTTTTGATAATTGTTTGAATATTTTGTTCATTCTGGTGGTTTTGATTTTGATTTGAATCCGTTCACAGGGAGTAAGTCTCACAAGAGAGGCCAGACACACTTCAGTTTTATTTTTAGTACTCAACAACTACATCTCCCATGAGTCTTTGACATAGAGTAGGTGTCAAACCTCATGAGGGCTGCAGTTGCTCAACGCTGAAAATCAAACACATCAAACTGTAGCTTATTCAGATTCAATTAGCAGGAAAGGATTTGTTTTTAATCTTATTTGTCAAGGGTCGGTTCACTCTACAAGCCCAAAAAAACATTGATTCACGTCAGACTTTGCCTCACAGTCCATCACACATGGAAACTGCCCAGAACAAACACAGTCTTATCTGCTGGTCATTGAGTAATCAATCTGAAATATCATTTCCAACATCAGGATTAGAAATAATAACTTGCTCTGATCAGAGAGACCCTCAGAATGCTTGCTCTCTGTAAGACCTTTATTGATGCCTTGAAGAGAAGCAAGAAAATCTCACATGCAGGAACATCTGTGACAGAGACGCCACGGCTCCCTCCTGGCACAGAGTGGCACAGGGAAGTGAGAGCCTGTGAACAGGTGACGCTGCTGTGGTTCAGCCAGGCACAGCCTAGAAAAAGCAATATGGAGTCACTGTTACCACCCACACAGTGAATGATCAACATCTGATGTTATGCCAGTTGGGCCATGGTTCGCTCCTGAATAGCTCGCCATGGAGCGTTGAATTGAAATGGAGAATAAAATGCATTCCCTTGTATACATATGTTACCGACAGAAGATAAATAACATTCAGCTGTGGGGAGGGGGAAGACTAGTTGAATAGTTTAACCAAGATATCAATCTTTAGATTGATGGAATAAAGAACAATATCATAAAAGTCAGAGAGCGTGAACAACAACATCTGATCATTTTGCCTCTCACCAGCCGTCACTCTGCAAAATCAAACACCTGCTTGATAAATTCTACATATTTATAGCCTGGAAACAAGCCGAACCAGACAGAAACAAGCGGTGAGTGTGCTGTTTATTTATAACTATGACTCAAGGCTGAGAGAAAGTTAACTTTCATTTCTCCCCTCAATTCTCAGTTTAGGCTCTTTTTCAACTTGCATCTTCATTCAATCAATTATTACCTATCTAACAGTAAAAATTAAGTTCATTGAAATTTCTTTCCAGCATTTGCCAGAAGCAGATTTATAAACCATAAACCTAATTTATGAGATTCTGATTCTCCTTATTGCAGCATTTGTGTTTTATCTATTTTTTATTTAAGTTTCCTCAATGTTTCTTTATCTTCCTGTGTGCCTTTAGCTGCCGAACTTTAAAACATCTTCCTCTGAGTACTGAGAGTGTTAGCGAGCCAGCCCGCTGGCCAATTATTTTCTCTGTGGACAACACAAAGTAATGTCAGATTTCTCTCCGGGCCTCTGCTGATAACTGACAAGGTGTAGACAGCTAGCATCATTTACTGCAGCCATGGCCCCCTCCTCCTCCTCCTCTTCATCTCTCGACCCGGCCTGGCCTGTGAGTGAGCTGCCTCCCCTCTCTCAGCCACAAAAGACTCAGCCTCGGTGTACTTCTCCGTAGCCAATGCCCCTGTGTTCTCCTACATTTAATTTCCCCATCAGCTTTATCTATTACTGATTTCAAACAATAGACTACATAAAAATATATATGTTATAATCTGCAGGCAATCATTGGGAGACTTTGTACATATTTGTTGCTAAAAAAGTCAATTATCTTTCGTTTTGAAGAGCACCTCTGATAAAGATGGCTCAAAACCAAGCCAACTGATTTGTCTTGTTTGTATTTCCTTGCCTCAGACTGCACACAGAACTAAAGGCAGTTCAGAAAACACAGAACAGTTTTTCCACTGCAGAAGGCTGGAACTCACACACACTCTCTGAGAGGTCAGAGGGTCAGTGTGGCCACTGAACCTGGGCTTGGTTTTAGACTCAACCCTTGCAAAAAGAAACAGCGAGGACTTGTCACTTTGTACCGTGTCTGGGAATTCACAAGCAGACTGAGTCACAAAAACACAAATGACAGTTCCTTCTTTTTTATGATTGCATGCATGTGCTCTAAGTGCCCTCTTGTGGTGAAGGGAAAAAAATTAATGTTTATCCCAAAACATTATTCTGAGGGAGACTGTGTTCCTCACCAGGACACAACAGACTCTTGGCAAAGACTTCTGAAAAGGAAAGAGGAAGAAAAGTGAAAAAACTAAAAGCTTTGACGTGGGTTTATCTTGGAGCAAAGCATTCACGTTTACTGACCCAATTAATAACAGGACTTTATAATCGATAACTTACATCCAACTAATGTTAATATTTTAAACAGATGCATCTAAACACTGTAAGCACCTAATTTGGGACATTTTAGGAAACCTTAACCATGAGGAAAACATGACAACTACAGCAGACAAACAGCAGCCTACGCATCTGACATAGACCCATTATCATGCACCATCATCATCATGACAAACCAAAGCTGACGCACATTCTTGTGGCTAAAACAATGGCTGTTTCAGTTCCTCTAAACTTGCATCTCAATATCAATTATAACCAAGAATTAGGCTGGTATCAAACCAACCAATGCTCAAATGCTGCAGATAAAGTTTTTCTGATAAAATTGATTTGTATTGGAAACAGCTGTGGCTCAGGAGATAGGCCGCTGGTTCGATCCCCGGCTCCTCCAACCCTGTCGAGGTGTCCTTGAGTCAGGGATGTATGAGTATGTGTGAATGTTCTAATGAACGTGGCATTTAGTGTAAAGCTAAGCACCATATATAAGCGCAGTTCATTCAGCAGTCCATTTATTGACAGCTTGGATTCATACAGCAAGGCTCACCCATCTCTTTAGGCCGAGAGCGATGTTTTGCAGTTCTGGCGCTGATCAGCTGTGAAGTGAAATGTGTAGGAATCTAGAGAAGAAATAACAAGGCGTACTCTAGCAGCCGGAAGACTGATGAGACAGGCAAAATTCAGCCCTGCAGCAAAGTGGGGGGAAGCAGAGGATATGGTATCTCTCATTCTCATCTCAATGGCACAGACAAGGCAAGGTCAGTATTAAGGTCAGTGGTTGCAGAATAGGAAGTGTTTGGCAACTGAGAAAATATACGATGGCAGCCAGTTAGGGGGGGAAAGGGAAAGTGGAATGGAAAGGAGGGAGGAAGGAAGGAGGAGGCTGATAGAAAACAAAGCCAGAGCCAGAAAGTACCACTTAGCTGGTGGGTCCAGAGAGGCCTGCTTACCATTTTTAGCCCCTGGAAGATTTTCTTTCAGAGGCATTGCATTTTAACTTAGAGAGGAGGAAAATAAACCTGGTGATATGAGTTCTGCAAACTAGTCATGCAAAGGCGTATTGTGTGTCACAACAGATGCAGCTGTGCCCGTGCACGGGTGTATTTTTAACACTGTTATGAAGAGGAAATCTTGAATGTTTCTGGAAATTTGCATGATAAGCCAGCATACTCTGAACACATGGTGCACGTGTGTTCTGGGGCATATCACACCAAAAAATTGGCTTTGTTGCAAAAAGGGAGAAAGATTGAGAGAGATATTGGAATCAAAAGCAAAATCCAGTTCCGTTTAGAAGCAACGATGAATCCAAAAAATCCAAAAATACTCACTTCTCTTGATATTCAGTTTCCCCAGAGAGAGGGGCTGTACTGTTCCCCCCTCTCTTGACAAAGCTTTCGGAAAGTCCAACGTGCACATCTTTTCTCCCCCTGTGCTGACTGTACAGGTGATAGGACGGCTCCTCGCTGTGCTTTAATGCCACTCGTCGTCATCTGTAACACTCAGCTCTCTCCGGAGCTGTGCAAACGGCAGCCAGGAAATTCCGAGGAGCAGCGGGGGCATGAGCTTATCTCTCAGCCCAGTGGAGCAGGTAAATGATGTCGTCATCATCCATTTGATTTGGAGCCCGATTGGTCGAAAAGAGCCCCCACATGAAACCGTGGGTCGCCGAGGTCACAAATGCAGATAAGGCTGCCTGGACTGCACTGATGAAACAGGAATTGATGCAGTTAATTCTGCAGCACCTTCAGTTGGTGCAGTATGTTTGGATACTTTGATGTACCTTGGGTATTTTGTTATACTCTGTGGATTGATCTGTGATCCTGTTGGGAACCGCAGGATAGTCTGTGGTTGCTTTTGGGTAGTTGTACCAAGGAAATACTGTATTTTTGGAGATTTACAAGCACAATTGAGGAGCAACTTATGTGTTTTACACCATCTCATGTGAAATCTGAAATGTCTGTATAACAGTTTCCTTTTTAATAATGTGGATGTTTGAATATCACAGTGGCCCATCTACCTGGAAAGCTGGTGCGTAGCCTCTGACACAGCTTAATTAACTCATCCGCGTAGTTACAGGCAATAATGGGGGAGAGAGAAATCACTCATCACCAGAACATCCTTCCCACTGATCTGACTTCAGACGCTTCCGCTGTGTGAGGTGGACGTTCCCAGTAATCCTCACATATCATGATCAACAAGGCTTTTACACAGCCACCCGTGGGGAAACATTCAAATCAATGATGAGAACAGAGTTAAATTAAATTCTTCACTTTACAATTAAATAATCCTATATAGCTGGAGAAAAGAAAAGACTTTTATGGGATGCCAACTTGATCCAGGCAGGGATGAAAGAGCAGGTATGGACTGCAGTTTGGTGGGAGGCTAATTCCTGAAATAGGACTGTCAATTATGCATGTTTCAGTCTGGCCCTCTCCCTGCAGTCTGAGAGCAGCTTTGGCTGAGCAAAGGCAAAAGCAAAAAAAAAAAAGCAAGAGGACACTAGGGGGAGACAATTTGTTCACATCTGCAGCCGTCACCAAAGCTTTCTCCAGGATTTCTGAATTTCACTGTAATAGGCCCCCCTGAGAAAAGCAGAGATCATTCCACCCGCAGTGAATCAATATGAAATCATTCGCAAAATCTGACGGATTAGAAATAACAACATCTCGAGAGTGTTTGAATAATGTCCATGACAAATTCATGCAAGTGATAGAAGGCATTTACTCTGAGCTCTCTGTTAGTGCTGGATTAATACATATTGGATTCTTTAACGTGGGATTGCATGCTTAAAACATGTGGTGAGCCTCTGTGAAAATCATGCAAATTATATTTAAAAGTGGAAAATCCCATTTAAGTTTCCCTCAAAAGCAAAAATAAAGCATTACTTATCATGGCACATAGTTCTGTTGCCCACCATGTATAGATTATATGCAGGGACCTGTGCAGGGTCTGCTCTGTTCTCCAAGGTCATAGTGAAGATTGAACAGTGTGTGTAATAATTACTGCAACAGGAAACAGGATGCGTCTTCTCAAAACAGCATCTCATAACACTGTCAGCGAGTCTGTTGCTTCTCTCACTTTCCTTTCCCCCCTCAGCTCTTTCACACACTATCAATTTTTACTTCTCTCTCCATCCCCGAATCTTCCAGTCGTCACCTCGAAAGCGCGCACAGTTACAAGCTTCCTTTCTTTTTTGCATATTGAGGTTTCTCTCAATAAAGAAGCAACTCATCTTGCAGCAGTGATTGAATGATTCCACAAATCTTTGCATTTTCCTTTATTGTAGAATAAATAGCGAATTGAATGTGTGTTAAATGTAATTTGTTGAAATTCTTCATCCACTCATGCAAATGTCTCACCATCGTCACCTTTATAACTGCTACCAAGCCTCGTTTTTTCACATATACTCACTCGGCACCGAACTCTCAACTGCTCCAAAAGCATGGCTGTCAGAGCACCTGATGTTGCTTAAAGCGGAATAAACATTTAAGGCACCTTCATCAGGCAGTGGTGGCTGCTCTGATTAAAGGAGAACACCGCTCAATTTAAAAATCCATACATGTTTCTCCTTCAATCAGTGTAAAAGAGATGTAGCGAACCAAACCTCGTTCAATTCTTACCCCCTACATTGCTAAAATATGATTCCCTTGTGGACTGTGCTACCAAATACTATTTTTCTGATTCCTGTAACAGGATGTTTTTGGGTTCAAATCTATTTCCCAAACCTTGATCAGATGTTGTAAATCATATCTGCTGCACAGTTTCTGTCATGTTTCTTCTCGCCATGAAACCTGGGCCTCCAGTGTTTTTGTTTGAGCGCAGGACAGAGGTTGCTCTTCATGTTTCAAAGCCACTGTGTTTTCCGTGCACCTTGTGATGGCCTTTAAAGCCCATTGTTCCTCAGAGCTCATATTCCACATCATTTTTTAACCTCACTCACTTTGCTCTCTCTGTCTCTGCAGCCGCCTGAGTGGATGTGATTTCCTCACATTCTCATTGTGGGGCATGTGCTGTAGGATGCTGCCACACATTTGACAACTTACAGAATATGCAACAATAATGTAATGTAATCATGACTGCAGCACAGAATGGGACAGAACAATAGCGCGGAGAAGGTAGAATAAATAATAGTGTTTCACACAAGGTGTCATATTTCCATTTTCTTTGACACTGCTACGCTGCGAAGAATTGTCACCAATTGCTTCTATACCTTTGTTTTCTGAGATTCAGACAGCTTCAATGTGGAGTGTCTCCCAACTAATAACAGATTTTTAGTTGTTAAACAGTCAAACGTGTTTTTTTTGGGCTTTATCTCACTGTTTCAAACATGCTGTCTGGACAGATAGGTATTTCCTTCTGGTGGAGCCATGAACAGTCAGCACAGACAGGCCTACTGGGGAAAAAAACCCAGCAGTGAGCGTGCCTAATAAAACATGTTACATTTCATGCAAATCTTTGGATGTCTTCTGTTGTCAAGTCGAGTCAAGACTGAAAGCTTCCATCTGACCTCTGCTAAAATATATGGCATGGATACAAACAACTTTTCAGATATCATTTCAGACATAATTTGGACAAAAGAGTTTTTTCCTTCTGATTTTAATAGCATAAAGTAATGTAGTAATGTATATCAAAGATTTTTCTTTCCATTTCAAAGGTCTTTTGTTAATTTCTCACTGAGCTTCTCCTCTTGAGGGTCACGAGAGGGCAGAGCCAGATTATCTCCACAAACTATACATTGTGTAGAGGCCATAGCTGGCAGCTCGCTATAGGTCATCCACATGAAGAGATCCATAATTACTCCTCTGTCTGTATGGTTACCAAACCTTATTGATTACCACAGGAACAGCCCGTGTTGGCTATCATCATGAATATAGCAGTTACAGGTCAGACCTCAGGGCCGACTACAGAGATTCTCAGAGACCTTTTGGCTTCAAACCTGCTTAAACACAGATTTTTATGGCTCCGGAGACTTTCTCCAATAATCAAGCCCGGCACCAAAGATAAGACACATTTTACCATCTGACCCTTAGCTTATTCTGTATTTCAAAATTGTCATTGTTAAGTCTTTTATTTCAGTGTGTACATTAAAGTGTTAATAAATACAGACTTGCATTGTTTTTAGGACCCAATTATGGTATGGACTTTTAAACTTGGGCAATTGTGATGACATTTTTAACTACAATAAAAAAAGAAATATTATCTCTGTTGATATAAGTTCAGTTGTTTGAATTCAGTTAGTTATTTTGCATGCCTTCTTCAATATATTCTTTAACACACCTATTTTAAAACTGGTGCTGCATAATATCTGTTTTATTTCTCATGCAATGTTTATCTTATTGAAGCTATTTTTATGTCTTAGCTTGTGCATTCTCACAAACACCTGATAATCTATTTCCCTCTGTTTTTCATGGTCTATGTGTGTACTGAACTATTCTATCGAATCAATTTTATTTTTAATGTCAGCATGTTAATAGGAATTAGCATACTGATAGGAATACTTCAAATACGTGTGTGTGTTGTATTGTATTGTAAATAAAGTTGTTAAAACACCTGTGATCCACAACAGTCAGGATCATTTAAATATTAGCATGCTTATAGGAGTTGTCCCAGTTTAGCTGCTGCTCTCCTGGGAATAAAAACGAATGGTGGAAGAATAACAAAACAACTTTAATTCAAAATTCAAAATTCAAAAAAATAAAATAATCATGCCGCTGCTTTAAAAAGGGGAGGACTTGGTCTGAACACGGACAATCAGCACCGACTCGATAAAGTGTTCTCGATTCTTCAGCAATGACTTCTCTCCTAATTAAATGACGAATCGGCGGATCGGTTCGCAGATTGGCCGAATTGACGTCAACTGGATTGGTTAGGTGACAGCGGCAGACTCCGCCCCCCTGTGGGCCAAGGTAGAGCGTGGAGCTGCGAGAGAGGGAGGGAGGAGGGAGGAGGAGGGAGCAGGGGGCTGAGCTGATCCCACGTGTGACGCTTTCATTCCCGGCTCAGTAATATTCTCATAGCGGGGCTTTGCATATCTCCAGCCCGTATCTGTGTGTGTCCGTCACTGTTACTGTAGTCCCAGCCGATAGTTTTTTGGAATAGACATGGAAGGAGACGGGAGTCAAGCCACATCCGGAAGCCTAAGCGACTCCCAGCATGACCCGGGGTAAGAATATTTCTGCGCATTTCGACCCTCTGCGTGTGATTTTCTATTTGATTTCTCGTGTTACAACATCTTAAAGAGGACTTCGACTGCCGTGCTGGATCCGTCCCCCCCTCCCCTCCTCTCCGGTACGCACTTAAACCGTGCACCGGGTTTGTTTCCACACGCAGTTTTTTTCACCCCCCCTCCTCCATATAACAGCTTCAGCTTCGTATCGAGAGTGGCCTCCCCCTTTAAATGTAGATAGACTATAATTACCCGGCTGCCGATGTGTTTCCACAGTCCTCCTTTTATCCTTTAAGGTCGCTTTTAGAAGTAGTTAGTCGTCAAAATGGCCGAACTGACATCTGGACTCACTTCTGTTGTGTTTTCCCCTTACAGTAAAATGTTTATCGGTGGCCTCAGCTGGCAGACCTCACCAGGTGAGAGTGTTCTTCCTCCTTCCTCCGTGTCCAGCGTGTGTGTGTGCGTGTGTGTGTGTGTGTGTGTGTGTTTCCCCCCTTCTTGCTGTGTGTGTTTGTGTTCATTTGTGTGTGTGAGTGCTCGCTTGTGTGGCCGCTGGCTTTCGTTACGTGCGAATGTGTGGACCGTGCAGTGGTGGAAGTGTGCGGGATGCGTGTGCGGGATGCGTGTGCGCACCGTGTTGTTCCTGATCTCCGTCCATCTGAAGTCCTCTATTCGACCCCTATGCGCATCGCGGGGTGTTTTTGTTGTTGTGATTGTCTCCTCTTGTTGAAACACAATGACAGCAGCATGCGCACAGTGTTCCTGTCCAATGACCCGACATGTTTCCTCTCTCCACAGACAGCCTTAGAGACTATTTTAGTAAATTCGGAGAAATAAGAGAATGTATGGTGATGAGAGACCCCACGACGAAACGCTCAAGGTAAAACACCCCGGGGCTTTCCTACTTTTCCTTCCCCCGTGCATGTAACGATATCTCTCACTTTGTCCGTGTTGAGTATTAATCCCGCGAGCATGTGTGTGTGTGTGTGTCCGTGTGTGTGTGTGTGTGTTTCTGTGTCCCCGGGTGCGCGCGCCTGCGTGTGGTTTCACAGCAAGCCAGATAAGCTTAAACGCTCACTGCTGTAAAGCTGCGGCCGAATGCAATTTGACATTGACTTTGTGACTGCACCACAATGTTGGTGTAGCGCCGTCTCACGCTGTAACACAGCGAACCATGATCGGCTGTGTCCTCAGTCTCAAGTTCAAATCTGCTCCAGGACGTCCATAATGTGGATTTACCAATGCATCACAAAGAGATAGTCTCACAATAATAAGGTCACCGGAATAGTGTGCCTTTTTATTGTTGTGCAGCCCATTGGGGGACATTCACTATGTTATTTGCAATAAGAAAAATGTTTTGTAATATTATTATTTTTTTTGATATGTATGCATTTTAACATTGTTGTTGTTTTCATCTTCTCTGTTTTGCAGAGGATTTGGGTTTGTTACGTTTACAGACGCCGCCAGTGTAGATAAAGTCTTAGCTCAACAACACCACGAATTAGACTCAAAGACGGTGAGTTGACTGTGTCTACACTTCTATACATTTTATGTGTTTGTCCATTTTTGTGTGTTTTTTTTTTTTTGGGTTTTTGTCTTTTTCACAAAGACCTCCAGTCACACTTCAGTCCAAACTGTGTGGCGGCCTAAGGCCTCCTGGGAAACACCTCCCCGGTTAACAGGGTTTTCGGATCAAGGTCATTTATAAGGGCTAAAAAAGTATGATGGTCCCTGTCAACACTAAGCCTGGCAATAAAACACGACTCTAAGGTGAATATTATGTGTTCACTTTCACTTCTGTGGATGAATGGGGCTGACACGCCCACTCCTTCACTGCAGCCACATGTGCAGTGTGCACATATCTCATGTTCCACTGAAGGGCGTGCTGTCCAGAAGTGCTGCCGCTACTGTTTGACCCAGCACATATTACACTGTTTCACGACCAATGTGCTGACACTATAACTAGGTTTAAAACTGCACTCCCCAAAAACCTTGCCCTGATTTAAACAGAATAAAATAAAAGTGCTCAGTGTTTTTGAGTAAGCTAAAATAAAGCAGATATAATCAACTTCTATAAGCTTAATCTTAATAAGCTCTACTTTTTAACAACTGGGTACTGTAATGCAAAATAATGTTAGTAGCGAAATGAAGCAAAACAACATCAATCCGCAGTGACAATGTCAATACATTAAATATCGTTAATGTGTTTTCAGTTTGAAAGGGTCCCCTGAATTTACTTATGAAAGGCAATTCATTCACACGCATACACCCAGACACTCACTTAACAAAAAACTTCGAACTATATTTTACTCATCTTTTGAAATTTGGCAGCAGATGAATAATTAAGCACGCAAGTCATTTTATACGAGATGTGTCTGTAATGGTAGATTAGATGAGGTTCGGCTGAAGTTATATTTGTCTTGGATTTCTCCACAGTAGGTGGTCATATCCGGACACACTGGAGTTATGGAGCCGTGCATGTTGAGGAAATGTGATTTCGGACCCTGGATTTTACAAGACAAATAGATTGTATTTAAATTTTCAGTTTAATTTAAGGATACTCTGAAATCGGCAAAGGTTATAATGCAAATGTAAGATTTGTTGTTCACTTATTGATACAGATTCGAGGAAACTTGTTTGTTGTGCGGTGGATGTTACTTTATATTTTTTTATATTTCAATTATTAAGTGGCTGCTCTTTTATTATTGGAGACTTTGAGATTTCTGGTCGGTTTTCAGAACTGCTCAGTGATGCAGGCTTTATTCGCACATACAGGGGCTTACAGGTTTAATATTTCTATTTACCAATATAAAAAAACCCCATTATAACAAAAAATCAAAATACATGATTATCCTTTTTAAAAAGAAAGTAGGAATATGGTTAATAAAATCTAAATCAAACCCATTCTGAGATATTTTATGTGTCAGGTGTGTCACTATGTCACTCAAACTTTGTGCATCAGTGTTTTATTTTACACATAAGCTCTTTCAGTTCTAGTGTTGTGCTATGGGAATAGGGCTGATAGGAATATACAATGGCCCTTCTGTTTTAAATGAGTGTATACAGAGAGAAGACAGCGGGAAGACTAATGACACTGCAAACCTTGCAAACGTCTGTGGAGAGGCAGACGTAGCAGCAGGTTAAGGGGCTGCTTGAAGGGATAATGATGCAAAACTTACTTTGATGCAGAATCTAGAGCAGTTTGATAACTTCAAGCTTGGCATTTTGAATGAAGAATTCTGTGACAGCTTGACAGCATAATTTATATTTTTATAAATTTATATATATATATGTATATGTTATAGCAAAGGTTGAGGGAGAGGATACATGTGAGAGAAGAGTGCACATGAAAAAACAGTTTCACCTGGGCGTTGGCTTGCACAACCCAGTCTTGTACTGATGCCAGATAAGTAGAGCAGTTGTCGGTTTAATGCCTTGCTCGAAGGCATTGCGAGTGTCCTGGCAGCAGGAAATGGATAAATTCCTTGTGCATCTTTTAATTATTCTGTTAGATATTCATAGGATTTAACTCAATGACCCCCTGTTCGTACCACAGCCTTAAACCACGTCATAGCTGACTTCTTCATTGCAAAAAAAAAAGTTCAGCCCTAAAAGAAGAGGTGTGATCTCTTGCTCATATATTAAATTGACCAAACTTTCTTCAGCAGTTTATATGCAGTAATGTTGACCTATTTTCATATGCATTATATTTGCATTAAAAACCTTTTGTTTTTCTCATGCTCCTCTGAAACATATTAAGTGACATGCGATTTAAAGGTTTTGTAATTGGTAGCCATTCCTGCTTTATATGTAAAAAATATAAACAGAGTGTATTTCACTCACTGTGGGCTATAGGTCATATCTGGCAGACTTATGTCATATACTTCAGATTTGACAGCACCTCACCCTGAGAACTGAACACTGACATTTTAAGGTCTGACATCCAATCATCATCGTCTCTGAGTTGTGGCCCGTGTGCACAGGCGCAGCAAAGTTTTCTGAACTTGTTGCACACCTGTGCTATCCTGAATGGCAAGTCACATGAGGCCTGTTGTGAAACATTTCCCTTTTTATCAGTTTTATCATTACCTCTCTCAGGTATTTCTCCCCCCCACCGGCTAGAGAAATCCATATGTTTTGGCAGCAGATTTTTATTCAAAATAGCACGCAGTCTGGAGCCGACAGGAAATGAGGGGGAGACAGAGGCCAGACAGGGGGCTGTTGTGATTACATGGTCAGTGTCTTAAACTCATAGGGCCACCAGGCTGTTCCGGATAAATTGTTTTTTAATGACCATTAACATAATGATTTTGGATGTTGGCTTTTACAGCGTCTGTATTCAAAAAGATGGTAAGCCAAATTAGATTTGCCTTCCTGTCTGGTGTTAATGAAACTATTTTTTAATGTATTTGCTTTGTTTCTAAGGCCATGTATTTTTCCTCCTTAATCCTAAACATGAAATATATTGATGGTACTGTAATAACGGGGATTCCCAATGGCCTTGGCAGAACACAGTGAAGCCAAATGTGTGTTTCCTTTTTTAGTGGACATTTCTGTAATTGGATAAGCATTCAATGGTGTAAGTGACATACAAAAGATCCCGTTTACTCAAATGCACTCAGAGATTGATATTTCCAAGCTGCTAATGTGCTGTTTATTCGTTGGCGTGCAGTAGAAGATTACAAACCTAAGCTGTCTGTGGCATCTTCCTCACCATTAGTCACCAGGCTGTATCTGATGCGCTGTTGTGTATCTTAACATTCGCGCTATCAAGATTGCATTGCTTTGGGATCTATCATATCTCTTATGATGTTGCACAGCAATAAGGAAACGAATGAACTGGTCCAGCAGACGTTTATGTTTCTTGATGTGCTTGCAGATGTTGCTTTGATACAGGCCTGCTACTTTTTGCAGTGCTTAGGAAAATCCTCACCAGTGTTTTTGTCCCTCGTCACCTTGAACGGACGGAGTGGCTGGAGGTGCTGCGACTGTGAGCTAGTTGACTCATGCAGCATTATGAGTAGTCGTGCAGGGAAAATGGAAATTACGTCTAATTTAAATTTTACTTTCTCTTTTTATTAAATTTTTTTATTTAACTTATTTTATTAGTTCAAACCATTTCAGTTAAACACATAGTTGCTAATTATTAGGTAATATTTTAAACATAAACACAACACTGGAATTCCTTTCTTCCAGATGATCTACGTTCTTTAATGTTTTATTTATTTATCTATTTTTTATCATGTGCTCTGGTTTTGGTCCGGTTATGAAAACACTAGGATGAATGTGAATGAGACATATGGGGAAGAACAGCCTGGGGCTTCAAAACACACATGCTGGTAATTCAGAACATATTTACCATTTTTCATGATGCTTTGTTCAGTTTAGAAATATGCAACTCATAGCATCTGTTCCTGAAGATGTTTCAAGGCAGACTGTTGCAAACAGGGGAGATCATTGAACATGATTTTGCGTTTAAGAAATAACAGGTCATAGCTTTACAAGGCAATAGACTGACTCCAGGGCGGCATTTTTTATTGTTTAAGGTAAAGCAGTTATAATAAAAAAAAAAAATCATTGTGTTTTAATTTATTACTGCGAGATGGAATCTACCAAAGGATTTCATGAGCGTTTCATACCAGTCTCTGTAGTTTAAACAGCAATATGTCTCCAGTATTCATTCACTGCGACTCGTATAACCTACAAACATCAATGTTTCAAGGAAGATAAACATATTCTATGTGGTGCTGGCGTAATTCCAGCCTTTATTGAATGACCTGCAGGTCAGCCTCCACTGGCAGTTTTGATGTTGTAGGTGAGACAGGAAACACCCCAAGAGAAAAGGAAGGAGGAGAGCAGGCTCGGACAAACAGCTGTTCTGGACAAATCTAAAGCTCGTTCATCAGATAGGATTTGGAAGCAAAGTTCAGTCGGAGAGCTTTACTCTGACTCGCTATTTTTTGAGTCTAGCAGGTGCTGTGCTTCCTGCACTTAATTATGGCTGAAAGCATTATTAGTTCATGCTGTCCGTCTCTTGTCGGTACATACAGAACATAGATGTTTGTCAGAGCAACAGTGTTATGTCTTTTTGTAATATCAGTAAATCTCGATAATACTCGTAATACTGGCCTTGCATATTTTAAGGGGGGGAAAAAAAGATTTGCTTGCCGAGTGTGACATTGGTAAAATTCTCATTATTGATTTGAGGAGCAGAACAAACTGCCTTTTCGGGGTGTTACTCCACAGCAGAAAAAAAATCGGTTAAGATTGACAGCACAGATATGAAACGAAATGTTGTAATTTCTTGTCTATACTGTTGGTATCACACGAGCACACCTGTGGACCTGCTCACACACTTAAATTGGGAGAGGCTGCGGGCTTTGATAAGGCTCCTGCTTTTAGCTTAAACACCACATCATCATGCTAGTGTAGATATCTTAAGAGAGAGGAAGAGAGTTTACCCAGGAGCTGCATTAATATATGAAATCCTTTTTGTAAGATGTGAACTTGAGATATATGCTGTTTCGCTGCCCTGATCTCCCACAGTCCCATGCAGAAGCAGCTCTCTGAGGCCCCGTAGTAAAAGGCTGTGTAAGATAAAAGATCGGGGGGTAGGGGGTTGCTGGGATTCCTCTTGGTCTGTTCTCATTTATTACGTTGAATTATAAGGTTGCATGATGTCTCGAGGATATGCACTTTTGTTCCATGCGAGATCATGTTGCATCATATATCACACGAGTCGAAAAATCTCAACAATTAATTCAGGAAAGCACTTGTTAGGGTAAAGTACAGAGGTTCTAGATGAGCAGATGCATATAAAGTGCTCCACAGGGGGACCAGTTGTGTTTTAGAATAGGAAAAAGCTCCTGACATAGAGTATAGCTGTGTGAGATGCTTCAGATACCTCTACTGCACATCACACACCATCTATGCTCTTGCATGAAATGATCAGTGTAAACCTAGATGCATTGGATTTACCTTATAGCTAAAGCCACACATGCCGTAATTGCTGGGGCCTTGAATGATGACATCACATTAGAGGCTCCCAGACAAATGCACATAACAGGCTCTGCTGCCATTACATGTCCACATTAATGTAATCAATGGGAAACAGGGCCCCCATACATCCCAAAAAACAGTTGTAGATAATATGATTATACTGTAATCTCACCCAAAAGAAAGACAAAAAAAAAAAAAGGTTGTTTTCTTTTCTCACAAACAAGACGATGGCGTAGGATTTGATACATATTTGGAAGTTTAAAGTTATGGCTTTTGGCCTCAGTGGTTTGCATTAATTTATTGGACTGTGGTGGTCTGTTATATTTGTCTTGCCACAGTTTCATAATGAAACATTTTTTCGCTTTATAACATAAGAGATCTCTAACTAGGGATTTCGCTCTGTTGCAGCATTGTATAGCTGTGTGCAGCGCTATTTCCCACGTTGTCACTCTCTATCCAGTCTCCAAAAAATGTTACAGTCCACGCAGACAGTCAGACGTCATGGTTTCAGATGCAGTTGTGGTCGTACCCACTGTTCTCTCTTTGAGGCGGGAACTTGTCTTTCACTCTGTGTGTATCTCTCACTCGGAATCTGTTGTGTGTGGGAGCGACTTTAATGGGCATGTGCGACATATTGAATGAATTCTGTGGGAAACACTGTGGCCTAAATAACAATATCAACACATGACAACAATGCCTTCCGAATTTCCTGGAGCCCAGATGATGTGATGTTTGACCAACTGTCTTAAAATTATTCTATTTACTGTAATGTTTGAGTTTAACAAGATAATTTATAACTTAAAAAGAATTTATGTGACTGATCAATAATGAAAATGGTTGCTGGTTAATTTTCCATCAATTGGCTAATTGATTACTGGACTACCATCAATTTCAGTCAATGAGAAATATTTTGGAAATATAGCTTTGTGAAAGTCGGACTGCTTCCATGTTGCAATGTGTAAAAAAAACAAAACAATGGCGTCATCACTTAGTGGATGTTCTGTTGTTTCACAACGGTCAAATCAATCTTTCCTTAATGAATGTTACAGTCCCAATGACCTTCACACTTCCACAGTACAAAAAACAATAAATAAAGGTAAATACTGGCTTTTACTTGCTTAACAGCTCTAATTTCCCTCATTTGAGCTGCTAATCTGGCAACCAATAAAACCTAATGTTCAAGGGTGGAGCACATTCTAATTCAGAGCAGATTGTTCATTCAGCTCCAAGTCAGGTTTCTGATCTATGTGCTGTTTGGTTTGTGTGCACTGTTGGTGATGTTTCCATGATAAAAATTTCCTGGAGGCAGATTAATAAAGCACTTTTACTGCTACTAGACGATAACCATGCAGCTACAGCTGGATGGGAGGTCTAGTGTTCTACACTACAGTTATGTGTCTTCAGTTTACGACACTCAATACGTTATGGGAATTATTTCGTGCTGAAGTGTTTTTAATGCGCTTCTCTGTACACGTGTTCCCTTAAAATCTTCTCTGCCTCTGCAACAGCTTGTGATTTGTTCCCAGAATCCAAGCCACAGAGAATACGCCTAAACTTGTTGCGTTCAGCTGTTGTTGGAAAAGAAAGCAGCTTGAAAGTGAAAGCCATTGAACAAAAGAGTGTTTCTCCCCCCAACCCATTAACAAAAGTACCTTTCTTAATGGGTTTTTAAACAGGGTTAACGTTTTTTTAAGGTACTGATAGATGAACCTAGACTTGAGTAAAATAAGATTTGCAAGTACTCTGTAAGTGGAACTACTGAAACAAGTGCACCAGGCAGGTCTGGTTGGCTGATTCCAAACTGGACAGCATATGTGTTGCGTAACAAAATATTTCTCAGGAAGGAAGTATCAGGTAAAACGGAGACAACATAATCTCTGCTTCAGTGGTATGGTTATACAGAGCCTGGCCTTAAATACGAAGGCACCTTCAGCATAGAAATATCATGCACACGAATATGTAAAGTGCAGGAAAAAATTGCAACATCTCCCTTCCTCATAAATTTAATTTCTCAAAGGACTCATTCATCATATGGTGTGACCTAAAAAGGCACTGCTACAGCATTTCTCAGAAGGATTGCATAGTAAGTCCTCATTGCCTAATTTGGTTGCATTGCTGCTAGTGTGATTTAAACAATGCTAAGTATTAGATAATTATAATATTTTAAACTGGAAGATAACCGCTGTGTTAAAGTTCACTCTTATGCAAACATGAATCTTTATGCTGAGTAGAAATTCTCAGCAGGACAGAAAAACCATGACTTCATGCAGTGCAATGAATCGTGGACTTGATATATCTCGTATAGGTTTAAAACCTAAGATATATTACCAAGTATTGGACTTTGGTATTCAAAGCATTACGTGTTGTCTTTGCTCAAATAGGGAGCACAAAATAATTGAGTTTGAATTGGTTATGCCGGGGGCTAAGTGCTAAAACAAATCTTTAAATGAAATTCATTACAAGCAGGGTCGCCATACCCAGGTGTTATTGAATTCATTTCTCATTTTGACCTGATTTAGAAAGATAACAGTAATAACAGAGACTGACAGAAGAGATGACAATGGCATTGCACATCATGGTTTCCCTTCAAACGCATTAAAACGTAGTCAGTCTCATTGGCGTAATTGATCTGCGCAGATGGTGTCTTTTCTTCTCGTGTTCCTTGATTCATTCTCTTGCTGTTGTTTTCCTCGGCAGAAAGAGAGAATGTTTTCTCAAATAAATCCATCTGTGCTGGAGGAGTAACTTTTACAAATGCATAGAATTGATACACTTACTGTAAATATTCCAGTGTAAAACATGAATAGGATTCTTTTTTAAATACAAATGAGTAATATTATTTTTGCATATCTTCCTTTTCACAACCATACAACCATCCAACATTGCTGTTTGTGATAGTTCCTCTTCATTCCAAGTGTGAGGTTGATGAGACACCAAACTGAATACCTTCATCCCAGTGAAGTTAATGAGGAAAATGAAGCTAATGAAATAACAAGCACAAGATGGAGAAACAGGCTGATCTGATGCATCCTCTTGGTTATCTGGCAATATCTGGAGGCGTCACTGGCCTCAGACTCTCATTTTCTTCCTGTCATATTCAATCAGGAATTCCTGCCTAAAATAAAAGTCTCTGTAGCGGCCACAACCAGCAGACGGTCAGGCCAGCCTCAACACTAACATTTTTTTTTGTTTTTATATATTGTGAATTTGGAAAAGTATCAACTTTTTCAATATTTTGTTATATTGCATCTTAATGCTACAATAATTAATCTAGATTCAATCTTTCCGTCATTGAACCTACATGTAGTATCTCGAAATGACACATGGTAAACAACTTAAAAAAATTAAAACTGAGTTCTTAAATCGTTTGCTATCACTTGTAGCTGAGGTGCCTCCCATTGTCCTTAATCAGCATTTGTACACCTTTTCTAGAATCGTCCTGTGGCATTTCAATTGACTGGAGATGATTTAGAAAGGCACACACCAGCCTATATAAGTTCTCACAGCTGATCGTGTATATCAGAGTAAAAACCAGGTCATGATGTTGTATGAACTGCCTGCTGAGCTCAGAGATAGGATTATGTCGAGGCACTGATCTGAAGAAGGCTACAAAAACATTTCTGCTGTATTGAAGGTTTTCCAAAGGCACAGTGGCCTCCAGAATTCTTTAATAAGAGATGTTTCATATAACCAGGACTCTTTTTAGAGCTGGCTGCCCAGCCAAACGGAGCAATCAAGGGCGTTGGTAACAGAGGTGACCAAGAACTTGACGGTCACGCTGGCCGAGCTTGAGAGATTCTGTGTGAAGATGGGAGAAACGTCCAGAGGGACAACCATCATTGCAACACTGCACTGATCTGAGTGTCCAGTGTCTCCTCAGTGAAAGTTTGCAGAAAGGCACCTACACTCTCTCACTCTGCGAGAAACCAACTCGTCCAATCTGATGAAAAACCAGGATTGAACTGTTTGGCCTCAATTCTAAATGTCAGAATTGGTTGTCCTTCCTTTAAGTTTTTCCCACTGAGAAAATATATGCACAGTACACTGGACTAAGAACTGATTCAATATTTAAAATGATAACATTTAGCTGTTGTTTGCTATTTGTTTAATTGGAATTGTTTACATTGACTGCAACATGTCTACATGGTTCTGGAATATTTAGATGCCTGTAATAAACTAAACCAGATTGTATGACACAGATTATATAAAATAGTCCTTATAACAACTGGGTCATTCATGTGCCCTTAAAATGTAAATGTGATAATTTTGACGGTTCTTGAATGCAGAGTAGGTTTCTGAAAATGCATCTCGAGTCCAAATGCAGACCACCTGGATCACGACAGTGTGATTCTGCAGCCTTGTCCACAGTACTGTGGATATCTTTTTATTTTCATCCAAACCGCAAATATGACTACAAACACTGAAACAAGCATTCCAGACCAGTAGGTATAGTTTACATCAACAATCAAATGAAATACCAGAGTGAGTTATATGTCCTGTCAGCCAGTCTATAGCCGCCATTGTTGGTGTTTCTAGTGCATGTAGACAGAGCAACGTTGGACATGCACAAAGTAGGCAATGACATCATCGTTTCCCAAACACGTTTCACATAGAAACATGAAAATCTGTACTTTGGAAGTTTGCCATTTTAGTGACTCAAGCGATTTGCGTGCGGACGAGAGTACTTTTTGTGAGATATCTACATTAGTGCAGATGGGTTGTTATGGCTCAGATTCATTTTTATCATTCTGAGTCAAAAGCATCAAATTCTAATACATTTCCTTTGTACAGGTTTTACTGCTCTTAGAATACTTGTATATGTATAAATTCATGGCCACAAAGGATTTCAAATGTAACTATGGGAATGGTCTCTCATGTTCAGCTCTATAAACGGCTCTCTGGGTTCCTTATTTGGGGCTCTAGAGTTTTAGAAACATTTTCAAAACCTGTTCATTGCTTTTCACCCTTGAAATATCACGGTGTCTCCTTTAACAACAATTTTGCTTTTCTTTTCTCTTTCTCAGATTGATCCTAAGGTTGCCTTTCCCCGTCGCGCCCAGCCTAAGGTAAGAATAAATTGGCCACTAACCCTTCTCAAAGAAAATGATTATGTCTCATGTCACCAGCTTACCTAATTTTGTGTTCTCACGCTGCAGATACAAAGAGGCAGTGCTTGTCTGTTTGTTATTGTAGAGAAATACACAGTGTGGCTCCATTGTTCTCATCTCGTCTGTGCTGTTTTCGCCAAAGCAATTAAAGTTGGACATATTACACTTAAAGGAATTTTTTTCATCATGATTGAGGTTATGTTTTTTTGTATTACCTCAGTGTTTTAAAACTACTTCCATTTTTTCAGTGCCTGTGTCATGCTTATTTTAACATTTCATCCCTTGTCATAGGCACAAATGCTTTGAACTCTGTCTTATTAGTGCAGTATATTTCCATCACAGCAGAGGGTTCCAGTTTTTGTCTGACATTGAATGAAATAAGGCTTTATTGCGTGTTGGCTTGAGTTTGTGGCTGACAGGTGACAGCCTCTATAGAAGAGCCGCTAATGTTAGTGGAATCGAAATAATCTTTTCTGGTGTTGGCTGTTGCAACATTTTATAAGATGCACAATGTGGAATATATAGAGTTCTTATGTGAATAGCTTTACATTAGCTTGACTAAACTAGCACGACATGATTGCTGACTTCTCATTGACGGAGACAAATTACATTTGCTGGCAGAATTATAAGTCTGTTGAGATGTTTTGTGTAGCATTCAGAGTTGAATGGCGCTGAATGACATGAGTGATTGGGAAATATATTGAATTGTGGCTCATGCATGCAGAAATGATCACAATTAGCATTAAAACAATAGATGATTTGAAAAAAGACACTGAGCCCCAATCACACAGGAACTGTCGAGTGACCTCTTTATGATGCGTATTATCTTTTTCTCTCTTGATTACTGGTCTTGAGCATTTCTAATGACAATTAAATATTCAATGTGTGCAGATGGTGCTGTGGCGTAGTCGAGGGCTTTGTTGACATGCCGCCTGGCACCATCCCCCAGCATTTAATGTGCAGTCTACAGCAGAGTACAGTGTAGTGCTATTCAACACCGTTATCAGGGCTTTTTCCACCTACACCAGGTGGAAATCGATAATAGATTTTCTCCTTTCCAACAGATCAGAGAGAGGCATTGTTAAAGAGTTGTTCAGGTTTCAAATGAGGAATTGGCAGTGCAGACTTTCAAAGCCAGAGCACATGACTTCAGGATATCCGCATGTGGTTGAGAAACTACCAGTGCTTCACATTTTCTTACATGGCAAATTATATCAATTTAACTTCTGTTCTGAGCCGCGTTCCTAATAGTCAATTGTGGAATGATTGTTAATGAGTTAACCAGTTTTTCCAGTGAAATGTTGGTAATATAAATCTATATAAACAGTGTTGTACTTTCTCTAGCTATGACTCAGACAGGTAAATACAGTATTTTGATGTGTTCTACTGATCTTTAACATATTTGTCACTTGGCCTTGCAGGATTCCTAACTCAGTGAAATAATGACCCCATAAAAGAATTTGTGGCACAGCAAATGCTTTGTACCAATGATTTATAAAATGACTATGGGGCAAGCTTGTTAGAGAAGAAAAATGGTTGTATTGAACGTGGATTATAAAGGATCTTAAAGCAATGGGATTAAGCCAGATAGATTAACATTGCATGGGATTGTATGTTTAATTGATTTAAGACCTTTCAAAGAGGTCCCACTCTTTAAGGATCCCATCCAGAAAGTCCTCACTGTTTTGCATTAGATTTCTTTTGTCCCTCTTCCCCCTTCACTGTCTGTCCGCCTGGCTGCTTATGCAGCTGTTGAAAAGGCTCCATTCTCGTTTAAAGAATCTCTGCTTGGCAGGTGCCTCGGTGGCACGGGGTTTCCAGGGAGCGAATCGTGACGAGACCAATCAGCGTTAATTTTCTCACGGCTAACAATGACCTCACGAGTAACCCTGCCAATGACCTCCCCGCTGCTGAATGCTGCAGTATGGTCAAAACCATACAGTATGTACGACACGTAGAGTAATGCTGAAAACAGACAGGAAGTGAAGGTGAACACAGAGGACATTTCACTGTAAACAACTGAAGGTGTTTGCACCGGGATGACAGGATCACAGGAAAAACAACTTGTATCAGCAGCTATAGCGGACACTAGCTCAAAAACACAGACAGTGCCACAGTGAAGACTCAGTCAGAGGCAGGGGAATAGAGCTGGACAATAGCTAATTATCAGCATATACTAAAGTAGACAGCCTTGCGGACGTTTAATTCAAATATAATGTGACATGTATGACAGCTCAGAACATTTGTATAAGTATAATTCTGGAGAATTTAAAGCGAAACACTGGATTACAGGTTACTGTCATGATAAGACAAATGTGTTTTTGTGTGACAAATCAGTCACAGGGCGCTGATTGCCTCTGCTTTCCTCCTTATGTTTGAGAATCTGTTAAATATTTGATTTTAGTATTTTTTTGTTTTCCTCTTGGATCCATCGGCACCAGGAAATTGGTAAAGGACAAAACGTGGAGGTCACCACAGGCCGCGTTGTTAAAAGAAAACATGCTTAAGAAATGCAAAATGGCACACACATTATAAATAAATGTCACCTGACTGAAGCTTATCTTAAGACTTTAAAAACCATTTTGTATTAGAAATGAAAGCTGTGCTTACAAGTCATGTTGAAGGTATCAATGCAGACAGGGCCACAAATATTCAGGGATTAGGGTGCATCTGTTGATGATTGACAGATGAGAATGAAAGGATTAAACAATGATGATGTGATGCAAAGTGCTTTATGCACATTCATTTATGCCTTGTCTCCTCCCCAGCCTATACAGTCGGGCTGGGAATAGCCATGGCTTTATTAGATAGGCAGCTAAAAGTAGCTTTAAAATGCCAGAAGTTCTGGATACATTTTTCAGCATCTGAGCATTTAGCTTCACAACAAACCATTCTCAGTTTGCTTTTGTTACAGGCAGGAGTGATTTTATTGACCGTCATCCATTGCAGTGGACATATAGACATATTGAACATAAATATCACCATTTGATATTTTGTTTACCTGTGTCTTTACGTGGCATGGTCAGGTTTTCCCTTGTGAGAAATTATGAGTCAAAACAATTTGCTTGACATTTACAGTTAAAAAACTGCAAAGCCGATGTGAAATGTGATCAATCAGTCAGTCACTGAGCTGAATCAGACAGAACCTTACGCATCTCATCTCATTATCAATGTAGGCACTCAGTGACAGTTCAAACAGTTGCCTCAATCATTAAATATATGTCCAACACTGTGTGATATATCACTAATGCTCATTTCCATTTAAGCTTAACAAGTCCAACGTTATGTTTCATAAAGATGTAATAATTTCTCTTGACATTTATTTGTCGTAATGGAGGCTCGGCTTGGTGCAAAGGAAGCGTGGGGACCATGGAAACCAAATTGTTATGTGCTGTAGCCAGCCTCATCTTGTGCACGCAATATGAAAAGTGCCCTGCGATCATTTCTACTATGACTTGGCAACATATACATAAAATAGATACTTGATATTTGCCTGATATGACTCATTTGTATTCCTGGCTTTTTTCCATAAAGTGTCTATGTCATCAAGTAACGCATAACGTGCAGATTACATGTTACATATAAATAAAAATAAGAGCGCCACCAACAACAGAAAATCTATCAGTGTGATGCATCGTCCTCCAGTCTTATTCTCACTTTCAATAGCTCACTAACACAGAGCTAAAACCAATAGTTCAGATTTTGAAAACTACAGTTTACCTCAAATTAAGAACTTGTAAATGAAAATGTGGGCACTTTAAATCAAGACAGAGTATTCAAATCTGTTTCATAAAATCTTCGTTCTGTCACATCTAAATTTCTTGAGGAACTGCATTGATAATTTTTGTCAAATCTCATATTCCTCTCAGTGTTGTGACTGTGGATAGAAAGTGGTAGAAAAGACAGAGATGAGATGATGCTGTTTCTCGCCGTCTCCTTGTTTTTGATATTTTCCAGCAGGGCTCATAGTAAAAGATGTAAACGAGGCCTGCTCTCAGTTTCCTGGAGGAATCAAAGCGCCTGTTTCCGCCGACATTGCTCGAGATTTACCACTCAACTGTTGGCGTCATTACCGCTGCTGCCGCTGCTTTTGTTTCCCACAGTGGAGTCACACACAACCATGGCATGTCCCAGCATGATTTTAATTGCCAGTGGGACTGTGGCCACTTCAGTGGGAGATGAGTTCTGATGGCTTGTTATGGAAATGAAAGGAAGGAACATTTAGAGTCATGTAAATGGCTGCCATTTACAGAGCAATGGGCGAGGCCTTGCCACGCACCTGATAAAGGGATTTTGCGTCATAAATGCCAATTTACACTTCTGCGTTGAATGGGATATTGTGTAGCCACATAACCTCCGCTGTTATTTGATGTGCAGCTTTCTAGAAACGCTTTAGTGATGCAGACAACAACTGTAATTGGTCCAGTTTGTCGCATCTCTCATCCCTGCCGCTCAGTGAACGCAAATGTACACAAAACTCACACCTTCTGCCTCAATTCTCTTTTTACTGTGTTGGGGTAATCTGAGTAAAAGTCACTGTTGAAGCTTGAGTTGGAAACCCTAGAAAAGCTAGCAAGAGAAGGCTTTGAATAAATGCAACCTATACATCCGCCCACTTGTCGAAGCTACGCCCACATGAATGCACACTGCCTGACAACTGTGAGATGCCGACTTTGACATGAATTGCTCGCTAACTTCTGGTCTGTGCTTCAGTGGTGTGTGCTTCCCAGCTGACAAGCGCAGTGAGAGCCGGGAGTGTAGTGACAGATGGGTACGCTGCCATAGATTGGTCGAGTTTCTTTTTTTAAAAACTTTTTTGATAGCTATTTGGACATAAAGCAGATTTCAACAAATAATATGAAGTGTTCCAGAAACTAATTACCAACCCTACCCTTAATCAATATTTATTAGCACCTACCTGATTTGCTCAGTTTAAGTTGCCATACAGTGTCAAAAGAAACCCCACTGCCAACTAGTGTTTTGGTGGGGAAATGGCAGAATGACATAGATACATCTGGCACAAATGCCGTCAATGACTGAGGTCACTGTAGGCTCTGCGTGGATCCTACGCAGAGCTGAGTACAAACCAGGCGTAAGCCACTGTGAACGGGTTGTCACCATGACTGTGGCAGTCTTTAGGAAGCAGAAAGAAAACTGTATCTGTGCACAGATGCAGCTGTGACAACACTTCCAGAAATGTCTTTTTATTCCGCTCTCACACACACTTTCTGTAAATGGCAAACTGACCAGCTCCACCTCCTCCTGTTGTTTATGTCTCACACTTCTCAGTGTGTACTTAATGTTCTTACCTGCAGAAAAGACTCTCAGGTGTATTGAGGTTCTAGAGGTTTAAAGTCTTAAGTTTTAATGAAGTCTAATAATATAGCTGCATGAAGTAAACACACACTCTCCCACCCCCCAGTGCCTCTGTACTGTGTATCATAATAATACACATACACATAATACCACTTGTACACAAATTAAAATACCAACTTGTACATGTACTCTCACTCTCTCTCTTTCCCTCTATGCTCTTTTCTGTGCTCCTTTTTTTTAGTCTGTTAGGATTACACGGCCTTGTAAATCCAGTCTTACACCTTGCTCAGTTATTTGATCTAGATTTAGTATTATGATATTTCCCCCTTCTCGAAATGATCCTTATTTTAAATGACACAGCTCACTGCTGGGAAAATGAAACCTCTGTGGCTGCCAGCCCCCTTGAATGTCCCTGTGAGTTTATTAAAAGCACCAGCCTTCCCCGCTCCAACTCAGATCTGCACAGCTGCATGAGTCTGAGAGAATATTCAAGGTCAAAAGTCCTTAATGTGGAACAGAATGCCATATCAATATTGTTTCTTCAGCTTCATAGTTTACGACCACGAGCCCTCCCCAATATTCATGATGTGAAAGGAGATTATTTCTTATTAGACATTTTGCAGAATCTGTTCAAATGACAGTGGGTGGGGAGAGAGTGTTACATCGTGAAGGCTGTTATCCAGAAATAATGTCACAGGTTCTTTGCTGGTGAGTGACCATGACGTCCAAACCAAAAAGACATTCGCTGTATTCCTACATGTAGTTGTGAAATGGGTTTTACAGCTGACGCTAAACGCACCAACATTTCGCTGTGACCAAGACAGCAAGTGAAGAAAACTCAGACCAAGATGACAAGTGAGTTGATGGGAATTTTTCATTGTCACCCTCCCCTCACCCCTGAAAAAACAGATGTGCAGCTGACATAAGTAAACGTTTCTTTTAGATAGAGGATGTCAGAAGGAGTTGTGTTTTTTTCTTTCCTTCTTTCCCCCACTGTGGTAATGGCCGTTGTGCAGAAGCTGGAGATGGGTTTAAATCCCTGACCCGTCAGTCCCTTTGCTTTCAGTGGCCTCAGTGGAACTGCTCCAGATGAAAATGGGGCCACAGCACAGACGTATGAATGACTGTTTGTTTGGTGGTCAGACACAATCACCAACTGAGTGACCCAGTTAACGGTTCGTCACAGTGATGCTCAGTTTGATTCTTGCATGATTTTTTTTCCCAAAAGTGTCCTTTTTAAAGCATTTCTTCAGTGGAAAGATGAATGATGTGTAAATGTGTATTTTCTGTATCGCAGATACAACATGACACATTTATTTTGTTGAATAATTGCCAGAGCGCTTCGTAAATAGAGTGCAGTGTACACATGTGTGATTCTTCTTCCTCCCAGCCTCCCTGTTTTCTGCCCCGGCCTCCTTGGTTGCGAGTCGAGAGTAATTAGGTTTTCTAGGGGTTCTTACAATGCTTACCAATGGCAGCAGCAGCAGCAGTCAGGCGGGCTAGTGCTGGCAGGGCAGAGAGGACAGAGGGCCGTGCAGGAGCCTGGCACCGCTAAACCTGATGCTGACTGACAGTAATGAGGACGGCCTGCTAGCCAGGATAGAAAGAAGAGGAGAGCAGAGGAGGGCATGGTCCACTATAACTCTCAAGACCTCTTATCAAAGCTGCTCTGTGTGCGCACACACACACGGACAGCACGAGCACACACAGGTTTAATGTGTATCAGGTACAGCAGAGCCAACGCATCACTGGGCCGTGTTACATCAGTCTTGTTTGTCTTTACTCATGAACCTTATAGAGGGAAACATGAAATCAGCTGTTAACCATTCAAATCGCAGTATGTTATAGCAGCAGCTATGTGGCTTTTTGGAAAACACTTGACGTGTGAAGAAATAAAAGAAATGTTTATTTGTATATTGTATAACAATACATGGCTATAGTTTGTGTGGGATACTGTAGTTGCTTCAAGGATAAAGAGATCATTAATTTACAGGTAACAGCAATAAAAGATGAGTGTGTGTTTAGAGGTCGCTCCTCAGAACAATGTCACTGACAGTCTAAATGGCTTTGGTCAGCACAAACCAACAATGACTCTGACCTTCGATGTCAGGGGGATTAGGCAATCATGTTCGGTTTTCTTTCCAACTATCTCAAGTCTCCCCCCACCATCCAATGTGAAAACATAATCCAAAATGAAAAATATACAATTTTGAAGGAAGAAGAGAAACACTTAGTAGTTGTATGTGGCAACTAAAGAGGCAGATAAGGCAGGTGCCTTTCTAATTTGAATTTTTTCAGGTGTGTCACAACTTTTTATATCTTTATATCAACTTTTTACAGCAATTATATCCAACCGATGAACAGCAGATATATATATACTACTAACATTTCTTACAAATACCGAAACATACAGTAAAAGAATCATATACTGTATATCTGTGCAATTTGTATCTTTTGTGTGAAATACAATGTTTTTGGATGTTAAATCACAAGATTATGGTCATTTTTTTTATTGCAAATAGCAAAAAAAACACTTTACAGCCGCGCTGTATGTTCTGAAGTGTCAACAAAACAGATGTGGGCTCCTAAACCAGCCACACAATGATGTATACTGTCAGTGTAATATTACATAAAAGTGACCATAATGGTACAAAATACAATGCACAAACACGGTTTATTTGAAAACATGTAAAACAGTTCATGTCGGCCTGTATCTTTGAATTACAGTCAAACTGGTTAAATTTGTTTGTGAATGAGCCTGGGGTTTATTTGTTTGGTTTTTGAATCAGTCACCTCACCAGTTTATAAGTAAGAAGTCTGATGATTCCATGTCTGTGTGAGCAGATGATCCGTGACCACCTCACTGAAGTGTTCTCTCATGACTGGATCCAGTTGTCAGTGTAGAGTAACACATTGGGATCTCACAGGCCAGATTGCTCTTTCTCACTCTGACGTTGTGTGACAGTTCATGCTCTGTGGTTCTCATGTCCTGTCCTGGTTAGAATGTTTTTTTCTAGGGCACCTGCCTCTCAGATTAAGACTGATATTCTCTCAGCAAGACAAGCCTGTCAGGTTAGTTGTGCCATTATTGGTGAGATTAATGGTGATGGTCAATAGATTTTTTTTTTTTTTGTGCTCTGGTTGAACTTCATGTTTGCAACGTATCACTGAATCCATACTCAAGCTATGTTACATCCTTTTCATCTAAAAATACGTTTGACAAATGCTAGGATCATAACATTACATACATGATTGGGTTGGTTGCCACTCATCTATCCATCTTTCCATCAAGCCATCCATCATCTATACCGCATATATCTATAATATTAACTGTATATATAAGGGGTTCAGCTAGAAATCAGAGTCCGAGAGTGCACTTGATGTTGCATAATGCAAGAGGAGAATACTGTGATTTTTAAGAGTTATTACATCATCCATCCACCCATCCATTCACTTTTGAGGGTGGGGGGTGGGGCTACTGGAGCCAATGCCACCTGACAGTGGATGAGAGGCGGGTTACACCCTCGACAGATCACCACAGTGTCACAGAGCCAACATACAGAGACAAACAACCATTAATACCCACATTCACACCTACAGATTAACTTTAATCAACCCAACCCCAATCTGCATGTATTTTTACTGTAGGAGGAAGCCAGAGTACTTTGGGAAAACCCACACAGATACACGAAGAACAAGCAAACCACCTAGAAGGATACGGCCGAACCGGGAGCCTTGTTGCTGTTGTCACTGTGCCGCCCTGGTGTAACTTTTAGCTCCAGTAAATATCCACGTTCAGGACTTTGCTGCTCTTAAAAACCAGTCTAATGCTTGGTTTTGTCACTGCACTGCCACAGTCAATAGAACAACACTCTAACAATAACCAGACTTGAGGGAAAACATAACAAGCAGCAAACAGAAATATATTCTATGCTGTAATTACATATTTCAGAACTCGCACTGTTATTTTACTTGTCACCCTCAGCAGCTGTGTGATGATTTTTTTTTTGTGCGTTAAACCTCAGAATATCTTAACTAGAAGGTGACTGTTGTGTGTCTGCTTTCACTCTGATGCATAAATATTGTGTAATTAGCCGACAGCATTCAGAACATTGATTCTTTGTTGTTTAATTAAAACATGCCTTAATTATCGGCAATTTGTTTCTCTTCAACAGACGTGTCTTGATAAAAGATAAAAGAAGGTCAATGGGATTTAACGGTTTCAAGAGTATTAACATAAAATTGTGTAAGAGGTGTAAAAGTGCTGAAGTAGTTCTGAAACGGAAGATGAAATTACCTGTGATAAGAACTGTACGCCCAGGATTCGGCACCATTTCTATCCTCTTGCTATTTTTTTGTGATTTCCACCTAATGTAGGAGCCACTGAAAGGCTACTGTTATGCTTGTACTTTGCCCAGACTCTGCTTAATAGCTCCCAAATGGCAGCAGTGGCAGAAAATCTACATTGTACTGTTGGTAGTAGGTAGAACCAGACAGAATCTCTGGGTTGAGGTGTAACAAAGCATGACAGGGAGGATGCACAGGAGCTCCGGCAGGCGGGCTTGCTGCTCCACATTTATTGTAGGGGACCCTCCCCTGCTTTTCCCCTGCAGGAGGGTCTGTAATTCACTTCTATAATAATGTGTACAATTTTTCTACCAAAATGGAGATGGAATGGAATTTTTTTTTTTTCTTTATCACCCACCTGCACCGAGTTGGATGTTTATTTGTGTACAACATGATGCATCTGTCGCAGTGCATCACGTTGCATGATTTAAAAAAAAAAAATATATGGAATGCATGTGTAAGACACCAAGTCTTCAATACTGAATTACCGCATCTAAGTCAGGCCGCTAAAGAGCTTAGCTGTTCCTCTACATAATGCCTCGCTCCTCAGCTGTGACCTTTCTCCTCCATGCATCATTCACGATTATACTGCTGACATGTTGGCTCATGCCAATAATTTTTCATACGAGGCAATGTCAGCCACATCATATTTTATCATCTGGATAAATTTGTGTTGTGTTTTCATGTGGGCTTGCCATAATTTGTATTTGACTGTTTATGTGCCTGTCCCAGAGATTAGATTTTATATTTAATTTAAGTCTGAAAATAATTCTGATCTAAACACAATCTGGCATCAGTGGGGGGGGGGGGATACTTGTATAGCTGCTAAAAGAGTGATATGTAACATGTATAAATAAGGTGTATTTATATGTAGAGCAAATGTGTGAATGTGTGTGCATGTGTATAGATAAAACACCAGCTACACCATGCTTGAGAGCTGGTGATCACTCACCTGTTGAAAAAAAGAACAAGATGAGGGGCATAACATGTGAAACTGTTATTTTATGTGTGATTGTTCCGACCATTTCAACTTAATTATAGGTGTTAGTGCAGAGAGGACCATTTTTTGTTCCACAATCGAAAGTCAAAATGAAGGCTTTTCATGCTTAGGGAAATTGTCTTTATAGCGACGCTGTTTCCAAATACACAGTATACAATACATTTCTGGCTCTGAGATTTACAGTTATTTATATTTGAGTGCTTTTGCTTCAAATAATGAAATGAACCTTGTAATAATGGTGGTTTTATTGCCCATGTTAAAAATTAATCAGCATAGGCTTTGTGCTGCAGTGGTAAAAATCAACAGTAAGTGCACAACATGCAAATAATGGATGTTTAATTAATGCAACAACATTGGTTATAATAGTCAGACAACATGTATTTATACATTTTTTCGAACACGTGGAGTCGCCCCTTTCTCCAAACATGTGACAGTGCAAATTATCTCTAAAGAATATCAAACGATCACAAAATAATCCATAACCTCTTCACTTCCATCAAATGTTGACCCAGTTGTCAGTCATTTTGTGGCAGCAACCTTGTCATACAACTCAGCGTCTTTCACTGTGACTGCTCTCCCTCCACTGATCATAAATACTTTTTTCTTTTTAACAAAAGGGGATGTTAACTACTGTCAGGTAGCACTTAAATGTTCTCTATTTAAATCAAGCCAAAGTAATTACCACACATCAACCATTCTTAGTAAAATATTCAGTGTCAAGCTTGGCTGTTCACAGATTTGATTTATTGTGCCAATTGTGAGATTTCAATACTTTCAGTACAATTAATTCAACTTTTAAATTGGATATCACATGTCTTGGCAGCAGGTTTTCAATGTCTAATATTTGCCACTCACTTTTCTGTGAAAGACAGCTTCCATCTGTTCAGTAGGGTTTTCTAGGGCAGCCGCCTTGGTCTTTCATTTATGGTGAAACTGTCTTTGCCACATGGTTGGAAGAGGGTCAGTGCCTTTTAAAGGGAATGAGAGGACCTAATTTAATTGACTGTGATTGACACGGCCTCTTACATGTCTACTATTAATTTATTCCTTCTAATCCAGCCTCTCTTTATGACCGCACCGCAGGTGTGCTGCCGCTGCACCAGCAGCTTTGGTCACAAAATTGCCAAAAAATGTGTTCTCGCACCGACATGCTCTACATGTGGCGGGGCTATGAATTTGCACCACAGCCTGTGCTTTCACCTCGATTCATTTAAAAGAAGACCCCTTTTGCGAAAAATGCAAAACACCCTCACAAAGGAAAGAAAAGCCTTCCTGTTTTCCCTCTGTTGCTGCTGATAAGTAGTGGAGACGAAGAAATAATCAAACGGAGGTAATACACAAGCAGGTCAATTCCAGCTTGTAACGGTTATTTTGTGCCTTAATTTTCTCCAGGGTTATCGTGCAAAATGAAAAGTGTTGACAGATTCATTTCCTTGCCACTATCACTAAGACCATTCTGTGATTTCTAATTGATAGCTACATGCAGTGATTTTATGGCACAAGACAATTTTATAGCGCTTTTAATTAGACCAACTTTGACCTTCTGTTCGCTTTGCATTTATATTGCTCCAAATTATTTTCACCTTCTTTCTTCATTAACTTTTGTCAAATGAATATGGGCATTTACAGCATTATAAACCATACATGCACTGTACGAAACACAGCAAGACTGAAGTGAATTGATGATGGTCTTGTTGCATTAATTGCTTGATTGATTACATGCAATTAAATAATCTGCAAAATAGATATCCTTTAAATACTCTTGACCCCGAGAGGGATTTTCCACGTGAAGGACAACACAGAACGAAAAAAAAAAAAGTAAATAAAAATACCTTGATGGAATGAGGCCGTAACAACCACTTAACTGTCTAATTGACTAAGAGGTAAAGCCCTTACATACGTCATTAGGGAATGCAGGTGCATGATGACTCTCCACTCAGATAAATCCTTCGTATGGAACTAGTTAATCTCCCATGTAATATTGAGCAGATGTGTGTATTGGTAAATGAATAAACAGCAACCTCGGATGAATCTCAATTGAGGAGGTGTTTAGTATTCATTTGGACTTCATTCTTCCTCTGTGTGAATAAATTAAATTAGTTTGAACATGCATGTCATCATGCATCTTGAGCAGTTAATCTGCAGCCAAAAAGATCTTTTACTTTTGAAAACATTGAGGTTCACCATTATTCTTATGACATTGAATGATTTCTGTAAACACAAAGTGGCAGGTCAGGTGTTTAGTGCTTTTCTCTTAGGGAATTTTTGCATCCCATGTAAATCTCCAATTGAAACGGTGACAGTTTAGGTGAGATAATTTGACACCAGAGGAGAGGAAAGGAGGGAAATTCCCTCCCACTAGTAAAATACTGTTGAATGACAAGATTCAATTCATTACAAATGGAAGAACAGCGACGAGGAGCTGGCAAGGGCAAGACTGGCCCGAGCAGTGAAAACACCTTTATATGTGATGCAATTCTCTGCTACTAAAAGCCGACACGTATTTAGCAGTTGAATGGCAGCTGCTTGTCGGTAAGGTAAGCCAAGTTTTTAAATTGGACATTGGCACCTTCATCCAGCTGCATTATCTCTTTTGACCACACCAGTTGATCAGACTGAAATCAGCATATGTCTGAAGCTAATTTGAGTAAGATTGATGTTAAACTGTGGCTGAATTCTAAATTCACTTTTTAAAAAATGTGTCCAAAGTTTATTCATAAGATCACAGAGATTCGAAAAGTGGCAAGCTACGTGGTATATTCGACAGGAGCTCCACTCTGTGACTAAAAAAACCCCACTAGCGTCTATGAATGCATTAAAAGCAAATAGTGGAAAAGGATTCATTAACATTATTGGTATTTATATGTCTCACCACCACTTAATGAGCCTACCCCCCCCCCCCCCCCCCCAGTTACACCAACGAGTGGACAGTTCGTAGACGGAGAGTAGAAAGAGCAGAGGAGCTTTGTGCCTGACCTCTTCTAACCTTCATTCTG
The DNA here is from genome assembly GCF_024713975.1 of Paralichthys olivaceus. Lineage (NCBI taxonomy): Eukaryota > Metazoa > Chordata > Actinopteri > Pleuronectiformes > Paralichthyidae > Paralichthys > Paralichthys olivaceus. Next base: position 15,617,086 of record NC_091107.1, on the reverse strand, counting down.
TCCTCCATCTGTTGGCCGTAGCATATTTGCGTTCGTGTGCATGTGTGTGAGTGAGCGTGCTTGTCTCCTTTTCGTCCATCCGTCTAATCTTTCCCACCCCCTTCGCAGTATTGAGGTCTTTATTTGCTTGGTTGACTTTATAACTGTAACACTAGTTTAATTTCCTCAGCAGCTTAATTGAAATTCACGTCTCTTTCTCCTGATGTATCTCGCTCTTCCGTCTTTGTGTGTGTGTGTGTGTGTGTGTGTGTGTGTGTGTGGAGGGGATGTGGGGTGGGGTGTTAGTGGAGATGTTTTTTCATTCTCAAACTGGCAAGTGATTGACAGGAATACACAGACAATGCCCCCCACCCCCGCCCCCACTACCCTCAATCTTTTTGTCTGCCGCACCTGTCTTTTAGATACCTTTCAACCTTGTCTCTTTCTTTCGCGCTCGCTATTCCCAAGTCCCTCTTTCCCCCGGATTGCCTGGGCTTGATAAAACCGCTGCTAAATTTAGAGACATATTTCTCAAAGTCACCAGGACTAGAAAGAGAGAGGACCACAGACAAAATGGCCTCTCTAATCCATGCTTATCATCTTTTATTTATCCGTTTGAAAAATGTGAGGTCGTCACAGAAACTCCCCTCCCTCTTTTGTCTCTTTGTCGCCCGCCATAACTTTTTTCTGTCCTCCAGTCAAATGTCAGTGGCCACGTTCTTGTCTCTGAAGGCCACAGTCAAACTGACAGTTGTGTTTAAATTACATCATCCGGCTCAGCGAGGTTGTGCTTTATAAAATTAGAGCTTGCTGAGGTTCTAATAGAATATCTTTGCCTTTTAAATTACAGTTGCAAATGTGCTGTCATTGAGGGCGGCCACCATTATGCTCCCCTTATTCCTCATATTCTTTGTCAGAGCTAACATTGTTGGATTACAATATGGCACCCACTGTATGTGTGTCCACCCCAGACTGGCCTTTACAAGCTTGGCTCATCTCAGTGTTGTGATGAGATATATTAGCCACATTAGCAAAGAAGCAATTAAGCACCTGAATGCAGACATGGGGACGTAAATCTGTAAGTACTGCTACACTCTAATCTTTCTTTCCATCCGTCCATTCATCCGTCTGTCTGTCCTTGTCTCTCTGTCAGTGACAACTCAAGCAGTTTTAATGCCATTTGGATTAACCTTGGAGAGTTGCTTAAGGGTTGGGTCAGGACTGATCTTTTTTTTTTCTTCTTCAAATCCTTCAAAGGTCAAGGTCACACCTTGACCTTTGTTTTAGCCAAATGCTAATGCATGGGAATTACATGAGAGCACATATACTGCACATACATATACAATTGAACTGCAGATTTTATTGGTGAATATTGAAACATGTTTAATGATATTACATATTTAAAAACAATGAACACATTGATATTACTAGCTACACATATGTCCACAAAATAAATATGAGTTGTATTATCTCATTTTGCAGTGGCATTATCAGTATTTAGTTATTATTTAGCTGGCTTTCATCCCTCCCTATGAATGTCAGATCATGATCATTTCATTATCTTGTCATTCATAAGATTTAGCTGTGATTGAAAGTAAAAAATGTATTTATATACTTAACCATTTTAACAGTGTAGCACATGTTGGATATTTAGGGCTGTATGCAGCTTTCTGAGTGCATTTCCAGTTATTGACATTAGAGGACATTTTAAGATTTGCCCACATGTTATATATGGGAATGTAAATAAACTGAGCTAAAAGAACAGTATGGTGTAATGACAATAAAGTGGTTGAATCTTTAATCTTCTATATAATGTACCACAGTGGAGGATTAGACGTCATAGAAGTCTCTCTTTTCACATTATTTGACCAACATTGAGTTTTTTACTGCAGATGTACTGCATTTGAATTGAAATCCAAATAAAAAACCATAAGCTCTCAGATTTTTACACAGCTCGTATGTTGCATTTATTAGTGTTGTAATTATTAAACATAAGAGCTACTACTCAAGGCAAGTCTTTTTTTTTTTTTGAATGAATCAGTCAAAACCTTACACTGTCCCCCTGTTGTCTCATACATTTTCTCTGTTTTTACTCCCCTCCTCTAGACTTTACTGGTTTTCTGTGGTTTGAAAAATGTGATGCTTGCAGCCGTGCACAGGAAAAGATGATGCACATTTATCAAAGGAATATATGCCTTTCTGTAATTGTATTAGTGTACTTGTAAAGCTCCTGTTAGCAGCAAAAATAGTTTGTAATTAAGGTGCGGTTTCTCCATTTGTTCGATTTGCTCCAATGCACTGAACGGATCAAGCCACTGACTAATACGTACATAGCTCACTGTTGTGTCTGAAGGAATAAAGTAAACACGGCCTCCCTCACTGCTTTTATAACTTTCTTATCTGCCTGTTGCTGGTAATACTTCTTTTTTTATCCTCTCCCCTGCAGCACATCTTTGCATCTTGTTTATGTTGAATAAGATGGGTGGAATATTTCCTCCTTGTGCTGTAAAGTGGCATCCTGCAGTGGCCCTCCGCTGCACTGTGCTGTACATTTTTCAGAGGGGGAGAGAGTAATCAGTTTGCCATTTGGATCTTAAACTGCAGTTACCTACTTGATTCCTGAAAACTTCAGGTAACCAGCATCAGCCACTTAGAAAGTAAAGATATTTCACAGAAAAAGCATCTTAACCACCGGACGTTATGTCATCATGTCGTTTTTACAGTTATAGAATCCAAGCTAAAATTCTTGATGGAAATAAATGCTTCTTATATCGATAATTGAGGTGCAACCTTTCACTGATTTAATGGTTTTGCCGCTTTCCAAAAATACATTATCAGAGTTTGTATTTTGGTGCACAAGATAATCATTTCTGTCTTAGATTTGTGCTTTTTAGAACAGACTTTTGCAAATGGGTTTTTACAGTCATTTATAGTTTTTAAGTTACAAAATATTTTTTTAATTAACGATTCATCTTTCAATTTCCTATTATCCCTAAACTACAGAAAAAATATTTCTGACAGCTGGACCTATAGACATTTTGAAAAACGTATTGATGATAAAAGTAGTTGATAATTGTTTCAGCTAAAGTCCACAGCCACAGAATGAGATGTGTGTAACAAGGGAAATCAGCTCTCAAGAGAGAGGTTGGGGTGTGTATTTGAAGTCCTTCAGTGATTTTGTTTGATGCCATCTTACAGCATTAATTAAAAATTGCTTTATTTTAGACAGAAATCAGTGGTGACAAAGCATTTTTCCAATTTAATGTTCTTCTGTGGAAATACAGTATTTCTGGCATTATTCCAAACCCTTACAAATAATCTACCGACTTGTTAAATGTGTGTTAATGAGTAAAATGCTAATTTGCTGAATTCTGGTGGCATTTAAAGCAGAAATTATTTACTGAGAAGCTGCCAGTCACATACCTGACTAACTCCAAATTTGCTTTATATCAACATGATAGATGAAGTAACTTTTAAAAGCATCAAAGTCATTAAAAATATATAAGAAATCATTGGAAAACCATTTGTTAACCTTTGTTTTAATTTTATATATGACAAAATAAATTTGTATTCACAGTAATAGCTTGTGAGGTGTAGCTCCGGTAGATTGTGCAAAAAACCCAACTCTGCCTTGTACTTGGCGCCTGACATTTCCCAGTCTTTGATCGATGAGCTCGCCACTGGCTCCTTCACTCAGGGCAAGTCCTTCTCCCTCTGTCGCTGAGAACTGCACAAGATGGTGAGGTTAGCACCTCCTTAAGCAACCACGACACCTCTCCTTCTCTGAAGGCTCCATGTTACAATATAGGGTGGAGGATTCCCCAGAGGCTCTGGTGCAAAGCAGGAAAAGTATAAATTATTAACGTGAAAATAAGCGCACACTGGATTGCTTTATGTCACAATACTGCATTGACTACAACAGTTGTGTTAACACTAAGACTGTGATGCATCATCACCATAACTGATTGCATTGAATATGTAAATTTAGAATAGATGCATAAAATTTAGTGCCCAAGTTTCCCTTCAGTGGCATCAAGATGTTGTTGTTGTTGATTTGCATTCGTGCCACCCTATTGCAGTTGTAATGAAAACAGATAATCTTGTTTTTTGTCTTTACTTAATAAACACACACTTCATTGATATTGGCATGTTGTTATGTGGTCCCCTCACACTTGCAGGCAGCTCTGTGTAAACCTTCATTTCATCTTTCATTTGGTCTTAATCTCTGGGTTGAATTTGAATTTGTTACGTAAGAAGTGGAGCCGATTTAGATTTAGAGTAATTGCAAGAGATTTGCACCATTATGCGGCAGCAGTGTTCTTTGTGTCAAGTGCAGCTTCAGCATTACAACCAAAAAAATCATTATTATTCACACCTCATTATTCAAAAATGTTTTAGTGACACACTCGAACAGTCCGGTTTCGGTTAATCTGAACTCAGATAGTTGGATAAAGTGGGGTTTTGCATGGCAGCCATTACGGATGATGGACAGGGGGACAACATTTTTCAATTTGGAACCCCTCATTCACACCAATTCCAGCAGCACTAACACAGTCCCAGGTGGTGGGGGTGAATGGGTCGGGAGGGGGTTGTTTAAAAATTTCCAACACATAAACACAATATACAGTTTTCTCTCTTTGTGTTTGCTGTCAATCTCACCTGTTGCTTCTGCTCAAGCTGGCTCCCCCACAGCAGCATGCCGGCTGCCGCCCTCCTCCTCTTCTACATCTCTCTTCATTAGTTACAGCCATCCTTTCCAGACCCTCTCGTGCCGCTCCAGCTGCCACAGCACCATCGGTTGAATCCTGGAAATATTCAAAACAAATTAATTTGATACCTAGTCAGGGTGGTCAGACTGTTCAGCTTTCCCATTAGTGGTTTCATCATTTTCAAGGTACGTTTTTGCCTCCTTTGAAAAAAACCGAGTTCATTGCCCGTTCTGAGCCTGCTTGTTTGGAAGAGGTTGTTTGTTTGACCTGTGTTGATGCTGGCAGCAGCTTTTCTTTCTGAAACTGAAAAAGTGACCTGCAGTAATTGAGCTGCGGCAAGTAATGACCAGCTGCTGGACTCACTCAGCAGATTCCTGAAGCTTTGCCACCACTGCTGCACAGAGAGCTGTTCACCTGTTAGTTCAAAGTTTGGTGAATTCCGACTCAGAACACAGAACCTCGTACAGGAGAACCAGTTCTTGTTGCTGTGAATGCGCAGGTGTGAACAATGGTCACCTTTTTCTTAGATTTTGTTACTGAATGTAATGCAAATCACACCAAATTCAATGAGGCACCTTTGGGGCCTTTAACAATACAATTGACCAAGTGGGAAGCCAATAGGATGAACACTTCTTGAGATATGTGAGCCACAGACAGATCTCTGGAATAAGAAGATACTATTTTTTTAGTTTTCATCTGGATTGAGGGAGCAAACATTTACAGTGAGAGATAAAGAATTCACATTTACGTTATCCACTCACACAAGCAGTCGATGTTGACTAGCAGCTATGCCCGCAGGGAAAAGCCAACAACAATATCTTCCACCCACAAATGATCATGAGTTACATGGACAGGAGGGGCTTGGGTGTTCGATGTCAAATATGTTTGTGTGAGTGAGAGAGTGAGAGAGAGAGAGAGAGAAAGAGATTGGGACTGGCCAAGGGTCATCTGTCCCCTTTGACTCCCCCTGACAGAGGACCTGGAACCCAGTACAGCTAAAATCTTCAAATATTGACGGATTACAATGGTGATAGTTTTGAAAAATGAGAAAGAATGCACTCAGTTATGCAGTTAATATTATTTTATATAACAATATTTACAGTGTGGTCCAGTTCATGTTTGATTTAGTGTTTTGAGTTCTATTTCTAGGTCATTTATTTATCTTTTGTAACTTTTTACTGTGAAACTGAGAACGCTGTTGATGTACATCACAGTTCTTTCAGGTGCAAAACCATAATTTTCCGTTTCCTGGAAATTAGAATCACAATATTGAACAAAGTTTTATCCAATTGTGTAAGCATAACCTCTTAACATCTTTAGTCAGAATGTGACCCATTTAAAACATACTGTGAAGCAACAAGCAGCTGCAAGCAGACGGGAGCTGACACAATGTGGTCTGCTTTGAGTCAGGGTTCCTGAGCTTGGAGGAAATACACACAGAAAGAAACATTTCAAATGGCCTAGATCTAAATGACATGCATATTGTTTTACTTTGTGTGGAGAAAAAAACAGAGGCATCATCTTTATTTTATTGCCTTTTTTTGGTCATCAAAGTAGTGCATGTGTGTAGAAGCAGGAATCACTCAGTGGAGTTCAGAAAGTAGCCTGTTTGGCCTGCACAACAAAAAGGACAGGAAGTTCTCCTCTTCTCTTTGTAGAATATTGTTTCCCTAACTCGGGGAAGAGGGAGGCAGCTGAGAAAGCAAGGACAGTTGATTTCATGTAGGCTCCTGGGTGGAGCCAAAGGCCTTAAGGATGAAACGGGAGGCGGATGTGGGGGGGTAAATGCCAGCACCCTGCCGTGCAACAGGCATGAAGGCCTTTTGACTCCTGTTGCCATGTTACTGGCCATTGGTTGCAGGTATTCTCTCCCTCAGGCTCACAGATGGAGGGGAACTCTTGTTATCTGAGGTGGAGAGAAAGGTGGAGGGAGGGGGTAGAGGGTCTGGTCAGAGTTGGGGCTGTCTACCTGTCTCTCCATCTTCTGCCTGAAGTGATAACAAGGTTAGAGCAATTGAAACCACGCACGACCCCTCTCCCCAGAGTGCCTTTTCCTGCTGGACGGCACGTAGCCTCCGAGGGATTCAATCTGTCATTGTCATATTTATATTAACCGGATCTAGTTATGTTAACGAGATTGTGCCGTTCAAACATTAAAACCCCTTTCAGAGGGCGTTGCTGTTTGGTTTTTCTCAACTTGAATTGAGCTTTAATAATGAAGCGTGATTTCTGAAAGCAGTGACTCACATCTGGAAGTCACGGGAGAGATGCGCGTGAGCAGCAGCATAGACAGGAGAGCTGAACGGAGAGTGAGAACACACCCGGGAGCGGTTCTTGACTCATTTATGAAGGCAAATGTGAAAATGGTGACAAGGAAGGGAAGGTAGCAAACAGGTGTGTGTGTTTGTGTGTGTTGGCAGGTGTAGTCTGCTTTAGATGCAGATGAGTTTCCTTTACTAGAACTAGTTATTTAAACCCAAATACTCAACTTAATGAAATATTTCCTTCTATTTGTATATTTGATATTTAACTTTTGTGTCTTTCTCTGCAGTGATATAGATCTTATAATGTGCCTTATTTTTATGTATTGACCTGCTCCGTCGCTAAATGTCAAGCGGCATGGGAACTATTGCATGTTTAAGCTGTAAATGTTTTGTTTACACTTGGGTTGGCGACTAGTAAAAGAGCAAATGTTGTAGCTGAATATTAATACAAACAGAGCAAATACTGCACCCTTACATGATGGGCATACACACCTCCAGCGCTCTCTGAAAAGAAATATGAATATAGCCTTCAGTTTGAGTGAAAACAATGTTTTAAAGTGTTGTATCACCCCAACACTGAATCAAGTACACGAGACCTTCTTGGTTTTCCCAGTGATTTTTGTCCATCAGTGGTGGCAAATGACAAAATATTTGGAGAAAATTTCACCCGGGCTATGGAGAAAGAGAGAACCCCCCCAGGGGTACACATCTGACTTCAATTCCACTCTTGTCAGGTGCATACAAACCTGAGGGGCACATACAGGAAAAGAAACACACAAACACAGAAAGAGAGAAAAGCGAAGAGATGCTCTAAGAAAGAAAGAAAAACAAGAAAAAAAAATGATGTCATTTGGTTGATTTTCCACAAATACTAACTTTGTATTTCTCCAAACCTGAACCAGTTGTAAACAAATAGTTTCAAATGAATTAATAACAAATATATGGGATGTATATATTGTATTTATATTTGTTAATTTATTTGAACCTATTTGTTTACAACTGGTGCTTATATGATATCAAATATAACATCTCATCAGTCTTTTTCTATTGCTCATAAAAAAATTTGATTGTTTGCTATTTTTCATATTTTTATATCTATGCTTGCACAAATTACACCTTCAAATTCCTTGTTTGTGTAAACCTACTTGGCAGTAAACCCATTTATTCTGACTTTGATTCTGAAAAAAATCAATTAAAGGAATAGTTCATCCAAAAATGAGAATTCACTCATTATCTCTCACCGCTGTGCTGATTGAGGGGTGGGTGAAGTGTTTGAGTCTACAAAACCCTTCTGGAGTCTCAGGGGTAAACAGTGTTAGAGCAGAATCGAATGCAATCGAAGTTAATAGTGAATCCTTCTTCAGACTTAATAAAACAACAGACATGCCTCCATACTGCTCGTGTGGTGTCATCCAAGTGTCCATAAGCCCCGACATTCATATTCAACTCGAAACAGCATCATTTACACCATGTTTTAATGGTTTTAAGCCTAAATGTCCGCTGATATCTCCCGACGAGGTGCATTCAGGGAATTCAGTGCAACGTCGGAAATGCTAAGTCCGCTAGCTTAGCCACTTCTGGTGAACATTTAGGCTTAAAACAAATGACCTTATTTCGAGTCGAATTGGAATGTTGGGGCTTGCAGCACTTGGATGACACCACATGAGCAGTATTGAGACATGTTATGTTTTCTCTGTTGTTTTGTTACATCAGAAGATAAGTCAACAATATCTTCAAATGTATTGGATTTTGCTAGAACACTGTTTACCCCTGAGACTCCAAAAATGTTTTGTGGACTCAAACACTTCACCCACCCCCCCATCAGCATAGTGGTCAGTGAATAGTGAGTGAATTTCCATTTCTGATATCCCTTTAAGGTAAAAAAAAAAACAAAAAACTGCAGTGAAACCTTTTGTATTTATTAAACGTTATTAAGAAGATATCGTTAAAGCTATGGTTGGTGATCCTGGAAAAGTTAGCAAGATCAGGCTATACTTGCAAAAATGCCCCCTCCCATCAACCCTCTTGTCAAAGTTACGCCCCCAAAACACATAAACGTGCAGTGACAACTGCAAGAAGTGACATCTGGGCTGAGGACTCTGGTCATGCGCAGTGAGAGCACGGGCACAGTGCATGCAGGCAGGTGGTTAGTGTCAATTACAGTTACCATATCAAATAATTTCATTAGGTCCGAAACAGTCCTGTGAAGGCCACAGACACCGTGTTTCTGAAACAAATTACCAACCCTACCTTTAATATTCAATGTGCTGGTAAGCCTGAGGATGCCGGATTGCCTGTACAAAGTTATTTTGGACTTTTCTGTCTTAGCCGTCTTTACAGTCTGTCAATAAAGTGGTTGCTTGTTTTGTCCATTTTAGGTGCCAAAACAAGCAGGATATTAAACTTTCTGTTCTTAACCTTTGACCTCCCCTTTGGCCTACATAGTTGTTCCACTGGGCAAATAAAACCCAGTCTTTACCTTTTGTGTGTTGCACTGTGGGTTTCAAAATTTGTGTGAGAGTGTGTATACATTTTTCTTATGTATCCTGCATCTTGAAAAAAAAAAAAGGCATACACATAGCAGAGGTTATTGGGTGATTCCTCTCTGGCCTGTTGAAGAGCATAATGTTGACTGCTGATAGCAGGGCTCTGGCCTATTGTGAGTGTAAAATCAGAAGTACAGGGCATTTTCTGTGATAACACCGTGGTAAATATATTCCACATGTCCTTCGCTTATCATATATAGTTGCTGACTAAGACTGGAAAGCAGGTGATTCAGAAATGCTTTCTGTAAAGATCTTTCACACTAGATTGTTGCTGTATACCGTGATCTAGATCTTTATGTGTTATTTATAGATGATAATACGCCACCTATTTTTTAAACAGGTCTGCTACCGCTCAACATGCTCCTGGTGTTATTGGGGTGATAAGTCGAAGTTAAACGAGCCAGAGTCCATTTGCATTCAGTGTTTTTACCTTGCGTTATCCATGGGACTAAGCTGAGGTGCTTTGGGAGTATTTAGCGTTCTGCCGTGCTGTGCATGTAGGAATTATTACCAAGACTCTGTGTTCTGCATTTCCCTTGTTAGACAGCGCAAGAGAGGAGACTACAGAGAGGGTGAGCGAGAGTGGAGAAAGAGGGCGAGAGGTAGAGGGAGCCGTGTGTTGTTGGCAACCACAGGCCTGTGTCGGGCCAGTCTACTGAGACAGGCTCGCTTTGTCTCTAGCGTCATTTGCAGCTTAAACAAACAGGTGTGATGCAAGACAAACACACCGCCGCTCTTCAAAGTAGAGACAGGAAGTGACACTGAGCGAGGGGGAGTGAAGCAATAATGGCGGCGGTGGCAATGGGCAGTCAAGGGGAGAAAAGAGAATACGTGGAGTTGATCAAAAGTGTTATTCTTCTGCTGAATGTAATTTAATTCGGTGGAGTTTACATAACTCTTCCTCCTCTTAAACTTCCGTAGGTGTAAGCCCTTTATTTTCTTCATTTGAGCTTTCGCAGTTTGGAAAATAAATTGGTCCTTGTTGGGGTTTTTTTTTCTTCTCACCTCCACTAAAATGTCTGTTTTTTCTCTCTCGTTCACTCTAATGCTGACAGCCTCTTACCTTCTCTACTGCTTCATCACGCATTCTTTCCCTCCCTCCCTCCCTCCCTCTCTTTTTCTCTGCTCCGTGGCATTGTCACTTGAATCAGAAGTTGAGTGCTGGCTAAGTGAAGGGGTACACAGTGTGTCTGCAGGCCTGAGTGCTGCTGCACTGCCTTGCTGCCTTCTCCACAGAGCCTTGATTCGGCCCCTGCAGATAGGGGACCCAGGGTTTTGCTCAGCCCCTCCTCCCTTTGCCTTCCTGATGAGCAGCATCTCTAATCCCTACACATGTTAACCCTTGAAGCTTCTTTTCTTTACCATCATCTCCACTCTGCAGATCAGGCACTCACTCATGTTTTCCCCCCCATTTTAATAATGTCTTGTTGTACTCGCGTTCCAGTTTTGTCTGCCAGAAAACCTTAAACCTCAACTTTGTCTGGTGGGAATTGTTGCTCTCCCTCTCTATTCATGTCTGGCACATTTGTAAGAAAGCAAAAGAAAATGTCGCAAATCTCTGAAGTATATGACAAACAACATATGTTTAATTTGAATGTGCCAATATGATTAGTGTGAAAAGTGTTAACGATCTGACAGTCTGCATGCATGAAACGAAAATGTGTTTAATAAAGTGACCATAAACTGTGCTGTTAAATTCGTTCATCTTGATTTAATTTTAGTGATTATCCTTAGAGACTCATAGACTGCCAAAGAAATTCATTCATGCCAGATTCTGGTACGTCAAGGGCTGCTTGTGTGTGTTCAAGAGCTTCGGATGAAATGTAGTAGTTGCAGTCTGGTTGGGATCAGAGAGGAGGGTGTCGACATAAAAATAATAAATAAATAATAATATATTGATATATATGTATATCTATATATATCATTAATATATGGGTTAGTAAGGAGTGGTGAATAAGCGGGTTATGGGAGCGTGTAATTCAAATTCAGGCATGAGTGCCACATAAGGTAAGCAGCAAAGACAATGTGGAGCTTGATGCAGGACCCAGTGTCAGCTCAGCCCTTCAATTATCCTCATTATTACAGTATGTCCTCATTTTGCAGACACTCTCACCTGCAGTGATATATCTTAGACCCAAGATTAGACTTGCTATGAAGAGATGGTGCGTTACACAACCCCAAGCATTACTCATCCCAACCATAACACAGACAAAATAGCAGGCAGTAAAACAACAAGCATAGATCACAGGCCTAATTGACGCTCTAATGCAAAGCATCATCCAAGCAGACAGATGGGGAGAAGGTAAGGCTTTCCTTTTCACACATCCCAGGCTCTTGGGCTCAGTAGAGGTTATTTTAGTGGATGTATATGAGATATAATGATACGTCAGTGAGATCTGCTGGGACAAGAGGAGCAGGTAGTGCAGTAGAGCAGAGGGCTGATTTATGAGCAGGATAAATGATGCGGTGGGTGTCTGCCTGTGTAATAGCACTGTGCTCTGCACACCGTACTCTCACTCAGCTGTAGTTTATAGTGTGATGTGTGATGGGGATAAATGTCAGCTTGGCTTATCTAAGAAGATCCGATATGACTTTTAACTGGCTCCTCTCAAACACTTTTCAAACGAAAAAACTGTTGATGACACATCGGCAAGAATGAAAACCGAGATTATGAAAATTGTTCGGATTGTTCATAACAAGTGTGTGACTGCACAACAAGGTTTCATCATCTGCTACTTTTAACTTGCCATCATGGTTTCTCTCATCTTGCAGCGGGCTTAGTTATTTTGTGATAGCAAGCAAATTCACTGAAGCAAGATTTATTTCTTTGATATTCGTGAGATTAAACATATGAGTTGGGATGAAAAATGAAACCAGCCACTACCAGAGGCTGCTGCTGTGTGTTGTTGAACAGTTAAAGCAATTATTGTTTGAAAGTTGCCATATTACCTTTTCAATTAGTTTGGCTATAAAAAAAAAATCCACCCCACCATGGAGGAAGCTCAGCCGAAACAGGCTTATTTGCTTTTGTATGTATGTGGCAATATTGAAATGGTTAGGGGGAAAAAACTAGAGTCCTGTTGCTTGCTCTGAACATGTTCTTAAAAGAATGCACATTATCCCTGAACTCATTGCTCAGTGCTTAGCCGTTATCCTCAAGCAGGTATAGTCTTACTCTATATATAACACTGAATCCTGGATGCTTGGCAGTATGTTAGCCACACTTTTGATTGAAAACAGGCCATGCCATTATGAAACCGGAGATGAAGTCGCTAAGACGTGGTTGACAGGAGACCTACATCTGTAATATACTGCAACAAGTTAAACATTAAAAACTGACTCTCGATTGTTTCTAGCTGTTTGAAGGTATGATGTTAACTTGTATGCTCTAGGAAGGTATTGCAACAGAGCGCCTTGTGAAAGGAAGCTGTGGAGATTGCACATCCACCTAGAAAGAGCAGATATTGAAGCTGTGGTTTTGAATGGTGTATTGACAATATGTAGGGGAAGGTTTGTGGTTTCCCTGGGGGGATGTGAGGATAAGCAGGTGTGACTGTGGGGATTTCTGTTTTCCTCTCCCTGGGCCTTGCCCCTCAGAAGGCATAGTCCTCCAACAATCTGCGAACAATTGGCTGTAGATTTATGTTTACTGCTAGTAATAATGCATTAGAATAAAGAAAAGCTTGTCCGTCACTGCTCCCACACCACCAACATAACACCCTTGTACACCTCCTAAAGGATATTGTTGCTTGATGCCATGACCATAACGGTGATAATTGTAATTCTACAATCGTCCTTCTCTCCCTGTCACAATTGCCGTTTTATAACTGTGTTTTTAGGTTAACAAGGGGGTAATGCATTTTGGTCAATTCTGCAAACAAGAGGGATACCGCCCCACCATCCCCTCTCAAATCACCTGCTGCACACACCTCTATCTGGGAAAGAGCATGTTTATCGTATAATCCACTCCTCTCGTTATTTGTACGGTAATATTGAAATTAAAATCAGTGGTTGCCAAACACTGCAGATGACCTGGTTGGTTTGCTTTTCTTGCAGTTCTGCTCACTAATTTCTATGCCTTGGCCTCCCTCACGCATCCTGGTAATGAGAAAATGTGCTGTTGTCTTTGTTTACTGAGCCAGTCTGTCTGGCTGCAGCTCTCCACATTGTTTGAATATAAACAGAAGCAAAATTATTAGCTCACTTTGAGTGGTTCTGCTAAACATGATCTTACAGCGTGAAGGGTGACCTAGAGCTCTGTGCATAATGTACTGTACATATAGTTAGTACAAACTCCATACAGTAATTGATTGCTGGAAAATACACACAATGAATTATCACTTTAATAACTTCTGGGAAATGCAAAAAAAATAGAGGAATCCAACTATGTAATTTCTGATGTCAGAAGTAATGGAGCTAATGTTTGCTTTTTTTTATTGTGTTGAAAATCAATACTATTAAAGCCCACTTGTAATATACATCAAACTTTCTTGGCACCAGTGGTTAGGAAGGAGAAATGTATTTGAGGTTGAGACCAAATGTGTTTGATGACAGTTTCAACACAAACTTGCATGATTGGTTTTCTCTCCTTATTGATCAACATGTACACATAAACCACAAATTGAGAGTCATCTCATAAGAGATAGACTACACTGTCAAAATGAAGTGTTTGAGTCTGCCATCTCAAGGAAACTGGGGACTTAGAATTTAAAATCGTTAATAATTTCTGCAACTTGTTTTTGTATAGAGATGCCTCATTTTGAATGCGCTAGACTCATTGGAGAGGAAATTTGCTTGTCAAGATTGTATCAATTTTCTTTTAATATACTGTATATCCACAGTTGTTTCTCCAGGAAATTGCTATTTTATTTATTTATTATTTATTTATTGGTTTATTAGATTTAATATAATCTGAAAATGAAAAGCCTTTCATGCCATATGACAGACCCCAACAGATTTCCTTTCTCTCTATTGCATAGTCACTAGAGATGAGCGATAGATAATGGGCAAAAATTTGATTTCTAGACGCGGAGGCCTGGACTGGTCTGCAACTTAATTGTGAGGCAAAAGACGATAAGAAATGCCAACTTTTGGCAGTGACCCTCAAATCTGCTGTGCCAGCAAATCCTAAGTCTGATCTTGAATCTTAATCAGTATGGCACAACAGGGCCTAAAATCCTGTGCTCCGAGGCAAATTTTGTTCTATACTGAGACTGAAAAATGTGGAATTATACATTTTAGGTTAACTTTCTGTTTTCATGTCGACAGTTTTTCATTCCTTGCAAGAAGCTTAATGTCACCCTTCCACTCTCAGTCTAAGAAGCACCACATGCAGGAATTATGAGGTCTTGAAGCTGTAAAAAGGCTCAATGTGAGAAAACCCATTCACAGTATTCTTATTTTGATACAGATATTGATATTCAGTTCAAGCGCATCAATTACATTAGGCAAGAGGAAATAAGAGTAATCTAGTGATATAACACAGTGTTGTTGTTTTTTTTTAACCAACGCCATTTAAAGGATATATATATATATATATATATATATTTATAATAAGATTTATATTGCAAATTAATATAGCAGCATAACATTTTTTATGTAAAACTTTCAAGCTTCTTTGCTCTTTGTTTTGTTCTGTGTGCACATTTATGTAGATAATAAATGGCATAAAATAGAGTAGTAGACTAACATATCCTTCAGGGTGGCACCCAAACTGTCAGGTCACAGTCAGGGTTAAAAAAAACACTTCTTAGCTGTTTTGTGTCGTTGCTGAGAAGTAAAATGGTGACTATATTCCATTTTTCAAGAGATATGGGCAAAGTTAAGGACAAGCCAGTTTGCCCATTTTGTGAGGATGTGCTCGCAAGACTAAATTCTGACACAGCGTGTAGTGCACGGAGGTTTTAAGGTTAGAAACCTAATAGTAAAGAAGCTAAACCTCATTGAGAAGGAGAATTTTTGAAGGAGCCTTGTTTCTGCTGCAGAACTACAAGAAACTGGCAAATTAAATTTTGGCATTGTGTGACAACACCATATTCCCTACTCTGCAAGAACCAAAGCCTGCTATAAGATCTGAATATGCAGATGAGTGTTCAAAACTTCTTTAGGGATATGTTGAGAGGTTTCAGGACATGAAGAGTAAACACAAGACAGGGAACATTTTGCATGCTGTTTAATGTGACAACCTCTAAACAAAAATCATTGAGCAATTAACAATGAACTTAAAGTTCTGTAGGTACATTGTATTTATATTTTGAGGATTTTCCTGTTCTAATCAGACGTGGCATTTTGCAACTATTCGGAAAAACTTACTGCTGTGAGATGTTTAAAACAAACTCTCACAAAGATGTGGTTCAGCTCATCATTGACTGACCCAAACCTAGAAAACAATGATCGTCATCATTATCATCACTACCATGTGACATCAGGCCAAAGGAAGCAGATCCAGCCAAACCGCCCTTCAAGAGGTTAGTGTGCTATATAGTATGTATTCAATCATTTAGTATGGCCCTCCAAGGATATTTCCATCCTTTGACTATGGGCTTATCACAGGGTGGCAGAGCTATGCTATTAATGCTAGCCATGCTAGTTAGCTGCTATATATATATATATATATATATATATATTTAACGTTTGTGTTTTAAGTAGAATGAGGCAGTAAATTAATTACCTTTAACCATGTGAATTCTATCATTTAAATAATAAATTTGCCATGGTAGTATCTCCAAAGACCAACACCATCACCACTGGCTTGACTGAGCCCATTGTATCTTTTGTTTTGTTGCGGGAACAATAAATCTCATAGGCCTTCAAGTTATATAATTACATTAAGCATAAACAATCCATTGCTCTTTCCAGAGCAAGGTTTTGGGTTAATTATGTTGTAGCTCCACTGTTTCACATTCCTTCCAGTTCTCGTGTGTATTTAATGTTATCAAGACTTTTTGAACGTTTTTGAAACATTTCAATCTGTAATGGATCAAACATAAAACCGTACATGCATTGTGCATATTTGTCTGCATGCATGTGTAAATATGTGCTGGGGACATGCAGTGAAGTGGTCGGGTGACAACAAATGAGGTTGAATGTAAATTGCTTTTTTATTATATTATCTGCAGTGTCCTGTTTTTATCACACAAGGTATGTACAATTTCCCTGAAGGGATAATTAAATTGCCTTCTACTTGCTTAGAAGTTCTATCTTAGTAGGCATGATAAATGTTAACAAATTGTAAAGATTTCTTTATCTATATAACTACAGTTATTTCCTTTTTTTTCAATTTTAAGATTACCACATTTTTCGGTAGCATTAGCAATGATGTGATTACTCTTACACAGCTTCTCGCTCACTTAAAAACCATCAGCAAAATTACCTGAGGAGTTTGATTTATTTAGTTGCCAAGATACCCCTGTTTTCCTGTTCACTGAAGTAAAATCTCAGCATCCAAGTGATGTCAGACGCTGATATGATTCCCAGTAATACCACAAAGAGAACAGACTTTATGGCTCAGTTTCTTGCTTCACTGCTCAGGGCTTTTTTTATTGACACAGACAACATCAGCCAAGCAATAATAATTTTGTGACCTAACCTGAAAATTGTACATCTTTATGGGGCTATGTTGTTTGATATTTCCATCCACATCCTATGTTAAAGCCCTTTCACAGAGCAGGTCTCAACCTGCCGCCTCAATCTGGTCTTCTCTGTACTGGAGTCTTTTTTCATTTCGTTAGTTGATTCATTTACATGACAGATGTCCTCATGCATGCTGCAGAGAGCCCAGGGGTGCACTGCAGCTGAACGCCACCTGTGGTGTGAGTTTGTTATTTGAACCCGTGGTCTAGAGTTCCCGCGCTGCCCTTCTCATGAGCCCTCACTGCTCACCCCGAATGTTACAGTCCTAACACTGGGTCTCATGGTACTGTTTAATTTGAGGAACCATTTGAATTCTTACACCTGGCTCAAAGAATGCGTTCAGATGTAATAGTATTGACCTGCATGTAATTGTTAATTGCTTTCAAATTTATTGGCCATACTCAAAAGAGCTTGTTTGTGGGGTGCCACACACACAACTGTCAGAAACCTTGGGTCACTTTAGTTCTAACACCTCACTGTCAATTATTTTCACTCATGTATAGACATTGTTTTCATCCTTGATCGTCGGTGAAAAATAAATAAGATTGCACTGCAAACATATAAACTGCCTGCATGAACATTTTGAAATGCTTTTGCGAACTTTCACATTCCTGTTACAAGAGCTCTAATGAGTGGTTGGTAGGTTGTGTTACAGAAAATGTGATCTGAGTTGATTGCACATTTCTTGACACTGGCAGTTATGTACTTCTGTTTTATGAAAGCTTATATATTCACCATATTGAGTGATACTACATTCACACTAACGTTGGTTTCTCTCACCACAACAAATAATCTGTTTCACCATCCCCCTCCTGCTATGTACTCAGCAAGGTTTTCATCATATAGTCTATTGGTAAAGACCAATGAAAGTGGCCCCTAAACACAACAATAGAAGCACAACTGAGTGAAGTTAACCTATGTCCCGCGGATTACAAAAAAAAACAACAATCCAATTTGTTTGGTAAATATGTGTTTTAAAAGTCATTGAACTACTTGAAACCTCCAGCACAGCCCATTCAGCCAGCACACATAGGGCCTAGCAGCTAGCTATCGTGGTTCACTTTATAAGCATACACTGTGTTTAGCCCATATATTATATAAAAATAAGGTGCAACTTCAGTGTTTCTGGTTAAACAACGCCATGTTGGGCAGGTGTGCATACAGCGTTTGTGTGAGCTCAAAGAACAATTTAGAAAAAGGGGTGAAAATTAGCGTGTTCAGCCAGGTGTTCATATTTACATCACTGCCAATCAGTGCTGGAGCAGTTAAAACCTGTCTCTACAGCAGTCATTTGACCCAGGAATAAAGCCAATTGTTCCCTTTTACACTGAACACAGAAGCCAGATGTTAGGTGGATGTTAGTGAGTTTTTTGCCCTTTGAAAAAGGATCCTTCGTTGGGGGCCTTATGTGTTAAACTGAACATTACTCTACTGTGCTGTCTCACAACCCTGGGCAAGGCCAGACTCCCATGCACTAACATGCACATGTTTGTGCATTAACACAAACCCCTACCAGCTAACAAAATAAAGAACAAAGAACTTTGGATCAAACGCTCAAAGGGAAGTTTGACTCCCCATTATTCCACCATATTGTACTCTAATGTCTAAAATCTTATGTATGTACCAAGAAACGGGTTGAAATTCCACTCACTTGCTACAAATGAGCAGTGAAAAATAACCAATTGAGCAGAACTATAAAAAGCATCAAAGGGGCAGAGGGACTAGTCATTATACAACTCGTGTAGCAGCAGGGAGACACATCTGAGGGCTTCTCCTCTTGTCACAGAAGTAGGGTTTCGATGTGCAACCATACTCCTTGTTCCATAACAATCCAACTTCGACCTGTGCAGGCTCATGGGGGTAAAACCAAACCAAAAAAAAGAGCAGCATTGTGAAACAGGTTAACCTTGGTAGCCAAACGAGGGAAGGAGATACAAAGATGCTAGCATTTCCAGACAGTCATCTTGTTTTGATTCTGTTGCTAGGAAAAAATAGCTGAGTTGATTCAATGCTCCACCTTCAAAGAGGGAGGCAATAAAGGGATAAATAGACTGATTTAGCATGCACGTGCAATTTTACGCTGCACAGCAAATATCAAAGGGTGAGTGACGAAGCATTTAGGCAGCCCCACATGTATATTTCTATGTGTCTATGTATATGAGTATTTGTACATGTAGTGGTACATATTCGGGATGTTCTGATCAGATTGGCTCTAGCTGTTTTTTTGTTTTGCATGCATGTACACCAGTTTTTATTTTTTATTAACAATATAGACTTAATCATAAGCCACAAGGAGGCTTCAAGCAGTTGTGCAGCGATTAGCATTCTCCAAGCTTCCCAGAGAATCTCTCATTCATAGCGGCCTGTAAACTGGTGTGATGTGTGAATCAGACGTTTCCCTCCCGAGGATTAGGAGCTTGATGTACTGATGATACATCTATTACAAACCCTTAACTGATGATCAGATCCTGCAGCGATGTCAGTAGTTCTCTTGAGCATCCATATAAGTAAACGGTTAATGAGCAGTTGGAGATTCAAGTCGGTGTCTTTTTAAGTATGCTTAATTACATCCCACACTCTTTCAAAAGTTACAGCCGTTTGAGTTACTCCATTTTCATCTGATGGTACGATCCAAGGAGGAACATAGCCAGACTTTTCATTATGACAAATGACCAATGAACGAAGGGTATTGGCTTGGGACACGGGTGAACTTGCACTGCACAAAAGACACCAGTCTGTCCCTTTTCCCGCTAGGTGAGCTGTGTTAATGTAATGGCTGCATCCCTCCAGGGGGTTGATGAAGCCGTGCCCTCCATGTATTTCCAGAAGAGCGAGTACCAGAGCTGGCGCACCGTGTATGCTACACTGCTGCCTTAACACCCAGCCTCCCTCCCTGGTTTGCTTCATCAGCTACCTCTCTGCAATCTCAGAGCTTCAAAGCTCCTTATTGTCCTTTCCCACATAAAGTCAAAATCACTTATTTTCATGAGTCATCCCTCCCTGCCTCTTGATAGAATTTTTGCTGTATGTTATCTTTTCCCTCTTCCTGCGCTTTCCGCTGTTTATTTACACACAACTGGGGCTGCTGTTTTCTGAAGTGTTCCCAATGATAATGACAGCAGCAAGATAAGAGTTATTTTTAGGATGTTGTGTTTGCATTTTACAGACTACTGTGGTAGGGGGGGGGGGGCATTTTTTTGCGTACATTCCATTCTGACATTGTTTAACGATACATTTATATATACATTCATAGGACAGCCAACATTTTCTTAGTCAGCAACGAACTTTATGATGATTTATTTAATGACTATAAATATTGACTCAAAGTTTTTCAGTCACCAGGCGTCAAGGGCAACGGAAGCAACCACAGAACCGGCGAGTTCTGTCTTCCTCTCTTTCAAATGCATATTTGCACAGCGACTGCTCTCTCATCTCCCAGCTACCGTCTTTCAATTCTGTAAAGCTTCATTTGTAAAACAGATCTACTTAATCTGTCTTGTCCTGGAATAAAAAAAAAAAGAAAGCAGACAATAATTACATCTTGTTTAGACCCCTGAAAGACACACATTTGATAGGTGAGTCCCAAAGCTGTTATGTATTCTTTAAAGCTACAGACAAACAGAGTGGGTGCTGTGGGAATAACACGAGGCCCTACTGTGGTGCAGTCATCACCAACACAACTTAATCGAGCCAATTCAACCGGGCTATTCTAGGACACAATGGAGAGGAAAGTGCAAAAGTGGGTTGTGTTAATTGAGTGTGTGGGCTGGGTGATTTTTTTAAATGGCCGTGTTAATTGTTCTTTAAGGAATGGGTCCCCAACTAGTGCACTCGGCTGTGGCTTGTTGTGCTACCCAGGGCACGGCTGGCAGCGGTTATTAGGAGGGCTGTAAGAACAGCTCTCGCTTAAGTGTCATCAGTTAGGTTCTTTATTTACTGATCCTTTCAAACCAACGAGGAGGAACACATGTAAATGTATTTTTTATGGAAACATGACCACAGCTTTGTCTCTATCAACATGCAAATACACAGTGGCCCAGTTACTTAATTAGGAACTTGACTGAGCTATTTGTTCATTATTTTTCTGAACTTTTGACCTCCAGGGCATAACACTGCGGGCCAGCCAGAAGGAGCTACAGTATAATTATAAGCAATTGCTTTTCTGCTTGTCCAGCAGAGCAAGATGGGAATCCCATCCCCCTCATACATGGAATATGCACTCACTCTACAAACTGTCTGTAGTCTGTTCTTCACAGAGGAAGGTGAAAACTGAACAGCCCTTCTTACAGACTGCCTAGAAAGAAAACATGGGATTTCAGTATTTTTGCCCTGTTCAGACCTGGTATTAACATCCATCCTGAGAGATCCGATCATAAGTTGTTCAGGTTAAGTTTGTGGCTTTAAAATACATCTCCTGAGACCAGTTGTGGTTGGATCTCACTTCGCCGCTCTATATGCAAATAAACACATATTCATTTCTATCTACGAAGGCCAAATTATTATTTTCTACCCAGTTCTAGTTTACAGATCTGCTTGATGACAATGTATGTGTGTGCCGACACGAGCGGGAGAAAGAGAGTGGGGGGAGTCAGTAGGGACTATGTTATTAAAGCCTAAAATTATGTTAAACTGTAGCAGGTCAGAGACATTAGCTGAGTAGGCAGTCCTTCATATGTGGCCAAGGATGCATTTGTGTTCACACAACAAAAAGAATGTAGCCACATGGGTCTCAGAACACTGTCTAATGTGGTCTGAGGACACAGGACACATCTGGGTGCATTCAGATCCATACTAAGCTGACCACTTGTGACCGGATCACTGAGGCAAATGTTAATACCAGATCTGAACTCGGCCTGTGTCGTCGTGTTACAGCTGGATATGGCAGTTGCGATCACCTTAAATGTCTGTTTGAGATCAGGACTGGGTTGGTGTTGTTATTTTGCCTGTTGGTGGTGGAATATCACTTCATTTACCTTTAACTGAGTAAGCAGATTATCTTTTAGCTGTCCATAGTTTCTTGGTAGATTTCCCTTCCCCTCATTCTTATATTTATAATCCACAACATGATGCTGTAGATTAGTAAACAGCCATTGGTAATCTTACAATTTGATCCTGCAAAAAATTCCAATGCCTCTGGTCACATGGCCACTAAATTGTGGAAAGTGTTTGACAATATTATTTTTATGAAAAAGGGTGTTGACTGTAATGTTTCCTTAGGTCTAGTGACAACATTAGAATAGAAAATGTCCTCAGGGAAGTGTCCTTCTGAACTCTGCTCTACAGATGGCCTAGCCATGGAAAAAGAGTTATATATAGAAAGTGTGGGTGATGCTGGTAGCTCTGGTGCCAGCAAGAGCTGCATTTGTGTCTTAAAGCCACCCGCCACCTATGAATGATTAACTCCCACAGACCCAGTGCAGCACCTAAGGAAAACACAGACACATGCTTGTAAACAATGATTTTGCAGCTTCATTGCTCTATTTGCTTCAAAGCAAAACACTGCTAGCACATCAGGGAAGTTTCTTTTTAGCAATAAAGGGCTTAATCACAACTCTAGTGAGGCTCTCTGTGTCAGGAGGCCTAATTATACCTTCCAAGACTCATCATTTTAGATTAATGTATCTTGCTGGCCACTGCAGCCGGCCCACACTCCGTATGTAGCCCGAGAGTTCATCGTTTTCTGTGACCCTTTCCCGGTAGTTACAGGCTAATGGAGCTATAAGTTATCATTGCTAAAGTACGCAGGCTACCACATCATTCATCACAGACCAATGGACAGAATCCTTAACAGCCTTTAACTCCAGTAGACCCTGTGGGACTCATCATACTTTAGAAACCACATTGTTGAGCAGTTAATATAGTCTCATTGTCTACTTTGCAACATTAGGGGGTCTTGTGGACAGGGAGGCAAAGTCGGCCTGTTTTTGTTCTGGTCTCAGTTGCATTGCCTCTTTGGGTTTAAATAACCAGTTATCATCCCTCTTCTTCCTACTTTGGACAACGGTTATCTGTTGTGGAACCTCTCTGTCTATAAATAACTTGGGTATAGTCGAGAGGGCTTAACCAGTGTCTTTCACAGTGAAAGAAATAGCTCTATATAAGGGTAGAAGAAGAAAGGGGAAAGCGTGGATGGAAGGAGGGGGTGTGCAGGTGAAGCAGAGGTTGTCGCCACCTTTTTAGCTCCACGTCGGTGTTTAAACTCTTTGTATTTGCCTCTCTGATGTCATTCGATCT
The DNA here is from genome assembly GCF_024713975.1 of Paralichthys olivaceus. Lineage (NCBI taxonomy): Eukaryota > Metazoa > Chordata > Actinopteri > Pleuronectiformes > Paralichthyidae > Paralichthys > Paralichthys olivaceus. The sequence goes on along the minus strand of NC_091107.1, from coordinate 15,593,722 downwards.
CATCTACCCTAAGTGCTGATTGATTTTTTTTTTTTCAAAGGCTGTGCCATGACATCGCAAAGGAAACGCTTTCCTTGAAGGGTACCTTAACCTTTGACTTTTTTACATATTTTCACTGAAAGACCCCCCACCACCACCCCACTGGTAGGTGTGTGCGTGTGTGTTTGGTTGCAAAAAATAGACGAAGAAAAGAGAAATGGATAGTGATGGTCGGATAAGAGATAGGCTCTCCAGGCTGTGTGTGAAATGGTCAGATAAAACATGTCACAGCTCTTTGATGTGGAGTGTGGGAAAAAGAAAATATAAAAAAGCAGGGGACATGAATGCCAGACCAAAGCTGTGTTTAAACAATGATAACATCTGAAATCTGCCGGTGTCCTGGTGATCATTAAAAAAGACAAAAAAAAGAGGGAAATAAAAGGAGAGAAGAAAAAAATAAGCAATATTAAAAGAGGTGCGCCTATTTTGTATTCAGGTCCTGTAGTGGACAATTCCTCTAAGGGAACACAATTATTAGTAATTGTGTTGAAATTTTATTTCTTAATTACTGCACTGAAGAGCTTCACGTGGGGCTTCCAGTGTGTTTGTAATGCTGCACTCTGCTTTGCACCAAAAAGGGCCAAAGCGAGCTAGAACGCCTGAGGCCATTTCATGCATTAACACTTAGCAACACACTCGCAATTTCCACATTTATTGGAGCAGACAAATAATTTCAGACAGAAGTGAAGAGCAGCACATGTAACAAGGTCAAGGTGGTTAATTTAAGGGTCAGTGCTATGATTTCACTGATGACTTTACTTTCCATCCCCTTGTCATATCACTTTTCTCACCTTTTATAAATATTTGAACAAAGTCAAATTGCACTGCTCGGACCTAATCATCACGTTCACCTTTACTTAATGCAATAGCAGTGTGAACTACAGGTGCTTTTATGCCACTGAAATACAAATCTAAAATATTTTATGAAGAATATAATCATGTGTAATAAAGATGAAATAATTAAATATAGGCTGTTTTGATGTATGCAATAATTGATGAGAATCCACCATGTTGACTGAGATATGCCATTGAACAGGTTTTACATTGTTTTCATGCTGTTCCAGTCATCCAGTCATCGACCGTGCCTCGTAGTTGAGGGTGTTGCCATCCCAAAAATAGACCACTCTAATCAGGCCTGTAATGCCTCACAATAGGGCAAACATGGTGAGTCAGGTTATAAATTCACTACAGAGTGCAACGAAACCATCCCAGGAAATTGCATCAAGCCTCCTTGAAGAGCCACCAGGACTTAGGTTTCAAAATATTTGGTATCCCAGAATGCTAAGCGAAGCGAAATAAGGAGGAGGGAAAAAAAAAAGGAAGGGCTAAAAGTGCAGAGTGATGAGAAAATTGGTTGGAGCTGTGTGGGGGGGCAATGATAATTATTTATGCAAGACTGAAGAGGTGATGGATAACAAGAGTATTGCCAAGGCTCTCCTTTGTTTTCAGGGATAGTAAGAGTAAGTTACTGCATAGGAAATGAAAGGATGCACATGAATTGACACACACACACACACACACACACACACACACACACACACACACACACACACACACACACACACACACACACGCACGCTAATGCACATCATGGCTATACCTGTGTGTAATGCTCAGTATGTGCATGTATTTCTCAGTTCTCCTTTGAGTCTATAGTGTTTGCTGGGCAACGTGTGCCCTTTAGTACATGTTTGTTTGCATGTTTGCACTAAGAAAGACTGAAGACTGATGGGGTCTCGAGGGAGGGCCTGAAATCTTTGACCTGAATACATATTTTCACATATTAGTGATGAGTGAGGGAGCCCCAGTGAAACGTGACAAGGCCTGTTTTCCTGCTTGTTTACAGGTAATAAATACTCTCCGCCACGAAGGTAGAATCCAGGCCAGGACATTTTATAATATGGTCAGGGTAGAAATGGAGGAATACTCTGTGACATTCAGCAAAATTAATTTTCTGGGTTAGTGTTGTGTATGTATACAGCCGTAGTACGTTTCTTTTCTATGTTTGGAATTGTAGAGGAATTGTAGGAATTTAGTCCCACGAAAAGTAAAACATCTGAGTAAGCAAGACTTGTCAAATATCCAGTGCAATGAAATGTGCAACATTTGGTTTGCATGAATATTAGTCTCATTAATATGTTAATGTTCATGACACTATTTTATCATATATTGTATTCAGCGTAGTGTCGGTCAGTTTAAGCACCATTGTCTGTTTGCTTCACTCCTGTTCCCTCGGAATTAAGTGTTTAAATACAGCTCAATTCCCATAAAGCTGTTTTCAGTTTCTGTTGTCAGACTCTGCTTGGAAAAATCCAGATTTTTATATTTGCCGACATTGTTGCACAAAATCATCACACGCAAGACATTTCAGCTGTATTTATGAGTTGACCACTCCCAAATTTAGACAGAATGGCAACAGAATATCTTTCTGTCTTTGAATCTCACAAAGCGCCCCGACATTAACTGAACAGACTACTCTCCTCTACGCATGGTAGCCAAGGTTTTTCAAGAAAAGTCGCTAGATTAGTCACTAACTACATGATAGCTGAAAAGGATTGTCTTTAACGAGTCATGAGGAAACGCCCAGCTGATGGCCGGCCAGCCAAAAGTAACTCACTCACGCACTAGGCCTTATAGGTATGCACGTATGGGTGTGCCCGATGCTCTGGTGCCTGTGTGATCATCATAACGACACAAAAACACAGTTTCGTGGTTGGGACACACAACATGGACGGGTTTCTAGCTAATGTGACATGCTAGTTATCAATACAATAATAGAGAAATCAAAGGGAAATAAAATCTACAAACAAATAAACAACACCAGGTTAACGAGATATGATTGGCCAGTCCCTGAACTTGAGTGCCTGATGTGATTGGCTGGTGCTTCCGCTGGTGAAAAGTTGAGTTCTCCCATAAGCAACGCAACAAACATCAGAAACACCCCATTCAAAGGGAATGAGCAGTGTTTTACTCGATGTGTCCAACGCGTTTGCTTGCTCACTCACTCACAACTGTTGCGGATGCAGAGTTGGGCCGTGGTCAGTCCAGCCAAAAATATTATGGGCAGGATATTACATTACCACGAGCTCCAGGCTGCCCAATTATCTGGCCTACACCTTTAACACCTCTGAGCGTTACAGAATCAGAGAGAGTGGAGAAAAAAAAAAAAGGGAATTCAGAGGACCTGCCTTTACGATTTCCAATTATGAGGTGTAAAGTCTGTTTATAGCCGTCTCAGGAGGAGTCACTAAACATTTGCTTACTTACAAATGCAATTAAAAATCACATTAGTCCTTTCAGACATTTCTTTTAAATAGACATATTTGTAAAGGAAAAACAAAGACATTTAGTTCAGCCACTGATACATTTTACTCCTCGACACTACAGTGGGGATAATGTATTTGGGGTTTGTGCCATGTAAAGTCTTATCTGAGGTTCAGAAGTGACAGTGTGTTGTAAAAAAAATACCATTCGAGTTTATGTTCCCCTTACATCTATCTTTCTCTTTGTGTGGTGAGAGGGGTATTGTCTTTTTCCCCCCTTGCTGTTGGAGCTGCAGGTGTGTTCAGTTGTGATTGTCAGGAATTGGATATGAAGGGGACTGCCAACTCCAAGTATGACCTCATTAATTACATCTGTCAGTGATTCCCTGCAGATCTGTCTCCTGCTCTTCACATGCTGCCACTCAGCCAGCCAACCAGTCAACCAGTCAGTCAGGAAATTTTCTGCTGCGGGTTAGACAACCTGCCGGGCCTCTGCTCATAACAGTAGCAGGTGGGATCGGGGAGCGGGGGGGGGAGTGGGGAGGGAAAGAGGAGGAAACATTAAGGACTGGAGAAAGACAGAGAGTGGAACAGATGAACACATTCATGCAAACTCACTTCCATTTGATTGCATAAAAATGCACGCACACACACACACTCACACAGAGGCAGACACCTCTTTCGCAGTGCAGCCGGAAGAATTTGATCTTTATTTAAATCCTTAAATTATAGCTGATTAAAAATTCATGGAGAGCCGTTTATATGAAAGCTGGCTGCTGTGCAGGCTGCCCTGTGATGTCTAATTGGTCTGAAGGTTGCCAACCCTTTGAACAAGTCAGGACGGAGAGTTGTGGCTGCCTGTGTGCTTCGAATGAGGATGTGAGTGTTTACCACCCACCTAACCCTTCGCCTCTCTGCCTGTTTTGTTGCGTTTGCGTAGTGTATGATGACTGGTGACCCTCTAAAAAGTTAGAGGCACAGAGAAGAGTGGACAAATACCGCATCTGTGATACGTTTTTAAAAGAATGCATTTTAAAATGACACCTTCTTTTGATTTGGTGTTCAATGCTTGGTGTATGTGGTTCCGAGTGGCAGTTGTGACTCTGGATTTTCATTTGGAGCGGCTCTCACCCTCAAAGCTACGGCAGTCTTTGGAGTTTTTAGGAGGGGTTTCCGAAGTGAGCGGCGACGGGAGTGGGAGGTTTGTGGGCTCCACTGCTGGAGGTCCACTACAGCATTGCTCACACTTGAGTGTGTGAGAAGCCCCATCTTTATTCCCTCATTCTCTTCACTCCCATAGCACTTGCGTACGCAAACACACACATACATGCACATACTAACAGGCGCACATAGCCCTCAATGGCAGGGCCCTCCCGCTGCCCCAAAGCATGGAATACCACATTTGTTTGTTTACGCCTCGTTTTCTTTCCCTGAACTCTATTAACATTTATATTGCAGCTGAAGGTGTTGGAAGTCCCTCCTGCAGAGGGCGGGGGGGACTTGGCTTAGATGAGAATGAGCTTCAGTCGAGCCTTCCTAGGCATAGACTTGTGTGTTTATACCGACATTATCCAGCTATTCCCGAACTGCCTCTTTCCCGTCTTGGTAGTTTTTTTCACCCTTTTTTTCTATGCATATCACCATTTGCTCCAGCTCGCCTCTTATGTGACTCTTTAAGCTTTTATCTCTCTCCAAGGTAAATTGATTGCTTGAAGAAAAAAAAAAAAAAAAAACTGGTTGGAAATGCTTGTGGATTGGGCAGCCTGATTGAGCATTAGCATATGAAAAGAAGAGAGACAGCTCACAATGTCAGAGGAGAAGGAAGCGTTATAGGAAACATCCGCTAGACATCTGTGTTTCAGATGTTTCTCGCAAATTTTAACACGTTTTCATCGCTGATCTGTGGGGGTATTCCAAGCAGACAGTTCAAATTCACACTGCTGGAGCGTCGCTATTCAAGCAGGATTTGGTGCCACAATCTGTACTGTCATTTTGATAAGCCTCGCCTTCCTCAGGCTCCACAAACAGGGGGGAAAAAAGGAAAAACTCCATGACAATTTCATACACTGTTAAACAAAGAAATGACAAAAACAGTATAAATGAGCTGTGCACGACGCACGTGTGTGCAGACACGACTTTCTGCCTAACTCCTCCCAGCCTGAAGACCCGGACGAACCGATAAAGCTTGTCACATGTGGCTGATGCCTGTCATGTCGATCTCCCCTGCATGCTAGACCTGCATCAATTAGGGCCCTGATACTGCAGGTTATAGATCTGTATCTTGCTATATCTGTCCCCTGGACCCAGCGGCCAGGCCTCCAGCAGAAACACATTGCTCTGTTTGATAGTTTAGCACAGGGGGGACAGACACATCAAACCTATTATTGTGTTCTTTTTTTTCTTTTTTATCCGTATGTCCACTGGCTACTGCGTAAAAGATGTTTACCTCATGTGCACAACCTAGGTGTGCTCACTGCTGGCTGTGTTTCTATATGGATCTACAAAGTAACAGCATGAGAGACAAAAGAAATGGACATAATCATTCACTCATTCGTTCCAAGCAGATATTCACATTTTCACTTCATAGGACATTTTAAACAAGCACTGTATGTAACTGCCAATATAGAGGAAACCTAAGGATTTTCCAAAATGCAAAATTGCACTGTCTAAAGGAAAAAAGCTTTTCTATACAAATGTTTTGGTAGTTTCGATATAAAAAAATGACATAGATTATGATGGATTACAAAATTAAGAAAGCAATTCTCTCTCTGTGTCTAGAACAGAGAGCCACCGACAGTCATTTCTTTCCACTATATATATTTTTAGCATTCTTATGTGCTAAGATGGAAGCTGAATATCAAGTAAATGTCACTGCTCTTGTGCGCTTCATAATATCATTAACAAAAGAGAGCCCGGAGGAATGTGGGACCCGGGATTGCATCTATTAATGCAAAACATAACACACATTCTGTGTACCGCCGCCTGGCCTGTGCACTTAGAGCATGTATACGTTCGGGAGAGTCGGAGTCACTGAAATGTGCCTGCAGCCTAACTGTTCGGTTTGCCGTTATATGTATTATATTTAAAAATGTATCAACATATTATATTTCCAGCGGAGTAATATTCACTCTATGCTGAACTCCAAACTCTGATAGACAGCCTGTAGCGCAACATTATTTTATGTCATTGCTTGTTGTACTTCAGTGGTTCTTTTTTTTTTTTTTTTTAAGCATTTAAATGAGCCAGTTCCTTCTTCGTTGTGATAATGAACAAAAGTGAAATTGTTCAAGCTGATTACTGCAGGTGAATTAAAGTCAATGATGCTCTTGGTCTATGTGGTTTTTAAAAATGTTACCTGTTTATGCATCATAACTGGATTTTGTTCTTGACCTAGTTTTGCCTGGTTGAAGTGAATATTGAGCTCACTCATCTCTGGGTTAATAGGTTTTTTTGGTTAATTGTTTAACAATGTTTGTGCTGCCCTCTTGGTCAGGTCACTCTTGCACAATATAATATTATACAAATAGAATCTAGTATTAAAATTAAAAACATCTTGCCTCACACACATCTGTGGTGAACAGTTACCCTCTTAACCTCTCGTTTTTTTCTTTATCACCACTCTCAGTCTGACTCACATTGTACGGTCCGTTCATTTTTCTGATGAATAAATAGAGTCATAGCATCTTCTGTGTCATACATTTCTGACACAAGCCCCAACATATCACAAGCAGTACATTGCAGTCACAGCGTTGTTTTTTCCCCTCTCTTTTTCATTTCAGTTTCTTTTTTTTCCCTCTCCACCAGCTGTCCCCGTGTCCTCAGCGTTCACATTGGGTAGGGTCTTGCGCTGTCAAGCAACTTCTGGTTTGTTCGGCTCTTTAGTTCCCCGTGGCTGAAGCCGACGCAGACACACACACACGGGGAAGAACACACATGCGCCCTTGCACACATGCACACAGAGAGGCATAGCGAGAGCCCTTTTGTACTTGTCTTGACTGCGCTGTGCACCGCCGCAACATTTTGCTGATGATTTCCTACAACCAACAGCAAAGTGTCACTTTCCCTTCGATTCGCTAATTTGCATTGGTTCCCTTTTCCCAGTGTGGCTCTGGGTATCAGTGCCCACGAGCTGAATGTCAGTGTCTCTTCTTAGCATACAAATATCCCCATGATATTACGTGTCATGTGTACTCCTGGACATCTCTAACATTTGATAATACCCTTGATATTTCACGATCAAATTTTCAAGCTAGATTTCCTTTAATCAAATACCAGCGTGTTTGCCAAATATGCCCTTCAACATTAAAAAATATCACCATTCATGTACTTTTTAAAAATGAGTTTTATTAATACTATTATATAGTTATATAAATAAAATAGTATTTAGTTATTGCATCTTGATTCATAGAAATGAGGTGTCCCAAAATGTTCTGTTCTTGTGGATTTGGAGGCAGCACCAGACCAAGCAGTATAGGTGATCTGCCATGGCCTTATCTAATCTGATTTGCATGCCAGAGAGAATTATGTAATTGGCATTTATGCAGAACAAAGAAGGATCAGCTCATGGAAAAGAAGGGTTTTCATGTAGAACTGTGTGTCTAAGCCTGTTTTCTGCAGCTCTGTGCTGCCTATGGTTGGCGACTGTGCAGACAGACAAGAAATGAGTGGGACTCTGAGAATCTGTCTGTGTTTGGTGCCATACACATGCATGATGTGTTGTATTAGTGCATGATGAGCTGGCATATGACCTGCAACGAGGGTTGATGGCAGTAGAGGGGGGTTGGAGTCGAACCACATCTTTCACGTATGCTTCTTGAGATTTGTAAAGCTTTTAACTCTCCTGGAATTACTGTATAATGCACTGATCTCATGACTCAGCACTTCGAGTGGAGGTGGCAGAGGTTGAAGCTCCAGATGTATGTAAGATGCACTGCATGTTAATGCAATGAGATGTGCTTTTGGAATGATAATCGTTTTTTAAATATCATTTTCACGTGCACATATTAAAGCCCGGGGCAAAATTGACTGCAATATATTTCTCAATGGAGCCTAAGGCTAACATTAGCTTCAGGGTAACTTGATCAAAAATGACTGTTAGCTCCAGGTATCACATTGAACAAACGGTGTAACTGGATCACTTTTTAGGAAGACTTTATTTGGACTCAGCTTTACATTAGCATGATATTCCTTCAGTTTGCAGACGCCTTAAAATGAGTGGATTAAGAAATGGTATGTTTAATTTTAGGGCAGTTCTGTTCTTCTCTATGCATCATGACCTGCAGTTTGGTGATAAGTCAGACATTTTAATACAAATATATTATCCTCAGCCTTCTTGATGGAAAAATTATGTTGCTAGTGGAGGCGCTTTGGACACTGGAGGACAATCCCACCCTGAGGTGACAAAATCACACGGACAGTGTATTTCATTGTTACACTATTTTTGTAATGTAAAAACCAATTTCAAAATGAATGTGTGAACAAAAGCATACACCTCCTGCCGCCGTCACCTGACAGTAATGTAATAATCTGTAATGAATTATCACATTTCTTATGCACAAGGAAATTAAATTCATTAAATATACCCCCTTTGGAAATGAAGTGCTGTGAATGAGCCAGTCTGAAGTTGTGAAAGAGACATGAGCTCATTTTAAAAATGATGATAACCAATATTTTCCTCCCTGTGTCGAGTTTAAAACCACTGACGTTCCTCTCAACTGCAGCGTGTGAACAGTCCTGTCCAGGCTCAACTCCTGCTGGGTCGCTAACATATCACAGTTTACTTGCCAGTTTCCATTTTTAGCCCGAGTGCAGTGCTGCCTGCACCAGCTATCCGTTAACCGTGGGTCTGTTTGACTTTGGTTTTCTCGCTGTGAGGCAGGTAAAAAGAGTACAAGTGTAGGCCTGAGTCATGAAGCAGGATTGATAAGCTGGATAACTGTGCTGAGTAACACCTGGAACTCCCCCAAATCTGGAACATGGCCCGAGGCCAAATCTCCTGCAGTGAGCGTGAGACTCATGCAATGGACTCTCTAATCTGACACACTCTCCCTGCACCTCCTATTTCTCACACTGCTGAATTGTTGCCGCTCGTGTTGCTGCTTTGTGTGTACAGACGTTCGACTACAGCCCGAGTTTCACCTGACTGAGAGTGAGCTGTCAGATGCAGGCCGGATTGTTATTAGTCTGCCCGGGTCCTCCAGTCCCTGCATTTGCCTCAGTCACGTGCGTTTATGCAAATGACGTTGCACTGCACAGCTGAGCGAGAGCGCCGACAGGGAGAGAGAGAGAAGTGACGGAGGATCAGTGCCTGGAGAAATAAGAATAGCAGAGTATTTGGATGTGTTGCAGCTGAACTGGCTCAATTTTTATAAAGGTCAAAATATTTACAGGACACACAGGCTCATTTTTCTCACTGAATTGCAGAATTAAAAAGAAGAAGTAAAGATCGGAGGGGGGCTGTGCTAATGCTCTAATAACTTTAATGACCCTGTAAAATCGGGGCTTCATTTTGATATTAAAAATATTCTGGATCTCAGCTCAGTAGCTTTTTTTGTTTTAATGACTGAAACACCCAATTGAGAGAATCTGTCTCGCTACAACTAAAATGTGCTTTTTATGATTTTTTTTAAATTTTCATTTACCCTGCTTGTTTTTTTAAAAGTACATTTAAGTTTCAACTCAATGAGAATGTTTTTTTTTTTAAATGAAGCACTTTAAATTATGTTGATGTTGAATAATCATTGCTTATTTCTTACAAATTTCTAATTGTCTCACAGAAAGGTAATTATATTTTCAGAGGAATTTTCTTTTTCCACGTGTTTAGTCATTTGATGATGAATAGTGAATTACATTCACAGTTATGTGAAAGGGCCGTTAATACCGCTGATCTCTTCAGCACACACTATGCAAGTGAATGCAGCTTTCACCTGGTTCAAACCTCATTGGCTTTGTTTTGCAGTGACACCGAAACAATGCAGGCTCATGTGAATCGAAGGATAGCCGCTCACAGTTTACAGAACATGCCTGGTGTGAAAAGAACATACGATTAAAACACATAACCTGTCTGTACTGAAAATCAAACCTCTAGCAATCCAAACAGAACCAGTGTTGGACTTTAATTCTTCAACAGATAGACGTCTGTCTCGTTCTGTGTCCACTGGATGTATACGGAGAGAGTAGGCTAATATACTAGCTTGAAAAAATGGACTGGTCTTGACTGGTGAGGGAGCTAAAATTGCTCAAGACAAGATTATGCATAATTTGCAGCTTTAGTATTTAGTATCCACAGTCACCAGAGAGGTTGTATTTATTATTTATGACAAATATAGTTTTGCTCAAATACCACTTAAAAACACATGTTGCCGCTTAATGTTTTCACCAGTTTCAAGTCAAAGGGAATCGCACCTCGTTCTCACAGCGCGATGTCTTTGCGCTGGCCGGAGGCAGGGCGGTCCGGCTGTGCACCTGCGCTGATCCGTTACCACTCTTAAAAATGCTGAGATGTCAGCAGGAGCCCGGTGAAGCAGTTTGTTCTGCTCACCACTCAATGGACATGTTTCATTGGCACCTTGCTGGAGGTCAGCAGTAACTGACGGCCAGAGCCGTGGGGGTCAGGCCCACTACCTGGCTTGAGCTGGAGAGTGAATTACACTGTAGGTGGTGCAGGTGGGCTGAGCCAAGGCTTGGGGCTGAGATTGAGGCCCAGCAGCATGTTAAGGGTGTGTGTGGATTGCGTGCAGAAATCCATTTGACCATAGTGTCACACAGCTCTATTTATACGCCTGATGTGTAAGAGCTACTTGGAAACCCAGCAATTCTTTTTCTTTTATTTTGGACAGATTCTTCAACCAATAACTATTCTGTAGGGTCCCTCACTTGAGTGACGGAGTTGGGAGAAGATGTATCATTGAAGGATTAGGACTAGAGCTCATCACAGAAAATAGCCTGGTCAGTGTGACATGCCACTTTTAAAGTGGCTGAATATTTTAAGAGAGCCCTCTTCCTCCGAGGAAATGAAGCGCAGACAGAGTGGAGAGCAGGACATTTTTGTTTGTTTCTGCCACTGCTCAGGGGCAGAGACGGCAGATTTGGAGATGTGGAGTAGATTGTGAGGGAGAGAGGGAGTTGGGGTCTATTTTCACCGCAGCTGAGGCCTCCACTAGCCACAAGCAGTTTCTATAATTCCAGAGATGAGAGAACAAAATATCCTCCGCTGCACAAAGTAAGATTTTACTCCCTTCTCCTCCTCCCGGCTTTTCTGTATTTCTTCCTCCTCCTCCTGTTTTACTCCACTTACCTCCAGACAGCACTACCTAGGTGCATCAAGGACAGTACAAGGCATTTCAGCATTGCCACACACAGACAGCCACAGTGCAACAGAGTGTAAACACTCCCCTTTTACATGACATCTAGTCAGGATCATTGTGCCTGCTCTACATGCATCACCTGCCACTAAACGATTGTGTACTGTGGGCTGAGCGGATGTGTGTCCACGTAGCAGGACGCTGGCTGGCCGGGATTGCCTGGGAGCAATCTACACCATGGAGAATAACTTAGCTGAGCCCTGCTGCTGAGCTCTTCTGAGCATGCTTAAGAGCTGAGAATTATTCCACTCATTTCTAGGTTCCTGTGAAGCATGACAAAAAACTCGAGTGCTTCATGCTCGCCCAATTCCCTTCCTGAGAGGAGCAGACAGGCTCTTGGTTTAGAAGTCATTCAACAAACACTCACCATGATGAACATTAATTACATCAATTAAGTGGACCACAACCATTGTTGGTGGGGGTGAACAGCAAAACACTGAGTCAAAAATAGAAAAGCTGCTGTTTGTTTAAAATAGCTTCCAGATGACCAGACTCCAATTAAAGGAAATAGTTTTTTTTAATTTAAAAATGACATAATATTTTATTATTATTATTGTAATGTAACGATTTCAGGTCACTTTTTTATTTTATTTTATTTTGACAGAATGATAGAATGATATTTCATAATGTGTCCAGTACTTCTATATTTTTAGCAGAATTTGAAACATTTTTCTTAAATATTGTCAGTTTATATTACATTGCAATAGTTTTTATGTTAATGCAAATGTGTGTTTTTCCTTTGATTGCATTTCATGGTTTTCGCTGTCAACAACTATTCAGTTGCAAACATGTTGGGAAAGGAATTTGGAAGCAGAATTTTTCAAATACTCATAATGAATAGACACAGTTATTTCTTATCAACAAATCTCTCAAATAGCCAATGGATAATTGAAATTAGAGACAAAAATGACCAACTGACAGTTCCCATAGAGTGTGAGAGCTCAAAGTCACCTCAGTCACAGCAGCTCACTGCGTAGGAAACAAAGCGTGGGCCACACCATGGTGGTGCAGATTCTTCTGATGGGAGGAAGAGTCCTGACTTGCTTCCTCCTTCGGGAAAACTGACATTCATGTCCTGGAGGTGAACAGTAAAAGCCATAAATATATAACACTCCCGAAGCCGCTGGTGGCAAGTTTAATTCATGTTTCCGAAGATACTGAATGCCTGATGACCTTGGTGCCACGCATAATGATGCACACTTAGAGTTTATTTTTGGAACACAATGATCCACATAATTAACTTTGAAGTACAATGAATTGTGTTTCCATCATCTTGGCAGTTGCCTGGAGTTTGTTTTACTTCTAAATGATTAACAAGGTTGCATTCAGTTAGTCATATGTGTGGCCGCATTTATATCCAGACAACAATGCTGCTACTGCCAGTGTAAGTCTGCTTAAACCATTTACATGGTTACATAATTAATTAGGGCTGCGACTAATGATTATTTTTCATCATTGATTAATCTGCCAGTTATTTCCCTGATTAGCCGATTAATCATTTTGTCTCTGAAATGATAGACAGTTGTGAAAAATGCCCTTCACAGTTTCCCAGAGCTCATATCAACACCGCTTGTTTTTGTCTTAACCAACAGTCCAGAACCCAAAGTTATAAAGTTTACAAGGATATAAAATATAGATAGGAAAATATAAAAGTGACTCAAATGACTACACAATTAAAAAAGTAGTTAAAGTCTGATTCTGAGTAATCCTTTAATCTATAACAGTAATTAAAGGCTCTTCAAATAATCCTGTGTCCAGACTGAACAATTTATTTTGATTATTTAGAGAGTCTTGTGTCAAGGATGAGGTTGTTGCTCCCATGGCAACCCAGTGTGTTTGGAGGCATATACAGAGCAAAGCAGGTGAAATCAGGCGGTCCTGAGGGAATTCGACAAAAGTTGTGAAGATATTTTGTTGAGCTGTGGACTCTACTTTCCTGTTATTGTTTGTGCTCTCATCTCCATGATGATTCACTCTGTGTTACAGCGAAGCACGACTACATGTCAATCTCAGTTGTGCATTAGAAGAAGGGCCAGGACTGCACAAAACCTTCTACAAATCCTTGACTACAGATGGAAACCACTCTCTGTGTATCTTTTATTCTGTGAATCTATGACATTTAGGGCTGGGCAATGAAACAATATCAATAATCATCGGGAAATCATTTTCATCAATAGCAATATCACAGAATAGATCTACCTCAGATTTGTGGTTTGCTGTTTATTGAGTGTTTGTTTTAAAACCACAACCTTCACTCTGGAGCAAAAATCACTATTTAAACTAGAAGGTAAATAAATGTGGCATCGACTGATTGGTATACATTTTTGCCATATCATCCAGTATAATGTCAGATGTGGGATTCAATCTACCAAAGAGAAAGTACTTCAATCATTCCACAAGTAATTTAGGGTAACAGATAAAAATAAATAAAAATTCAAGCCTCAATGTCAGTATGTTAAATGTAATTTTTTTAAGTTGCCACAGCCACTATCTATGCAGTGTGCATGAGAACTGTTAGCTGCAGACAACACATAAATCAGTTGATGAAAATATAGTTTATTCTTCATTAAAACTATTTAATCTTGATTAAAAAAGTTTAAGGTCTAATTTTTGTGGCTAATTAAGTAGCAGTATCATTATTGTTCAATTTATTTTCAAGAAATTGATAATAGTGAGAGGATTAAAGAAGGAAATGGAGTGACACAAGAGAAGGTGCATGATGCATCTAAGAGAGCTGTACAAGAGCTGAGAAAATAATGTAATAATCTTGTGCATTTTTATCAGGTTCATCCATCCATCCAAGGAATACAAAATATTAGAAAAATAAGCGGAAGGTAAAAATACAAAATAAGGAAACAAAAAATTGTGAATTTATTACATATATACAAAGAATTCCACCTCCATGAAAGATAAGTCAAGAAAGGAGTCAAGAAAGGAGTTGATTATTTTATGATCATTTTGCTAGGTGACTTAATACAGAGAGATGCTTTTGTTATTCAGCCTAAACCCGTTGACATAATTGGCTTTACCTAACAAACTGCATAGTGTGTATGTGGCCTCACCTCCTCCTGTTTATCTCCTCCTTTTGTTGTCATCATGTCACATGACCACATTTCCAGAGAGAGATGAAGGTTCCATGATTAGCCCCATTGTTTTCCTTGTGTGTGTGTGTGTGTGTGTGTGTGTGTGCGTGCGTGTGCGCGTGTGTGTGTGACGCAGGGGTGGGGGTAAGGTGTGTAGTTGGAGGGCTTGTCACAAAAAGCCATTATTGTAATTGGAAGTTAAAATCCCATTTGTTTTCCCCTCCAGTGCTTACTGTCAGCACTAAGACAGGGGCCTTGTTACAGAAATTAACATTTGCTATCAGTGTCAAGGGTCACGCAAGAGAACATCAACTTATTGAAAAGACTGCCACTCAAACAGCCGAGGCAGGACAGATTATTTACTGTATAGCAAACCATTCTCACTTGCTATGAGATTTGGAATGTTTTCGAGCGCTCTGTTGTTCGGGTTCAGGGTCAGATACTGATTGACGGTCAACAGCTGGTGAAATTGTACAGTAGGTTTTCATATTTGATATTTCTGAATGTAAACTTTTGATGGTGCTCTTGATTTTTTGGAGCACACTAACCCAGGTTAAATGTATTTATTATTTATTTGATTCAGTCTTCATTGCAGCTCACTGAGGCTGTAACATTCTCTGTAACACGTTATGTTCTCTAACTGTATCGTACCTCTGACCCTGACTTGAAAGTGCGTGAAAGCACTGGTACTGGACTGGTCCACCAGTTAATTTTATTGGACTCATGCCCTGATTTCACATAAGAGTTTCTCCTTGTGTTAGAAAGCTTGGACTGTATAGACCATTCACAGATCTGTAAATATCACTGGCACGATGTAGCAGAGGACTGTACAAACGAACTAAAGTGACTTTGACTTCATTTGATATGAGTAGGACACAATAAAGCTGGAGGACTCTTAATCCTGGGGCAAGTTCAGAGACAGGGAGGGGGCAGCAGAGACTCAAAGTAGATTAGGAGGCACCAAAGTGTAAGGAATAGTTTAGGTTCACAATATTTCCCCATGTTCGTTCGACAAAATGACACATTTGATTAGAAATATTTTATAGTTCAAACAATGAATCTTAATACAATGTAGGTTTACATTATCAACATGAAAGTCGTAGCATGAAACAGGTCTGTGAACTGCGTCACTACACAATTATGCCTTATGCTAGCATTATGTATGTAATGTTATGTTCAAGCTGCATTGCAAAGTTTATTATTTTTATTTTCACTCTTCAACAAAATGTTTCTTTGCTTTTTGTCTTTTTTTGTCAGGTTTATTTAACACATAACACTGTTTTGCAAAGTTCTGTCACCACCTTCACAGCATCTTCATCCACACAGACAGCAATGGACATAACATATACAGCTGAATAATTTTAGGACGGTAATTTAACACTGTTGCTATT
This sequence comes from Paralichthys olivaceus, assembly GCF_024713975.1. Taxonomy (NCBI): domain Eukaryota; kingdom Metazoa; phylum Chordata; class Actinopteri; order Pleuronectiformes; family Paralichthyidae; genus Paralichthys; species Paralichthys olivaceus. The sequence goes on along the minus strand of NC_091107.1, from coordinate 15,577,583 downwards.
TTCAAATATCCCAGGATGCATTTTTGCCTTATCGCTGCTCAACCATTAAATGAAGCACCATTTTGCTACTCGGCCACATGTTTGTGACATTAGACTAAAATACAGTAACCAGTGCGCTCGCCTTCCAACTGTCCCCCTCCCGACACAAACACCCTGCAGATCTCTTACTTTCGTTGGACATGAGCACGACCCAGATATTTTTGTTTTTTTTAATTATGGATTTTCACTCTTTTTGTTTTGCATTTCAAAGCACAACTGGTTCATGTCAAAACAAGATTAATTTCTGTGTCTTGCATGCTAAATAGGCCTCCTTAGCCACATGAAGGCATGCTGTGGCTCATAACCCTGGAGTGAGTTTTAGATATCCAGTCATGTTCACAATACATTGTCTAGGAAATTTGTTAAATGTTCATAACGTGCTCGCTCAAATGTCCCAGAGTTGGCCACAAGCAGGCATCTAATTAGCATAATATTCATATTTCCAAAAAGCTCTTAAGAGCACTTCTGGCATTGTCCATTTCTCTTATTTGCTTCTTGTTGCTGTAACGTTTGCTTAATGCCTGGCCTGTGCCTAGCGATCGCATGCTGTGCTCATTTTGAATGCAGTGTGAATGTGCTGTTTGGGTATGGGCCCATGCATCTCCAGGGCCCTATAATCAGCTCTAAGCTGCTTCTATCAATCTTCATAACTGTAGTGGGTTGAGGAGGGAAGTAGAGCTAATCAGCTCTAACTGGCCCCATGTTCAGCCAGACTGTCACTGTTATAGCAAGGCCATATGCAAACAGTGTCCCTTACATGTGTGTCCCTTACTCACATGTTGGCCATCTCACAGGGCCATTCCACAGATGGCCTGCTCGAGCTGGAGTCGGGTTTTGAAAAGGGCCTGTGACTTTCACCGAATAGCTGTTAGTGTAGGTTAATATAGGAGTGGTGGCCCTGCAGTGGTGGCAATCACAGCTCTGATCAGAGCCGGGCTTCAAAGACGTCTCTGCAAGTTGAAGCCAGAGTTGTCATTAGCTTCTGCCCTGTGTTTGACAGCCCATCCCCACCCCCCAACTCCTTCTTCCTGTCTCTTGCGCTCCGTCCTCCCTCTTTGTCCCTCTCTCTCGTCGCTCTCACTTTCTGTCTGTGTGCAAACGGCTACTGTAATCCGGGGTCTGTGTGCTTCGGCCTGTCACTACACATTTGCACTAAGCATCTTTCCCTCTCTCATCTCCTTTGCCCTAATTGTATTGTAATAAGCAATTACAGATCTATTTATGCACACTAGAGCTGAGATTGGACCACTTTTTGAAAGGACATGTAGGGGAGTGGAACTGGTCCAGACAAGGCCCCTCATCCTCAACTTGTAGCTGTGTAAAGACACAGTGGCTGCTAATCGCTCAGCTTTCTGTCTTTTCACTGACGATCTAATCCCACTTTACCATCTTGTGCTCTGCTTCTGTCTCTAAAGTAGAAGTGATAGTGCTGTTTTTTTTGTTGTTTATTGCTTGTGTTTTCTTTGTGAGTCAGCTCCAGTGATGCAAATGAGCAGCGGCAGTGTTTACCTGGACTGGCCGTGTCTCCCGTGTGTGTGTGTGTGTTTTAAAAAATATTTTGCGCAAATGCGAGTGTGTGCGCATCGTGCCTGCACAACGTCTAGGCCTTTGATCATACTGCATTGCATTGACAGATGCTCTCTGGTGCTTTCTGGTTGCTTATGAACAAGGCCACAGACAGGATCTGAATGCCAGTAATTATATCCCCTTGCTAGAACGATAGCAATTGTGGCTTATACAACATAGTGCAATGGCTTTTTTCTATCTGTCCCATTATTTTCAGATATGAAAAATGACATCGAAATCCCCTGTCTGCTTCCTCCCCGTCTGGGGCTCTGTGTTTACTGCTGTTTGTGTGAGCCCGTATGTGTAAGAGTTGAGGGCCATGATAAAGGCTTAACACCTTGTAATCATAGCTGGATGTGTGATCTCAGCGACCTGCTGGAGAACCCAGCTCAAAGAATGGCATGCATGTAGCCCTGGTGTGTGTGAGTGTACACGTGTTGGAGGATGGTGCATGTTAAGTGATGAACAACTACAAACAAATTAATAATAAGAATCTGGTCAGTTATTCCAGAACAAGACAGAATCAGAGAATTCAAAAGCTCAGATGTGAGTGTAAGAAAGACTTAAGATATACAAGTTAATATTTGACGTGTGCTGTACATATGTAAATAATTAGGAAAATTAAGACATGCATTTTGGGGCACCTCATAGCTCACCTGGCTAAGCTGGTGCACAATATAAAAGGTCTGTTTCAAACCGGCCTTTTGCTGTAAGTCCTCCCTGCTCTTTCACTCACTTTAAATGACGGCTTGATGCCCCCAAAAATCTTGCATCACACCTTACTTGACTGGCACACTCAATACAGCACCACAACATGGAGAAAGGTAGCAGCTGCTAATTTCCACATGAATTTTCTTTTCTCTTTCCCTTTGTGGCTTCCAGCTTGAAAATGTGCTTAACCTGCCTCATAATGACTCACAGCAGCTCCACTGCAGGATGCTATGATTGAAACAGCAAGGATTCATTACATATTACAATTTCTTTGAGTTTAAATGATTCATTTATATAACATATCCGATTTTTTTGAGGTGATGGAATTAGGCTAAATTAACAAATATCCCCTTCTCCTCACCTCAACCACTATTACAATTTCCTCACTTTTCCATCATGAGTGAAAACAGTCGGTCATCAGTTATTGTTTTGTGGCACTTAATGCAAATCAGCTGAACCACAGCTGTGCTCATTTGCACCTGTCGTCATAGTTAATACCCTAAATTGAAAAGTTGCGGAGATGCAAAGTTTTGCAGCAGTTAGTAATCGAATGGATGTTTGCATATTTGTTTTAATTGAAGAATGACCAGTTTAAACTGTGTAAACGGCCTTAATAATAATCCATAAAACAAACTTCTCCCCTAAGAGTCTCTGCTGAGGACATTAAGTTTCATGTTAGAGGAAATGGGACGGGAAAAGGTGAAGACATTGATTTGAAATCTGAGGATGAATATTTTCATCCTTCCCTCCTCTCGCCATAAACAGCGTCAGCTTGAAATCTTTCCAGCAGAACTTCGAGATAACTTTGACATTATCCATCGTAGCAATGAATTTACAAGCAAACGTAGTTGGAGCATCAGAGGTGCGGTCTCAGGGTTTGCACAAATATGTTACAGATTTCTTCTTCCACTCTGTCTCTCTCTCCTGCCTTTTTGTTTTACAGTATCTTCATGGGATATTATGGTCTGGATCTTCTTTTTTGTATCTATGCTCAAAACACAAATAGAGTTTTTGCAACTTTTTGAATTGAATTTGTTGCCACTGGTAGATGTCCTCAAATTTTCCCAAAAAATCAATACTGTTTTGTGTTGTGATGTTGGCTACACACTTACCTGTTCAAACTCCAGCAGCACTCAGAGCAGCATCTAATTTTATCTGACATACTTGAACACATTATAACAACAATAAACTACATATGAGCACAGTATAGAAGGATTTACAATGAGGTGCTCTCGCAAGAGAAAGAAGAAAGCCACTTTAGCTGTTCTCTCACATGAACTGAACCGACCTGATGGAGAAGACTCCAGATTGTTCAGAGTTGTCATTTCACACATGCAGCACACAACCTTAACAGGAAATTGTCCATGACAGAAGCATTGATAGATCTAGATTGGTTTGGTTTGCATTTTTGTATGCAATTGTCTCCATGTTTGTGTCTTTATCTCCAAACTAGCCTAACATTTTAACTCTAAAGTTACTTGGAAGATCACTTGTGTCTTGGACATTACATTATTACACAATATTACCAAGGTCAAATTATTTGGACTGTGAACAACCAGAAACAACCTTGGTCAACTCATATCATACCAATTCTTCAACCAACTGATTGGTTGCAGAAAGGAAAGATATGCATGTTAGCCTAACAAAATTGTAAACATAGTTTCTGATAATGGCTTTGGGAGTAGTACCTCTTTCCTTAGGATTGTATCAGCGGCAATTGTGAGACCAGTTTGTTGGAAGGTTAAAAGCCTAACATGTTATATTTTGTACTGGGCTGTTTACAAAATGTTTCACCGGCCTGAATAACTTGGTTGTGTCTCAAGTTACTAAAATGATTTAGGCTGTTTCTGCTGCTCAAATTCATCACAGAAACTACTCAGCAAGAACTTCAGACTGCAAGTAGCTCAGGTCAGCCTTTTGCCATTCTCCTGTCCATTTACCACAACACAAAGCCCTGCATGGTGTACTATCTGGGTAAATCTTGCTTTTGTCCAACTGATGAAGAGAATAAAAGGCTGTATATTTATGCAATATAAATATTTATATGATATTTTGTGATGGATATGAATAATTTAAATAGCTCCATAGATTAACCAGTTGTCAAGTTTGTGCGTTCCAGCATACACATTCTTCCTGGCTGCTCAACTGTTAAGAGCTTCTAACTGTGTGTGTGTGTGTGTGTGTGTGTGTGTGTGTGTGTGTGTGCGCGCTGCAGGGTAGGAGTCGGATATTGTTGAAGAGGTGTATGGACAATGCAGTCAGTTTTAAGTACCCTCTGTATTTACATGACCTGAATCAGGTGTTTTTTTGTATGTGGACTGACAATAGCTTACATTGCTCATCCAACATTACCAACTCTGCAATATAGACCATGTAACAGTGCTTGATGGTGATTTTAGAGGAAATATTTTGTGCTTGAATGTTGATCTTTTTACTAAACAGAATGTGATGCACTTAAAGTTACAATGTTAAAATTATGCTGTCAATTTGAGTTGTGCTTTTATTGAAATCAACATGGTGCATATGCCATTAAGAGTGTTTTAAAAATTAAAGCCGTGTCATCCTAACTTCTGGAAATATTAAAATGGCTCAGAGCGAGACTGACTTCATTACTAAAGAGACAAGCATCATGATGAGATGAGCTTCCGTCAGTTTTTTCCTGATGACCTCATAGAAAAGGTCTTGCATTACTTAGGGGTATACGGTTTGTCATTGTTAAAAACTACTAACAGGTGTAGAAGAGTAAGAAGAGCACCAGAAGCTTTCTACATTTTTCCCTTTATGTGTCTACAGTAAGGCTTCTATTACCATGGAAATGCACTAGGGCAGTAATTGTGGCAGCCTTTCACACTCACAGCCTCATGCACTCAAGAAATTAGAAACACATTCATGTGTGAGCGCACACGCACTGGCCCATGCACACCCGTAGCTCCCCGTGCTCTCTTTGGGAGGTGCAAAAATAACTGAATGTTTGAAAAATTGGGTTAAAGGGAAAAAAACTGGGTTGAGGAGTGGTCCATTTTTAAATCTGTCACTTTGAACTGACATGTTGTCGAAAATTACTTTTAAAATAGTGCAGCTGGATCCAGATGATCAGAACTAATGTTGCCATAAGTGCAGTGTAGGGAATTTTCTGCTCCCTAGTGGGTATTTTTGCGTAGCGTATGATTTAGTTGAAAATAAAATGTATTTGTTAAAAAGTAAAATGATCCATGTCAAATTAAAGTCATTTCGTTCAGTCGGCTCTGTGTTATTGCACTTGCTGCCTATTTACATGACAAAAAGAATAATGAAAGATCTTTAAGTAGTCTGTAAATAAATTATACATTTTGTGTAGCATAAAATGCATCAAACACCCAATCATAAGTAGCATTTTGCTCCTAGTATCTTAGACAATGGCTGCAGCACGTGAAACATCCATAGAGGAACACAATATAAAGCTATAGGGCCTTATGTCTGTTGTCAACATTGAGAGAACAATATTGAAAGTAATTGTGTCGTACCAGTACTCAAGAAATCCCATTAGCTACTGGGCAGACATGTCAAAGTATTAAGACATGCAGTAAACTTGACTGGCTGCAGCCTGATGGAACAAGGCTGA